>NC_090927.1:463349283-463974283 GCF_040938575.1 Ambystoma mexicanum | reverse complement strand
GGACGTCATTACTACAGTGGATGGTACGGAGATAGCCTCCGGGCCAGTAACGCATACCACTCAAGAAGTGACGCTAGTAAGTCAAGATGGACACCATGAGAAGATCGTGTTCGATGTGATCAAGGCCCCTCAGTTTCAGATTATTCTAGGAATACCTTGGTTAGAGAAACACAATCCTCTGATCGATTGGCGAGCAAGAACGGTCCAGTTTCCAGAATGTGTCTCTACTTGTCACCCTCCACCTGGTGTTGCACTGGCAGCAATTTCTTCAGAGACTCCCCAGTTACCTCCCGAATACCTAGAATACCAAGATGTTTTCCGGAAGGATCAGGCGAACTCTCTACCTCCTCATAGGTCTTATGACTGCCAGATCGACCTGATACCTGGATCTACTCCTCCTTGTAGTAGAATTTATGCCCTCACCGAGCCTGAGAACCTTCACCTTCGACAATACCTGGATCAATACCTGGCAAATGGGTTTATTCGTCCTTCCAAGTCCCCTGCTTCTTCAGCTTTGTTCTTCGTTCCAAAAAAGGAAGGAGACCTTAGAACTTGTATAGATTATCGCTCCCTGAACCAGATCACCGTTAAGAATAGATATCCGTTACCTTTGATCCCTGAACTCCTGGACCAAGTCAGAAAAGCATGCATATATACAAAGCTGGATCTTAGAGGAGCTTACCACTTGGTACGAGTAAAAGAGGGCGATGAATGGAAGACGGCCTTCCGCACCAAGTATGGGCTATTTGAATATCAGGTCATGCCCTTCGGAATTTGTAATGCCCCGGCCGCCTTTCAATATTTTATGAACGATGTCCTCAGAGAGCTCATAGATGTGTGTGTTGTTGTTTACATTGACGACATCCTCGTTTATTCTTCATCGGAATCTGAACATCGGAAACACGTGAAAATGGTCCTCAAAAGATTGCGTCAACACAAACTTTTCGCTAAGTTGGAAAAATGTGTTTTCAACGTGACTGAAGTTGAATTCTTGGGATTCATATTATCACCTGGCGGAGTGCGTATGGATTCAAAGAAGGTCGATGCAGTTCTCAAATGGCCATCACCATCCTCCGTAAAAGGTGTGCAAAGCATGTTAGGCTTCGCTAACTTTTACCGCAGGTTTATCCCCGAATTCTCTCGAATAGTCCAGCCCATCACTGCCTTGTTAAAGAAAAATAAACGTTTTGAATGGTCTACCGAGGCGGAACAAGCTTTCCAGGATTTGAAGACTAAATTTATCTCTGCACCAATCTTAAAACACCCTCGCCCCGAACTCCCCTACATCGTGGAAACTGATGCTTCAAGCCTTGCCATGGGGGCAGTTCTATCACAAAAGGACCCGGTAACCAATCAGTTGCATCCTGTGGCATTTTGGTCCCGCAAATTCTCGCCTCCTGAAATCAATTACACGATTACTGACAAGGAACTTCTGGCTATCAAGTCTGCCTTTAAGGCTTGGCGGCATTATCTGCTGGGGGCCCGACACACCGTTACTGTGATTACGGATCACCGAAACCTGCAATATTTGAAAACCGCAAAAGCCCAATCCTCTAGACAACTCCGTTGGGCATTATTCTTTGCCGAGTTTGACTTCATAATTACCTATCGACCTGGTACAAAAAACGGTAAAGCTGATGCCCTTTCTCGGATGGGAGTGGAAGAACACTTGATCAACCCTAAACCTGTACCAATCATTCCCGAACAAAGAATTCTGGGTGTAATCGCCACAGAATCCATAGAGGAAGTTAAGGATAAAGCCAGGCAACTTGTAACTCCAGCAGACATACAGAATTGGCATCTGCAGGGAAAGGACTTTGCAGTAAAGGACAACTTATTGTATTTCCAAGAACGATTATACCTACCCAGCACAGATTTACAGAAAAAAGTAATCTCTTGTTATCACGATTCTTTAATGGAAGGACATCCCGGTATGGCCAAGACCTCAGAAAAGATCAAGCGCTACTTCTGGTGGCCGTCTTGGAAAAAAGATATCAGAGACTTTATAATGTCCTGTGGAGTATGCGCCCAAAACAAGAGTCAAAAGGAAAGACCAGCAGGCCTCTTACGCCCTATTGACATCCCACCTCGCCCTTGGCATAGGCTTTCTATGGACTTGATCACCGATCTACCTCCATGCTCCGGATACAATACGATTCTAGTAATCGTGGACTTATTCTCCAAGATGGCGCATTTCATTCCGCTCAAAGGCTTGCCAACAGCAGCAACTCTGGCCCGAGGATTTCTCGAAAACATCGTCCGACTGCACGGTTTTCCTTCGGTTCTAATTTCGGATCGAGGTAGTCAATTTATTTCTCATTTTTGGCGAAGTTGCTGTCGGTCGGCTCAAATTGATGTGAGACTATCGACCAGTCACCACCCTCAGACCGACGGACAAACCGAGAGGACCAATCAAACTCTGGAACAGTATTTACGCTGCATGCTGCAACAAACTGAAAAAACTTGGAAAGACATCCTTTGGATAGCCGAATATGCCTACAATAACTCTGTCCATTCGGGAACTGGGAAAACCCCGTTTTTTCTTTTGTACGGCAGTCACCCTCGAACCTCGGAGTTGGATCCCCTCCAAGATCTTGAAACACCAGCAGTAGACTACATGCATTCTACAATCACCCAAGCCTTTAAGGAAGCTGTTTCTCACCTTCAAAGGGCTAAAGAACAATACAAGAAAGGAGCAGATCAACATCGGAAGGAAGCCCCTCAATATCAAGTAGGGGATCAAGTCTGGTTATCCACCAAATATCTACCTCTAAAAGGGCCACGCACATTCAACCCAAGATACCTTGGTCCCTATTCCATCACTACCATAGTAAACCCAGTAGCGGTCAAGTTGGACTTGCCCCCGCACATGAAGATACATCCGGTCTTCCACGTCTCTCTATTAAAACCCGTGCAACCTCAAACCCGACTAACCAAATCTCCAAAACCTATCCTAGTTGATGGAGAACTCGAGTTTGAAGTCAAAAGCATTCTGGACTCCAAGATCTCCAAATCTAAATTATTCTACCTAATTGACTGGAAAGGCTACGGCCCCCAAGAGAGATCCTGGGAACCTGCTGAATATGTCCACGCTCCTCGCCTAATCAAAAGATTTCACCGAACATTTCCTGACAAGCCAAAACCCCCAGAGAAGCCCGGTTTGGGAGGGGCCTTGAGGGGGGGTACTGTCATGATCTCTGCTTCCAAAAGGTCAGGGTTTTCCCAACTCCCTTGGAAGCAGATCCATAACCCAGGTTCCGAGTGCCAACCAGTCCCAATTGGGACCTTTTGGACCCAGTCCTGGCGCCAGTGGCACCAGGCTCATAAAGATGCCCAGTCCCAGCGCTGGAAGCGCCGGGCTCATAATGCTTGGGTGGACTTACCTGCAGCAGACCATGCTGCTTACTTGCCTGCCAGTTGAGTCTCTGATCCTCTTCTGTTTGGAACTACTTTTCCTGTTGGGTGGGGCAGGAGCCACTCCCTAGATTCAGAACACTGGAACTCTTCTGGAAAGCAGGAACTCTTTTCTTACCTAGGCGTGGCTGTGGAAGGAGACACCTAAGCACTACAGGAGGCTATTTAAACCACACCCGATGGATGAATCTTGCTTTGCGTTATTCTGCATCCTCAGCAGCAGAACGCTCATCGTGTCTTCTGCATCTGATCCTGGGCCTAAGGAAAAAGGCTTACCATTCTGAATCCAGTCTTCAGCAACACCTATAAAGACAAGAAAGAACAGGTTAGCATTATGGTCTTCAGTGACAGCTCTTCACTTACCTGGTCCATCGGCTGTCACCAACGCCTCGCGCTGCATTCCGGCATCTGAAAGACAAAGGCTTACCTACTCTTCGTGCGCTCCGGAGGTCTTCACACTGCATTCCGGCATCTGAAAGACAAAAGCTTACCAACTCTTCGCACGCTCCGGAGGCCTTCGGCGCTGCATCCGCATCTGAAAGACAAAACAAGGTGCGTTTAAAGACATTGGGGAACTTTAATACTCACCTGCCATTACTCCTTTCCACATCTAACCCAGTAGGTATTCCGGGACCCTGCAGCCGCCCCGAACTTGTACCTGCAAAATAAAAAGACAGTTAGAGCTCATCGTGAAGCAGGCAACAAGCGCTTACTTACGTGCTTCCAGGCGCTTCTATTCATCACACGGGCTCCATCTTCAACTCACTTCAGCCCGCCATCCGCCATCGCCGGAACCCTGCAAAACAAGAGACATCATTACTAAAGACCTTAAAGACATTAGAATTACTCGAAACTTACCGTTCGTGCAGTAAACAACGGACAGCAGTCCTCTGAAGTCAAGAGGCCTGCTCCCCTTATCCAGTGAAGAAACTGGTTACAGCACCCTGCCTCGAGGCAGATGGAGAGCACGGCGTTCACTTACCTAAGGTGAGAGCGTTAACCTTTGGGGTTCTACAGGAGAAGAGAAAGGGAAGAAGAGAGAGACATTCAATAACCCAGTTCATTAATCCCACATTTTCTATCTGCAGACATCTTACCCTTCGAGCCAGACATACAGTGCACAGAGGTCCAGCCCAAAGAGCCAGCCGTGTGTTACACATCCCCTTTGAAGATACGGTATACGCCCAGTCAAGACCGGCGCCTCTACGGGAATCAGGTGAGCGTTGCACCGCTGCCTGCTCCTCCACCATAAACTGTGCACACTTCACAGGCATGCACGCCTACTTTTCTTCCTCCTGCTTCCCTTACAGATACTGATACTGAGGATGACGTCTACACACACTACCACATCAGATGAGTTTGATAATGCGGTAGCTGGGGAAGACAAACCAGAGGATCCTCCTCTTCGTAACTCCCCTTCAGACGAAGTCGGCTCTTTGCACGTCTTAATGTCTAAGGCTGTCAAGTTATTGGATTTCGTTCCAGAGGATTAAAAAAAGGAAGGCTGCTTGTACCAGTGACAAGAACAATCTAGGAAGTCTGTGATGGCCATACCTGTTGTTGATGACATCAACTAAAATGGCCTGCTTAGTACGAGGAATCCTTATTCTGCACCCCCAAAGAAAGACCGACTTGAGAAAAAGTAAAAGGCTTCGGACTTGACACCTAAATGTCTCATGACACAGCTCAGTCCAGACTCTGTGGTGTCGGCTGCAGCGCAAAAATGCTCTGTGAATCCTTCCTCACCGTGTTCAGTGCCACCCAACAAGGAGGGTAACCAACTGGGATGTCTATCCTATCCTATACAACAAGGAGCTCTAGTTCAAGATGGGCCCCATCTTGGATTCCCTTCCAGGCCACAAAACAGATGAAGCTTTTGCCCTCTTTTGCCAAGGAGAAGCCACCTGTGATCATGCTATTTCTGCGGCAGTAGACTTTGTAGACACTGGCTTCCGTGCAAATGGGTAACGGTGCTTTCCTACGCCATCAAATTTGGCTTCAGGCCACTAATGTCAGTTCAGAGGTACAGTCGAAGGTGGTGGACATGCCATCCGATGGGAAAGATCTTTTCGGCATCCTCTTAATCCAGCACTGCAGGCTGCAAATGCGTCCTCTCCAAGAGTTCCTCGCTGCTCAATGAAACAGATCTCTGGCACCTGGCAGGACAGGATTCCTCTGACGGGCCCTTTTCACGACTCTCTTCACTGGTGGAATGCTTCACTCCAATGTCACCCAGGCAACACTGGTTCATGGAGCTTCTCATGTTAGTGGCACCTCCTATCTGGCTTCTGCTGCTTGTCAATCTACTGTCCAGAGACCAAGGAGCAGTGATGCACCATGACCCAGCCTCCCTCAATCTAACAGCCTGGCTCCTGCTTTCTTAAAGTTTGGGTCTGTATCATGGCCTCAAGACTATCATGACATACTGGTGCATGCCAGAGCTTCCTCCACAGTCTCCTGCTATCGGAGCAAGTGGAAGTGTCTCTCCACTGGGTGTTGTGGGCGGGGCCTCGACCCCTTCCGGGGCAGGCCCCAGACGTCCTACCTTACCTGCTGTCCTTGGTGTGAGTCAGGTCTGGCTTACTCTTCCATCAAGGCTCACACGTTCACCCGGTACGCCTCCCCTGTGGTCTCACAGGCTCATCAAATAATTCCTTTGAGGTCTGTTAAACTCTGTCCCGCCAGTCAAAACACTTGCTCCAGCTTGGGAGTTGAATGTGGTCATCTCCAAACTCATGGGCCCTGGTCTTGAGCCTTTAAACAAAGCCTTGCTGAAGTTCTTGTCCAGGGAGACCGCTCTGTTGTTTGCCATCACCTCCGAGAGATGTGTGGGGGAAATCCAGGCTCTCTCATGCAGGCTGCCCTTCTTTCTTTCCACAAATCCAAAGCCGTCCTTCTCACTAACCCGACCCTTATGCCCAAGGTTCCATCTGCTTTCCACCTAAACGAGCCTATGGTGCTACTCATCTTCTTTGGCTCTCCATCCTCTCCTGCGGAACACTTGTTGCACTCCCCGGATGCTGTACGAACCCTAAAGATGTTTGTTGCCCGTGCAAAATGTCTTTGCGAGCCTTCACAGCTGTTTATGGATTTTGGTCCACAGGCATGGGCAATGCTCTTTTCAAAGCCTCCATTGCTCATTGGTTGTCCTGCATTTTCATCTGTCATTCACTGTTAAAAGTCCTCTTCCAGGCAAACCAAGAGCCCATTCCACCAGGGCTGTGGCGGCTACGACCGCTTTATCCTCTAGTGTTCCCATGCTGTTGCAGGGCTCCTATATGAAAATCTGTACATAGCTACACATGGTTTTACTGTTTTGACAGGGATTCCACAGAGGAGTACAGAGTCTGCTAAGCAGTGCTATGCAACCTGTTTTCTGAGGTGTGTGTTTCCTTCAGGTGAGCTTTACCTCCTCCCATTGTTGCATTGCGTTTACTGGGTTGTAATCTATTCAAACAGCATGTGAATTTTTGAAAGATGCAATGCTGAAGAAGGAATAAGTTACTTACTTGTAACTGCTCTGCAGCATTGGTATCTTGCATAAATTCACATGCGACCCTCCCGCTTACCACTCCTATGGCTCTTCAGAGTTTCGGAGGCTGAAAGCAGCCTCAATGAGGTGAAGAACACAACTTTTTAGCAGTTCTATGAATTGAGGGAATGGGCAAATAAAATTGACGTTCTGGAGACCTGATGTGATGCTTTGGAAGACAAGCAAGAAGACGCAGAGAACCACTTCTGTAGAAACAATGTCCAAATTCGAGGATCCCACTTACGGTGCAGGATGGTGAGCGTCCCAAATTTGTCGAAAGCCTTTTTCGCAACACATACTTGACTTGCCTGCTGACTCTACAATTGAGCTAGACAAAACCCATTGCACGGGACCTAGAACCCCTGTGAACCAGGAAATACTCACCAATGTTTTAACACAGGTACATTTTTTCACCTTCAAAAAACGAATGAGTGCAGATCGTGCTAAACCCGCCATCCCTTTTAGACATTTTACACTCTCACTGTTCCAGGATTTCACAGATTCAAACTTATTTAAAAAGGAGAGCATTACACCCATTGACAGAGGGGTTGAGAATTCAAGAGGTGGCATACAGATGGGGGTTTCCTACTGCGCTTTTTTTCTCATACAAGGGGAAACGGTGCTCCATTAAGTCTATGAAAGAAGGGGAGCGGCTGCTGAGATCCGATCATGAGGAAGCAGATATTGAGGATGGAGGAGCTGGGTCCTCGCTGCATGCTTTGGAATCAAGGAAATGGTCAAAGGTGGGGAAATCCAGGAGGTCTAGAGGTCAGCTGCGAGACTGACGTGGGAACGATTGATGCCGGAGTCGTGGGGGAGCCTTATTCATCCTCTATAGTTGTCTGTCTGAACATGGACCCCCTGTTTCGCAGTCATCTGCTGCTTCTGATGTCTGTTGTTTGTATGTTTAGGGCATGTGTAGGGAGAGTTACCAATATTGATGTATCCGATTATTCAAGGTTTACTGAATATACCTAGGGTGTTAGGTTTACTATGTTTGTATTTTGAGTTTTGAGGTGGGGTGGGGGCAGGGGGAAATGTTATTCTTGTAAAAATCGACTGTGTTGTCAGCAATATCGATGTGATAGGAGTGAGATATGTTTCTCTGGAAGGCCCTCCATTTTAACTGGCTGTTCGCGCCCAGACCTATGCTCCTGACAATACCAGGTGATGAGGGGATGCTGATATTATTAAGCTTGGGTCTGAAGTCTGAATTCCCCTATGAATAGGAAATTGGTCATCCAGAATGTACTAGATTTGTCCCTTTCGGTTGTATTTCTGCAGCAGACCCATCTGCTTCAGCCCAGCGAAAAAAGGATGAATCATAGGGCTTTCTCGGTGGGGGGGGGGGAGATGTGGCTATCTTTATAGCCGGAAATATTCAGTTTTATAATGTTAGTCTTATGTGATTCCCTGGGTAGATCTATCTGTGTCAAGGGTTTACTGTTTTATAATAAATTCACCTTAATTTCTCTCTGCGCCTCCAATAATGGCCAAGACCAATTTCTCAATAGACTTTTGCAGAAGGCTTAATGGTCATTGGTGGAGACTTTAACCTGTTCCCCGATCCAGAAATTGATAAAACATTACAGCGGACTAGAACCAATTATAGAAATGCCATCTCATTTGCTGCATTGCCGGGCAAATTGGGTCTGGTCGTAACATGAAGGTCATTTAATGGGGAGGATAAAGATTTCACATTTTGTTCACTGTACATGGGGGGCTTCTCCAGTGCTTTGTACCTGTGTGTACAGGGGGCAGAAATTGGCCTTCCGACACTATCAGACTATCTGCCAGTTCTGGTCTCTTTAGCAATTATGGTAGACCCCCATTCGGTTAGGCACCCATGGAAATGATGTGACTCGATATTGTGGGACTCCGTATTCTGTCAGGACCTAGCAGGGTTGATACCGAACTACTTTGAGGGAAATAGCCTTTGAGGAAAATAGCAGAACCGACAACTCTGTGGCTGTCAAATGGGACGCCATCAAGTCTGTCTTGAGGGGGTAACTAATTAGTGGGACTGCGGCCAATACCAGAGAACGCGTGTACACATTTTAAAAATCTTAGAACACGCAATAGCATACAAGCATTAAGAAACGAACACAGCACCCTATGTCAGAATGACATGGATAAATTATCGCTTGAGGGTCAGCGTAGCCACCTTGCAGATGCCCCTTTCCCTCGACTGCCGGTTCATCTTGCGGAGACGCTGGAAACCCCTATCCAGATATGAGGTAAAATGGGCTATCAAAACCCTTAAAAACAAAGCGAGGACCAATGGCTTTACTGCAACTTTTTACAAGAAATTTCAGGTCCTTCTGAATTGGTAGTACCCAAATTGATAATTTACAAACGATCGTAGGGTAAATCTGGCCGAATTTGGCAAGTACCATTTGATCATTTGTAAACAATCAGTTTGGTTAATCACTTCCAAACATGGGTTGCGTTGGTGTCCCCTGCTCCCCATGTTTGGTAGTGATGGCCTTTGGGGGCAGCAGGGGTATCCCCCGGGTTTGGAGGCAGGGGACGGAAAAAAGAAAAGCGGGCCCTGCAGTTTCGGATCGGACCCGTGTAGGAGGGACGGGTCCGACACTGCAGGGTCAGAAACAAAGAGGACATCAAAAAGGTAAGTAGGGGGGGTCAGTGGGGGAGTGTTTTGAGGGCGATGGGAGGTTTAAAATTGGCCCGATTTGGCCACAGCAAAGTTGTCTTCACGGCCGAATTGACCAGGGTCAATTCGGCCACGAACAATTGGGCCACATCCAAATCGTATTCATCCTCTGAGTCTACATCGGAAATCCCTGTACAACTCGTTCTTGAACTCTGGCAGAATCACCCCTACCCTGGAATTGTCAACCACTAAACTAATACCCAAGCCAGATAAAATCCTGACTTGTTGTGACTTGTTGTCCAATCACTTTAACGAACAACAACGCTAGGTTGTACTCTAAAATTCTGGCTCACAGATCAATGGGGGTTCTCCCAGGGATTATAGACGAGGACCAGACCGGGTTCATAGTGACGAAGCACCCATGACAATATCCAGAGGGTTTTAAACCTTATTGAAATCAGTCTCAAAGAGCGTACTGAATTGGGCGTCATTGCATTTGATACTCACAAGGCCATTGATGGGGTGGATTTGGCCTACTGTGGGAAACCTGAAGGTTTCTCATCCGCTAGTCCCCAGGGATCTGTCATCCATGTGGCAAGGACACGGCCATCGCTATTAGATCCAGTTCCTGGGGGTGCACCTGTAGGGTAGGATCACCTGGATGGGCGGTCTTCGGGGAGTGGAAATGGGACACCAACGGGTGAGACACTTATAGTAATAAGAGACCGTAGGAAAGGCCAACCTAAAGAGTTAAGGTGGTCATGCAAAGGTCGGGCCAAAATCCCTCGTACAATTGAAAGTCCTTAACCCATTACCAAAGTTTTGACATTGTGAAACAGGTGTGTGCACCCGGCTGAGGGAAAAACTGCACGAACGGTGAGTGTGTGAAGCCTGACTGGGGGCTGGAAAAAGCTAAGGGAAGGTGAAGACTAACTGGGGGTTAAAAGAAAGTCTGACTGGTGGCTGGGAAAAGCTAAGAGAAGTGAACCCTGCAAGGTGTTACAACTAAGTGAACTGTGTTAAACTGGTACATTTGAACCCGGTTGAGGGATGTCCGTGAATGAGAGCAATACGTAACACCCCGTAAACATTGTGTCGACAAGTGTGAACCCATACATACACAATTTCCAAAAAAAACTACCCAGTTATTACAATCTTGGCTAGGAAAAACGCAGATGGCACAAAGGTGGTGTTATCATAATTAATTTCAAGAAATGGTAATGGGTCACTAATACATCAAAATCACAGTTTATTGAAAAAGCATCATAAAAAGTCATGAAAAACCATGTCAAAAAAATCACAAAGCAAAATTTGACATCTGACAATCTCATACTCTCTATTTTGGTCAAACGTGTCATGGCAATCCTAGGTGATGTTAGTAACCTTTAGTTAGTGACCATTATACACAGTTGTTTTTCATGTACACAAACAAGGTCCTCACAAAGAGGTGTGGACACCTCAATGTGTTTCTAGACTTGTATCAAAGCCCTCAGTGACTTATTCATTCTTTCTTTCAAGCTTCATCAAGGCTGTCTTCAGAACACTTAAATACACTTTTTGAAGTATATGAAGGACACGTCTTTGATCTTCAGCATGGCATGATTAACAAGCACATATAAAAACAAACAAATACACAATATTTATAAACTGACCCATTTTTCAATGACAATATTATAACCACCTTTTTGAACGCTATTCTCCTAGCACTTTTAATTTCACAAGTACAACTAGATCTTAGTTTAATCTCAATGTAGCCCAGTTCATTTGGCTCATTTGGTTACTTATTTAACTTTGAGATGTCACCATTTTCTATCAACACCTATTTTTAGGATTATTTAATTACATCCATCTCATGGTGTTTGGCAGATTGCCCATAATGTATGTATGTTTCCATACATACGGACTAGTATCACAAATTTGTACTGAAAATAGATATTCATCTACTAATAAAAATGGTTGTATCTTTAGTATTCTTTTACCCAAATAGGTGACTTGCATACATTCCTTACAATGCTGCTTTATCCTATCTGTTCGTATGTATGCCCTCATCTTTTTTTGATGTGGTTCCATCCAGTGTTGCATTAATCACGTGGAGGCAATTGCCCACTACCCAAGAGCCGTCATCTTAATCGCGTGCCCCTTAAGTATTTAGTCAATGTGGTGATGCACCATTTCCATATTGTTAGCTCATATTATTAAAATATGTTGGGTTCCGTAATCGCTTTACCTTCTAGGTTTGTATCGTTAGGTAGACGCTCAATGATTCTTTTCAGTGGTGCTGCATGCGCGATGGAGCGTGTTTCTGTGCTGTCTTCTATCTCATGGGTACTTTAATATCAGCCTGAAAATGGCAATGGAAAGCGCTGTCTAAACTATCACTTCTGACATATGCTGTTACTCTGTTGTTATTATCGACGTGCCCCATACCTTTGGTAGGCAGAAAGAAGAAGCAATTTTCAATTGCCCGCAAGGTGTTCATCACCCGGCATAATGCATATTCTTTGGGCAATTTAGGTTGGAACCATGTCGATCTCCACTTGAGATGATATGGGATACTTCCCAACCTGTAAGCATGGAAGGTACTCAATCAGTATATGCAAGGCTAGCCGTTATATTATTAATCTAAACAGCTACCTTTGCCGTACTTACTTCGTTCTCCGTGGCGAACCATCTCTATTGAAGCGTTCGTGTTGTTGTTCACGTGTCCTTCCGTGTTTTTAACCTCACGTTCATGTGATTCTGGTTGTTTAGAACTCGCCCCTTTCCGATGTTGCCCGTGCAAGGCTATTGCGGGCAACATGTTGTGCGTGCTTTTTATTTTGATATTTCTTATGCATGACATGAACGATTACAAAGATTTAACATTACGGCAGAGTGCTCAGCGTATTGCATGTTGTATTGAAATGCAAACTATTTGTAATCTTGCTATAGCTTGTTCACTATCCCCACGTGATGGCTCCCACGGGTGATCTGCATGGGACATTGTGTGGTAAGCCCTGTGTACCCATTTAGTGTGATATGAGACTGCATGATTGCATTGTCAAGCTACATTTTCTTCAGTATCAGTGATGCATAGCTATCTCAGATGTCATATCGGATACATTTGTTGTTTTTATATCTATTATGTGCAGCACAAGTTGATGCGATGGTATAGTGCCAGAACGGGATGATCACAAAATTATGCATTATTGCAAATGAATGCTATTTAACAAGTAGCTGTATGTTGATTTCTTACTTGCCTAGAGTGGCCCATAATAGTGATCGGTAAGATACCTTTTATAAAGGATCCCATGTATCCTTGTGAGATACTCTTTGATAATATCTAGGGTCCATACATCTCATCTAATGGTATAGAGGAAATGTAGAGAATCTGGACAACATGATCCTTACCCATGCCAACATGTAAAATAGAAGGGTGTATCTATTATCTGTGTATGAACAGGTTCCACTCTATACAGATGTTGAGTCCATTTTTTTTATGGAGTCTAAAGAATAATTCCACTTCTGTTCTAACTTTCAAAGCGTTCTATCCCTGTCTCCACCCCCGGGGTGTGGGTCCGGTGTCTGCAGCACAAACCAGAAAATATCTTCGTGAGTATGATGAGGTTTTTTGAAGTGTTCCACGATTGGTTTTTCAGCCACCCAGTTTTTAACACACGAGCGGTGTTCGCCTATCCTTTGGCGAACAGGCCTTTTTGTTTTACCTATGTAAAAGAGCCCACATGGGCATCTAATACCGTAGATGGCCCATTTGGTGGTGCAATTTGTAAAGGTTTTGAATGCCACTTTTTTCCGTTCAGGTCGATATCTTTTATGTTTCTGGTGAGTGGGCAGACAGAGCACCTACTGCACTTAAAATGTCCTGTCACTGGGGGGAAGATGCCAAAGGGTATTTTGTTCTTGATTGCTGTTCTTCTGCTTGGCATATGTATGCACTAACCTATCTCTTAGATTCGGCATTCGTCTGAATGCAAATTTCGGGGGTAATACCTGGAAAGTGTCATTATGGATCATATTCAAGTTTTTTAGAATGCATTTTCTCAGGTTGGTATTTATAGGAGAGAGGGATGAGACACAGGTTATTTTTTCAATCGTAGTTCTGGTTTGTTTGGTCAAACACTCTTATCTGTTGGCATTTCGTGCTCTTTTGTATGCCTGCCTAATTATATGAGCTGGATAGCCTCTATTTTTACGTTTCTGTTTGAGTTCATCACTGTTTACTTTAAAGTCATTTTTATTACTGCAGTTATGCCTGATGCGTAGAAACTGCCCATAGGGCAAGTTCTCTCGCAAGCTTTGTGGGTGGAAGCTTTCAAACTGCAGGAGGGTTATTTTTAACCATTGGTTTCTTGTAAAGGGTTGTCCCAAGGGTGTTGTCTACAGATCGAAAAATGTCCAAATCCAGCAATGCTATTTTTTCCTTATGGGACTCCATTGTGAACCTAATGGATGTTTAACGTGTATTAAGCCATGTCATGAAAGCATTCTGTTGTACTATGCCCCCCTATAACATAAAAGTGTCATCGATATATCGATGCCATGAAATAATGTTGGTCTTAAAAGGATTTTTTTCAGCATGATTAGAATTGGATTCAAATTAATCTATGTAAGGAATTTGCGAGGTCAGGGGCGAGTGTTGCCCCCATGCTCGTTCCATGGAGCCGTTGAAAGATAGAGCCTTCATAAATGAAGAAGTTCATTGTGAGGGCAGGTTGAATGCACTCTGCAATGAAGTCTGATAGTGGTCTCTTATCCTTCCTTCTCTCCAAATACTTGTGCATAATTCCCACGCATTTAGTCTGTGGGATGTTCGTGTACAAGGACTCCACATCAAGGGTGACAAGGGTCCTGTGCTGTGATGGTTAAAGACTCAAGGATCCTGATCATTGACGTGGAGTCCTGTATGAATGAATGAACGAACTAGCGCATGTTGCCCACGAACGGTCTCAGAAATGTATCTGCATATATAGACAGGGGTTCAAGTAGTGAACCAATCGCAGAAACGATGGGTCTGCTCGGGGGGATGCTTGTGTTCTTAGGTAGGCAGTAAAATGCCAGGGTTAGTGGGTGACAGTTAATTAAAAATGCCTTCACATCTTCGTTGATCCAGCCTTCTGCTGCGGCATGGGTCATCAAGCTCGTAATTTCTTGTATTCTAGCGGTTGAGTCATGGCCAAACATTTTGTAGAATTTGGGGTCATGAAGTTGTTTCTCGACCTCTGTCTTATATAATGTGTTATCCCATAGCACAATACTTCACCCTTTATCAGCCAGTTTTATCATAAACAAAGTGTTATCTTCAAGGTTCTGAAGAGCTGTGCGTTCCGTTTTGGATAGGTTGTCTTTATCTCTATTTTTGGTACTGCACAGGAAATTCACCTCTCTGAGGATTTTATTCTCAAAGGCTAATACCTCAGGTGACACCATGGATGCGGTTGCAGTGAAGGAAGAGATTGTTTTTTTCTCAGATCTATTATCATCATCCTTTTCTGGGTCACTTCTATTGTGGAAATAGTATTTAAGTCTCAGGATTCTCAAGAAATTGCGCATTTCTATTTCTGTTTGGAATTTGTCAGATTTCCGTGCCGGAACAAAAGATAGCCCTTTTGTGAGCACATCAATTTCTTTCTGGGACAGGGGATATGAGCTTAGATTGAAGATGGGGATCACCAACTCTGGGGTGGAGGTTGCCACTGTTGTGTTCTTATGACATGTTTGCCCCACTGTCGGGTTTTGCCCCGAATGCCCCGTCATTGAGAAAATTGACTTCTTTGAGCTGCTGCCCCCCGCCATGGCCTGATTGACCAGTAGTCGAATCTGAATCGCTACTGTTAAGAGTTCGAAAAAGTAACACATTTTTTATTATAGGGCGTGGTGTTGTATTGTCCTTTCCAATTACCTTCACTGTTGTTAATTTGTTGGAAGAAGCTGGTTACTAAATAAGGATAAATGTGTTCTTCCTTATAGTTGGCAATATCTTTTTTTAATTTCCAAATTTTTTTGTCAAGTGTAAATGTCTTCAACTTTTTAATTTCATCATTCAACTTCTCCAAAGCTGTTTCAATATCAGGGTTGACTGAATCATCTTTAATTTTTTTCTGTAGGGGAGTTTTTAGTTTTTTGACTTCTTCATCTGCTGTTTCGAATATGAGGATGGCCCAATCAAGGGAACATTTGTTCCCCACTCCACTGAAGCTCATCATGAATTTTGGATTATTTTAGAATACCCTTGGTATGTTCTTAATTTGAAGCCCCTCTGGGATGACAGCAGCTTTCAAATATTTGATCATGAGTTGACCGTGTGATTCTGTACGAATCAATTTTTTAGTTTTTTGGGCCAATAGTTCGAGATCATTGGTGGTGACTGAAGGAGTGGGTGATGTACCCGTGGTAGGAGCCCCCAATATTGATGGCAGTTCTAAGCATTTTTTATTTAGGTCATCCGAAAGATACACTATATTCACACTTTCCATTTTACTAGGTAGTGCTCTTCCAACCACAAGGGTTGTCCTAAATGTAGTGAACACAAGGTGAGCACGACAAGTCCTCTTTTTTTGTGAAGGGGCTTTTTTGGATGAGGACGTCAATATACTTGTACATACACAATTTCCCAAAAAACTACCCAGTTGTTACAATCTTGGCTAGGGAAAACGCAGATGACACAAGGGTGGTGTTATCATAATTAAATTCAAGAAATGGTAATGGTCAGTAATACATCGAAATCAGTTTATTGAAAAATCATCATAAAAAGGCATGAAAAACCACGTCAAAAAATCACAAAACAAAATTATTAAAACACAAACAAAATGCAATTAATCTAATTTGACATTTGACAATGTCATACTCTCTATTTTGGTCAAAATTGTCATAGCAATCATAGGTAAAGTTAATAACCTTTAGTGAGTGACCATCATACACTGTTGTTTTTTATGTACACAAACAAGTGTGAACCCGGCTGAGGGATGTCCACAGTGAACGGTTGTTTAAAAAGACATTGAGATTCTTGAATGTTACAAGTTGCTGATATTTTTAATGAAAGGCCGTAGTGAACCCGACTGAGGGAGCCCAACGTTCAACAAAGGATCAGAGCCTGGTTGAGGGAGATTCACTGGTGAAATGAAATCACCCGACTGGAAGATTGCTGAAAGGAACATTTTGTTTTTTGTTAATAGTACATCAGCCCCTCTGAGGCAAGAGGCTGGGTGTAAAAGAGACTTGGCCACAGAAGGCCCTGATATTTTGGAAACAAACTGTAAGCTTGTGCTGGAGAAGTCCAAGAGTGTGCTGTGCTCGAGAGTCCTGCCTTGTCCCATGCAAAAAATGGACGGGAAGGGAGACGCCAGTTATACCATCCTGACTTATTATTTTGTGAAGACTTCTTTTTTTTCTGATTAACATTATGTAACTTAGCAGTAAGGATTGGCAATAGTTTTTTTTAGTATATGCCCTTTTTATTTGACAAGACGCCACTAGGACTGCCATATTATTATTTGATGGTCGTAGCTTGCTCCCATCTTCGATTTAGGTATGGATTATGTGTTTTTCTCACCCATTTATACAGATTAATAAAACCATTGAGCTGTGATCACTTGTGTTTGTCTTTACTGTTGCCACCTTGAGTTCCTTGCACTATATTCAACATACCGTGGAAACCTTTGGTTTTGATCCTAACTTTAGCAGACTAGTGCTTGCTAACTATCAAGGTCAATCGACTTCAGTCAACAGTCGGTATACTCCTAACTTACCTATGTCTTGTAGGGAACCAGATAGGGTTGTCCCCTGTCGCTACTGTATTTTGCATTGTCCATGGAGATGTTTGCTTGTAGAGTCAGATATAATGGGGGAACCAATGGGATTGTCGTTGGTGGTGTGGAGTATAAAGATATCTCTGTATGCAGACAATGTTCTGGTAACTATCTGGAACCCATGTGGCTCCTTTGAAGTACTGCTAGCTGAACATGCTGAATTTGGTGCTGCCTCAGGCTTTTTGGTCAACTATAATCCTGAGCGACTTCGCCTTGAAAAAATGTCTCCAATAAAGTGAGATCGTAAATCTATCCCCTATTTGGTGTCATGCACTTGATCACTAGGATGCTGCCTACCAGATCCTGATTGTGAAGAACCTTTCCTTTTCTTCTTGGAGACGTTGGGTTGCGGGTCGTCCAGGATGAACCGAGGTCAGTGCAGGCAGGAGGCTCAGCCCCCTTCCGTCCCAGGCAGATAACCTGGGCAGGCGAGGGGACCAGTTCCCCACACCATGGGCTGTACTGCTTCCCGGAATTAACGTGGTGCAAATCCAGTTGAACCACGAGGGTCCCACCTGGCCGGGAAGCTTTTGAAGATGATGAGCCACCCTCTGACACAGATCTCTTAGGAATAAAGGAATTGAGTGGTGAGAGGTAGGGCAAGGAGGAAGATCAGTGACTGGAAGGTAGTCAAAGAAGGAGAAGCAGGCAATGCAGAAAAATAGGTCAAAGGCATGCTGATAGCCGAAAGCAGATGGGTAACCAAGCCGGTATACAAGGAGCTAAGAAGAGCCCATAAAAGGACTGTGGAGAGGCAAGATAACAGACCTAACCCATGGTAGAATTAAAACGCACTGAGCAGGGGCACAGAGAGCTCTAAATAGTGTGTGGAGGGATTCAGGCATTAGTGGTTGCCTAGGAGATCTGGACGCAGCAGTCCTGGAATGGGGTCATGTGATCCAAGCCTTGAAGCCAACGCTCTGACATAGGCACAGCGCGGTCCCGACCCCAGAAACATCCTGCCCGACCGAGGCACCCCTGCGGGGCATGAAACCAATGCCCCCTGCAATCATAGGCTTCCCAGGAATCCGGTCTGCCGATGCGTCCACCCACACCACCGAGGATACAGCCGCCAAGAGCCAACATGTAAGTGGTGCAGACGGCACCAACGGCAGCTGCGGCAAGGCTTGACATTTTGGTGTGCAGATCCCACATGCTACATCTACGGTCTTCCAATGTAATTTTCCTCCGCTGTGTCTTGCAGGACAGCGGTTCTAAGATCAGCAAGTGCTAAAGGCATCTTCGGAGGGTCTTGGTATTTCGATCTGTGCCGAAAGTGCTTGAAGTATGGCTTGCAGCGGCTTGACTTAGAAATGGAAGGAATCTCAGTTATCATGGATCTCAGGAGCTGACAACAGTCCCACTCCAGGTCCTCAGAGACAAGATGGGTCCTCTTCTCTGTCGCCCAAACCTAGGGGAGGCTAGCACTCGCCTCCAGGGGTCCTTCAGCACGGTGGGGTCCTGGGCAACAGTGTAGCAGTCAGAGTTGCAGGAGTTGTTCCAGCAGTTTCACCTCAAATGTTGCTTGGCGATGGCTAGGGGACAGAGCTTGACTCTGCCTTGAATCACCTGCCTTCACCTCACCACAGGAGGACTTTGGGAAGGAATGATTTCCCAACAGGGTCCAATTAAATCTTCTTGAAGGATTGAAGTCCAGAGATTATTCAAAGAAGTGGTGGGAGACCACTTATTTTAAAGGTGATAGCCTCCAGGGTACTGGACCAAAGCAGGCCTGCTTTTGGAGTCCAATCCCTGTTCTTGTAACAAGTGGGCTTTGCCTTCTGACATCACACCCAAAGTACTTTCTCCAGCATGGGGTCTGGCATGGATTCACATGCTCATGAATATTCCCCGTCGTCAGGCTGGGAATCCTCGGTAAAGAAAAAACCAGTATCAGTTTCGTTTCTGATCTGTCTTTCGTAGTAATAACCAATCACTGGTGTCTGCGTCATACTGACCACAGCCAATGACTGCCCTCTACCTAAGCACCGCCTCTGGCAGCCATCTTCAGATTTTTACCGCACGTTCATGTGTTGGGATCCTCGTGCTATTGCTCTCGAGCGTTAGTGCTATTTTTTCACGTTTTTTCTCAAAAACTTCTTTTTTTCCGGTCAAAAGAGCCTCAAGCTCCACCGACTCTCCATCCGATCAACGGAGACCCGTGTCGGATTCGTCTGCGCCCCTCAAGGGTGAAGATTTCGTCGTGCTACGTTTTGGAGGACTCCAGAAGCTTCTCAGGCCCGGACATGGCCCAGGAGAAGGGAAGAGCGACGCCCAGAAAGCTGTTCAGGGTCTGCCCTGGATGCCAGCTGCAGAACGTCTTTAAGGAGGACGAACACTCCTTTTGTCTCTACCGCCTGCATGAGGACAAGACGCACATGGAGAAGGACTGTGCGTTTTGCGGCAATATGTCGGAGCGGACCATGAAGGACCGCCATCAACGCCTCGCCAACTGGCTGGAAGGGAAGAGCCCGTCAGGCGAGAAGAAGAGGAAGAAATCCGAGCGGTCTTCTAAGACCTTTGAGGACGCCCCGGCGACGGGGGTCCAACACAAGGCCAAGCACCGCGAGTCCGCTGGCACCGGGAGCGCCGAACGGTCGGGCTCTACGGGCGCCAGGCAGGGCGCACCCTCCCCGGCACCTTCAGCCACGAGCCAACGCTCTGGGTCGGGTAAGAGGAAGGGCGAGCACCCGGCGAAGCTCCTGGAGAGGCCCCGGTCGAGCTCGAAGGCCCCATCGGAGGGGGAGCGAGGCAGTGTCCCCCCCCCCCTCAAGGATAAGGCGGTGAGCGCACCTAAGGTGGTGAAGGCCTTAATCCATCCGGCCAAGCCCTCTATCGATACTGTCGCGGCGGCCCTGGCTCAGCCGGTGGAGACCTCGGGGCTCAAAGTCTCCCTGCCACCTCGGAGGGAGTCCTCTTTTGTGCCCATCGATAGGACCCCTGTGAAATCCCCGGCGGGGAAGAAAAAGGGGGGGCAGGGCGTCGTCGTAGATTCGGCTTCAACCTCGGAGGAAGAGCTGATCGAGGTCGTAAGCCACGGCCTTGGCGTGGATGAAGACCGGCCCGTCGGGATGGATCCCGACGCAGGTGACGACGACATCGTCGAGGGTGCCGACGGGGCCCCTGATCGCCCGTCGGATTCCCCTCTGCCAGCGCCGCAAGACAACTCGGCGGCCATTTTGTTGGCTATACAGTCCTTATGCTCAGAGATAAGGACGAGACTACCATTGCCGACGGAGGAACCTCTCCCGTCGGGGGATCCGGAACCGGGACCTTCTGGTGTTCCCCCTCCCAAGAAAAGAAGGATTCACCTTCCACCTCCTTTTCAGCCGTCGCGACCCGTCCAGCCCTCCTCCCCGTCCACCCGAGGGGATGATACGGGGACTGACACGGCAGCAACGGGTACGGACGACGAGGTATACGACGAGGATCTACCGTCGTCACCTCCCACCAGGGCTTCTCCGCCCAACGAGATTGGATCGTTCCACTCCATGATCGCCAGGGCATCCGAGCTTTTCCAACTCTGCCCTGAGGAGAAGAAAAAGGAAGGATTCCTTTATCAACGGCGCGAGGCCAAGAGGAAGACGGTCCTCGCGGTGCCTCTACTGGACGACATTTGGGATGAGGGCCTCGCCCTCCTCAAGAACCCTTCCACGACGCCAGCTAGAAGAGACCGGTACGAGAAGAAGTACCGGGTCCCGGACGCGGCCCCCCTGTGCCTCCGGGCGCAGCCTACCCCGGACTCCGTCGTCTCCGCGGCGGCCAGGAAGAAAGCGCGGGGGGGTTGCGGCCTCCACATCGACTTCCCCACCGGACGGCGAGGGAAAGAAATTGGACGCTATGGGACGCAGGGTCATCTCGTCTGCAGCGACGACGATTAAAGCGGCCAACGCCTTGGCTATCGTGGCCCGCTACGACAGGGAGCTATGGTACTAACTGGCTCCCCTGCTGGACTTCCTACCGGACGACAAGAGGGCGGATGCCCTGGAGATCCTACAGGAAGGTGAGGTGGCGTCGGACCACGCCATCACTATTGCGACGGACATCGCCGACACTGGGTTTCGCCAGTTGGGCAACGGCGTGTGCCTTAGGCGGCATGGATGGCTCAAGGCTACGGACTTCCGTCAAGACGTACAGACCAGAGTCCTGGACATGCCGTTCGATGGGAACAACCTGTTTGGGAAAACAGTGGACAATTCCCTTCAGGCCATTAAAGCGGACACTGAGACGGCCCGGGCCCTTGGGGTTCTACAGCAACGACGGCCGCCCTTTCGGAGCGGCGGAGGCAAGGGCGCCTCCAAAGGTTCCGGCGGCGGTTTCTCCACCTACCGTCAAGCGGCCCGCTCGTCGTCTCAGGAGGCCTACAGAGGACGAGGCAAGTCTGGCGGACCCCGCCGTCGTCGCCAAGGAGGTCAAGGCGGCAAAGCCTCGTCGAAACAGGATTGAACCGGCCGTGGGGTCGGGCCCCCACCGAAGCACCCCGGTGGGAGGCCGGCTGGCGAGCTTCGTCAGCGTGTGGGAGTCCATCTCCACCGACCGTTGGGTGCTGGACGCCTTAGCCCGGGGCCACGCGCTCGAGTTTCAAAGAAGGTGCCCGCGCGTCCCCCCCGTGGCCAGGAAAGAGCTTCACGTCCCTCAGCTTCTCCAGGAGGTAAAGGCGATGCTCAGGAAGGGCGCCATCGAACTCGTCCCAAAGAGGCTTCGGGGCTCCGGAGTTTACTCGAGATACTTCCTCGTGAAGAAGAAGACGGGAGGATGGCGCCCCATCCTAGACCTGCGACGTCTGAACAAGTTCATCAAGGCGCAGAAGTTCCGGATGGTCACCCTCCAGCACGTCCTGGGTCAGCTGGAGGAAGGAGACTTCCTGTCGTCGTTGGATTTGGAGGATGCCTACTTCCATATTCCCATCCTAAAGGGGCACCGAAAATTCCTCAGGTTTGTGGTCCAAGGGCGTCACTACCAGTTCAAAGCCCTCCCCTTCGGACTACGGTCGGCACCCAGGGTATTTACCAAGTGCCTTGCACCGGTGGCGGCGCAGCTGCGCCGCGAGGGGATCCACGTCTACCCCTACCTGGACGACTGGCTCATCCGAGCCAAGACGAGGGAGCTCGCCATGGAGCACACGGCAAGGACCGTCCAACTTCTCACGGACCTGCGATTCTCCGTGAACTACGCCAAGTCCCACCTGGTACCCGCGCAAGACGCACTGTTTCTGGGAGCGAAGCTCGACACAGTGTCCCTTCGGGCCTCCCCGTCGGAGGAAAGGACCAGGTCCATCCTGGGCAAGGTACAGCGGATGTTGGTTTCCGACGCGGCCAAGGTGAGGTCCATCAAGTCCCTCCTCGGAATGATGTCTTCTGGCATCTACCTCATTCCCATGTGCAGGCTCCGGATGCGTCCGTTACAGGAGTTCCTGGACGTGCGCTGGATCCAAACGACGGGCGGCTTCGAGGAGAGGATCACACTCGACGAGAGTTTCCGCCGAGCGGTCCGGTGGTGGGGGCACCCGCGCGCATCTGACGGCGGGCATGGACTTCCAGACCCCAGACCACCAGGAGACAGTGACCACGGATGCCTCCCTGGAAGGGTGGGGAGCGCACACCGAAGGTCTGCACGTGAGAGGCCTTTGGCTCCCGACGGAGAAGTCCCTCCATATCAACGTCCTGGAGCTCCGTGCAGTGTTCTGGGCCCTCAGGTCCTTCCTTCCGTCCCTCAAGGGCAAGGTGGTGAGGATCTTCACCGACAACACCACCACCATGTTTTACATCAGGAAACAGGGCGGAACCAGGTCCCCAGCACTGTCCAAGGAGGCGCAGGACCTGTGGCATTGGGCCGTCGCCCAAAGGATGTTTCTGGTGCCGTTTCATCTGGCAAGGATAAAAAACACCATCGCCGACTCACTCAGCAGGGAGCTGCGCTCGTGCCACGAGTGGGAACTACGGCAGGATCTAGTGGATCGCCTCTTCCGACGGTGGGGCACACCCCAGATCGACCTGTTCGCGACATCGACGAACTCCAAGTGCTGGAGGTTCGCCAGCAGGCTTCCCCAGGCGAGGAGCATGGGCGATGCTTTCTCTTTCCCCTGGGAGGGCCTGTTCCTCTACGCGTTCCCTCCTTTGCCACTGCTAATCCGGCTCGTCAACCAGCTCAAGAGGTCACGGTGCAGGATGATCCTCGTCGCACCTGCGTGGCCGAGGCAGATATGGTTCTCGGACCTTCTGGACTTATCAGCGTCCCCGCCAATCAAGCTGCCGGTGGACGCGGATCTACTCTCCAGGGAAGGAGGCGCCATCCTCCACCACGACCCGAAATCGCTGAACTTTCAGGCCTGGCTCCTGCAGCGCTAGAGTTTGGAGGATACGACATACCGGCCGACTGCAGAGAGGTTCTTGCAAAGGCCAGGGCGTCCTCGACTCTTAAATGCTACGGACACAAATGGAAGAGGTTCTCTGTCTGGTGCCACGCACAGAAGATTAACCCTCTACGGATTACGTCTCCCCAGGTACTGCCGTACCTGCTGACGCTGGCCAAAGCTGGACTGGCACACGCGTCCATCAAGATTCATCTTGCTGCGATCTCCCGATACACCAGAACCACGGGCCGGACGTCCTTGTGGTCTCATCGTCTGGTGAAAGAGTTCATGAAGGGACTGTTCAGATCGTTCCCGCCGGTGAAGGCTCCGGCCCCGGCGTGGGAGCTCAACGTGGTGCTGACCAAGCTCATGGGACCTCCGTTCGAGCCTCTGCACTCGGCCCCGTTGAAGTTTCTGTCGTGGAAAACAGCGTTTCTTGTGGCCATCACCTCCGCACGACGGGTGGGAGAGATCCAGGCCCTTTCCTGCAAGGCCCCGTACTTGACTTTTCACGACACAAGGGTAGTGCTCAGGACGCACCCCTCCTTCATGCCCAAGGTACCGTCGGACTTCCATCTCAACGAACCCTTGGTGTTGCCTGTGTTCTTCCCGTCGCCTTTGTCGCCGGCTGAGAGGACTTTGCACTCGCTGGATGTGGCTAGAGCGCTGAAGTTCTACGTGGACCGCACAAAGTGTTTTCGGAAGACGTCACAACTCTTTGTGAATTTTGGACCTGTCAATCAGGGGAAGGCTCTCTCGAAGGCTTCCATTTCCAGATGGCTCTCCGGCTGTATCATGTACTGTCATCGGTTGGCAAACCGACCGCTGCCTGGCCGTCCGAGAGCCCATTCCACCAGAGCGATCGCAGCCACCACGGCGTTCCTTTCTGGTGTGCCCCTGCTGGACATATGCAGGGCTGCTACGTGGAGGTCGACGCACACCTTCACGAAATTCTACTGCATCGATCGGGATTCCAGGGAGGAGTCCAGGGTCGGCCAAGCAGTGCTGCGCAACCTGTTCGCCTGAGGTGAGCCTGGTGAGGAGGTAAGGTGCTTAATGTTGGGTTTGATGTAATGCTTAATGTTGAGCCTTTGCCACCTCCCGTGGTTGTGCATGTGTGTACTGCTATGTATTCTTTATTCATGAGCATGTGAATCCATGCCAGACCCCATGCTGGAGAAGGAACAAGTTACTTACCTGTAACTGTTGTTCTCCAGCATGGGTCTGGCATGGATTCACATGCGAACCCTCCCGCCTACCCCTCTGCGACTCTTCACTTGGTCATACTGCCACTTCACGTGCTTCCAAATCTGAAGATGGCTGCCAGAGGCGGTGCTTAGGTAGAGGGCAGTCATTGGCTGTGGTCAGTATGACGCAGAGACCAGTGATTGGTTATTACTACGAAAGACAGATCAGAAACGAAACTGATACTGGTTTTTTCTTTACCGAGGATTCCCAGCCTGACGACGGGGAATATTCATGAGCATGTGAATCCATGCCAGACCCATGCTGGAGAACAACAGTTACAGGTAAGTAACTTGTTCCTTGTGCTACAGGAAGTGGAAGAGACAGAAGAGAAAGATGGAGGCAGAGAGAAACAAAACGGTGAAAGCTTCATCCAGCTGTAAAGAGCATCCTCTTTCAACACTAACCCTGTCCCCTTCCCTTCTCAATAAAATCAAAGGCCTGTTGATATGCAACACCCTGGTGGGAGGCTTCTCCTTTTGAGGATGGGTGTACTTATTTGTATTCCTGTTCCCAAGATGACTTCCTTCCCAAGGTTACAGTTGTTAGGACTGATTTTTTATTCTCTGGCCTGGTGGACAGATGTATAAAAGGCCAACCAATATTTTTAGCATGGACAACTCTGGGGAGCTTTAGCCAAACCAGTTCAGGTAGTAGTGACAGGCGGTCTTGGCTAAGATCTTCAGAAGTGGTGAGCTTGTAAATGGCCCACAATGAGGTCACACAATGCGAATCACACATTACACTTAGACAGGATGTATAAAAATACAGTTATGTATTTATGGCAAAAAACACACTATGAAAAATGACTACTAGCAAGTCGAGTTATCACACAAGACTAATAAACAATAGATACATATATACAGTCACTTATTATAGGGCATAATACACATCAGAAACTCCTCCTTTAAAGGAAAGGTTAGATTAGTATTATGCACTTAACGTCCACAGAAATGATCCCTAACTAAAATTGTCCAGCCCTTAGTTGTCTGGGGCCTTTTGCCCAATCGTTCAGGTAAACGTTCCACAGAAGTTATGAAGCAGGAAAAATGCAGGTAGGTTCTCTTGGGTCCCGTGAAAGGTTCTTAGGGTTAGGGTACAGGTAAAACTAACCACCAAAAGTAGCCCCAGCTTTCAGGGGTCTTGTGCAAGCAAGCAAGCAATGGCAAAGCCAAACGTGTTAGAATTAAGGTTTATTATATAGACCATTGACTTATAATGGGAGTATACGGGTAGGTAAGAAACTCTGTAACTTACCCCAGTACTCCGATTCTTCCCCAGACTTGGCAGGACAAAGGAAGAGGGTCTGAGGTTGCTTTTCCCGCCGAAAGTTGCAGTCCTAGATTCACAGGGGTTGCAGGTTCGAGCTGATCTCTGGTTGGTATCTCTTACTGTTGCATTGACTCTCGATTGAAGAATGCAGCAAAACTCAATGCAGGACAACTCCCAGGACTGGACGCGGGTCAAGTAAGCAATTTCGGACGGTGGTCACCGCAGCACGACGACGCAAAGGGACCAAGCAGCCACAGTTGGACTTTCCCCTCCTATCTTGGGTCCCCTCAACGCTAGGATGCTGAAATTTCGTAGGGTATCTAACGGGGAAAGGTCCTGCCTGTCAAAAATGACTTCTCTTACAACTTGATAAAATATGCAAGATGTGTGACATACCGGTAAAATAGTATTTTGCTACCATGCGATGCGCTGCTGTGTGACATTACAACTAAACACTCATTATAGTTTTAAGGCAGGTCAGTTTTTTATATATTGCTGACATTATTTTTGTTTTTTGATGTACAAACATAAGCACAGACATAAACGTAAATTCAAACAACTGTAAGCCCCATGAGCAAAAACCAGAAGGGGTCTCACAAATCTCAGTGCACTTTGTACCTTAGTCAAGAAGAAGAAGTCAAATTGCCAAAATACATTAATTCATGCAATTTGGTCTTCTATGGTCAGCATATTGTTGTTAGACCCAACAAGGTCACCCTTTAGCCTGGCTCCAGCAGACCTGTCCAAGGTCCAGTCTCCTAGACAAACCACATTGACTTTGTTCTAACTAGGAGCACACCCGAAACATATTCCCAATAGTATTTGGTTCTCTTGGAGAAATACAGATTTGCTCACTCTCACTCTGTCAGTAATCCAGCATTTTTGATTCATCTGTGTTTACAATGTTTGACCATATAAGACCAATTTGCATGAATTAATGTCTTTTGGCAATTTGACTTCTTGTGTAAATAATTTATACTGTTGTAATAACATTGTAAACTTTGTGTACCTCTGCAACTAAGGTACAAACTGCACTGAGATTTGTGATACACATTCTTGTTTTTGCTCATGGGGCTCACAGTTGTTTGAATTTACGTTCATGTCTTTGCTTATGTTTGTACATCAAAAAACAAAAATAATGGCAGCAATATATAAAAAACTGACCTACCTTAAAACTATAATGAGTGTTTAGTTGTAATTTCACACAGCAGCGTATCACATGGTAGTAAAATAGTATTGTACCGGTATGTCACATATCTTGCATATTTTATCAAGTTGTAAGAGATAAGTCATTTTTGACAAGCAGGACCTTTCCCCGTTTGCAACCTTTTGTTGGCCCTAGTCCTGTCCTTGTTCTGGGCCCTCCCTCATGTTATCTTGAAATTTCGTAGGGGTCAGTCTCGTGCCAGCTGAGGATCCCCGAAGTTTCAGGCCGGAACTCAGAAAAGTGATGCCGGCAGCACGGTAGCCCAAAATCGAAGCTGGTCAACCACATGACAGTTCCAGGGCACTTCAAAGGCTTCCTTTGGCAGTGCACCAAGCAGACGTTAGGAATGTATGGTCCCTCCACTCCATGGGTCGCATCTCCTTCGCAGGACTGCTAAAGAACACAAGCAAGACAGGGCTCCTCCAGGACAGCAGCAGGAATTGGTCGCCAGGCCTCCTTCCGTCTCCGCTTTCTTTGCGGGTCTCACAGCTGGACAGGATACTTGACTCCTTCAGGTTTCTCCAGGATCTCTAAAGAATGGGTGTAGGGGCCCACAGCCTGTCAGCAAAAACACACAGCCCTCCAATAGCCCTCCAAAAGCTTCTGCTTTCCCGGGCACTGGAAGTCCTTATAAGGATTTTCCTGGCCTCTCAGGCCAGGAAGAAGGCTAAAGAACAAGATGACAAAAGGACAGGTGCAAAACCATGTGGCATGGCCATGTTTGGACACTAGCCACAGTTGGTAGCCATACATGGTAAACACAATAAGGCTAAAACGAAAATTCCCAAAAAGTGGTCAAAGTTCACTGCTGCCACCAACCTATCCTTTTATCACACCTAGAGTAACCACAAATCCTCTGAGTGTTGGTCTAGGGTAAAACAAAAATGTACCCCATTGTACTGCAGTGTAAGCTGCATTGTACAATGGTAGAAAGTTACCACAAGTAATACAAAAGTAACCAAAAGTAGTAACACAGTAACAGGACTAAGGGAAACAATGTTTTCTAGTACTGACAGCCAGAAGGACATGTCAGTTTACCCATGACATGACCAAAGGTCAGTGCAGTGAAGCTTAAAGCTTCATTGCACTATAATAAGTACAGGTCAGATTCAAAAATAAAAGCAAAAGGCTTGGGGGGTCCTCAAAGTTGGAAGGAAAGGTGCTGTAAAGACAAATCTTTCCTAAGCGTCATTCTATTAGCACCCTGTCTGGGGAGAATGCACATAACCCTTCCACGGCTGACAACCTGCTTAAATATGAGAGATGCTACCCACCATACTGTAAACTCTGGCATTTCTTATATTCATAGGTGTACGTGCCACCAAGACAGCAAATTCAGTTATGTAGTTTTTGTAACAGATGTACATATCCTAAATGAAGTCCCTGCACTGCAGACTTGGCTGTCACTGCAGCTGTCAAATGGGTGCCTGTAACCCCTGATCCTTCTCTGTGCCACTGGAGAGCAGGTGCAGCAGATCAGGCTACTGATGCAGCAGGAAAGAAGTGTACACTGTGCTTTTATCCTGGAGCTTATAAAATTAGAATCTGGTCAGCAAATTACCCATTTAGTTTTTTTAATTACCCACATTATGTTATTAATTAATACAAATAAAAAAGTGAGAGTTTCGGCACTCCTGCCAGATGGCAATTTCTCGCAGCCATAGGGTTAGGCTGGCTTTCTTCCAAGAAGTGAGAAATCCGCTGAGATACATATGCAACTACAAATGACAAAGGTGCCAAGGAATTCTACTTTCTGGAAAGAGCGGTAGATTGCCCATGCATGTCTCTTTTTGAGTTTTGTCTTGCTTTTGCGAATGTGTAAGGTGTAATGTTATTTCTAAGTGCCCTAGAATTGGAGGTACTTGACTTCTACTTTCACAAACCTCATAGGAAGTGACTAGCAACCCTATTGGTGGGTGTAATTTCTTTAAATGTGCTATTGCCTACCTTAAAATGTGCATCACTGTTATGCTGCGAAGTTTGGGGTGTGCACAGGCACTACATGTTGGCATAAGCTCATACTAAACATCAGGTCATTTGCACCATAGCAATACGCATTGAAGTGGTGGCTATGTTTGCAAGCTTTGTAGGATGGTGGTTTTGTCCAAGCAGAACTTGCTTGAGTAGAAACATTGCATGTGTGCTACACAAACGCTTCCTGCACACAGGATGGTATATCTGATGTTCATTGTTTCTGAAACTTTATGGAATTTTAGTCTTTAGATTTTAATGACATATACTTTGTGGACACCAACATTTAACATCTTTCCAATCTTCTCATTGTTTTGGCAGAGAATGTAAACACTGGACAGTTTATGAAGAATCACAATACCCAAGAAGCTACCAATTTCTGTTGAACCTATTTGGCTTTTTACTGAACATTGCAGCTTCTCTGATCCATGAAGAAGTTTGTTTAGTTGAGCAAAGACTATTCAGAGCAAAGTTTCAGAAACATCCGAAAAAACATCGAAGAAGATGGGAAAGAAAAAAGTAAATTGTGTGAAAAGTGTCAAAAGTTGAACATTTACACATCATGAAGCTAAGAGTATTTGCTATTTTTTGAGAATTAAATGTAAAATATCTGTTTTAACTTGGTGGTGAACTATTAAAGTTGTACTGCAACATCTGAGTGATAATGTGTTTTGTGGTTTGTAATGCTATGTTGATAAGCTTTTGTACAATAGAACTTTTAAAATGGAGTGGTCTCGGATCAGAAAAATGTGTATTCATCTTTTTATTGACATTTTAAAAAGCGCTATCACAAAAACATTATACACATTATTAAATCTATAACATATGCACAGTGACCTTGAGAGACAAATATTCACAGCCTCAGATCATTATACTTAATATGACTGCCTGCTGCCCAACCGTACTTCCTAACATAATCTTTTTCTTTAGCTGTAAGGGCATACGTAGTATTTCGGACATCAGTGTTAAATCTCCCAGCTTATGTATGTAATTCATCTATCTTTTTATAACCTTATATTTATTTGTCTACCCACCATTGCCTATCTACCTTGATGTTTGATTGTATAGTTACTTCGTACCTTAGCCTTCTCACCTCCCCAGGTTTTTGAAGTTCATATAATTACCTTCCCTCTTCATGGGGGTTTTAAGTCAGACGGGTCATGAAACCGGGCCAGCCATCATGCTGAATATTGTTAACCATATTCACAGTTTGTGGCTTTTCCAGTGCTTCTCAAACATCCTATTCTATCATTGCAACCCTTATTCACACATTATAATTTGTTTCTTCAGGATTCTTCCATGCCATCACTATATGGTGTTTTATACCAAAACGAATTCCAAAGGCTTTAGCTTGGTCACTATATTATCCATCCCTTTTTTTGGATTGAATCAATCCGAACAGACATTGCGTAACAGTTATTTGTATTTGTACTCTAGTTAGCCGAGTCACCTGTTCTATTACTGTGGCCCAAACATTTTTATCTATGGAATTCCAAACATGTATCTTGGTTAGTACCACTTACATTACCACAATGAAAACAGCATGACTCCCCATCTGGCAACCTCTTTGCCAATACCGCAGGCACCACATACTCCCTCATCAAGGATTTATAATGCCCCCATTGAGATCTCACATTTCCTCACACCGGTTTTATCTGCAGCAGCCCTCTGGTCCGTTCTTCATTTGTTAACTGCTCTTCCAAGAATCTAATCCACTTAACTCTTAACTTATTTTTAAGGTCGTGAGTCAGGGCTTTATGACTACTGGCCGGTCGAGGACTCAGCACCTACCAGAGTGATCTCTGAGGTCAACGCTTCTGCTTTGGGTGCAAGACCCAGGCTGTATTCTCCCATGTCTGAGGCCTCTCGTGGCTCTGGGCCTTCGCGCCCTTCTGCCCGGTTCTATGTAATTTCATTGCATGATAGTTTTTTGTGGGTTTTTTTACCGCAGATTTTTCCACAAAAAAACTCATTGAATTTTGTATTTTTTATTTTTGGGGGGTGCCCCTGTTCTCAGGGAGAGGAAATTACTGACGGGCCCATTGGTCAGTACTCAACCCCCAAAAACCTGTAGTACAAGAAAGCTGCACCGTTTGAGGACAGGGTGCAGGACTTACATACTCCAGCACAAATCAATACTAGGGACTCAGTAAGTTGGTAAAGGGAAGTCTGTTTAATAATGCATACATCAGCTTATGGAAATCAGCAGCATCGCGAACACCTGTCTCGCCCCGACTTCCCCGAACTTCAGTCAAACAGCTTCTTTTATCGGCAAATTCTGTCATCATTGATGTACACTTCTATAAAAAATCATCATGCAATATAATTGGTTGGGAAAGGTAACTTAAGTATAGGTGTTATATCTGTATATGAAAATAAAGCATACGGATTGGATAACTCTTATTGGGTGGGCTTCTATGCCCATACCTCTACAACACACGTGATTGACGTCACTGAAAGTACGACGTCCTATTGGTTACAGTTTCTATAGGACCGTAGATTACATGGTCCATTGTGATTAGGCATGTTACACCACTAGACATAAATCTCCACTTGAATTAGCAGCATGCAGAATAGACACCCTGGTGCCTGGTGTCCCAAGTTTCACCCTGCCTCCCTTCCATCAATCAGAGGTTTTAGGGCGTTGTGTCAATTAGTTGGCTAAGGAAGGCCTCGAAACTGTAGTCTCTTATCAGAAAATGTTATGGCACTCTCCAATCTGGGTGACATCAGACGGTGCTACATCTGCGCGCTTGTTAGTCATGTGTTTGTTCACCGTGAATCTGCTTCAGTTCTCAGTCTTTTCGTGCATTTGATTCTGTGTTCGCTTGGCCACCTGCATAGGCCTCTCTTATCTTGACCTTCCCAGGGCAGGCTGGTATGCTCTGAAGTTTTGACTCTCTTTAGTTGAGCTTGCCTTCCCCTCCCGGGTTGACCTTGATTCCCCAGGCTTAAGCCATTCTCTGTTAAGTTTCGATTCCGCTCTTCCTCCAGGCTTGGGCCTAGATGTGAAACTTAGCCAGTTGGGCCTGGGCCGCCTGGGCATCCTTCTGCTCAAACAAAATGGAGTTGCACGTGTACATTGTGCTGCATTGAGGTAGACCTATATAGTTGGCGCATGCCGCTCTATTATTCTGCTTAAGCATTGCAGGCAGTACCGATTACTTAGCTTCTTGCGTTCCAAGCTTATTTACATGCATTAGTCGGTTGATTCTTCTATCTAGGTTCACAGTTATATTGTTTCTTACGTTTCATTGTTGCTTTGTCTTTGCGTTTTGGTTTGTCCTGGCTTTCTTAGCATCATTGTTTGTCCTCCATCCATGCTCTTTGTGTCTCCTCATAGAAAGTCTGTAAATACTCATCGTTTCGTATCAGTGGCTGGTATGGTTGTCTGATTGGGTACCGTGCTGCCCAGGGCTGTCTGGTTATGGGCGCTTCGACTGGTACCGATCTCCTTATGTATATGGGGCAGAGGCCTAGTGGGCAACATACAATCTCTGCTGATTCAGCTGCTCCTCATATGTCGCATACCTCAGGGTGTACCTTACTGGCCACTTGAAATGATGGGCAGGGGTGCAGGCCATGTCTGGCACCTCCTCTACATTCCCCCCTCTGGTCGGTTCATCAACCGCTTCTGCTTCCTCCTTTATATTCGGTTCCTTTGTTTCTTCAATGTCTCGTTCATCGTCTTCTGGATTTATACAAGATGGCATGAATGTATGTACTTTTGGTGTCCATATCTTTATCACCCCTTTCAAGCTTCCTGCTGTTTTCACATGCTCATCTTTGTTCCAGGTCATCAATTGGCATTGTCCATTTGGACTGCAGTAAATCCATTTTCCTTCATACCTCCTTCGTTTCTTATTTCATCAGTCAGGTCTCTGGGTTTCCATCATGGTTCGACATCGACCATAATTGTCATCCCAATGGCTTTCTTTGCAGTTTTCTGGCACTGTGTGATGATTATCTTGATTACGCAGAATCCCACCAGCACCATTTCTAGCAAGGTTCCCATAAAACTTGAATATGTCTGCCATCCATTGCGGGACCCATGAAAATAGGTTTCTGAACCAGCTATCGTCATCCACTTCATCAACTTCTTCGGTCATCTGGTTTTTCAAGGTTGTCAGCGTGCCTATGGCCTCTGTGAGGGTTCCATTTTCTTCATCGTGTGAGGGTATGAACGTGCATCATGATTCTCCCATCTTTGCGCAAACACCTCCATCCATTGCTGTGATCATGTCCAACACGTATCTGTTCTGGAGAGTCATCAGTTGAACTGCTCTTAGTTCTTCCTTGATTGCATTGAATCCTTTTATAGTGGTGTTAATGGTCTGCAATAACTCCCATCTGGTTATCTGCAACCACTTGGCATTTACTCCAATTTGGATGTGAGGTAGGAGCATTGTGGTGAGCACCGTCGAGGTGAGGCTGAACAGCCGGTGTTCATATGGGATTGCATGGAATGCCTCTTCGGATTTGGCAGAAAAGTAATTTTCTCTCTTCATTCTGGACACCACTTCTACAGCTCTCCTTCTCCTCAGGTGAGCATCTGCTTTCGGGAAGCTGTCCAGATTCAGTTCATTTTTTGGGATTACCAGTTGCGGAACATGGACGTTCACCAGTGTGCATATGCCTCCCCAGTTCTTTGGTAGCCTTATGTATGCCTTGGATCCACACGCCCAATAGTTGTCCATCAGAACTGCGGTTCCTTGCATCATTCCTGGGGCCTTGAAGATTCGCCCGCAGTTTTGATTCTTGCCCATTTTCCTTGTGCCATTACTTCTGAAGCACAGTTTCTGGTTTTCCAGTGGCACTATCTGCAAGGGTCCTCCTCTGTCTTCGACCCATGTTAAAAGCTTTACCAGTTTTGGCCACAATGGTTTGCATAGTCTTTGTGAGTTCTCTATAGCTTCTTGACAGGCTCCAAGGACCATCCAAGCTCGGCAGATCACAACTCCTTCTTCCCATTCATTTGGGGAAACTACTGACCCCCAGATCTGCATTTGGCCTCTGTTCTTCCAGCTTTGAGCCTCTTCTGCAGTTTTTCCTTGGACGTTCAGTCTTGGGTTTATTTCCCATCTAATTCCTGATCCTTTGACGTCAGGGTTCTCATATTTAATTACATGGTTCTTGGTGTGTGTCCTGTTTCTTGTTTTGATGTCCTGGACAAAACTGTCTTCATCTGGGAAGTCTTTTTCGTTGGCCCATATCAGTGAGGCATCTCTTCCCATAAACTGCCTTCTGGTATTGCACATTGCTACGTGTGACATGCAATGTGCCGTAGGGACGTCAACTTCTACTGCAACAAAGATTTTGGACTTGCCCATGCTATATGGCAGGAGTGCACAGACAAAACACTCTCCTTCAGATTGTCTTCTTCCAACTTCCTTCATGTGTTGGTACCAGATATTGTTTCCAAGATGGGCTGTGCTGTTCAAATAATCATTCAGTTCGTTGTCAGCTTCATATGGATTTCTCTTGGTTCTCAATGTTTTCCTGTAATTAGCTATCACTATGTCTCTGAATGCGTCTGTGCTGCTTTTTCACTCAGGTAGCTTCTCCGGTATTATCCTTGGAGGGGCAGGTATCATTTCCCGCTCTACAGCAATGGGGGGGAGGTCTTGCGCTTCTTTTTCTTCCCTCTTGCATTCTCTTGTAGACCTCCTCCTACCACCATTGGCTTGTCATCCTTCCAACACGTGGCAGTGTCTGAACTCGGTAGTTACTTCTGGCGTTGGAGCTGGCGTACTTGTTATCACAGTTGTGGTGGTTGTCTTGCTCAGCTATTCGTGTAGCTTCTTTGCTCTAAGTATGAGTGGAAACACATCTTGACTCAGTAAGTTCTTTCGTAGCTTCCTCTGTTTTATTGAGGGATTTTGCTATGTCAGCTTTGTTCGATTTCTCTCTTGGTTCTCTGTTTTCTTGTACTGTTTGCTCCACGGGTGACTTCTCTTCTTCAGTTGCTTTGGCCTGTGGTTGCGTAGCCATTGACACTTGCCCTTGTTTGTGTGCATTCAGTGTATGGGTGCGTGCCGTGGACAGTGCTATGTTATCATTCATTCCGTGCTGACCCTGTCTCCAGCTTTTCTCACCATTCATTACTTCAAGTGTGTACGTATTACTGTTAATTACGTTCAACTGTAAATCGTTTGCTTTATCATCAGGTTTTCTTGGAACAGGGATCACTATATAGGGTCTGGGTGCTTTTGTGGGGCCCAGACGTTCATTACCCGGTAGATGCACAGATATTGGGATGCTCCGTGCTGATATAATAACGGCAGTTCTGACAGTTGGAGACAAAAATACTACAATAATCACTATGCATATACATATGTCGGCCTTGAAAGACATTTTACAGCATCTCCTTTCAGGAAACCGGGGGCGTCCTTCTGCTGGTGGCATAACTAAATTACTGTTTTGGGCCCCCATTTCAAATATGTCCATAGTCAATAGTCAATTTTTCTTCTTGTTCTAGCACGTTGCTCAAAATTCAATACACATTAAAGTGACAAGTGCAGCTCAATGTCCCCCCTCTTTTACGAGTGATGATGATGATAGTCTCTGCTCAATGTAATACAGGTTCTCCGCTAGACTATGGAAAAAGGTTAGACTATTGTTTTCAGCATATCATTTTCGGTTTATATTTCTATGATACCCGTTGTCCCAGGGCACTCTTGCAATTCGATTCGGCCCTGTGGACATGCAGGGATCTGTGCACTGTGGCACCATAAACAGGTGGCTTCGCTGCACATCATGCATAGATAAACCATTGAAAAAATGAAAACAAAAATAAAAATAAAAGTGAACATATGAGGAGGTAGGAGAAAGCAAGGAAAAGGTTGAAAAAGGTGAATATGGCAGTGAAGTTAGTGTTTTTGCTTCTTTCGCTCGGTTGTTCGAGGTCGGGTTGCTGAACAGTCTCCCCCCCCCCCCATTTACTCCATTGCAGGATGATGACGAAAAATAGAGAACACCAGAAAAAATAAAATCACAGTACTGGTATCCTTGTTTCTGCTTTCCTCGATCAGTCCTACGTTAAAACATGGAGAACTGTGTCTTTATTTCCTTCCTCTGCCCCTGGTGGGGGGTGATGGAAATGTTTTATCTTGGACCTTTCCCTTCTAAAGCCCTTCTCAGCAGAGGATGTCCATGGTTGCTTCTCAGCTGTGATGCAAGAGCTCTCAGGAGTCTGAGTTGTGCATTTTTTGCTGGATCACAGAGGAAAGTGTGCACGTCGACAGTGATGGGTCTACCCACTAGTTCTGGAAAGTTCTCGATGAGGTGAAAGAAGACTGTGAAGGCAATTCTGCTGTCTTCAGGTGATAATGACATTTGCTCGGATTGTCTGTTTCTTAGGTCACCGGTCTTTTTTTCTTTTTTTTTCCCAGTGTGATCAGTCCTTGCCTTCTCAACCTGTCCCTCGCCGAATAATTTCACTGGAATTCTCTCAGAAACTCTCTCTGAAAGCTGGACAGTTCCACTTGTAACTGTATGCTATAGAAGAGTGTTCCTATCTTTCTCGCGTTGCCAGGGTCTCTGAGGAAGGTGAGGACGTCGACCTCAGCAGGTCTCCCTACCATTTCTGGAAAGTCATTTACTAAGCCGAAGAGGACATTGTGGGCTAGTAGGCTGTCCTCAGGGGACAGGGACATTTATTTGTTCTGCAGAGTCTCAATCACAAGGTTTTTTGCTGTCGTGAACAGGTTCTTTGCTTATCTCCCCGATCTGTCCCTCGGCGGAAAGTTTCACTGGAGCCTCCTGAGGAATTCTTGCTGAAATTTGGCCAGTTCCACCTGGAGCATGATTCCGTGGAGAAGAGTCTTTATGTGTAAGAAATTGGCTGGATTTCTGAGGAAGGTTGCAACGTCGACACCAGCGGGCCTTCCCACCATTTCAGGAAATTCTGTGACTAGTCTAATCAGAACATTGTGGGCTAGCTGCGTGTCTGTGGGGGACAGTGGCATTCGCTTTGCCTTGCTGGGTCCCAATCACACGCCTTGCTTTTGCTTTGAGCAGTCTTTGCACTTGCCTGCTGCGTGGATGGCTACGTGGTTTATTTTATTCCATATTTGGGTCAGGAACTGATTATTGCGGGGATTTCGTATAAACGTCAGTGTGACGGTAGTCCTCCCGACAAGTTCTGGGCACTCCACTATGATCCGAAAGAACAACGCGTAAGTAATCTCATCAATGACTGCTTGTGGTGGTAGCATTATTCTCCAGCATGGGGTCTGGCATGGATTCACATGCTCATGAATATTCCCCGTCATCAGGCCGGGAATCCTCGGTAAAGAAAAAATTAGTATCAGTTTCGTTTCTGATCTGTCTTTCTCAGTAGTAACCAATCACTGGTCTCTGGGTCATACTGCCCCCACCCAATGATTGCCCTCTCCCTAAGCCCCGCCTCTGGCAGCCATCTTCAGATTTTTACCGCACGCTCAAGTGTTGGGAGTCCTCCTGTTTAGCTCTCGAGCTTTTGCTGTGTTTTCAGGCTTTTTTAAAGAGAATTTCTAATTTTTCGGTCAAATAGAGCCTCAAGCTCCACCGTCTCTACATCCGATTAACGGGGATCCGTGTCGGATTTTTCCACGCCCCTCAAGGGTGAAGATTTCATCGAGTTACGCTTCTTGGAGGATTCCAGAAGTTTCTGCGGCCTACCCGAACATGGCCCAGTAGAAAGGAAGCTCGACGCCCGGAAAGCTGTTCAGGGTTTGCCCTGGATGCCAGCTGCAGAATGTGTTCAAGGAGGACGAGCACTCGAAATGTCTCTACTGCCTTCATGAGGACAAAACGCACGTGCAGCGTGCAGGAACATGTCGGAACAGACCATCAGGGACCGACACCTTCGTCTCTCCAACTGGCTGGAAGGAAAGAGCCCGTCAGGTGAGAAGAAGAAGAAGAAGTCTGAGCGGTCTTTTAAGTCCTGTGAGGGCACCCTGGCGACGGGGGCCCAACAGAAGGCAAAGCACCGCAAGTCCGCGGGCACTGGGAGCGCCGAACGGTCAGGCTCCTCAGCTGCCAGGCAGGACGCACCCTCTCCAGCGCCATCAACCACGAGCCAACGCTCTGGCTCAGGGAAGAGGAAGGCCGAAAACCCGGCAAAGCTTCTGGAGAGGCCCCGGTCAAGCTCGAAGGATCCGGCCGAGCGGGACAAGGTGGGTAAAGGCCTTGATTCACCTGGCCAAGGCATCTATCGAGGAAGTTGCGGCGGCCCTGGTGCAGCCTGTGGAGGCTACACCAGTGGAGGCTACCTCGGGGCACAGAGCCTCCCTGTCTACGCGGAGGGAAGCCTCTTTCAGACCCATCGAAAAGACCCCCGTGAAGACCCCGGTGGAAAAAGAGGGGCGGGCCAGTGGCCATTGTGGACACGGACACAGCATCCAAGGAGGTGCTGGTAGAAGTCTTGGAGGGCCTCGACGAGGGCGTCGAAGAGGCCCGTCCCCACGGGAGCGATCCCGACGAAGGTGACGACGAGAGTGACGGCGGCACCGCGAGGGTCCTAGTCACCCGTCGCTCCCATCGCTTCCGGAGCCGCAGGATAACTCGGCGGCCATTTTGTTGGCGATACAATCCTTATGTTCAGAGATAAGGACGAGATTGCCCTTACCACCGATGGAGGATCTGGAATCAGGCTCGACGGAGGAGCCAGAGCCAGGCCCGGCGGGAAGCCCCCCGAACAAGAGAAGACGGATCCATCCAGTCCCGCCTTTTCAGCCCTCGTGGCCTGCTCAGCCTTTATCCACGTCCCCCGTCCCAGGAGCTCCCATCGTCCCCAGCCCGGGCCTCCCCGCCCAACGAGATTGGATCTTTCCATGCAATGATCGCCAGGGCATCCAAGCTTTTTCAGCTCTGCCCTGAAGAGAAGGAAGGTTTCCTTTACCAACGCCGCGAGGCCAAGAGGAAGACAGTCCTCGCCGTGCCTCTGCTGGATGACATCTGGGACGAGGGTCTCACCCTTCTCAAGAACCCGTCTACGACGCCTGCCAAGAGTAATCGGTACGAGAAGAAGTACCGGGTCCCCGACGTGGCCCCTTTGTGCCTTAGGGCACAACCGACCCCTGACTCAGTCGTCTCAGCAGTGGCCAATAAGAAAGCGGGGGGGGCCATCAGCCTCAACGTCAACTTCCCCGTTGGACGGCGAAGGAAAGAAGCTGGATGCAATAGGACGACGAGTTATCTCGTCGGCGGCAACAACGATTAAGGCGGCCAACTCCCTCGCGATCGTGGCCCGCTACGACAGGGAGTTATGGTACAAGATCGCCCCCCTGTTGGACTTCCTACCGGATGACAAGAGGGCCGAGGCCCTGGAGATCTTGCAAGAAGGCGAAGTGGCGTCGAACCACGCCATTACGGTGGCAACAGACGTTGCCGACACCGGTTTCCGCCAGCTAGGCAACGGCGTTTGCCTTAGATGACGAGGGTGGCTAGAGGCGACGGATTTCCGCCAGGATGTACAAGCCAAGGTTTTGGACGTGCCGTTCGATGGGAACAATCTGTTTGGGAAAACAGTGGATGAGTCCCTCCAAGCCATCAAGGCGGACACGGAGACAGCTAAGGCCCTAGAGGTTCTCCGGCAACGAAGGCCGTCCTTTTGGAGCACCGGAGGCAAGCAGGGTGCCTCCAAGGGATTCGGCGGTGGCTCCTCTACGTATCGCCAAGCGGCCCGCTCCTCGTTGCAGGAAGCCTATAGAGGAAGAGGCAAGTCGGGTGGACCCGCCTTCGTTGCCAGGGAGGCCAAAGTGGCAAGGCGTCCTCCAAGCAAGATTGAACCGACAGCGATGTCGGGCCCCCACCAAAGCACCCCGGTGGGAGGCCCGCTGGCGAAATTCATCAGCATGTGGGAGTCCATCTCCACCGACAGTTGGGTGCTGGACGCCCTGGCCCAGGGGCACGTCCTCGAATTTCTAAAAAAGTGCCCCCGCATTCCACCCGTGGCCAGGAAGGAAAATCACGTCCCTCAACTGCTATTGGAGGTAAGGGCGATGCTCAAAAAAGGTGCCATCGAGCTCGTCCCGAAGAGGCTCTGGGGCTCCGGAGTATACTCAAGGTACTTTCAAGGGAAAAAGAAGACAGGAGGATGGCGCCCCATCCTGGACCTGCGACAACTGAACAAGAACATCAAAGCACAGAAGTTCCGGATGGTCACCCTCCAGCACGTGCTGGGACAGCTGGAGGAGGGCGATTTCCTGTCGTCGTTGGATTTGGAGGATGCGTACTTCCACATCCCCATTCTAAAAGGACACCGAAAGTTCCTCAGGTTCGTGGTCCAAGGACGGCACTACCAGTTAAAGGCCCTCCCGTTCGGATTGAAGATGACACCCAGGGTGTTCACCAAGTGCCTTGCACCGATGGCGGAGCGGCTGCGCCTCCAGGGGATCCACGTCTACCCCTACCTGGACGACTGGCTCATCCGAGCAAGGACAAGGGAGCTCACCGTAGATCATACAGCGAAGACCGTCCAGCTGCTCACGGACCTGGGATTCTCCATCAACTTTCCCAAATCCCACCTGGTCCCGTCGTAAGTCACACTGTTTCTGGGAGCCAAGCTCGACACAGTGGCGTGTCTGGCCTCGCCGTCGGAGGAAAGGACGAAGGCCATCCTGGGCAAGGTGCAGCGTCTGCTGGCCACAGACGTGGCCAGGGTGAGGTCCATCAAGTCTCTCCTCGGGATGATGTCCTCCTGCATATATCTTGTGCGCCTGTGCAGGCTTCGGATGCGCCCTCTGCAAGAGTTCCTCGACGCCCGCTGGATCCAAGCGACAGGCAGCTTCGAGGACAGGATCCCGCTCAACAAGACCTTTCCGACGAGCGATCCGGTGGTGTGGCACTAGCGCTCATTTGACGGCGGGCACAGACTTTCAGACCCCATCCCACCAGATAACGGTGACGACAGATGCCTCCCTGGAAGGGTGGGGAGCGCACACCGGAGAACTTCACGCGAGAGGCCTTTGGCTCCCGGAGGAAAAGACGCTCCACATCAACACCCTGGAGCTCCGGGCAGTGTTCTGGGCCCTCAGGTCCTTTCTCCCGTCCCTCAAGGGCAAGGTGGTGAAAATCTTCACCGACGACACCACCACGATGTTCTACATCCTGAAGCAGGGAGGAACCAGATCCCCAGCCCTCTCCAAGGAAGCCCAGGATCTGTGGCTTTGGGCCGTCGCCCAAAGGATGTTTCTGGTGCCCTTTCATCTGGCAGGGATAAAGAACACCATCGCCGACTCACTCAGCAGGGAGCTACGCTCGTGCCACGAGTGGGAACTACGTCAGGATCAAGTGGATCGACTCTTCCGACGATGGGGAAAACCGCAGATCGACCTGTTCGCGACGGCGACGAACTCCAAGTGCCAGAGGTACGCCAGCAGGTTTCCCCAGCCGAGGAGCATTGGCGATGCTTTCCCGTTCCCCTGGGACGGCCTGTTCCTATATGCGTTCCCTCCGTTGCCGTTGCTGCTCCGACTCGTCAACCAGCTTAAGCGGTCCTAGTGCAGGATGATCCTCGTCGCACCGGCGTGGCCGAGGCAGATCTGGTTCCCAGACCTTCTGGACTTGTCAGCATCCCCACCAGTCAAGCTGCCGACGGACGCGGATCTTCTCTCCAGAGAAGGAGGCGCCATACTTCATCACGACCCGGAGTCGCTGAACTTGCAGGCCTGGCTCCTGCAGCACTAGAGTTTGGAGGGTACGATATCCCAGCTGACTGCAGAGAGGTCCTTGCAAAGGCCAGGGCGTCCTCAACTCTCAAGTGCTAGGAACATAAGTGGAAGAGGTTCTCTGTCTGGTGCCGTGCACAGAAGATTATCCCTCTACGGATTACGGCCTCTCATGTGCTGCCGAACCTACTGTCGCTGGGCAAGGCTGAACTGGCTCACGCCTCCATCAAGATACATCTGGCTGCGATCTCCCAATACACCAGAACCACAGGACGGACGTCCTTGTGGTCCCATCCCCTGGTGAAGGAATTGATGAAGGGACTGTTCCGATCGTTCCCGCAGGTGAAGGCCCCTGCTCTGGCATGGGAGCTCAACTTGGTGCTGACCAGGCACATGGGGGCGCCCAGGGGCGTTGCTAGGGGGGGCTAAGGAGGCTATAGCCCCTGATGTTTTGGTTGTAGCCCCGGATAGAATCTCAGGAGCTAAAGCCAAAAGGCTAGCTAGCCCCCAGTCCCAACAGTTCTGAGATCAGCTTAGCCCCGGGTCTTTTCCAGACCTAGCAACTCCCCTGGGGGCGCCATTCGAGCCCTGCTTTCAGCACCGTTGAAGTTCCTGTCGTGGAAGACTGCGTTTCTTGTGGCCATCCACTCCGCACGACGAGTGGGAGAGATCCAGGCCCTATCCTGCAAGCCTCCATACCTGACTTTTCACGACACGAGGGTGGTGCTGAGGACGCACCCGCTTTTATGCCCAAGGTGCCGTCGGACTTCCACCTCAACGAGCCCTTGGTGTTACCTTTTTTCTTCCCGTCGCCTTCGTCACCGGCCGAGAGGACTTTGCACTCGCTGGATGTGGCTAGAGTGCTGAAGTTCTACGTGGACTGCACGAAGAATTTTCGGAAGACATCACAGCTATTTTTGAACTTTGGACCTGTGAACCAAGGGAAGGCTATCTCGAAGGCTTCCATTTCCAGATGGCTGTCCGGCTGCATCATGCACTGTCATCGGTTGGCAAACCGGCCGTTGCCTGGCCGTCCGAGAGCCCATTCGACCAGAGCTATCGCTGCTACCACAGCGTTCTTGTCTGGTGTGCCCCTGCTGGACATCTGCAGGGCTGCTACGTGGAGGTCGACGCACACCTTCACGAGATTCTACTGCGTCGACCGGGATTCCAGGGAGGAGTCTAGGGTCGGCCAAACGGTGCTGCGCAACCTGTTCACCTAAGGTGAGCCTGGTGAGGAGGTAAGAATTGCTTAATGTTGAGTTTTTTATGTAATGCTTAATGTTGAGCCTTTGCCACCTCCCGTTGGTTGTGCATGTGTGTACTGCTATGTAGTCTTATATTCATGAGCATGTGAATCCATGCCAGACCCCATGCTGGAGAAGGAACAAGTTACTTACCTGTAACTGTTGTTCTCCAGCATGGGTCTGGCATGGATTCACATGCGAACCCTCCCTCCTACCCCTCTGCGGCTCTTCACTTGGTCATACTGCCACTTTGCGTGCTACCAAATCTGAAGATGGCTGCCAGAGGCGGGCCTTAGGGAGAGGGCAGTCATCGGCTGGGGGCGGTATGACCCAGAGACCAGTGATTGGTTACTACTGAGAAAGACAGATCAGAAACAAAACTGATACTGATTTTTTCTTTACCGAGGATTCCTGGCTTGACGACGGGGAATATTCATGAGCATGTGAATCCATGCCAGACCCATGCTGGAGAACAACAGTTACAGGTAAGCAACTTGTTCCGTCTTTTGCTCCTCATGCTCGGGCAATTCAGCTAGGACCTCTGTGATGACAGTCAATAGTTGCCTGATTACCTTCTTATTTTCCGGATCTTGGATGAATTCTGTGACACTTGTTTCTCTCCCTATGAGTGCTGATAAGTCAATGTCACTAATTGGAAGTAGGTGAGTACATCCCACTTAAGGCTTCTGCTGGGGTGTACCATAAGTTCGTGAACAAAGTCTAGATACTGGATGTTTTCAGGATAACAGTTTCAGCTTATAAGAGTGTCCTTCCTTTACTGCTTATCAGAGTATTAGAGTTCTTTGTTCACTACTCTGTGTCTCTACATGTTTTTGTTACCAGTGTCACTGCAGGTTCAAAGTATGCAACCTTTTCCTTTGCTCTGCGAGTTCAGCTGCACATTGTGTTTGTTTGAAAAGTCTTGCATCTCGTTCAGTGCTTAGAGAAAAAGTTCAATGTATAGCCACAGTTTCACAGCGAGTTCTTTTCTGCTGTGCGTCCTTCTTCCTCACCATAGACCGTGTCTGCACGTGCTGTGGTCCTTCCCTGTTGTCTGTAGATTCCACGGTGGATTCAGTAGGAGCACCTTCTCCTATAAAGGGATTGACGTCATTCAGGAAGATCCAGGCTCTTCTTCCTTGGAGCTTGACAGCGGACGGGGTGCAGTCTTCTACGATGAAAGGGCCATTAAATCGTGGTTTTTCCCATTTCTTCCTCGTAAAGTTCCTCACCAAAACGCTGTCACCAGGGAAGGTGAGTGGCGCACAAAGGCTGTGTGCTGCGCCTGTCTCAGCACCATCTGTTGCGGTTTGTGATGTGCTGTTCCCTTTATGCCATCGCTGCAGCTGGCCTGAAATGACAGATGTACTAGAGGTAAGACAGTCAAGGTAATTCTTCATTTCTGCTCCCAGAACCTCCCTAGCAGGCTGGGCATCACATCTAGCTCTATCTTGGGGTAAGAGGGGTTCTCATCCTTCTACCAGTGATAATTTTGTGCGCCATGAAGTGATGGTCGGAGCCTGGCTGGTTCCGAAGCGCATACAATGCCAATGGCAGAGAGTGCAGCCATCCCTTCTTTAATGTGAACTTCAACTTAGCTATCCTTTCTTTCAACAGGCCGTTGAGCCGTTCACATATGCCATTTCCTTCTGGGTGATACGCCGATGAGAACTTGTGCTTTACACCAAGCAACAAGCTAATCTGCTCAAACACTGAGTTTACAAAATGGGGCCCGTTATCTGACCTCATAACCTCACACACCCCCTACCTAGGGAAAACCTCCCTCACCAGGAACTGAGCAGCACAGGCAGCATCAGGGTGTGTACAAGACAATTAAATACCTGTACCCATTACAAACCTGAATCATATCGACATAGTCGATATGCAGGTCTGGAAAGGCCCTTCAGGTCTGGGAATGATTCCTCTCATCACTTTCAATGTGTGCCCAGAGGTGAATTGCTGGCAAATTATGCAATTGATCATAAAGAATGCAACATCCTCCGCTACATTCAGCGTGTACCAGTCTTCTGAGAGCGTTGCAGCAAGATTATCTTTTGACATTTGGAAAGGGTAGTGGAGCTGTTCTAACGCTACCTTTAGAAGGGTGACTGGCATTACTGGTTTACTGGTGCTGTCCTCCCTCCCTAACCCATCAGAGGGGTTTAAAGAACACCCTTGACGCTTCTATATTCTTCTCATCCTGAGGTGCCTCCCCCTGGAGTTCCATTAACTGTGTCTGCCCCATATTGCTATAGGCTTCTGGAGTGGCTCGGGCTATCATCATTCGTTCATGGGTACGTGCCACCTCCACGTCCATGATTGTCTCACCCTTGGATGCCATGCGCTTGGCTTCTGTGTCCGCTTCATGGTTTCCACGCGACACGAAATCTGTTCCCTTGGTGTGAGCGGCGCACTTGACCGCTATGCACCCTGGGAGCTGTAGTGCTTTTATCAGCCTGTCCAACAAGGCTGCATGTTGCACTGGCGTGCCGTCCGCTCGGAGGTAGCCCCTCCTTTTCCATTGTGCCAGGCCTGCGTGCACGGTGGATATCACATAGGCGGAGTCACTGTACACTGTTACTTCCTGTTCTGCGTGATTCTCAATGGCGAGTATCAATGCCACTAGTTCTGCAGCCTGTGCCGAATAGTGGGATGGTATTCGTGCACTGACAAGTACTTGGAACTCTCCATTTGCTATGTGTTTGATCACGGCCACGCCTGTATACCTTTGCCCGTCTTCTTGGTCAATTCTCGATGACCCGTCAATGAAGACGACTTCTCCGCTTGGCAGTGCATTCTCTCTTACTCTGGGGATTTCATCATAAAACTCTTCATAATTGGGGCAGTCATGCACAGGTTCTCCCTCTGTGACTGGTTCAGCAATAAACATAGCAGGGTTCACAGTTTTGCATCGCACTATTTTGATCGATGGATTTGAGATAATCACCTCATATGCGGATGCTCTCTGTGAAGTCAAGGTGCCTTTTGGCTTCTCCAATTTGGCAAATAATGAGTGCTCAACATATAATGTCATGGAGCATCCCATCACAATGGATGACGCTTTCTCGATGGCAAATGCGGCGGCTGCTAAATTTTGCTCGCATGGGAAGTGGCCCCTCATGACCGGGTCGAAGCTCCCACTGTAGTACGCTATGGGCTTGTACCCCAGCGATATTAACTGAGCGAGCACTGCCGTCATAAAGTTGCCATCGGTATGAGAGAAGAGATAGAATTCCTCTGCATAATTGGGGATCCCGAGAACTGGGGCCTTACAGATTGCCCCCTTGAGTTCGGCAAACCCCTTTTCCATCTCATCAGTCCATTCAATGTTTTCCCCTGTTGCCTGGGCTTTCTTTAAGGGCTGGAGCAAGAGCTTGGTATATGAGCTGTAATCAAAGATCCATGCTATGACATAATTGCATAGGCCTAAGAAGCTCTGCATTTGTTTTATTGTGAGTGGCTTGGCCGTGTTCATGATAGCGTCAGCCCTCTATGGTGTTACATTTTTCCCCCTCATGTGAGATTAGTTGCCCTATGTATAACACCTCCTGCTGGCAGTACTGCAACTTGTCCTTGTCCACTTTGTATCCCTTCTCAGCTAATATGGTCAATAGCTGGACAGAGTCATGTCGGCATTGCTCTTCAGTGGTGCTGCAGATCAGAATATCATCTACATACTGCAATACAACACTGTCTATCGCAATGTTGCTTAGGTCCAATTGCAGGACTCTTTTAAAAATGGATGGAGATTCACAATACCCCTGTGGCAACCTTGTACTTTTCAGGCGCATTTGTCTGAAAGTAAATGACGTCAGGTCTTGTGAGTCACGGTGCAATGGAATCGAGAAAAATGCATTCTTCAAATCGATTACCGTGAAATATTTTGCCTCCGTGGGTATGTTTCACAAAATAGTGGATGGATTAGGGACTAGAGGGAACTCGGCTTCGACTATGTCGTTCAATGCTCATAAATCCTGAATTAAACGCCAAGATCCTCCCTTCGATTTCTTGACAGGATAGATCACTGTGTTACAAGGTGATTCTGACGTTACCAGAAGGCCCTGTTCCATCATGGCAGAGATTGTCTTTGCAATCCCCTCATCCACTTCTCTGGACATGGGGTATTGTCGCGCTTTTGGTAGGATTGCTCTAGGCTTGAGTTTAATCTTCACCTCTCTTGCCCCCTTCAGGAGTCCTACGTCATAAGGCCCTTTTGTCCATACTGTGATTGGCACCTGGGCCATGTCCTCCTCAGAGTATTCTGGTCGTGCCATCACTAGCATCATTCGCTGTGGCACTTCTCGTTTGATCATTTTGACCCAGAATATGAGACTTCCACCCGTGTCTCCTCTAAATCAGGGTGCTCTTCGAACAGATCATCTGTGACCTCAGTCACTCGATACCCTTCTTCAATGGTGATAACAGTGCACCATTGCCTTCCTTCGTCATCGTATCCTTCTACTAAAACCACCTTCCCCTTTACTGCGGCAAACTGTATTACCAAAGGAAATATTTGTCCCTCTTCTTCATGCATGGGTATCCTTGGTCTAAAAAGAAACTCGTCAGGGGTCCTCATAGTTTTGCCTGCGAGGCCGGGCAATCCCGCCATAAGCACTTGCACGCCATATTCAAAGACCTCTGGCTCTAGCGGTAAAGGTCTCATAGCTGCACGTCCCGAGTATGCTCTGATCATTTTGCATATGTTGGAATAATGCATTCCTGGAGTGGAGCACACTATGCCATCCTCAGTAAATGAGATTGACATATTCAGCTTTGTCATTAGATCTCGACCCATGATGTTTACTGGGGACTGACAGGAGTACAGTAAAGGCACTTTCATTTCATGCTCTCCCACTGAGACCGGGAGAGTGTCTGTAAAGGGAATTCTAATATGAGGTCCAGTGAAACTCTGCGTATCTATTGCCTCGCCGGACAAGGAAAACTTGCCTTCTCTTATGCACAAACGTGTCGCGCCTGTGTCAACTAAGAAGGAATACTCTTTTCCCCCTTTTCTCTCTATTAGGGTCTGGTGTCACCGATAGGATAGAGCACATCTGAGTTTCCCATGAGCTGTCCTATATTATGTATAGGTTCGGCCCACTATAAGTTTGCGGAACACCCCCATTGTTCATTCCTTGAGGTACCGGCGGCGGTGCCTGCTGAGGTTGCCCCTGTTGCAAGTTCCCCAAGCTCAAGGGTTGAAACCCTTGCTGTGCACCTTCTGCGCGTTCTCCGCCTGCTGCTGTACCAGGTTTCCCTGTGCACTGCCTTGTTGCGGGGCGGCTGGCTGATTCGTCATACCTGCTCCCGCTCCTTGACTATTTTGCCACATGCCCTGGTTTCTGAGCATGCGCGCCACATGGCCTGCCATTCCACACACCCAACAAACGGGCTGGTCGGACCATCTGTCCATCCGACATGATTTGACTGCCCATTTGTACATTTTGAAATCCACCTTGGTTACCCTAAAAACCTCCCTGATTACCTTGGAAGCCTCCCTGGTTCCCTTGCCATCCTCTTCCTCTAAATCCTCTACCCCTTGGGTAATACCCCGTATGAGCTTGGTTATTTACTTGCTGCGTCCTGGGCTCAGCCGGGCTGGTCAACATGGCTCCCTTGAGAGTATACTTTGAGAGTTTTTTTTGTACCAGCTTAGCTTCCTCCCCTTTACGAGTTGCCTCCTTTTTCCGGTTCTTTTCTTGTAACAAGCTGCAGTAGTGTGCGATTGTCAATTGGATTTCGGCCCATGGTTTGGCTCCTATCCCCACCAATTTCTTGAGCTGCTTTTGCACCTGTTCCGACAACCCTTGGCACAGTATGTGGTTGAAATACAGGGTAGATTTCGACCAAGACTCATGCGTTTCAAGCACACACGCGTCTTGGAAATTCTGGATATAAAGCAACGGATCCTCTCACGCTTTCATTTTCCGAGTCATAATGGCTCCCATGTCTGATGTGTCAGGGTATAGCGTTCGCAGCGCTTTCTACACTGCGGCTCTACAATTATTAAATGTGGCTCTGTCATGGGTTGTGTTGGTAATGCACCTTGGATACCCTGCCCGTTACCCTTGGATACCCTGCCCGTTTCCACACATCATCAGCCATTTCACCAAGTATGGCGATCAAGAGTCCCTTAATGTCTCCTATTGCTAAGGTGACTCCCACGGTCATCTTTTCTAATTCGTGTATCCACTTCCCGGCCCCCGATGTCAGCATTGGAAGCTTATTTTTTAAATGTTCCTGGTCCATGTGTGGCCTTGGAATATATTGCGGTCTTGCTCCCCCCTTTTCTAACAGTGGGAATTGGAATGCACAATCCTTCCTTCCCTTCTCTATACTTCCTCAGTATCTCGCCGGGGTGGCGTTCCCGCCTGGCCGTCTACCTGGCAATGCCCTCAATCGATCGGTATAGGCTGGTGCCGACGCCCCCCTCTGACCGTGGCGTGTTTCTTCATGTCGGCTGGACTGTCCAGCCGACTTCGATGTCCTACTTACGGACTTGCCAACCTCTGACCATTGTACCCCTCTGTTCCCTAGGAGCTCCCTTCGTCATACACCGCTTCTTCCGTGTCCCCATCTGAGTCTGACTCTGAATACTCCCAGTTTCTACAACTTCTTGCATCATCTTCGTTCTGCCCATCTTCCAGTCTCTCTAGGGAACGTCCCCTACTCTCACTACTTTGGGTGACATCCACATTGTCATATAGCTGGGTGCTCTCTAAGCGCTCATCTTCCCTTTCCTCATGGGAGATTCGTTCCAAGCCCATTTCATCATATATTTTATCAATCGCCTCCCCGATGTTTCTGGTATCGAAGTCATTGTGTCATGATGCCTACCTCCAAGGAGCCGGGTCCGACCCAGCAACCCCAGAGGCAGGCATCATTCCCCCCAGGGAAGTGCCAGCGGGCCCAAGCTGGGGCCCTTTGGACACAGTCCTGGCGCCTTAGGCGCCAGGCTCATGTTGGACCCCTGTCCTGGCACCTTAGGCGCCAGGCTCATAAAGCTAGACATGTGTTCAAGTGTTTTAATGTGCACTTACTTGATGCAGACCATGCTGCTACATCCAGGCACTCTTGAGGTCTGAATGGAACTACTTTACCTGTGGGATTACTTTCCCCTAGGTGTGGTCGGGGAAGGATACATACCTGATCGGTGGAAGGATACATACCTGGAACTTCTTCCAAAGCTATTTAAACCACGCCCGATCAGCAACTCATGCTTCGCGTTGTTTTGCTCTTCGCAGCTGGACGCTCACCGTGTCAGCTCCTGCATCTGGACTTCAGCCACGCCTGTCAGCATCCTGGGTCATCTGCTAAGAGAGAATTGGAGAGAAAGAAGACCTTACCTGCTAAAGCTGCATCACGGAGACATCACACCGACAATCCTGAAAGGGAAGACATCTTTTTAAAAGCATTTCGCTTCGATCGCTGCAGCGCTGCATTTCCCTCACCTTTCCTGGGCACCTCCATCTTCAGCAGCGATCATCCGGATCCGCAGCCACTTCCCAGAGCCTAGAGAGAAAAAGACAAGAACACAAGGTGAGAGAAGGAAGGGAATAGGAAAAGCTCAGTTTCCTTCTAAGACTTACCTGTTGGGTCATTCCCATTTCATTTCGGGTCCTGCCGCTTCCTGGCATTCCGGACCCCGGCCCCTATGGGGAAAAAAAGACAGACATTGAATGAGCAAATGCAAAGACATTACCCGAACGCTCATCCAGAACTTACCTGTCATTTACTGGAACTGCACGTTTCACTTTGGGTCGGCGCCATATCTCCGGCATTCCGAACCCCGGCCCCTAAGGGGAAAAAGACATAAGCGTTAGCGCTTGCTGCAATAAGACAATGAACATTATTATTAAGCTTGAACTTTTGAACTTGCTACATAACTCTTACAGCGCCTTACCTGAATAGTCAAGCTTATTTGAACTCCTATCAAACCTCAATCCAGTGAAGTAACTGGGTTTCAACGCGCCCCTGCATCAGAAGCAGGATGGAGAACTCATCCTTCCAGACCCTAAGGTGAGACTTCACGGGGAATCGAGGAAGGGTATCGTGGAGGGTTGGAAGGGAGTGGGAGGCTTGAGCATTATTCCGTCACTAGGTAATACTCCCTTTTCACGCACAGGGGAATATTCCTGCGAGCCAGAGAGTCCATCTTCAGAGTCCTGCGCTTCACCATTGAAGAAGAATAAGCACTCGAAGCCAGACCTGCGCCTCCGTGGGAATCAGGTGAGCGTGACAGAACGCGAAGCCTACCCACAATTTCCCACCCGGGCGCTATGGAGACTTCCGAGACAGATCAGCTGGCCCAGCTTTTGGGGGAATTACGGGCAGAAGTGCACTCAGCCCGCCAGGAGACTAACGCTCTCAAAAGAGAACTGATCCTATCCAAGGAAAGAACAGATGACCTGGCCAAAAGGTTATTGCAGGCCCAGGCAGGGCACACTCTTTTACCCAATTCCGGAGGTACTTCCACATCATTGGGTTTGAATAACCCGGTACAAATCAATCTACCTGGACACATGCCTTTGGCCCCGCCTGAACGTTTTGCGGGGGATCCCAAGAAATATGCCGTCTTTATGAACCAATGTCGTTTACACTTTCTATGCAGACCCGGGGCCTTCCATATCGACCAGACCAAGGTAGCCTTTATACTATCTTACCTCAGTGGCAGTGCTGCCGATTGGTCTATTCCATTGGTAAATCAGGATGATCCCATTCTCCAGAATTTTCAGGGTTTCCAGGCCAGCATGGAAAGATTGTTTGCTCGACACTCTCAAGGACAGGACCTTGATAATGAACTGCTATACTTCCGACAAGGTAATCAGGATCTCCTGTCCTATGTTGCCACCCTTAATAGACTGGTTTTGGAAACTGGATGGCCAGAAAACAAAAGGATCACATTGTTTCATCGAGGCCTGCGCGGAGAGCTGAAGGATGTTCTAGCTCAGATAGTAGATCCACCCCAGGTCTGCGCAGACTACATAGACTTGGTGGTTCAACTTGATCACAGACTTCAAAATAGAAAAGCAGACCGGTTCAAGTACAAAACCCACGCTAACTCCAAGAGTACCGACGTATCCGAACCTATGCAAATCGGCGGTGTTAAAGGACCATTAACGCAGAAGGAATGAGAGAGAAGGCGGCAAATGCAACTTTGTCTGTATTGCGGGACTTCCGGTCACTTTCTTCGAAATTGTTCGGTTAAACCACCTAAGAAGGTGGTTGGAGCCACTGATAACGATTTATTGACACCTGATTCGGGAAACGACCTACCCTGACAAGCATAGGGGTCCGCTTGCCGAGCTTGAAAACAAACTCTTTGACCTCGCATTTTGTCATGCCAATGGTGCTCGTGGACCCAAAACAGCCTCAGCTGTTGCATGCTACAAAAGCATACATCGACAGTGGAGCTATTGGAAATTACATAGACCGTGAATTGGCTTCCAGGATTAAGCTCCCTCTCCGCCCGAAAGTAACCCAAGATGTAATTACTACAGTAGATGGAACCGAAATAGCCTCAGGGCCTGTAACGCATTCCACTGTTGAAATGACACTGGTGGGTCAGGATGGACATCGGGAAGCAATCGTGTTTGATGTGATCAAGGCCCCACAATTTCAAGTAATTCTTGGAATTTCTTGGTTAGAAACACATAATCCCAGAATTGACTGGCGAGCAAAGAAGATAAGTTTTCCTGATTGTGAACCAACTTGTTACCTAAGAAATCCAGTTATGGGTCTAGCCTCAGCAACTTCCACCCCTGTACAGCTACTGTCAGAATACCAAGAATTCCAAGACGTTTTTCAGAAAGAACAGGCTAACACGTTACCTCCCCATCGGTCTTATGATTGCCAAATCGATCTGGTACCCAATGCTCAACTACCTTGTAGTAGGATTTATGCTCTTACGGAACCTGAGAACCTACATTTGCGTCAGTATTTAGATCAGTACCTAGCCAATGGTTTTAGTCGCCCGTCCAAGTCTCCTGTCTCCTCAGCTCTGTTCTTCGTGCCGAAAAAAGAGGGCGACCTTAGAACATGTATAGACTATCGCGCCCTAAATCAAATAACGATTAAGAATCGTTATCCTCTGCCCCTGATCCCTGAGCCTATCGACCAGATGAAAGACGCTTGTGTGTACACCAAGTTAGATCTCCGAGGAGCTTATCACCTGGTGCGTATAAAAGAAGGTGACGAATGGAAGACTGCATTCCGCACCAAATTTGGGCTCTTCGAATATCAGGTGATACCCTTCGGTTTGTGCAATGCACCTGCCGCCTTTCAGTACTTTATGAATGATGTTCTTCGGGAACTTATCGACGTCTGTGTCATTGTTTATATTGACGACATCCTGGTGTACTCTTCTTCAGAATCCGATCACAGAAAACATGTTAGGGCAGTTCTTGAGAAATTGCGCCAGCACAGACTATTTGCAAAGCTCGAAAAATGCATTTTTCATACCACAGAAGTGGAGTTTCTCGGATTCATCCTGACACCTCAAGGAGTCCGAATGGACTCGCGAAAGGTGGACGCCATCCTCAAATGGGCATCTCCTAGCTCGGTGAAGGGAGTTCAGAGCATGCTCGGCTTTGCCAATTTCTATCAAAGATTCATCCCGGAATTTTCCCAAACAGTCCAACCCATCACAGCTCTCCTAAAGAAAAACAAATGCTTTGAATGGACTCTTGAGGCCGAACAAGCCTTTCAGGACCTGAAAACCAAATTCACCTTTGCACCTATATTGAAGCACCCGCACCCAGATCTCCCTTACATTGTGGAAACTGACGCATCCAGTTTGGCCATGGGAGCTGTCCTGTCGCAAAGAGACCCAGAAACTAACCAACTACACCCTGTGGCCTTTTGGTCCAGGAAATTTTCTCCTCCTGAAATCAACTACGCAATTACCGACAAAGAGTTACTGGCTATTAAATCTGCTTTCAAGGCTTGGCGTCACTACCTTCTCGGGGCAAGACACACCATCACCGTAATTACAGACCACAGAAATTTACAGTATTTAAAGACAGCCAAAGCTCAGTCTTCACGACAACTCCGATGGGCTCTATTCTTTGCGGAATTTGATTTTGTAATTACCTATCGCCCTGGCTGCAAGAATGGTAAAGCGGACGCCTTATCCCGGATTGGCATGGAAGAACCCAATTCGAGTTTAGAACCTGTGCCAATCATACCTGAACAAAGAATCTTAGGCCTAACTTCATTGCAAACTATTGAGGATATCCAAACGCAAGTAAAACAACTTCTAGACTCTTCAGCCTTACTGGAATGGAGTCAAAAGGGTCCTCATTACACCATTAAGGATGACTTACCCTACTTCCAGGAGCGGTTGTTTCTGCCTAGTAAAGAATTGCAAGAATTTGTTATTGCCCATCATCATGAATCATTCATGGAAGGACACCCTGGTATCGCTAAAACGGAGGAAAAAATCAAACGCCACTTCTGGTGGCCTTCTTGGAGAAAAGACATAAAGTCTTTTGTATTATCTTGCGGAATTTGCGCCCAAAACAAGGGTCCAAAGAAAAGGCCAGCCGGCCTACTTCAACCCTTGGATATTCCACCGGCACCATGGCACACCTTGTCAATGGACTTTATAACTGACCTGCCTCCTTGTGCTGGTTACAACACTATCCTTGTAATTGTGGATCTAGTCTCCAAAATGGCCCACTTTATCCCTTTAAAAGGTTTGCCTTCAGCTTCCGCCTTGGACAAGGAATTTCTGGAGAATATAGTTCGCATACATGGTTTCCCTTCCATATTAGTCTCGGATCGTGGAAGTCAATTTATCTCACATTTTTGGAAGAAGCGTTGCCAACTAGCCCAAATAGATGTGCGGTTATCCACCAGCCACCACCCCCAGACCGACGGACAAACCGAGAGAACCAATCAGACTCTTGAGCAATATCTTCGGTGCATGTTACACCAATCCGAGTTAAATTGGAAAGACATCCTTTGGATCGCAGAATATGCATACAACAATTCAGTGCATTCTGGAACCGGACAAACTCCTTTTTATACTTTGTATGGTCACCATCCTCGGACCTCTGATCTAGATCCACCTCTGACCCTGGAAATACCCGCAGTAAATCATCTGAATTCCACAATAACCCGAGCCTTCAAAGAAGCTGCAACTCATTTACAGCAAGCCAAGAAAAAGTATAAAGAAAACGCTGATTTGCACCGAAGTAAAACTCCTCCTTACCAAGTAGGAGTCCAGGTATGGCTAGCAACGAAACATTTACCCCTCAAGGGCCCGCGAACCTTCAATCCCAGATTCATAGGACCTTATCCCATCAAGGCTATAATCAATCCCGTGGCCTTTAAACTGGATTTACCGTCTAACATGCGTATTCATCCAGTTTTTCATGCATCACTTTTGAAGCCAGTACAACCAGGGACCCGACTGTCCAAGCCTCCAGACCCAGTTCAAATTGAAGGGGAATTAGAATTCGAAGTTAAAGACATTTTAGACTCCAAGGTGTTAAAGTCCAAACTCTTCTATCTTGTTGACTGGAAGGGATATGGACCTCAGGAGAGATTGTGGGAGCCTAGTAACCATGTTCACGCACCTCGATTAATACAAAGGTTCCACCGGAGATTTCTGAACAAGCCAAAACCCCCGGAGGGAACAACCTTGGGAGGGGCTTTGAGGGGGGTACTGTCATGATGCCTACCTCCAAGGAGCCGGGTCCGACCCAGCAACCCCAGAGGCAGGCAGGCATTCCCCCCAGGGAAGTGCCTGTGGGCCCAAGCTGGGACCCTTTGGACACAGTCCTGGCGCCTTAGGCGCCGGGCTCATGTTGGACCCCTGTCCTGGCGCCTTAGGCGCCAGGCTCATAAAGCTAGACATGTGTTCAAGTGTTTTAATGTGCACTTACCTGATGCAGACCATGCTGCTACATCCAGGCCCTCTTGAGGCCTCAATGGAACTACTTTACCTGTGGGATTACTTTCCCCTTGGTGTGGTCAGGGAAGGATACATACCTGATCGGTGGAAGGATACACACCTGGAACTTCTTCCAAAGCTATTTAAACCACGCCCGATCAGCAACTCATGCTTCGTGTTGTTCTGCTCCTCGCAGCTGGATGCTCACTGTGTCGGCTCCTGCATCTGGACTTCAGCCACGCCTGTCAGCATCCTGGGTCACCTGCTAAGAGAGAATTGGAGAGAAAGAAGACCTTACCTGCTAAAGCTGCATCACGGAGACATCACACCGACAATCCTGAAAGGGAAGACATCTTTTTAAAAGCATTTCGCTTCGATCGCTGCAGCGCTGCATTTCACTCACCTTTCCTGGGCACCTCCATCTTCAGCAGCGATCATCCGGATCCGCAGCCACTTCCCAGAGCCTAGAGAGAAAAAGACCAGAAAACAAGGTGAGAGAAGGAAGGGAATAGGAAAGGCTCAGTTTCCTTCTAAGACTTTCCTGTTGGGTCATTCCCATTTAATTTCGGGTCCTGCCGCTTCCTGGCATTCCGGACCCCGGCCCCTATGGGGAAAAAAGACAAAGACATTGAATGAGCGAATGCAAAGACATTACCCGAACGCTCATCCAGAACTTACCTGTCATTTACTGGAACTGCACGTTTCACTTCGGGTCGGCGCCATATCTCCGGCATTCCGAACCCCGGCCCCTAAGGGGAAAAAGACATAAGCGTTAGCGCTTGCTGCAATAAGACAATGAACATTATTATTAAGCTTGAACTTTTGAACTTGCTACAGAACTCTTACAGCGCCTTACCTGAATAGTCAAGTTTATTTGAACTCCCATCAAACCTCAATCCAGTGAAGTAACTGGGTTTCAACGCGCCCCTGCATCAGAAGCAGGATGGAGAACTCATCCTTCCAGACCCTAAGGTGAGACTTCACGGGGAATCGAGGAAGGGTATCGTGGAGGGTTGGAAGGGAGTGGGAGGCTTGAGCATTATTCCTTCAGTAGGTAATACTCCCTTTTCACGCACAGGGGAATATTCCTGCGAGCCAGAGAGTCCATCTTCAGAGTCCTGCGCTTCACCATTGAAGAAGCATAAGCACTCGAAGCCAGACCTGCGCCTCCGTGGGAATCAGGTGAGCGTGACACATCGTCAATATTTGTCCCGCTTGTACCTGGTACCGCATCGTTTGCAGGAAAGAACTCTTCTATGTCTTCCCATTCTACAACAGGATTAGGTTTTTAAACTTCCCGCTGTAGATATTCTAAATCTCGCGCCCTTTGTCTATGTTTACGTTCTATTTCCTCGTCTGCTTCCTTGCGTTTCCTTGCGTCCTCTCTAATCTTATCTACTTCCCGCATCCTTTCGTCTCTACGTTCTTTTGCTTTTCTAATCTGTTCCTTCCTTTCATGCACCCTACGTTCTTCCTCTAACATCAACATATTCCGTCTGTATTTTTCTTAGGCGACTGAGGGTGCGACTGAGCGGTATTCCTTGCTCTTCGCGATAAGTTGTTCTCGCCTCAGCCTGTCCTTTCTATTTCCTTCATCCCTTGTCTCCTTATCCTTCTCCCTTCTCTGCTTTTCGTCAGGCCTTCCTCGTGGCCTTGCATCATCACTCCCCTTACCATCCAACTTTAACAATATCTGTCCTCTCATCCATTCGTCCTTTGCGAATGTCATCTCATCACTTTCTTTCCACTTCTTTCCCTCTCTCTCCTTATCGAGAGGTGCACTAGTCTGTGCCTGATCGTTTCGTCCATCTCCGTGCCTCTCCTTGTCCCTCGGGACAGCAGAGGCTGGAACGATTTCCCGTTCCTCCTCTTTAGTTTCGTCACTACTGCATGCAGGTGACACATACATGGAGTTGCTATACCCCGTGGCTGCTTTGAGCTCTCGTAGTGGGTAAAGACCCTCTGACTTGCTTCCCTCAATGACTGGTTCCGGCGGGGCCGGTGGCGCAGTAGGGTCTCACCCCCCTCTGTACATACGTTTAATATCCAGTCTTCAGGTGGTTCTTCTTCCTTTGTTTGTGCAAACATCTTCCATAAGTCGAACGGCAAGGCGTTTCTCAAGCTTCTTGCCCGTATATGTGGTATGTACGAAGGTTGTCATGTGCTGCAAAAAAGCCTTAGACAACGACCCGTTCTGGGGCCAAGGCATAAACATTTTATTGGCAGTACCCTTAAACCATTCTTGGCTGTATTTCTTTAGTTTCACTGCGTGCTTGGGCAGTTGCTTACAGATGCATAAGAAGGGTAACCTCCTCCATCTTCTCACTTCAATCCCCACAATATTTACACAATAACTTAAATCTTTCCACCAATATGAGGGAGCACCACAACCTCCACTCCACTTTTTCCCGCCACAATTTATACCATCAATTTACTCAACAGAAACCATCAATTCACTGGCGATTCCCTCTCAGTTACAGAATCGCAAAAAACCCTAAATGCATTTTACTCAAGCATCAACACATTTTTTGCATCAATACATTTATTGCGCATTCACATATAGCAAGACACTTATGACAGACGCTTGACAGACTAGACAGACACCAGTGGTCGTACATATAGCTGCCTTCTAATTAGTACCCCGCCATGGGATGTGAACGAACCCCCTTGAATCCGTCTTTAAACGGAAGCGTAGCCTTTAATGTCCCTTCTCTGTGGGCTCTGGGTTCACGTTCCTTCTGACCACTCTTTAAAGCGCAGGAACAAGGCGAATATTCGTTTTTCTCTCTGGTGTCCCCCCCCCCCCGGTATCCTTTTACGTTTTTACCTTTCCCAGGTGCCCCCCTGGTATTCTATTACATTTTAGTTCAGGTGCCCCCCCTGGAATTCTGCTAGATCTGTCTTCCTTTTATACTCGAGTCATTAACCCACTATATATACCGTCTTCTCTACCTCTAACTATTTTATCTTTCTCCGCCACCCTCCGTTACCTTTCCCCCACTTGCTCTAATGCCTATAAGTAATTTGCCAAGGTAACGAGTTTCGTTGTTTCACTCACCGATCGTCTCTTTTCCTCTTTGGATCTCCAGGATCACTGCCCCTTCCTCTTCCCGCTTTATGGTTTTCGTCCGATCCGCTTCCCGTGGGAATGAAAAGGGTTATGCCTGGAAAAGCGGGTTCCTTCAGACCCACTGCAGATTTTTTGGGAGTAAATACACTATCACTGTCCATGGGAAGCTTCTCGGCCTACTCAGCCGGAATAGCGAAAGGACTTGCGATGTAACCGAAGATCCAGAGTTACTTCGCGCCGTCGGTCTTAGGGTGTCTTATAACTATATTAATCGATTATCAATAATCGATGGCCGAAACCATCCTCACGCTACCAAGTGTTCTCGGGGAGAGGAAATTACTGACAGGCCCATTGGTCAGTACTCAACCCCCAAAAACTTGTAATACAAGATAGCTGCACCGTGTGAGGACAGGGTGCAGGACTTACATACTCCAGCACAAATCAATACTAGGGACTCAGTAAGTTGGCAAAGGGAAGTCCATTTAATAATGCATACATCGGTTTATGGAAATCAGCAGCATCCCGAACACCTGTCTCGCCCTGACTTCCCCGAACTTCAGTCAAACAGCCTCTTTTATTGGCAAATTCCGTCATCATTGACATACACTTCTATAAAAAATCATCATGCAATATAATTGGTTGGGAAAGGTAACTTAAGTATAGGTGTTATATCTGTATATTAAAATAAAGCATACGGATTGGATAACTCTTATCGGGTGGGCGTCTACGCCCATCCCTCTACAACACACGTGATTGACGTCACTGAAAGTACAACGTCCTATTGGTTACAGTTTCTATAGGACCGTAGATTACATGGTCCATTGTGATTGGGCATGTTACACCCCTAAACAAAAATCTCCACTTTAATTAGCAGCATGCAGAATAGACACCCTGGTGCCTGGTGTCCCAAGTTTCACCCTGCCTCCCTTCCATCAATCGGAGGTTTTAGGGCGTTGTGTCAATTAGTTGGCTAAGGAAGGCCTCGAAACTGTAGTCTCTTTTCAGGAAAAGTTATGGCACTCTCCAATCTCAGTGACATCAGACGGTGGTACATCTTCGCGCCTGGTTAGTCACGTGTTTGTTCACCGTGAATCCGCTTCAGTTCTCAGTCTTTTCATGCATTCGATTCTGTGTTTGCTTGGCCACCTGCATGGGCCTCTCTTATCTTGACCTTCCCAGGGCAGGCTGGTTTTCTCTGAAGTTTCAACTCTTTAGTTGAGCTTGCCTTCCCCTCCCGGGTTGACCTCGATTCCCCAAGCTTTAGCCATTCTTTGTTAAGTTTCGATTCCGCTCTTCCTCCAGGCTTAGGCCTAGATGTGAAACTTAGCCAGTTGGGCCTGGGCCGCCAGGGCATCCTTCTGCTCAAACAAAATGGAGTTGCACGTGTACATTGTGCTGCATTGAGGTAGACATATATAGTTGGCGCATGCCGCTCTATTATTCTGCTTAAGCATTGCAGGCAGTATCGATTACTTGGCTTCTTGCGTTCCAAGCTTATTAACATGCATAAGTCGGTTGATTCTTCCATCTAGGTTCACAGTTATATTGTTTCTTGCATTTCATCGTTGCTTTGTCTTTGCGTTTTGGTTTGTCCTGGCTTTCTTAGCATCATTGTTTGTCCTCCATCCATGCTCTTTGTGTCTCCTCATTGACAGTCTGTAAATACTCATCGTTTCGTATCAGTGGCTGGTATGGTTGTCTGATTGGGTACCGTGCTGCCCAGGGCTGTCTGGTTATGGGCGCGTCGACTGGTACCGATCTCCTTATGTATATGGGGCAGAGGCCTAGTGCGGCTCTCTGCTGATTCAGCTGCTCCACGTATGTCACATACCTCGGGGGGGTACCTTACTGGCCACTTGAAATGAGGGGCAGGGGTGCAGGCCATGTCTGGCACCTCCTCTACACCCCCACCAAACCCCCATCCACTTTTATTTTTTATATGATCCCTTACACCCAAATATTTATTATTCCAACCCCCAAAAAGTCTTATTAATTTTATTTTGTTAAAAAGGTTGCGGTAAAACAATCCCACAAAAAAACATCCTGCAATGAAAGGACGTTATACCTTCTGCCCAGGGCATGGCGCAAGGCTTCAAAATGGCAGAGAGCCACGTGGTAGAGCCTGCCAGGCTGGTGGCCATCATGGATCCATCTCGGGGCCCGCCCGTGCTTTCGAGCAGCGAATGGGCTTTGCAATATGATCCCAGTTCCCTTCCCTCTGAAAGCGGCAGCGGATTGTACGGTATAGGCATCTGGTATCCTCAGGGATACATCGACCCATCGCAGCTTTATGGCTACTTGCCTCAGGCGCCTCACGGCTACTTGCCTCAGGCGCCTCACGGCTACTTGCCTCAGGCGCCTCACGGCTACATGCCTCAGGCGCCTCAGCACTTTGATCAGGAACGGAGGCCCAGCGCCTCGGATGGCCGGGCCCTAGGAACCAAGCGGCTAGCAAGGACCACATCTTTGAGCGATTCCTCTTCCTCAGGCGTTCCCCTTGGGTGAAGGGGATCCTGAAGGATATTGTGACAGAGGTCATCCCTCAGGTGGCGCCTCCCTGGCCCCCTCCTCTGGGTACTCCTTTGCTTCCTCCAGCGCTGCTGGTTCCAGTGCCGATCCCTCCCCCGGTCCAGGCCCTACCGGTTGTTCAAACCCCTCCACCTCCTTATGTACCACCAACGCCTCCCTCTCAACAGCCGTTGGGCCAGTCTTCGGCACCGTACTTGGAGGGGACCCCGTTGGAACCTGTGTCCCAGGGCCTGGACTCTCCTTGGTCTGTAAAAAGGGGGGACGATGGCGCCCAGGACGATGAACCCTCGGCATCCGTTAAGCCTTTCATGATGGCCTTCAGGGCCTGATGGAGTTCTTGGAGGTCCTCTGCCAGAGGAAGCCCGCAGGAGTTGGGAGTGCTAGCAGAGGTCTTGGGTAAGCGCACCACGATCCGGTCTGACATCCCTCTCCAGAAGCATGTCCTGCAAGAGGCGCAAAAGGTCTGGGAGAGGCCTAAGGCCCAACACCCAGATGAACAAGAAGTTGGAAAGCAGGTTCAGGCTGACGGACGAAGTGACAATCCTACTGGCCTCCCATCTGCATTCTTGGCCTCGTTGAATTCTAAAACATCGTCTTCGCCGTCTTCCTACACAGGAGCCACTTCCAGTTGTCTCTCCAAGGAGGGCAAAGTTCTCGAGTCTTTAGGAAAACGCTGTTACTCCATCTCAGGACTGCATCTGTGGCAAGCCAACGCAGACGCTCTCTTGGCTGCAGCTAAACAGAAGCTGTGGTGGGAGCTCAGGGAATTTCTGCCTGAACTCCCTTTGGATAAGCAAGTCTCCTTCAACGCCGGTCTGGCAGATGCCTGGGCCATTGCGCAGGACCTCATGGAGTTTTCAGTCTCCCACATCAACACAGCCAGCAGAGGGCTGTGTCTTGGTGTCAAGATGAGAAGGACGGCATGGATGCACACCACTACGTTTTCATCTTATTTGCAGGAGCGGGTCCTGGATCTGCCCCTCGAAGGGCGTGGACCTTTTTCATTCATCAACCGATGATACCAGGAATTTTAATTCTATCTATGTGGTCATCGAACAGTGGATGGTGGAAAATTGGCTCTGGCTCAACGGAGCAAAAAAACGAATTAACGTTATTCGGTAGCTCTGTGTCCAGAGCTAAACTGGGGAAAGAGTACTCTTGTTTCCGTATTAACGATTGTCCCATCGCAGTAGCCGGGAAGGTTAAGACATTGGATGTCTTTCTTAACTCTTCTCTGGGTGCTGAGACTCAGACTAGTCACAGCTCAAAGAACTGTAATTAGTACTTGAGACTCCTTAAGACTATAATGCTGTTCATTTCTGAGGCAAACTGCACCTCAGTTGGCCGAGCCATCATTCTTTCACGTCTCGATTACTGAAACTCACTATTGATGGGGGCCAGCAAATAATGTCTGCATCAACTTCAAACCCTCCAAAATTATGCAGTTCGTTTCATCAAGGAAATTCCGACACGTGAGCACATATCATCTGGGAGGGTATCCTTACATTGGCTCCATATTGCCGCCCGGATTCACTATAAAACAGCCACTCTAGTGCATAAACGCATTTGTGGCAAGGCACTGGCGTACCTGAAGACCTTGATTACACAACACGAATCCCAACGCATTTTACGTTTCACCAACCTGGGAATGATTACAAGTTCAAAAGGGTTGGGGGTTTAGGAAGGAACTCCCTGCCAAGTACCCTTCGTCTGGACAAAAATGTGTAAACTTTTTGTGTATCATTGAAAACCAAATAGTATCCTACTCTTCCGTCTCTTCCTTCTTTGGCGATGCTGCTGTTTCACCTGAAATGTTTTCTGTGTCCTGTCTCATATGCTCGCCCACTCATGTTTTTGTGCGCCCAGATGCCTGCTGGTTCCTGGCGTGTTACAAATAATAAAATTAAAATAAATTATGAGTTGACAAAGAGGAAAACCTCCACTCAAACTGCCAAGTCTTTGCCCACCCTGACAAAACCTGGACAGAAATCATTCCCTCAGTCCTAGGGCAGGGCCAAGTTCAAGCCCCATGCTTTCTCCAACTTTAAGGGGTTCCGGGACCGCGGTACATGGAGACCTGACTGTTCGCCCAGCAACAACAGGAGGAAGCAACAGAGGAGATTGCGTGGGTTTTTCCGCTACCTATCCTCTGCCCTGCCTCTGATTCCAAGAAGAGGTGACGTTAAGGTCGAGGAACAAAGCTAGCCCGCGGGGGGCCTTTTGGCTCTTTTCCAGGACATCTGGAAGTGTCTTTTCAGCAACCCGTGGATCCTATCCGTGGTCACCACAGGCTTCAGTCTTCCTCTTCCTTTGCTTCTAGCATCCTCTCCTCCTCTTCGTCAGATTGGGTTGCCTGCTCTTTTACGGGAGGTTCTTTCGCTCTTGGAGATGCAGGCGATAGAACCAGCTCCTCTTTTAGACAGGGGCTCCGGCTACTATTCCAGGATTTTTGCAGTACCCACGAACAACCACACCTGAGGGTTGTCCTGGACCTGTCATTTCTAAATCTGTCTTTACTGCTGGAATGCTTCAAGATGATTACTCCCACGCACATAGCTGAATCTTTGTACGCAGGGAACTGGATGTGTTCCCTGGACCTCAAATATGCGTGCCTGCATGTACCCATATATCAACCGCATCAGAAGTTTCTGCGATTCACGATTATGTCATACCACTTTCAGTACAAGGTGATACCCTTAGGCCTGAACTCGGCCTCTCTTGTCTTCAGTGTTGAGATGGATTTCTGAACTCTAACCTGGTAGGCAGAGGTTCAGAAGGCCAGCCTAGTTTCCTGGAACAGGGTAACCTTCTGGACAAGCCAGACCAATCAAGGTAGCATTGGCGGCAGTCAAGACAAGGTCTCGGGAGGGGTGAAGGTGATCGAAAGGCCACAATGAGCGCACACACAGCAAACACCACCACAAATTAGTCTGTCTGGTGTATCTATCAAAAATACATATACATTTATTAAAAGCCCTTTAATTCAAACACAAGATGAAACCACAGTAATATTAACGATGCTAACACAACCTTATACTAGGGAACATATATACAGTAACTGTTGTCCTAAAACAATATTCAAACAAGTATGGATCTGCAACCTGTAACAGAAAAGGGTCGGACAGTGCAAACATACTTTAGGCAATTCTTCAGCAACCCAAACCCTAACTAATAGGCAGTCCAATCCCTACAACGTGTGGAGCCTTGTGCTCAAAAGTATGTTTAGCGCGGCAGCACTCAATTGTACGTTAAGGTACAAAATGGGTCTCTTCAATGGGATGTAGTATCTCAGGAAGGGGGCTGAGGCGATGAAGAATGGAGTTTCACTATTTGCAGAAGGCCTCTACAAGACGGCAGACCTCAGTCCATGGCGGGACAGTGGCCTTTTCTGTGCTTCTGGGGAAGGGACTCGGCCAGTTACACTGCAGGTCGTCACCCACGAAGCTTGTCGCCACAGCGGGGTGACAGGTACCGTGTAGGCTTGGGTTCGGGCATACTCTCCTAATTCCAGAGCTAGGAATGCTAGGTGTAAGAAAGTCGGCGGGAGAGTGCCTTCTACCAAGAGTTTACACTCGAGACAGCGGTGGTTCCACATCAAAGGTCCTGTACGAACTGGTCAGTTCACTGGGTGGTCAAGGAACACTTCCGAAAAGGCTTGTTTGCAGGTTAAGCAGGAGGTGCTGAGAGTAGTTGGTCCCACTACTCCAATTGGTCCAAGCGCCCTTGCTGGCCTTCTATGATCGGTAAGAAACAGAGGCTCTGATGGCACAACATCGGGGTAGGGTGCCAAACCTTCCAGCAAGTCTCCAACGGTTCCACGGCTCTCTTCCTTCGGTTCAGGATACTTGGCTCCTTCACTAAGTTCAGTGAGAGCTCAGAAGATCGACCTGGAATGGGTGAAGAGTGATTTCTCTTATACAAAGTTTGCTTTGCGCCGAAACGAAGGGCATCCAATGGGAGATCTGCTCACATTCAACCATCACAGAAGTGGACCAATCATGGACCACGGTGGTCCCAGTCATCCCAGCAAACCAGACATACTGGCATACAGCTCCAGCCCACATCCTGGGCGCACACTCACAAGGCATGCATAAGTCCGCGGAAACCTCGGGTTGCGTGGTAGCCTGCATGACCAAATAAGGGATTTCCCGGGTCTGCCTGACCTGGGGAAGGCAAAGGGACAGAATGGCCAAAGGACAGAACAAAGGATTTCGTGGCATGGCCATTTTAGGCACTGTGCTAGGCCAAACATGGTAAACACGGTTTGGACCATTGAAAAGAGTCATAAATGCTTTAAAAGTAACAGCTGCCACCATCTCCGTCCTGGATACACTTGTCAATTCACCAAAAATCATTCGATGGTGTTTAGGGCTTTAAAAATGAAAGCGAGCCCTGCGCACTCTACTGGAAGGTACATTGTGCACTGATAAATAGTTACCAAGAAATGGTTACAAACTGAAAGACTAAGGGAAACAAAGTCTCCCAGTACTGACAGTCTGAAGGGCCTTAACAAGATGAGCAAGAGCACAGCAGAAGGCTCTGCTCCACTGGTAGAAGTCAGGCTAGCATGGTCAGACCAAATCAAAACGTTTGGGGGTTCACAACTCGAGGGAAAATTACACACAAATGGAAATCTTTCCTAACATTCACGAAGTTGATGAACGCATTGGCGGGCCTTCTCTGCTTTGAGGGCCATCATCGGTACCCTTATCTTGACGACTGGCTGGTGAGGGCGGGGTCACCCAAAGGGGTGGTGCACTCCTGCCAGAGATTGGCAGATATCCTTATTCAGCTGGTGTTCTCCCTCAACCAGAGGAAGTCACCGTTGTGCCCATTCCAGGAACTGGTCTTCCTAGGGGTTTGTTGGAACACTACTGTTCAGCAGGTGGTACCTGTGCCCAAGAGGCTGCTGTCATTGCGCAAGACAGTGGGGCCCTTTCTGTCTCTCAGATGAAATCCTTTAGGAAGTCTGAGGCATTGTTTGTGACTTTTGGGGACTCTTCCGCCAGCTCTCAGGCTTCCAAGGCTTCCGTCACCCATTGGATGGTCCAGGCCATTTCGGAGGCATACACGTCCATGGGCAGACCTGTTCCTGAGTGGTTTCATGCCCATGCGGTCAGAGCCAAGGCCATGGCCGATTCTTTTCAGAGACATGCTTCTTGGGGTGACATCACCAAGGCGGCTACTTGGGCCACTCAGTCGGCTTTCTGTAAGCACTACTCACTGGACACCAGCTATAGGCACGATGCTGAGTTTGGTCAGGTGGCTCTGAAGAACCTTTTTGCTTCGTCCTAGAAATGCAGCAGATTATCACATCCCCCACCCTATGTTCTTGTTTGGTGGAATCCCCCACAAGGGTGGAGGAAAAGGGACGGGACGTATGGGCAATTAAAGTTGCTCACTGTAGAGACTAGAATACTCCTAGGCCTTAGTCCCCTTCCCTCCATATGTCACACCCGCCTTCCCACGCTAGTATGCCAATGGCTAATATGTTATAAGTGTAGCCAGATATTTATGCGCCCGATTTATTCAAAGAGACTGAGGTGAGGCGCCGGAGGACGGGCCCTCAGTTGGGCATTCCCACGCCCAAGTCTGGGCCCCCGCATGCTATACTAATTTTAAAGGGGAAGCTCATTTTTCACTGCAATGGTTCCATGATGTCCCAATGTTCGGGAACGCCCACAACGATGGAGGAAAGGGGACTAAGGACTGAGTACTAGTCACTACGGTGAGTAACTTTAATACTTTTGTATTGTGCATGCCAAAACTATTTTGAAATAACTTTTCCCCAACAACCCTAACCACCCCCACCTCCCTCATTGCCCCCCCAACCAGGGCCATGCCATTCCCCCCCACAAATCACCCTCTCTCCGTCAGCTGGTCTTGCCTTTCCCTAAACAACTAGAGCACAGCTTGTGCTCTTAGCCTCCATTGATCTTCATTACTCAGCACAGCTTCCTTTTCCCAGTACTTCCGCATTTAGGAAAAAGGAAGGTCAGTTCTTGATGACTTGTATGGAAAGTCTTGAAAAGTATTTTCAGTAATTTTGAAAGGCAAGTCCGTTCTTGAGGGCTTCTATGAAAAGTCTGGAAATGTAGTTTTGAGCGACAAGTCAGGTTTTGGTGACTTGTGTGCAAGTATGCAGTAGTGTTTTCCGTAACCTTCCTAGGTGGGTGAGGGGAGGTGTGACCATATGCCATTAAGGCATGGGGAATAGATGGGGTATCCTCAAAAGAAAAGGGGAAAGGGGGGGTTACCATGTCTCGTCTGGTGATCTCATTTCACTCCCTTGATGTTTACCTCACCCATGTGATCCTCCCTCATATAGCCGCTCCCAGGTTTGGATCAGTTAGTGGCTGCTTCCCCAGGCCACATGGAGAGAGGTCACCACTGGGAAAGGAGTGATCGGATTCATCACTTACCCTTCACCTAATTCTGCTGGTTTTCTCAGCATCTATTGGTAAACGAGAAAGGAAGTCTACAATTCCCTGGTCTCTTCCTTATTGGTCTTCTGCCGTGAAAAATAGGGCTGCATATCTAAGGACCAGCGCATGGCCCATGCATTGGTGTCTTTGCGATGGCTCATCCATGTTAATGGAGATTGATCTTTGACCAATCTAAATCTCCTGCCAGTGAGGTAGTATTTGAGGTATGCCACTGCCCACTTTATAGCTATGGCCTCCAGCTCAATGGTGGAATAGTTGTTTTCTCTGGGGTACAGTGTCCTACTGATAAAAAGGACTGGGTGTTCAATGTCATTGTGATCTTGTGAAAGGACAGCCCCCAACCCGACATGTCAAGCAACTGTCTGTCAAATGAACTCTTTGTTAAAATCTGCCTCCTTTAATACTGGCTCACTGCACAGAATATACTTGTGTTTATCAAAACATAGTTGGTCTTCATTGCTCCAATCTTTGGGGGTTCTACATTCTTTAGCGAGGCAAGATGTGATTGAGGAATAACTGTGTATAAATCTTCTATAAAACCTCACGTGACCCAAAAAGGCACTTAGATCTTTCTTGGTTCTGGGCACTGGAGTTTGCAGGTCAGCTTTCACCTTCTCACTTTGGGGTTGAACTAGCCCATTAGCCACCTAAGACACTTGACTGCTGATTATGGCAAGTGACTTTTTTTGGATTTGCTATGAGCCCAGCTTTCCTTAAGGCTCAGGGGACTAAATATAGGTTGTGTACCTGTTCTTCTCATGTTCTACGATGAAAAATTGTCATTGATATAAGCCCTGCAAAAGGAGGAGTAAGGGCAGAGGACTTGGTCCATTAACCTTTGTAAGGTGGCCGGGGCCCTGTGTAGTCGAAAAGATAATAGTTTGAACTGGAATAGTCCAATAGGGGTGGAAAAAGCAGTTTTCTCCTTTTTCTTTGGATTAACAGGTACCTGCCAGTACTCTTTCATCAGATCAGTCGTGGAGAGGAAAATGGCAGACCCCAGTCGATCGATCAGATCGGCTATCCTTGGCATAGGATAACTATCAAATTGGGAGACGGCGTTCACCTTTCTGAAGTCCATACAGAACCTCCATGATTGATCTGGTTTTGCAACAAGTACTATCAGAGAGGACCAAGGGCTCTAAGATGATTCAATAATATCAGCTCGTAGCCTATTTTCCACCTCCTCTATGACTATCCTTTTCTGGCTTCTGGGATCACATAAGGTTTTAAGTGGACCACCTTCCCTAGGGGTGTACGCAGTGCTCCAGATAATATTTTGAGGTGGAAGTATTTTACGCATGATTTTTCAAATTAGAGAGTAAATGCAATTTCAAGAGTAAAAATTAGTTTTCTCCTCTGCAAGAGAGTAAAACCTATCCAACACATACACCCAATGCATACGTAAAATCAGACCCTTAGACCAAAAGCGTTGTGTTAGGTCACCCTCCAGCCTGGCTACATATAACCAAGAGTTTTCTCATGTATTACTTTTGCTTTGGTTGCTATGTATTAACTACATGCTAAATCACTTGTCACTATAGGTGGTGGTTACAGTGTTTCTTTAAACACTATCTTGTTTTACCGTTGGATTTCTGCAAATTTATCTTGCCATAACAGTTGTTTGAGGGAAAGGTTAAGACTAAGAATTAACCCCTGCACACTCTGTATTTTTGAATGAATCTCTGGCATTTCTGTTTGCTTTTTCAACAAATGCCTCTTTATATAAAAAAACTACTGATGCATGACTACTAAATGCACCCAGCAGCAAAATAAATGTAAAAGCTGTCCGATTGATATCTATTTGTGTCTGAACTCCTTCTTGTGCATTTTCACATTCAAAGTGTTACTGTATCCCTTTGACATAATAGAAATAACCTAGGTCTACTAAAGTAAATAAGTAGTCCCCAGAAAACGTTAAACGTCAGAACAGACCCCCTCAGTTGACCAAGTATTACCAGCCCATTGTTCTGCCGTAGTTGGGCTGTCCCTCCAGTTACCAGTAGATCAAAGTTGTCTGGCTTGTGCAGAGTCCTTCACTCCACATGTAAACGGCACATCCCGTCTGGGCACATAGTAACAGCACATCACTCCACTTGATAATGGCATATATCCTCCCTGAACATGCTAGCTATGCATCTCCTCTTGACACATACTAACGAGTACGCCAAGTACTCTGTGCACATGGTAAAGGCACATCTACTTTCAGCATTTTCAGAGATGTGCTATTAGCATTTGAAGAGCGAATTTGTGTCATTTGCATGTGTAAATTGCACCTTTACACTGTGCACATCCCTATGCATATGCTAATGGCAGACATTGTTTTCACGTATTGATAGAACATGTTCTTTTTAGCAAGCTTGATATTTGTACACGTTAACAGGACATACCTTTACCCCTAGTGACCTCCAATCACTTCTATGCGCATGCTATTGGCACATCTCTACTCGTCCGCTAATGGTGCATCTTCTCTGCGCACATACTAATGGGACAACTCTCTGTAGATGTGCATGGTAACAACATGCCTTCTGCGCACATCCTAATGGGACGTATCCTCTCTGCACATGCTAACTGCACATCCCATGTCTGCACAAACTAACTGCACATCCTGTGCAGCGACGGGATGTGCAGTTAGCATGTGCAAACTCCACATCCTGTCTATGCAGATGCTAACAGCACATCTCGGCACTGCATGCTAATTGCCCTTCTGTTCCATGGCACGTGCAAATGACACATCTTTACTAAGTACGTACTATGGGGACATTTCTTCTCCGTGAGTGCTAACGTAGCATCTCCTCTGCCCATGCTATAACATCACATCTCCTTTCTGCTAGTCATAACGGCAGGGCTCCCTTCTGCACAGGCTAAAACATTGCATCCAAAGAAAGCTACTGGGCAGGAGGGCGGCCTGCACTACCCAAGTTCCAATAACGAGACGCAGCCATGATGGGTGTATCGCAGAGGAAAGACCGCAGAGGAGTCGCTTCTTTCTTACAAGAAATGCAATAATGAAGAATGACCGTTCACACAATTTACTATCAGTGCTGGAAATTGACAAAATGAACTGGGGCCAAATGTACCCGATTTCCCCCTCTCCTTTCCTTATTCAGCCTGACTTGAACAATTCCTAGCCAGCCCCCACCACAATGCCCAACAGTGCTCCCCTGGCATTCTCCTGTGTTTTTGCTCTAATAAATTAAGTACCATTCGAAATGGGATAATAACCATTACCACAGTGCTTAAAAGCAGAAGGAATTTGGCTAAAAGCGCTATATAAGAACACATACTCCCTTTCAACCTGTTATTGGCATAGCTTCCTTACACATGGAGCAGCACATCTCTCTCTGCACATGCTAACTGAGCATCTCTTTTCTGCATGCGCCAGTGGCACATGGCCTCCCTGCTTGTGCTATTGGCAAATATATTCAGTTCGGGCTAATGGAACCGTTCATCCCTGCATGGGGTAATGGCCCATCCCTCGTGGTATAGCCCAACAGCAAGCGCACGTCTTACTACAGGCAGCATAACTTTATAAATTATACATTACAGAGCAGGTTTACAACAGGCAGCAAGGAAAGGAATAATTGCAGATGTGTTGGCTCCCGCCTCTTTATTTCAGCACTTTGAGGGGAGAGGTGGGGGTGGCTGGTGGCTTGTGAGAGTAAGCCGACCTACCTGATCTCTCTCCCATGCAGGGGCACAACAAAACCTACATTTCGTGGGACAGGGGGGAATTAATTTGTGATGGGAGGGGTCACTTCAGAAAATAGGCAGGGCAAACTTGGAGGCTCTGCCCCCACTGTTCTACCCACCTCCTCCCATGGTCTGGCGTGGGGAAGAACTATTGAATAGTATATTTTAAAGTGCAATATGCAGAGGTGATGGAAGTCTTTCTTGAAAGGAACAGCTTTAAAGTTTTATTGCGTTTAAGTACATTTTTCTGAGCACACACAGTAAAACATTAACACCGCCAGTTTGGGGTAAAGACTTCCCTCACCTCCCTGCCTGTCAAAATGCAAGTGTGCACATCCAGGGGTGCACCTAGGCTAAAATGTAGGCTGGGGCTAACCCTTCAAATGTTGGGAAAGGCACTAACTTCAGACACTGTGGAGGAATGGCAAACTTACTTGTGTAGGGGCATCTAACTTCATTACTCATTGTAATAAGAATATTCTAGTGCAGCTTCAATGTTACAATCCGTTAACTGCTCTCTCCTTTGAGTTTGAGACACCCACTTCTTGCAGAACCTGAAGGTCCTAGAAAGTGTGAAAATGGTAGATGGTGTGCAATGAAAGACTCAATATCCTAGCATAACGGGGCCTTGCAGAGTGTAGAGCAGTACTCTGGGCGGCCTAAGCATCTTCAGTGGCTGGGAGCAACAGGGGAGAAAATGTAATGTTGGTTCTACCACAGTCCGCTATACTAGAATCTCTGGTGCACTGACTGGCTGGTGACACTATGTCTGCCTGTCAAATCCAGTGTTACAAGAATGGGGGAGGGCCAGTGCAGCAATAATGCAATTCTATGCAGCAGTATTGGAGCCACTAGCAGAGGAGCACCAGTATACACCAATGTGTCCCTACACTTATTAAAACTGTCCTTTTGTAAGGGTGTAAACTTATATGCACTCCAATTTTTGCAATTGAAGTCGGGGTGCGATTACATTATTTGCCCAGCATCACACACTTGCGCTAAACAGCGAAGCTGGGATTTTAATCCGCTCTTTCAATTTGGGCATAGCCACCTTCTTCCGCACTTTACTTTACTGTCAAGACCTACAATAATAATGTCCTATAGAGTTTACTTGCATAGTAAAGCATCATAACATGTAAATCCTTATAGCAGCAGTTTGTGCCAAAATAATATCACTGTACCACTATTTTCCACATCCTGCATGGGAAACTAGAAGATGCAAAAGGCAAAACATCCTGGATTTACCCACTTCATTTTCAGTGCTTTAAAAACGCTCCAAAAAATAAGTTTTGCCATAAACTCACTTAGGTTTGGAGATTCATCACAAACCTCCAGCATGTCATGTATGGTTATTAAAGAATGTTCAATTTAGGACATCAAAGCAAACTTAACTTTTTAGCATATCAAGCTATTAGATGTTATGGGTATGAACACATGTTAAAAGGGTGCATGCTTTATTGTGTTGCTCGCTTAGCTGTCACAGATTTGGTCTTTCGTTAGACATTTACCATCATGTGTAAGAAAGGCTGTGCTGCTGACAAAAGAAACGCTACAGTGTCATCTAGTGGTGGAAAGTATTTTTTTAATGAATAAATCAAAGCGTACATGGTACGCAGTAGAAAATGAATTCACGTGTATTTGTCATAATTTCATGCGTAAAAAGGCTTGATGCGCACGTTAGCTGCAGGGCTGGGTGCACGGATGTAATGAAAAACCCCTTTTAATCCTCCTTGCTCAGATCTAAAAACCTAAGGAACCTGTTCTAACAACTCTAACTGATCTTCTCTCCGATTCTGGGATAGGTGGGAAGGGATCGAGGTATTTTTCTCTAACTCCTCGGTTAATAGAGTGGTTAGTACCACTGTAGTGTTCTGAACGGGATCATCTCTCCAATCCTTCAGAAGTTTTATGTGATAGATATGGTTCTTAATTCTTCTCTAAGGTTGTTAGATTTGATAATCACATGGCACTGTTTGCTCTATCACCTCATAAGTACCATGCCATTTGGACAACATCTTATTCTCAGATGATGGAGAATGAGAACCTTTTGTCCAATGGAAAAGGAACTGAGTAAAGCTTTCTTATCATGGTTGGTCTTTAACGATGTGAGTTTGAACTATTGTTCTGACAGTAGCCATATGTTCTAACCGTTGGGCTGTTTGGTAAATGAGTAAGATGGCTTCCCCCCGTTCTTCCCAAGTCTCCCGTAACATGTCAATGATAACCTGTGGCTCTCTGCATATAATAATTAAAACGGAGAAAATCCCTCAGCGGATTGTGGTGTTTTTTGGATGGCAAAAGGGGCCAAAGGTGTCATAACCTAATGTATGCCATCTGCCTCAACTAATTTCTTCAGGACATGCTTCAAGGTCTTGTTGAATCGTTCCACTAATTCGTCAGTTTGCGGTTGATAAAGGGACGTCCTGAGAGATTTTATATGCAGGATTTCCTACACCTCTGCCATTAGTTGACTCAGGAGGTTGGTCGCTGGGTTCGTTAAGATCTCCTTCGGGAACCCAACTCGTGAGAAAAATGGAATCAGTTTTAGAATTTGTTAGGTCGTATTCTTGCATAATGGGAATGCTTCAGGGTATCAAGTTGCATAATCCACAATTACCAATACATACTGGTTCCCTAGTTTCGATGGTTCGATGGGCCCAACTGTGTCCATGCCTATATGGGAAAAGGGTACATCGATAATGGGTGAAGGTTGTAATGGAGCTGGAGGGTGCATTTCAGAACTGTTCTTTTGGCAGAGGGCACAATTATGCACAATGTTTTTCACATGGGCATAGGTTCCCGGTATATAGAAACAGCTTAATATTTCTGCCTGCGTCTTGGCGGTCCCTAGGTGACCACCAGTTAAATGGGAGTGAGCAAGTTCTAATACCATTCGTTTGTGGCTTTTGAGCAACATTATCTGAGATCACCTCTATATAGCAGTCCAGTTTTCAGGAAAAGAAATTGTCCCCTTTTCTGCCTACCCTCTGTGAGGGGTCAGAAATGAAAGCCGGACACAAATTTGAGATGTTTTTGGTTAAAGACATTTATTAAATAAAATTGGTTTGGGAAAATGCCTCTCTGGCCCTATTCTAAAGAGGAACTTCCCTACATAGAAGCCAAAACCGAAGTATCTGTCTGTGTCTGGATATCAGTAACTGAAAAGCCATCCTTGTGTCCAAAATGTCCTTTCGTGACCCTCACACTATAAACGAAACAACAAATGGTGCAAGGAAATGTCTTAAACTAGATGTTGGCAAAAGTGTTCAAAACCAAAAGTATAAGAATAACTCCAATGAAAATGTTCTCCAAAGTAAATACCTTTGAATCTAGAGGGTGGTCCCCTTCCCCTGGATTCCTAAATAGGTTGGCAAACATGTCAATTTAGCTAACAGTTCTGTTGTGTCTTCAGTGTACTCACAAAGTTCTTCTTTAAGCAATATGTTCTGGAACAGTCTTTTTGTAGAATTTCTTGTAACTTTGCAGATTGCCTGGAATATTCCCCTCCCAGAAATCTTTATACAATCTCAGCTACCTGGGGTACTCCCCTGCCAGGAATTGGTATGCATTTCACAGTTCTTTGGCTATACCACAATAGTATATACCGTGAAATCTTTGATAGATCTGTCTATATTAACATTTGCTATAACCTTTCCCCCACACTGGCATCTCTTGCATCTGTATGTGATTGTGGTCTGCCTTTGTACTTTGCCTTGACTGCATTCAAACAAACTTCAGGTATTTTCTGCAATTACGTACCATTTAAACATTTGTTGGCATGCTTGTCGGAACACCCCGGGGTCCCCAGCTGCTTTGGGCAGGCTTACTGGTTCCTTCCAACATGTCAGATTCTGCTCGTACCTCTGCACTTTGGTTCCTTCACCTGCTTTCAACTTTGAAGTGTGTGGACGCTCTTCCAGCATCCTGCATGGCTCTGCGGTCACACACTGACTTTCCTTTTCGGTCCAGACTGGAGAACGATGTCTCTTTGACAGACCCAACATCCAGGAACTCCTGCGTGGCTCCGAGCATCTACATGGCCCTTCTTGCTTGCACGCAGTGTTTATCCTCCTGTGCCGGCGGCCTTCTCTGTTCCATCACAGCTGCCTGTGTGCCTCGCGTTCGGTAGCCTCAGCATGGAGTTCAACATCTTCTCCTGCACTGCTGGATCCAGTAGTGCGGTTGTCATCTTTAAATGTGCCGCGCACTTAAGACTTGGAAAAACAACTAGTCTGTATGTTGTACTTCGAGCTCCTATCACTTTGCACAAACTCCCTCATCCTCCTCCTCATCTCAGTACCTGGGCGGTGGAGTCCATGGATGTCTTTGGACTTTTAACTTTCAGATGGTTTTTCTCAGAGATTTCACACAAATGCACATATGAAACAAAAGGTGTTTGTGTGTGTGTGTTTTGGGTGTTTGGGTCAAAGGTAGGGGCTGACCAGAATGACAATAGGCCATTAAGGACTTGGGTATTAGAGGATTTTCCTCATGGGAAAAGGGGGAACACAGCATCTTGTCCAGTGAATTCAAAGCATCTCCCCGGTTGTTGTTTCCTCTCATGTGATCCTCCCTCATATAACCACCCCCCGCGTCAGGATCAGGTAGATGCTGCCGTCCCCTGGCCATATGGGAGGAGGTCACTGTTGGCGAATCTGTGAACTCTTCATTGGATTTATCACAGCTCCTGTTGAGATAACACATGAAGGAAATCTTCAGCAAGTAAGGGATCATTCCTCTGGGTGAACGCCAAGTATGGAATAATCTCTGCTTCCTCCCAAAGGGCTTTAAGAGGTACTGCCTGAGATGTGGTCAGGGGATCGTAGTCTGCCTCCCCAAAGCCTTTGCTCCCCTTCTCAGCTTTGTCAGCTTTCTTAACATCCCCTGCATTGGTAAACACATCCCTCTCTAGGATCCCCTTGGCTATTTTCTCTCCTTCCTTTACTTGATATGCCTCTTTCCCACTGTTTTGACTCAGGATTGTTATGTGACCTCTATAGTGAGGGTCTATTGCGCTTGCTTAGATGTCCAGGCCATATTGCCAATCCAGGCCTGACTTGGAGGCCAGCCTAATGTAAGTGCATGATGGAGGTACAAGACCAGATCAGTGGTTATCAGTACTCGGTCTGCATGTTGTATTAACTCTCCCCTACTACTACATAAATCAAATCCAATAGAATTTTCTGTAGCTACAAATGGATCTGAAGCTTTGTTGCTACGTTTTTCAAACTTGAGGGTTTCCTCAGTTTGTGTCAATTTAGCCCGATCCAATTACTGACACCATATGTGATGAGCCAGGAATGAGACGCGGACACCGGGGTTCATGATTTTGGCCATAAACATATATTGAAATACAAAAGGGTTTGGAAAATGCCTCTCTGTCCCTAGGCTAAGAGTTATTTCCTTACTTAACATGCAACAAAGGGTCTGTTTTATGTCAAGATGTCCAAAGCAAACCACCCTGTGTCCAAAGTACCATTCTGGCCCTCACATTCTAACAAAATTAACTCTAAGGTGAAAATGATAATGTCTTTGGCCTTGAGTGGTGTATAAAAGTTCAAAACGGAAATGCGTAATCCAACACAAAAAAGTTCCAGATGGATAGAGTTCTTTGTTCCAGAGGGCGGTTCCCTTTCCCTGGATTTCTATTCACTCTGTTTTATACCTTCAAGGATATCAGGTGTGCTTCTTTATCAGGACTTTCTTATATGAATACTTTTGCAGCTTTCATCTGCCTGGTATACTCTCCTGTCAGGGCTTCCCTCATATGTGCACTGCTCACACTAACAGACTTAATAGTCTCTTTTTTAAAATTATATCTTTTATTGAAATCTCGATGAACATAAGGAGTCAACATCGATATAACATTTACTGTGAGAACATCAAAACTTCTTTTCCTGTCTTCACTTTAAAGAAAAGTAAAATACCCCCCCCAAATAATAATAGTAAATAAGATTAACAAATAATATTAATAATAATTGGTTCCACTCTGTGTCTCAGTGTACTTTTATGCATCTCAAACAATATCTCATATAAGCATTCATCACTAAAACATACCCGCTCCCCTCAGGGGTCTCCACTCTTGTCCGTTACTTTAGTTTTGAAGTAAATGCTTGAGCGTCTGTGGCCTAAAAAACATTTGTTCATTGTCTTGCACAAACTCGAAGAATGGGGCCCAGGTTTGAGAAAATCGTGTCATGTTTTCCATGATGTGTGCAGTCAATTCTTCCATAGCCACAATTTCCCATATCAATATGACAGGACTGATCTCTCAGTCGTTTTCCAAAAATGTGCTTGATTCAGTTTAGCTGCCAACAATAGCTGTGCTTTGAGTTCCGCCCTGGGAACAGATGCCGGGAATGCACCATCATCATGCACATCCCCTAGCCGCAAGGTACGAGGGCACATCGGGAGTAGAGTCCCAATGATAACTTTTATCCTGGACCTCATTTCCTGCCAATATGTCTGTATTATAGGACACTGTCACCACATGTGTATAAAGTCCCCCAGTTGCCCACATCGTGCCAACAGTGATCCGAATAATCAGATGAGATCGCATGTAATCTCTGTGGGGTCATGTGCCATCTATAGCATATTTTTATCGCGCACTCCTTAAACATGGTGCACCTGGAGCTTTTTGAGGTTGGAGTCCATATTTTCTGCCATGAATCTGGTGGGATCTCTGAACCTAAATCTTTTTCCCATTGTGTCACGTATGGGAGTTTGTCTTCAGCCGAGGCCTTTTTCAGCAAGCGATAACGCCTAGATATTTTCCAAATACCTTGTCCCTCTGATATCTGGAGTACAATTCCTACGGGGAGGCGTCTACCCGCCCGAACAAGTTGGCCAAATAATTTGGAGACCCAATGTCAAATTTGAAAGTATCTAAAGCATTCTGTTTCAGGTAGGGTAAACCTTTCTTTACATTCTATGAATGTGAGTGGAATTCCATCTCTGTATGTGTCTCTAAGTGTTAGGGTCCCAAGTGATTAACATTGTGTAAAGATTCCTTTCACCATTCTTGGGGAGAATTCTGGATTCTGTAGCACTTGTGTTAGGGGCCCAAGTCCTGTTTTAACCCACAATTTTGCACAAGCCTTATCCCAGGTAATAAGAGTAGCCTGGGTGGAGTCTAGCAAGAGGGCCCTGGCTGATTTAGGTAGAAATGGCAGATGGGCAAGGGGAACGCAGGTGCAGTCTTGCTCTATCATCTTCCATTTTGAGCGCCTGTCATCTAGTTCCCATTCAAACACACGGAAATAATGCTGTATCTATGGGACCCTCATTCCCCCATCCCTTTCGATCTCAGGAGTATGTGGTGTGAAATTCTAGGTGTTTTCTTTTTCCAAATGAATTGGTCTACCGCTCTCTGTAAGCCTAGTAGGTTTCTTGCCACTTTATGTGTATTGCCTTCATGTGTCGGGCCTATTATGTGTGGATTATTCCAAAGAATTTGTGCAGGGGGTTCGATAGTCAATGCCCAGAGGTACTGTGGCTGACCTAGTATAATTAACTCTAATTATGGTAGATGGTAATTGAAAGTTGGCCAATATTAATTAGTTGAAGGCTGGATCAAACCCATAACCTGGCAATACTGCTTGCAGAAAATCCGATGACATGCTGTCAAATGCCCGATAGGTGTCAAAATAATGGAGTGAAAATCCCCCCTGAAGATTACGAACCAACGCTATTAAATCAAACCCCCTTCTAATGTTGTCATGAGCCTCTCTATTTTTGATGAACCCAGTTTGGTCTTCATTGATTATGTTGGGCGGGACCTCTCCCAGCCTTGTGGCTAGGATTTTACTAGATTTTGCATCAGTCTTCTAAAGGGCTATGGGGCGGTAGGAGGTGCAGATCTCGGGGTCCTTTTCAGGTTTCAACAGTAGAATGGTTATGGATTCAGCCATAGATTCTGTCACTTTCCCTGATTTGGAGAAAGAGTTAAATGGAGTGGTGAGTTGTGGGATTAGGGGCCACGCAAATACTTTCTAAAATCTATTGGTGAACCCATCTGGGCTGAGGGCCTTTCCCACTGGGAGGGAACGTGTGGCTTCAGCAACTTCTTGGACAGATATAGGATTATCTAATGCTTCTCTCATGGTGTCGGAGATTTGGGAGAGCCAAGCCTGTTCTATACATTCTCTACATGGGTAGGGTTTCCCTGCTGTGGGGTGGAGACCTTACGAACTAAGTCTTCCATGACCTTCAGTTTTCCTGTTTCTGTGATCTCTCTCCTCCCGACCTCGCCCCTCAAGGTCCCAATATAGTTATGAGTTGCTGCTTTCTTAAGTTTGGCTGCTAGCATCTTTTTCGCTTTGTTTCCCCTGGAATAGTAGTATTGTTTTGTTCTAAGTAGGGACTGTGCCGCCTTCCCCATCATGTGAGTTTCTAGGGCTTATCTAGATATTCTGAGGTCCCGTAATGTGTGCCTATTCCCTTTTGTTGCCTGTGCCTGCTCTTTCTCTTTTACTATCCCCTCCAGTATAGCTCAATGCATATTTTTAGTTTTTCACCAGGCCACTGATTGCCCTATAATGACCCCCCCGGAAGACCGCCTTCCCCCATCCCACACAGTATGCATATCCATGCCTTATGCCACATTTTCATGAAAGTAGTGGACTATACCCTCCTCTATATGAGCTCCAGCAACCTTGTCCGTCAGTATAGCTTCATTAAATATCCATGGGGGGGGGGTTGTCGTGGCGTGCCCTGACCTAGATCCAGCTCTAGTTTTACAGGGGGTGGTCTGTGAGTGCTTTTGGCAGGGTCTCTATTTCCCTAACCGATGGAATGAGGGTGGTGGAGACCAGGAACATGTCTAATCTGGAGAAACACTTGTGTACAGCAGAGTAAAAGGTGTATCCCCTCTCCCTGGAGTGGAAGAAGTGCCACGTCTCTATCAATAAAAACTCTAAAAAGTGTTGTCATGGTGTTGTGATTACTTCTGTCGTTAATAGTAGCTGCCAACGATTTATCCATAGTCTGGTCTACTATGCAATTAAAGTCTCAGGCTAATGTAATTTTGCCTTGCATGAAATTCGCCAGTGTCTGAGAATTTCCCCAGAAATTCTGCTTGCTTTTCATTAGGGCCATATGCTACCCCTAGTGTGATTTTGCGATTTCCCAGATTCCCTTTGAGTAGCTCATATCTCCCCTGCTCGACTCGCATGACTTCTGCCATTCACAATTGTAGGCCTTTCGCAAACCATGATGGCTATTCTCTGTTTTTGAGTCCACTAGTCTCGAAGTATGCTCGCGGGTACCCTTTAGTTGTGAGATGCTTTCATCTTCTTTTAATAGATAGGTCTCTTGTAGGAATACCAAGTCCACCACCAAGGAGGAGAGCCTTTGCAGTACAGCTTTCCAATTTACTGGTGAGTTTAGACCCCAAATATTTAGGGTTAGACTTGTTATCAGGGGCCGCCATCATGGATAGTTTTAAGACATGGTCTGATTACCCAGACAAGTTGGAAGACGGAAAGAGCTTCTCGACGAGATAGTCTCGAGCCGTAATGTCTGGGAACCCGTGAGTGAGGGTAAAAAAAAAAAAACACTGTATAATGTCTCTAAACTAAGACATTTGTCTTCAACTTCGAAAAAACAATTTTCTGTCATTTGCAATGACCTTCCCTTGGGCGCCATTCCCTCATGGCACCCCTCCCTCCCTTCATGTGTACCTTCTGTAATATGTTTGCGTCGTCCTAAACCTTCTAGAAGATTATAGTCCCCTAATGCTAGAATCATAGACCTGGCAAATTTGGATGTTCGAAGCTGGAGACTGTTTTCCAGCGTGTCAGGTAGCGCTCCAGCCTTGGTCATTCTCAAGCAGGTGCTGTCCCTGGGATTTGCTTCCTTCTAGGTTTCCTTGCGTTAGTCTTGCTACTCCAGCTTAAGCTGGTTTGTGGTCTTGCCTCTCTCGGATCATCTGGGGTCCTGCTCATTAGTTCTGCTGCTTCCTCTTCAGACCCAATCGTGTATCGCTGATTCAAATTGGAGTTTGCAGGGTAACCCCCATCGGTATCTAATCTTATGCGACTGTAGCCAGGCTGTTACCACATGTAGTTTCTGTCTATTCGCCAGGGTGCGAGGTGCTAGGTCCTGATATAGTGAAATTTGTGTACCTCAGAACTGCACCGGCTCTTTTTGTTGGGCTGCTGTCATGATTTTTTCTTTCTGCTCAAAATAGTGGGCTCTGGACAGCATGTCAGGCAGAAGGTTGCAGCGCTGTTGCATTGATGTACAGACTGTGTGTCCTGTCAAGTTCTAGTGCAACCGGGTCCGGCAGGTCCAAGAGCTTCGGGAACAAATCCCACACATATTTGGCTAGGTCTTGTATGATATCTCGCTGTATTCCCTGTATCCTGACATTGTTTGTACGCTACCTATTTTCAAGGTCCTCTTGTTTCGTTCATATCATCTCCATCTGTTCTTCTATGCTCAGTACCCTATGTTATTTTATGTTATGTTATCTTTAATTATAAAGCGCACATACGCGAAGCATCTTGGCGCTAAAAGGAAGTACAACAGGAATTAAAGGCTAATAAAATGATTTTAGAACAGGTAGGTTTTAAGAGCACACCGAAAGGCAAGATGATTACTTGTGGCACGAAGAGTAAGTGGAATTGAATTTCATAATTTGGCAGCAGCCACTGAGAAGGGCCGGCCCCCTACCCGCTCAAAGCGGTAGTGAGACACTGAGAGGAGGCAAGCGTCCTTAGAATGAAGCACACAGGCTGGTTGGTTAGGGTGGAATTATTCGTGCTGATATTCTGCTCCCAGGCCATAGAAGGCCGGTGAACCATGGAGAGTGACATAAATTGTACTTGTGAAGTGAACGAAAGACCGGTGAAATATGAGAACCATATAAAGTACCTGTACAGATCCAAGCAGCATGATTATGAAGAAGCTGTAATCAATGTAGTAGATAGAGGGGCTGAGCAAGGAATAAGGAATTGCAATAGTCTAGTCGACTGAGAACCAGGGAAGCTGTCACCACAGGCCGAACATGGGCTGGGAGAAATTTTAAAACTTTATGCTAGACTGTAAGTTGAAAAAACCCAGCCTTACAGATAATACCCACCTGAGCACAATAACGAGGAAGAGAATTTGAATACCAAATTCTTCACCGCGAGCACAGGTGTGGGGCAAGGGCCAAGCTCAGAAGGCCGAGGACCAGACTGGCATAGAAGGGGATAAAGTAGAATTGAGACCATAGGGGTGTGCACCACCAGGACCTCCGTCAGATCCTCATTACGTTTCTGCCAATTGTCACCCATCCACCTATCCACCGCTAGCAGGCAGCTCCTGAGCTGAGACGCTATTTTCGGCTGGGCAGAGTGCAGCCAGGTGATGATTTGAGTGTCATCAGCATGGGAGTAGCACCTGCAACCGTGGGAGCGGGTGAGCAGAACAAGAGGCTCAATGAAGATGTTAATGCTGTGGACAGGGTGGAGCCCTGGGAGACTCCACGGAGTAAAGAAATAGCAGCAGAAGAAAAGGAAGTGAGTGTTAGTCTTGGGGGGATTCGGTTCGTCTAAAAAGAAGTGAACCAAGAGAGTACCTATCCTGAGAGGCCGGCCAGGGCGAGTCGATCCAACAGCACAAGATGGTCAACTGTGTTTAATGCCGCTGACAGGTCTAATAGGGTCAGGGCACGCAGCCACCCTCCCCCTGTCAGCCAGGTCATCATGCACAGAGACCAGTACACTCTCTGTACTCCAACTGGGACGAAAGCCCAATTGGAACTGGCTGAGGAATAGAGGGTGATCTAGAAATGAAGTGAGAAGGGGAGAAACCAAGGATTCTAGTAATTTCATAGAAAACAGAAGAAGTGGGTTGGGACGATAATTAGCGGGTACCAAAGGATCCAGAGATGGCTTTTTCAAAAGTGGGATAACTACAGGTTGCTTGAGTTCAATGGGAATAGTGCCAGAAAGGCAAGAGTTGTTAACTGCTTGTGTAATACAAATGTGGGGCGTGCTTTGCTTTAGAATTCTCAGGGGAATTGCATCAGAAGGCCTGATAGCCGCCTCCACATCTTCAATAGAGAAGATGGTGTAGAGGAGGAGCCAAGTACTCCCCCCCTCCAACTGCCCCCCATATTACCTATAGAATGGGAACCAAAGTATGTGACGTATGTGGAACAATTGAATCAGCAAAGAGCAGAGCGTGGACTCTGTGCAGTACCCATAAGAGTCCCAGTACCTAAGAGAATCTGGGATACACGGTACCCATTGAGAAAACCGTACCTGCATGCAAGGCAATATGATGGTCATTTGAATGAGATTCCTGAAGAAGCAGAGCAGATAAAAGACAAGAATGACTGGTGACGTCACACAGAAAGAGATGACGCACACAGAAGTGATGCAGAGATCAGAGAATGCAGATATTCTTTAAGACATCAAGAAAGCAACAAGGATAAGTGACATCTTGGGCTCAGGGTGAAGAAACTTAGGCCGCAGAAACAGATGAAGATATCAAATCAGTTTACACCTGTACAGATGTAATTGAAACCTCTATATATGCATGTGGACAAGCAAAAGATGGATATTTTCATTGTACGTTATGAAGCAGTGCTGAACATAAATAAGAAGGCCTCACTTCAGTGTGTTACAGTTAAAAGCAAGTTTTAATATCAAAAATTAATCTCAGCAGATGGAGATATGATGAGCCAGGAAGCCAAAAGTCTTATCAAACAGGACTTGGCTGACATTGGATACAAATTGTGTGAAGGAACAAGGGGCTCCTGTTCAGGAAGCTTGAGCAAAACAAAATACGTCAGAGGACTGTTAAAAAGAATATTAAATACACAAAAAGCTCGATTTCATGGTGTCCAGTCATGTGAAAAGAAGAAATTGGAAGGACGAGGTGGTCACACCTACGCACGAGGGCCGGCTGTGCCTACACTCCTTAAAATTCTCAAGAGCGCAGTACAAACTCGAGGCCAAGCTTCAAAGCACTAATCGACACTGGACCATTGAGGTGATGATGGATTGATATAATAATTGGGGGGAAGTACGTTTCTAGATGAGCCCACAAACACCTGGATGTTCAGTCTGCGTGCTGCTAAACGTAGGTGGAAAAGTACTGATGGGGGTTAGTAGCCAACCAATTATAGAGGACCGTGTAATCAAGGGTCCTATAGTTGTGTAGCCAATGGAACGTCGTGTATTTAGTGACGTTCATAGTGGCCATGTTTTAGTTGGGGCTTAGTTGCCCCACCTGAGGTTAAACACCCTATCACTTTTCTTCACGGTTCTATACTGATATGGAAGGTATGGTTAGACATTCAGTTAGAACCAATCACTCCCTCCAATAGGTTTTTGTAGTTGGCCACGTAGTAGCGACGCAGGTCAAAGTCAATGATGGCGATTTTATGTAATATAAGCTCAGTTTCTACTAAAATGCATTGAGTAAGAGGATCGAACGACTACTGTTGTTCGTTGTACTCCCTGTTTTATATACTTGTTATTAAAACGGACTCCCCTTTTGCCAAACTACCTGAGGTGTTTTGAATGTTGATGTATGAATACAAATCTGCATCTCCTTCCATCTCCAGGGTATTGCTACTCATCTTAAAGGGCTGGGAGAACCTCTGTTCACTTGGTAGCAGAGAGAGGATGGTTCTTTAAAAGTCCATCGATATAAGAAAACTTTAGAGTCTCTGTAATATTGCACAACCTTTGCCATTCGGCTGACAGGATATGAAGCTCCCCGTAGATAGTGGTTAGTGTAAAAGACAGAAAAATCTTTGCAAGGAATGCCTTGATGGGTCCCTTTAGTTTCTATAAGAATCCCCTCCCACTTCGACGAGTGGAACGGACCATGGTTTGAAGAGGCGGTAACAGAGGTGGCAATCCCGAGGATCCGAAGAAGAAATATATGCGAATGGTGAGTAGAAACTGAGGAGTGTGGCAAATTGATGCATGTGTAGTAAAATAAAGGAGAGTAACAGAGGGCGGTGGGATAAACGTAATGAAAGGGTAAGAGTGCAAAAATAAATATATATATATTGACTTGAGTGTGGCCGAGCAATATAACAAGTAAAATCGTGTGAGAGACCACGATAAAGAGGATACGGCCTATACCTAAGTTTTAAAGAACGTTAGAAGAAATGTTATCTAAAATTCCGTTTGTGGATGACGGAAAATACGGGTTAGATTAAAGGCGGTCTCTAAAGAGATAGATTTAAGTTCCGCGAGGAGCATTTTTTAGAGGGTAAGACGAGTCTTAAGAAAAAACATCGTAGAACACTTTATTTGACCGGTCAAGTTTGTCTGTTTGTGTTATGTAGTTTTGAAAGCATGATGATGTCATAGTCAAAGAAAAAATGTATGATAACTAAGAGAAGTGTGAAATTGAGGAAGAGAAAGTGATTGTTTTTATTGTATTTGATGGTTGTTTTTAGCAAGGTTAAAGTAAAAATGTGGATAAACGGGATTGGAGCTTGCAACGATTGGTGCTCGCTCATATGGTATTGTTATTTTTGGAATGTGCTATAAACCTATGATCAACAGCAAATTAGTAGTAAATAAGTTAGGAATAGACAAGTTAAGAATGGAGGATGTTACTCCATTAGTGCATCTCTGCAAACAGTTGCCAAAACATGCCCCTAAACTTAGACAGTACAGTGCAGAATGGGTTAAAGGAACCGCAGACAAAATGTTTATGCCGTGGCCACAAGACAGATCCCTGTCGAAAGCAGTTTTACAGCATATGACACCATATCTGCATTCTGCGTATACTGGGAAAAAACTAGAAAAGCACCCAGCGAGCTTAGAGCTTTGGAAAATGTATCAACAAGAGAAAGATGAGGAGCCTCCTTTAGATTGGATACTAATGTATGCAGAGAGGGGGGTGAAGAGCCCTCTGCTCCGCCCGCCTGGTCTGAAATAAAAGATGAGAATAAGAAAGACGTTGGGTTATACCATTAAGGGAACTTAAAACAGCGACCGGGTACAGCAACCGGCTTATGAGTCACCTACGCAAAGTAGTGACGAGGGTCCGGAGAAAAACAGTTAGAAAGATGTAAGCTCCAAGGTCCCGAAGGACAAGTAGAGACGCGATAAAGAGAGAAGTGATTGAGCAAGCACATCTCTAGATATAGGGAGAGAAATAAAGAGATGGAAGGGAGAAAGATAGAAAACTGATGAGGTAGCGCTTTTACAGAACAAATGGATGGGAGGTCAGATTTTGCTTAAACTCCATGGTTAAGGCATTGAGGATGTAAGATAAAGGGGAGCTCAAGACGAGCAGGATAAAAAGGACAAGGAAAGAGAAGAACCATTAAAGGACGAAGGAGTGAAAAGGAAAGATAGACAGAGACGAGAGCAGTTCGATCAAGGCGAGCAAGCTAAAAAACAAGAGAGAGCAGAAGAACAAAGATAACGTGACAATGAGCAACGTGACAATAAGCAAAGAACAGTTGATAGGTTAGAGAGAAAAAGAATAGAAGAAGAGAAACAATAGTTAAAGGATAAAAGGATGCAAAGACGAAGGGATAAGGAGATACGAAGGGCAAATGAAAGAAGGGATATGAAAAAGAAAGAGGAAGACGGAGTGAGAGAGGAAGCTAGGAAGTCAAGAGAATTTGAAGATGATATGGAACGTAAAAGAAGGCAGAGAGCACGCAATCTCGATTACTTGGAGAAGGAAGTAAGAGATCCTAATCCAAAAGTAGCATTGGAGACTATAGAGGAATACTTTCCAGAATACGAGTCATTACCAGGCACGTTTAGAGCAAATCTAGAAGACGAGTTTGACTCGAGCATTGGGGAAGCAATTGATAAAGTATACCATGACACGAAGGCTCATAAAGAACCAAAGGGGAAGGGAAGAAATGACCGTCTCAAGAGCACTCAGTTGTATGACACGGGAGAAGTGTTGTGCGATGCATAAGGAGCTGTCTTTAGACAGACTGACTCTAAATAGAAATGAAGACGAGAGAAGTTGCACGAATTGGGCACAGGAAATGTCAGCCGAAGAAAGGGAAGCCTTCCATGGGGAACAGAGATGACCTATGTGGGTTTGAGGGATGCTTTTCTATGGATAAGGAAGTAAGATGGTCAGATTTAAACATGCCTGTGTATAAGGCTTGGAGCCATTAACGCTGTCAGACCGACCTAGGGGCAACTCCACGGTCAGAGGGGGAGTGGCCACCTTACGTAATCAGGTTAAGATCATTGCCAGGTAGACGCGATGTGGCAATATTGTCTCTGCCGTGGACAGACACATGAGGAGAGATGAGAATGAGTTTGGGGTGTCAGTTTCCTTTGTTAGACAAAGGAGGGGCCAGACCACAGTATATACCGTGGCCCCAGATGGACAAGGATAATTTAAGGTGTAAACCCCAAATTTTAACTTCTGGTGCTGGAAAATGGATACATTAATTAGAGAAAAATTACGTGAGCAAACACGTTGGCTATAGGGGACATAAAAGGTATTTTAATCTCCATACTTGGTGAGAGAGCTGATGACGTGTGGACGAGGGCAGGGTACCCTGGTGTAACTAGTCATCACCGCTCACGATGCAGCACCGTTCAATAATTGTAGAGCGCTTCGAGTATTATATCCGGACATGTCTGATATGGGAGCTATAATGACAAAAAAGATGAAAGAAGATGATCCATTGGTTTACATTCAAAATGTTCAGGAATCTTGGGTGTTGGAAACACGTGAATCTTGGGGGAAATCTATACCAGTGTTCTACTATATATCCTGCCAAGGGCTGTCAGAGCCAGTACAGAAGCAGCTCAAAAGGTTTGTGAGGATAGAGGCTAAACCATGATCGGAAATTCAGCTGACCATTGCGCATTACTGCAGACTCCTGCAGGAAAAGAATTGTAAAAAAGACGATGTTCGTAAAGGCGAGGAGGCAAAATGAATACCAGAAAAATCTATCCAAGTACACCATTGAAGGGGCAATGTTGACCAGTGTAGATGGGTCGAACTCACAGCTGGCAGTAAACATGCCGCAGGTGAATAATCAAAGACAGTTTGATCAAAACAATAGTGGTTATACTCTACGAGGAAGTTTATTCCGAGGACGAGGGTGGCAAGGTTATCAAGGGAATTGGCAGAGTAATCAGGGAAGCTTTCAGAATAACCAAGGTGGGTTTCAAAATATGCAGAATGGTAATCCGAATATGCAAAATGGGCAGGTTGGGAGACCACTGCCTATATGTTGGACGTGTGGAATGATAGGGCATTTGTTTCGTACGTGTAGAAGTCAAGGGTTCGTGCAAAATAGCCAGGTTACAAGAGGGGGGATGTCAAATCCACCTGTATATTTGCAGCAGAATGGAGATGGATTTGCCCAGAAACAAACAGCACAGCAGCAAGCGCAGAGAATGCAGCAAGGCTTGCAACCACAGCAGGTAGCAGTTAATCTGCCACAAGGACAGTCGCAGCAATCACCTATGCAGCTCCAGCAAACCACGAATACAGGTCAGGTAATGACTCCTAGAATAGGGGTGTCACTGCCAATGGAGGGAATCCTTTCACAAGCGATGGGACAAGGATGTACCTGCAATAGGACAGCTCACTGGGAGACCTGATGTGTTCAATACTATCCGTGATGCCAAACCCCATGAGGAACCAAGGGTGGATGTCAGTATAGGAGGCAAAAATAATTGTTTTTAGTAAACACAGGTGCAACACGCTCATGTATACGAGAGGGAACATTTTCAATGTCTGGAAATGCCATGAATACTCAGGGATTCACAGGAGCTGCAAGTCGAGTTCCTTTTACAGAAGAATTGCCAGTTTCTATAGGAGAATGTGACATGAAGGTACCACTCTATTTTCGAGGCAAACACCTGTTAATATACTGGGACGAGATTTAATGATGAAATTGAATGACAATCTTGTTTACTGACGAAGGTATAGTGTGTTCAACGCCAGGAATGCATTATGTAAACGTGTGCAAAATTATCATGGCATTTGCAGGACAAATGGCGAGAGCAATTCCATTAGAACCAGAGGTTTTTCAGTATGGTGTTCGCATTCTAATGTCAAGTTCTTCCCTTAGAGATACAAGCAGCCATAGTGGGTGGGGAAATGGCTTTGCTTGATGTCAATGATGATGATGGCAGACAATGGCACACAGTAATCGCCATTGGAGAAGGTAACAGATTGACTGACGTCACTGATGAAGACCTATTTGGGGATCACCCATCTGAGGATGAGGTGATATTTGAAATGAGCATTACTTATTGGGTAAGAGCGATTAAAAGAGAAGTTCCTCGAAAAGAAATGATATTAGCACAAAAGCGTCCTGAATATTTTGATGAAAATATGGGAAAGGTGCCAGTTTCATTATGGACCACAGGCCCCTATGAAGTAGGGTTACTAAAGGGGGTTGGAGAAGTGAAGGTTAAATTGAAACCAGGAGTGATTTATCGTGATTAACTTGAAAAATGCATTTTTCTCAATCCCATTGCATAAAGACTCGCAGGATCTGATGTCATTTACGTTCAGACAAAGTCGCCTAAAAAGCTGTGAGTCCCCATCGATTTTCAATAGAGTCCTTCAGATGGACTTAAGGAATATCGCTTTGGAAAGCGTTGTGTTGCAATACGTAGACGGCATTCTAGTTTGCAGCACCTCAAAGGAAGAGTGCAGATGCGATTCTGTCCAGCTGATGATTATACTCGCTGACAAGGATATAAGGTTGACTAGGAAAAGTTACAATATTGTCAACAAGAAGTGTTATACATAGGCCAGTTGATTTCGCATGAAGGGAAAAAGGTTACTCCTGAAAGAGCTGAGGCTATTTTGAAAACGGCCAAGCCACACACAATAAAACACATGCAGAGATTTTTGGGATTATGTAACTACGTCAGAGCATGGGTCTTTGATTACAGTTCATATATAAGGCCCCTATTACAGGCCTTGAAGAAAGCACAGACAATGCTGGAAAAAATCATGTGGTCTGAGGAGATGGAAAACGGGTTTGACGAATTGAAAAAAGCAATTTGCACGGCTCCAGTTTTAGGGATTCCCAATTATGCAGAAGAATTCTTCTTGTTTTCACATACAGACGGTATTGTTATGACAGCAGTGCTCATGCAGAGAACCACATTGGGGTACAAGCCCCTTGCATATTACAGTGGAATCCTAGACCCAGTGATGAGAGGTCATTTTCCGTGCGAACAAAGTTTAGCAGGCGCAGTGTTCGCCATAGAGAAAGCTGCAAGCATAGTAATGGGATGTTCCATGACGTTATTTGTTGAGCACGCACTATTTGCAATTTTAGAAAAACCAAAAGGCATGTTGACTTCTCAAAGGGCTTCTGCCTATGAGGTAGTTATAATCCAACCCAGCGATTAAAATAGTTCGATGTAAAATAGTGAACCCAGCCATGTTTATAGCCGAGCCAATGACAGAGGGAGAGCCTGTACACGATTGCGCAAACTATGAAGAGTTCTGTGATGAGCTCCCCAGAATAAAGGAGAATGCATTAGCAGGAGAGATTGTTTTCATTGACGGTTCTTCAAGGATCGATCAAGATGGACAGAGGTGTACAGGTGCTGCTGTAGTAAAGCACACGGTTAATGGGGAATTTTGGGTGCTTATTAGTACTCGGATGCCATCTCATTATTCTGCACAAGCTGCAGAATTATTGGCGTTGATACTCGCAATCGAGAGTCATGCAGACCAGGAAGTAACAGTGTACAGTGACTCCGCCTACGTGACGTCAACGGTGCATGCAGGGCTAGCATGTTGGAAGAGGAGGGGCTACCTCCAAGCGGACGGTACGCCAGTGCAACATGCCGCCTTATTGGATAGGCTCATAACGGCACTACAACTCCCAGTAGGCATTGCAGTCGTTAAATGCGCAGCACATACTAAAGGGGCAGATTTTATCTCGCATGGAAATCAAGCAGCTGAGGCTAAGCGCATAGCAACTACAGATATTGGGATGATGAATGTTGAAACTTGTGATGTAAATGAAATAATGGCTGTAATGATGACTGTATCTAAAGGGTATAACCATTTGTCTAAAATGCAGTTAGTGGAAATCCAGGGGGAAGCACCCCAAGAGGAAAATAATTTGTGGACGCAAAGAGGGTGTTCTTTAAACCCCTATGAAGCATTGTGGCGACAAGACAGCACTGGTAAACCGGTGATGCCTGTAGCCTTATTAAGGGTTGCGTTAGAACAGCTACACTACCCCGTGCATACAACTAGGGAGAATCTCACTGCAACTATTGCTGAGGATTGGTTTGTACCGAATTCGATGGAGCATGTTGTTTTTTATATAGTGAACCATATGGTGTGTCAACAATTGACGGCTGGCTGGGCATACACTGCGCACAGTTAGGGGAGTCATTCGAGACCTAATGGCCCTTTCCAGCACTTGCATATCGACTTTGTCGATATGATACAAGTATGTAATGGATATAGATTCTTGATCGTAGTGGTGTGTCCATTCTCAAGGTGGATAGAAGCAGGCCCCTGTACACACCCAGATTCCACCTGTGCAGCAACATTTTTAGTGCAAGAAGTATTTCCTAGATGGGGAGTATGTGAGGTTATGAGGTCAGACAATGGTCCTCATTTTGTTAATAACATTTTTGAACAGATTAGCTTGTTTCTTGGTATAAAGCACAAGTTTTCTTCAGTTTATCATACGCAAGGAAATGGGATTTGTGAGAGGCTCAATGGCTTGCTTAAAGAAAGAATAGCCAAGTTGAAACTGACCTTGAAAAAGGGGTGGTTGCATTGTCTACCACTGGCATTATATGCATTGAATAACCAACCAGGTTCTGACCACAATCTCTCACCCCATGAAATTCTGACTGGGAGGCGAATGAGAACACCCCTTATGCCTCCATCCAGAGTTAGAAGTGATGCTCAGCCAACGACAGAACTGTTAGGATTGGAATTATGTGAGTATTTGAACTGTATGACTTCTAGAATCTCTGTCATTTCAGGACAGCTGCAGAGACAAGGGTGTAGAGCTGTAGAGAACATAGAAGGATATGCTTCAACAGACCAATCTAAAGAACTTTCTATTCCCAAACTATTCCAAGGAGATGAGGTTTTAATCCGCAATGATGCGAGAAAGAAGTGGACGAGTCCCGCTTTTGTGGCCCTTTTATTGTGGAGGACGTGCAGGGTAATCGTGCCTGGATTTTCCTAGGAGACGTGCAAATCTTTGCTGGAAAGACTCCTCTGCCTGCACCCCTACACGACGAGGCAAGTACAAGCATCGGGGAAGAACCAGACAGTGCAGACAAGATCAATGACGAGGAAGAAGGATGCAGAAGCTGACAAGTATAAAGGCAAAGAACTCAGTGGACTGTGGCTTGGTTTGGGACACTTCTTTTAAGTCAGCTATAAAAGGGTCAATGAAAAATAATTTGAACACTGTGCTGCCATTTCAGAGTGAAAGAAGATCTTTTTGTTCTTAAAGCCACAGTAGCTTATTGACTTTGGACTGAGGCATGCTTAAGCCTTGATAATAAGCAGAATATGCCAGATTTTTATCGTGGAAACAGCAATTGGAAAAGGGTACAATACCCAGATTTGTATAACCTTCTTCCCCTTTAAATTTAGAGGCTCGGCCCAGGGAGCCTGCGCTGCCCTGACACACCCAGTCCCCTTTTCCGTGTCAACGGAAATGGGCCGAATTCACCAGCACTCCTGGGTTTGGCTTCAGCCATGTAATTCCATGTGCGGATACTTATTCTGTATGTCTTCTTTTTTTGTCTTTTTGTCTTTCAGGTACTCGGTCCTCAAGCGTCACAGTCCTCCCCGGCGCATGTCAACTTCTGCAGGGTTCAGCAGGTGTCCAGCCTGCAACAGGCTCTTCCCAACTTCAGACCCCCATGCCCTCTACCTACGTTGCCTTGGCCCAGACCACGGTTGGCAAGCTTGTTCAGCGTGTGGCTTGCTGTCCTCGAAAGCCCTGAAGAACAGACTAGACAGGTGGAGGGAGCTTTTCCAGAAGTCTCCTCCTGTAACGCTCACCTGATTCTCGCAGAGGCGCCGGTCTTGACTGGGCGACTACCGTATCTTCAAAGGTGATGTGTAGCACCCGGTTGGCTCTTTGGGCTGGACCTCTGTGCACTGTATGCCTGACGTGTAGAGTAAGATGTCTTAGGTAAGTGAATGCCGAGCTCTCCATCTGCCTCGGGGCAGGGTGCTGTAACCAGTTTCTTCACTGGATAGGTAGCGCAGGCCTCTTAACTTCAGAGGACTGCTGTCCGTCGTTTACTGCACGAACGGTAAGTTTCGAGTCATTCAAATGTCTTTAAAGTCTTTAGTAATGATGTCTCTTGTTTTGCAGGGTTCCGGCGATGGCGGATGACAGGCTGAAGTGAGTTGAAGATGGAGCCTGTGTGATGAATAGAAGCGCCTGGAAGCACGTAAGTAAGCGCTTGTTGCCTGCTTCACGATGCGCTTTAACTGTCTTTTTATTTTGCAGGTACGAGTTCGGAGCGGCTGCAGGGTGCCGGAATACCCACTGGATTAGATGTGGAAAGGAGTAATGGCACGTGAGTATTAAAGTTCCCCAATGTCTTTAAACGCACCTTGTTTTGTCTTTCAGATGCGGGATGCAGCGCCGAAGGCCTCCGGAGCGTGCGAAGAGTTGGTAAGATTTTGCCTTTCAGATGCCGGAATGCTAACCTGTTCTTTCTTGTCTTTATAGGTGTTGCTGAAGACTGGATTCAGGATGGTAAGCCTTTGCCTTTCAGATGCCGGAATGCTAACCTGTTCTTTCTTGTCTTTATAGGTGTTGCTGAAGACTGGATTCAGGATGGTAAGCCTTTGCCTTTCAGATGCCGGAATGCTAACCTGTTCTTTCTTGTCTTTATAGGTGTTGCTGAAGACTGGATTCAGGATGGTAAGCCTTTTTCATTAGGCCCAGGACCGGATGCAGAAGACACGATGAGCGTTCTGCTGCAGAGGTTGCAGAATAACGCAAAGCAAGATTCATCCACCGGGTGTGGTTTAAATAGCCTCCTGTAGTGCTTAGGTGTCTCCTTCCACAGCCACGCCTAAGTAAGAAAAGAGTTCCTGGTAAGAAAAGAGTTCCTGCCTTCCAGAAGAGTTCCAGTGTTCTGAATCTAGGGAGTGGCTCCAGCCCCACCCAACAGGAAAAGTAGTTCCAAACAGAAGAGGATCAGAGGCTCAACTGGCAGGCAAGTAAGCAGCATGGTCTGCTGAAGGTAAGTCCACCCAAGCATTATGAGCCCGGCGCTTCCAGCGCTGGGACTGGGCATATTTATGAGCCTGGTGCCACTGGCGCCAGGACTGGGTCCAAAAGGTCCCAATTGGGACTGGTTGGCACTTGGAACCTGGGTTATGGATCTGCTTCCAAGGGAGTTGGGAAAACCCTGACCTTTTGGAAGCAGAGATCATGACAGTACCCCCCCTCAAGGCCCCTCCCAAACCGGGCTTCTCCGGGGGTTTTGGCTTGTCAGGAAATGTTCGGTGAAATCTTTTGATTAGGCGAGGAGCGTGGACATATTCAGCAGGTTCCCAGGATCTCTCTTGGGGGCCGTAGCCTTTCCAGTCAATTAGGTAGAATAGTTTAGATTTGGAGATCTTGGAGTCCAGAATGCTTTTGACTTCAAACTCGAGTTCTCCATCCACTAGGATAGGTTTTGGAGATTTGGTTAGTCTGGTTTGAGGTTGCACGGGTTTTAATAGAGAGACATGGAAGACCGGATGTATCTTCATGTGCGGGGGCAAGTCCAACTTGACCGCTACTGGGTTTACTATGGTAGTGATGGAATAGGGACCAAGGTATCTTGGGTTGAATGTGCGTGGCCCTTTTAGAGATAGATATTTGGTGGATAACCAGACTTGATCCCCTACTTGATAGTGCGGGGCTTCCTTCCGATGTTAATCAGCTCCTTTCTTGTATTGTTCTTTAGCCCTTTGAAGGTGAAAAACAGCTTCCTTAAAGGCTTGGGTGATTGTAGAATGCAGGTAGTCTACTGCTGGTGTTTCAAGATCTTGGAGGGGATCCAACTCCGAGGTTCGAGGGTGACTGCCGTACAAAAGAAAAAACGGGGTTTTCCCAGTTCCCGAATAGACAGAGTTATTGTAGGCATACTCGGCTATCCAAAGGATATCTTTCCAAGTTTTTTCAGTTTGTTGCAGCATGCAGCGTAAATACTGTTCCAGAGTTTGATTGGTCCTCTCGGTTTGTCCGTCGGTCTGAGGGTGGTGACTGGTCGATAGTCTCACATCAATTTGAGCCGACCGACAGCAACTTCGCCAAAAATGAGAAATAAATTGACTACCTCGATCCGAAATTAGAACCGAAGGAAAACCGTGCAGTCGGACGATGTTTTCGAGAAATTCTCGGGCCAGAGTTGCTGCTGTTGGCAAGCCTTTGAGCGGAATGAAATGCGCCATCTTGGAGAATAAGTCCACGATTACTAGAATCGTATTGTATCCGGAGCATGGAGGTAGATCGGTGATGAAGTCCATAGAAAGCGTATGCCAAGGGCGAGGTGGGATGTCAATAGGGCGTAAGAGGCCTGCTGGTCTTTCCTTTTGACTCTTGTTTTGGGCGCATACTCCACAGGATATTATAAAGTCTCTGATATCTTTTTTCCAAGACGGCCACCAGAAGTAGCGCTTGATCTTTTCTGAGGTCTTGGCTATACCGGGATGACCTTCCATTAAAGAGTCGTGATAACAAGAGATTACTTTTTTCTGTAAATCTGTGCTGGGTAGGTATAATCGTTCTTGGAAATACAATAAGTTGTCCTTTACTGCAAAGTCCTTTCCCTGCAGATGCCAATTCTGTATGTCTGCTGGAGTTACAAGTTGCCTGGCTTTATCCTTAACTTCCTCTATGGATTCTGTGGCGATTACACCCAGAATTCTTTGTTCGGGAATGATTGGTACAGGTTTAGGGTTGACCAAGTGTTCTTCCACTCCCATCCGAGAAAGGGCATCGGCTTTACCGTTCTTTGTACCAGGTCGATAGGTAATTATGAAGTCAAACTCGGCAAAGAATAATGCCCAACGGAGTTGTCTAGAGGATTGGGCTTTTGCGGTCTTCAAATATTGCAGGTTTCGGTGATCCGTAATCACAGTAACGGTGTGTCGGGCCCCCAGCAGATAATGCCGCCAAGCCTTAAAGGCAGACTTGATAGCCAGAAGTTCCTTGTCAGTAATCGTGTAATTGATTTCAGGAGGCGAGAATTTGCGGGACCAAAATGCCACGGGATGCAACTGATTGGTTACCGGGTCCTTTTGTGATAGAACTGCCCCCATGGCAAGGCTTGAAGCATCAGTTTCCACAATGTAGGGGAGTTCGGGGCGAGGGTGTTTTAAGATTGGTGCAGAGATAAATTTAGTCTTCAAATCCTGGAAAGCTTGTTCCGCCTCGGTAGACCTTTCAAAACGTTTGTTTTTCTTTAACAAGGCAGTGATGGGCTGGACTATTGGAGAGAATTCGGGGATAAACCTGCGGTAAAAGTTAGCGAAGCCTAACATGCTTTGCACACCTTTTACGGAGGATGGTGATGGCCATTTGAGAACTGCATCGACCTTCTTTGAATCCATACGCACTCCGCCAGGTGATAATATGAATCCCAAGAATTCAACTTCAGTCACGTTGAAAACACATTTTTCCAACTTAGCGAAAAGTTTGTGTTGACGCAATCTTTCGAGGACCATTTTCACGTGTTTCCGATGTTCAGATTCCGATGAAGAATAAACGAGGATGTCGTCGATGTAAACAACAACACATACATCTATGAGCTCTCTGAGGACATCGTTCATAAAATATTGAAAGGCGGCCGGGGCATTGCAAAGTCCGAAGGGCATGACCTGATATTCAAATAGCCCATACTTGGTGCGGAAGGCCGTCTTCCATTCATCGCCCTCTTTTACTCGTACCAAGTGGTAAGCTCCTCTAAGATCCAGCTTTGTATATATGCATGCTTTTCTGACTTGGTCCAGGAGTTCAGGGATCAAAGGTAACGGATATCTATTCTTAACGGTGATCTGGTTCAGGGAGCGATAATCGATACAAGTTCTAAGGTCTCCTTCCTTTTTTGGAACGAAGAACAAAGCTGAAGAAGCAGGGGACTTGGAAGGACGAATAAACCCATTTGCCAGGTATTGATCCAGGTATTGTCGAAGGTGAAGGTTCTCAGGCTCGGTGAGGGCATAAATTCTACTACAAGGAGGAGTAGATCCAGGTATCAGGTCTATCTGGCAGTCATAAGACCTATGAGGAGGTAGAGAGTTAGCCTGATCCTTCCGGAAAACATCTTGGTATTCTAGGTATTCGGGAGGCAACTGGGGAGTCTCTGAAGAAATTGCGGCCAGTGCAACACCAGGTGGAGGGTGACAAGTAGAGACACATTCTGGAAACTGGACCGTTCTTGCTCGCCAATCGATCAGAGGATTGTGTTTCTCTAACCAAGGTATTCCTAGAATAATCTGAAACTGAGGGGCCTTGATCACATCGAACACGATCTTCTCATGGTGTCCCTCTTGACTTACTAGCATCACCTCTTGAGTGGTATGCGTTACTGGCCCGGAGGCTATCTCCGGACCATCCACCGTAGTAATGACGTCCTTTACAGCCTTGGGACAAAGAGTTAGATTCATCCTCAAAACCATTTCATGATCCACATAATTGCCGATGGCACCGCTGTTGACGTAAGCTTCAATTGCATGTAATCGATCCGGATTATCAGGGCTAATGAGGACCATAGGTATCACGAAATGCGAGGTCACGGAACTGGTTTTCACGCTCGGCAAGAGGACCTCTATTCTTGTCGGGCGAGGTCGTTTCCCTGCTCAGAGTTTGTAACTTTGGTAACTGCAGCTCCTACTGCCTTCTTGCCAGGTTTCACCGGACAGTCTCGAAGAAAGTGCCCTGAGTTTCCGCAATATAGGCATAATTGCAACTGTTTCCTCCTTTCCCGCTCCCTTTGTGTTAGAGGACCTTTCAGACCCCCTATTTGCATGGGTTCCCCGGAGTCTACTCCTTTGGAAGGAGTTGGCGGTTTGGAAAATACTCGAGCATCAAACTTGGAACGATCGGCCTTCCTGTTCTGCAGCCTGTGATCTATTTGAACGACCAAGTCTATATAATCCGAACAGTCTTGTGGGGGATTCACTACTTGGGCTAAAACTTCTTTGAGCTCTCCACGTAGACCTCTATAAAACAGCGTAATCCTTTTGTCCTCAGGCCATTGAGTTTCCACTATTAGTCTATTGAAAGATGCAATATAAGCCAAAAGGTCTTGATTACCCTGTCGCAACGAAAGAAGCTCATTGTCCAAGGCCTGCCCCTGTGAATGTCTTGCGAACAGTTTTTCCATACTACGCTGAAAGGCTTGAAAATCATGGAGAACCGGATCATCTTGATTAACTAGAGGGATCGACCAGTCTGCCGCATTGCCACTAAGGTACGAAAGTACAAAAGCTACTTTTGCTTGATCAGTTGGAAAGGCTGCTGGCCGGCATAAGAAGTGCAACCGGCACTGATTGATAAATACTGCAAACCTCTTTGGGTCACCAGAAAATCGTTCGGGCGGAGCCAGAGGTACATTCCCAGGTAGGTTGATCTGCACTGGATTCATAGAGGATGTTGAAGGAAGATTTGCCCCTGATGCGGGTAACGGGGTCTGTCCGGCTTGTGACTGTAGCACTTGTCTAGCAAGATTGTCTGTTCTCTCCTTGGAAATAATTAGTTCCCTTCTTAGAGCATTCGTTTCCTGACGAGCTGCATGCACTTCTGCCCTTAATTCCCCAAGCAACCGGGCTAGGGGGTCAGTATCCGAGATTTCCATAGCGCCTGGGTGAGAGTTTTGCGGTAGGCTTTGCGTTCTGTAACGCTCACCTGATTCTCGCAGAGGCGCCGGTCTTGACTGGGCGACTACCGTATCTTCAAAGGTGATGTGTAGCACCCGGTTGGCTCTTTGGGCTGGACCTCTGTGCACTGTATGCCTGACGTGTAGAGTAAGATGTCTTAGGTAAGTGAATGCCGAGCTCTCCATCTGCCTCGGGGCAGGGTGCTGTAACCAGTTTCTTCACTGGATAGGTAGCGCAGGCCTCTTAACTTCAGAGGACTGCTGTCCGTCGTTTACTGCACAAACGGTAAGTTTCGAGTCATTCAAATGTCTTTAAAGTCTTTAGTAATGATGTCTCTTGTTTTGCAGGGTTCCGGCGATGGCGGATGACAGGCTGAAGTGAGTTGAAGATGGAGCCTGTGTGATGAATAGAAGCGCCTGGAAGCACGTAAGTAAGCGCTTGTTGCCTGCTTCACGATGCGCTTTAACTGTCTTTTTATTTTGCAGGTACGAGTTCGGAGCGGCTGCAGGGTGCCGGAATACCCACTGGATTAGATGTGGAAAGGAGTAATGGCACGTGAGTATTAAAGTTCCCCAATGTCTTTAAACGCACCTTGTTTTGTCTTTCAGATGCGGGATGCAGCGCCGAAGGCCTCCGGAGCGTGCGAAGAGTTGGTAAGATTTTGCCTTTCAGATGCCGGAATGCTAACCTGTTCTTTCTTGTCTTTATAGGTGTTGCTGAAGACTGGATTCAGGATGGTAAGCCTTTGCCTTTCAGATGCCGGAATGCTAACCTGTTCTTTCTTGTCTTTATAGGTGTTGCTGAAGACTGGATTCAGGATGGTAAGCCTTTGCCTTTCAGATGCCGGAATGCTAACCTGTTCTTTCTTGTCTTTATAGGTGTTGCTGAAGACTGGATTCAGGATGGTAAGCCTTTTTCATTAGGCCCAGGACCGGATGCAGAAGACACGATGAGCGTTCTGCTGCAGAGGTTGCAGAATAACGCAAAGCAAGATTCATCCACCGGGTGTGGTTTAAATAGCCTCCTGTAGTGCTTAGGTGTCTCCTTCCACAGCCACGCCTAAGTAAGAAAAGAGTTCCTGGTAAGAAAAGAGTTCCTGCCTTCCAGAAGAGTTCCAGTGTTCTGAATCTAGGGAGTGGCTCCAGCCCCACCCAACAGGAAAAGTAGTTCCAAACAGAAGAGGATCAGAGGCTCAACTGGCAGGCAAGTAAGCAGCATGGTCTGCTGAAGGTAAGTCCACCCAAGCATTATGAGCCCGGCGCTTCCAGCGCTGGGACTGGGCATATTTATGAGCCTGGTGCCACTGGCGCCAGGACTGGGTCCAAAAGGTCCCAATTGGGACTGGTTGGCACTTGGAACCTGGGTTATGGATCTGCTTCCAAGGGAGTTGGGAAAACCCTGACCTTTTGGAAGCAGAGATCATGACACCTCCAGAGGACCTCTCGAGCTTCGTGAAACATGGAACCAAGCCCAAGGAAGGGCCGATATTCTCCATCGCACCCAGCAAGGGAGACTCCTTCCCAGGGACACTCCCGCGTGGGAGGGACCGGTCAGGTCCTTCTACCAGCATGTGCACCGAGGCTGCTGCCGCTACCGGCCTCCAGGCTGAGGGATCCTCGGATCCACCCGCTGACAGTGTTGAGGGACCAGAAGGTTCTTTTACCGGGTCTTTGCCCGAGGGGCTCCGCCCTTGTACCGGCACCATGGCGAGGGGCTACATCCTAATACAGGCAATATGTATTAGGGGGCACCTAAATGCAGCTCTAATGACCCCCGAGTGGAGGGTACCACACCTACCGGGCTTAGGCCCGAGGAGCAGGGTAAGCCTTGTGACCCACACGCAAGAGTCTTGGACGAGGCCGGGCCCAGCGGGCTGAGCAAAATGTGGCAGGCAGCTCGACAAAATGGCTGTTGCGCGAGACAGAGGCACCCATCCGATGCCCTTCCAGGAATTCCGCGAAGAACGAGTGTCAAGGTGGGACTGGCCTCAACCAGGTACGTGGCCTACAGCCTTCCCCTCTTTCGCACTGCATCTTTTGTTTGCGTCCATATGGGCAGGGTATGCAACTCCCCTCTACCCCATCAGCACCCCCTGCCACCTCCTCGGTCAGTGAAGAGGTCTTCTTCAAGAGGTTCCTCTGCCTCATGAGGTCACCTTGGATGGGGGGTATCCTCAAAGACTCCATTGGGGAAGTCCTTCCCACAATGCTAGCGGCACCACAGACGCCTCTGCCGGTGCCCCAGCGCAGCCGCCTCCTCCGGCTCCCCAGCCGACTGCTCAGGTGGCTCCGTACCAGCCTCCGCCGCCCCCTCAGCCCCTGGCCGCGGTTCCTGTATCCCAGCCTCCGGCGCCAACTACTCATCCTCCTCTGCAGGATCCTCCAGATCCACAAGATATGGATGAGGAGGAGGATCCAGACGCACCATCCTCAGCCAGGGCCTTCCACAAACGTCTTGCTGGGCTGGCTGAGTATCTGGGTCTACCCCAACCCGAAGTCGAGCAGCCGGCAGAGGGGATTCTGGTGGAAGTCCTCACACAACGCCCCTCTGCCAAATTGGGGATTCCTCTCCTGACTGATGTAGTACCCCCGGCCAAGAAGGGCTTGCTCAAACACCACTTCACCCAGCTGGTCAATCGACGCCTGGATGCCAAGTACAGGCAGATGGAGGGGGATACACTCTTGGTCTCAGGCCATGCTCAGCCACACTCCTCGGTGACCGCTGCAGCATCACTATACTCCAAGCCTCAGTCGTCCTTAGCCTCTTCCTCTGCGGCGCTGCTAGGCAAGGAGAAGATCTTTGAGGTGTACGGCAAGAAACTCTATTCCAACGCGTCCTTACATCTTCGTCAGGCCAACACAGATGCCATGCTGGCTGCCGCCAACCAAAGATTATGGTGGGAAATTGCGGACTTCCTTCCGGAACTCCCCACCCAGAGCCAATCACGCTTTGAGGCGGGGCTAGCCGAGGCCAAGCTTGTGGGTCATGATCTCATGGAATCCACCGTGGCCCATATTGACACCTCTGGCCATGCCATCTGTATCGCCACAAACATGAGAAGGACAGCCTGGCTCTGGGCAACAAAGTTCAACCCGGATGTCCAGAAACGCATATTAGATCTACAGTACGGGGGGGGACCTTTTCCACTCCTCCACAGACGAAGAGCTGGACAAAAAGAAAGACCACTCACAAACAGCCAAGTCTTTATCCATCTTGACAAAGACCATGCCGAAATCGTACTCGGCGCTCTGAGAGGGGTCATACGTACAGAGGGTTCCAAGGCTTCCAGGAGCATAGTTCCAGGCAGCTGGACCGCTTGCCATCTCAGAGCCGGCGCAAGCAACAAAAAGGGGGGGGGTTGAGGGTTTTTTCCAGTCCGCCTCCTCCGCAACAGCCTCAGATGGAAAGAAGGCATGACACGCCCCTTCGGGTCCACGTGTCTCCGATGGGGGGCTTGCTCTCCATGCACATTGCTGGTGCCAGAATTTCACGGACCGCTGGATTCTCTCCGTAGTATCGACGGGGTACCGCCTCCCTATTCCAGCGTCTCCTCCCTCCTTCCCTCCACTCCCAAAGGTTGGGACAGCAACTCTTTTGGCAGAGATCCGGTCGCTCGTAGAGAGCCAGGCAGAGGAGGAAGTCCCAGCCTCCCAGCGAGGCTTTGGCTTTTACTCCAGGATTTTCGCCATTCAGAAGAAGAACCAGGCGGGCCTGAGAGTTGTGCTGGACCTTTCCACCATCAACCTCTCCTTACTCCTGCAAAAATTCAAGATGGTTACGCCAGCTTTTATAGCGGAGACATTGGCCAAGGGAGACTGGATGTGCTCCCTGGACCTGAAGGACGCGTACCTACACGTCCTGATTTGGCAGCCCCATTGTTCTTTCCTGTGGTTCAGGATCATGGGCTACCATTTTCAGTACAAGGTCCTTCTGTTTGCCCCAACTCGGCCCCCAGGGTCTTCACCAGGCTCATGAATGCGGTGGCGGCCCTCCTCAGAGCGCAGGGCCTCCACATCTACCCATACCTGGATGACTGGCTCGTCAGGTCTTCATCTCCGGAAGCGGTTCACCACTCTTCCCGTGCCCTTATGAACACTCTGCATGATCTGGGCTTTTCGCTCAAGAAGTCGCAGCTGCAACCCACGCAGACTGACATTTTTGGGCCTCATCTGGGACACATGCTCCCAGAAGGTATTTCCTTCGGAGGACAAAATCTCAGCTATCAAGAGGGCCACCACCCACTTCCTCAACAGAGAGGTGACCTCGGCATGGTGTTACCAACATCTCCTGCGGCTTATGGCAGTGGTCCTATTAGCCGTCCTGCACACGAGACTAAGGATGAGGTGGATTCAGCAGCACTTCAGGGCCTCATGGAACCAGGAGCGGGGCTCTCAATCCGAGATGATCAATGTTCCTCCATCTCTCCAACCGGACCTAACTTGGTGGTGCCGAGGCTGCAACCTACAGATGGGCATGCCCTTTCGAACGCCCACTCCGCAGGCCACCGTCACCACGGATTCCTCTCTCGAGGACTGGGGAGCCACCCTGGACGATCTCTCTGTCCATGGTACCTGGACTCGTCTGGAATACCACATCAATTGGCTAGAGCTGAACGCCATCTGACTGGCGCTCAAGGCATTCCTACCACTTCTCAGGGGCAAGGTTGTCCTCATCCAGACGGACAACTCGACCAGCATGTACTACGTCGACAAGCAGGGAGGCACCAGATCCCTCCTCTGTGCAGACTGGCTATCAACATGTGGGAGTGGGCCCTGGAAAACGTTTTCCTCACGGCAGTCCACCTCCCGGGGGAATCCAACCTGTAATCGGACAGGCTCAGCAGGCTGGGAGCGGACAATTATGAGTAGCAGCTAAACAACCTCATTATTCAGGAGATCTTCAACAGGTGGGGTCACCCCCAGGTGGATCTCTTTGCCACCTGGCACAACAAGAAGTGTCCCCAGTTTGCATCCTGGTAAGGTCAGGGCCCCGGTTCTCAGGGCGACACATTTTACCTCCAGTGGATTGGCATGAAGACCTATGCCTTTCCACCCACGCCCCTGATCCACAGGGGGATTTGCAAAATCAAGGAGTCTCGCCAACTCTGCATCATTCTAATAGCTCCATGGTGGCCAGCCAGGCTATGGTTTTTGCAGATGCTCAGTCTCTCAGAAGTGCCCTCGATTCACCTCCCGACGGGCTCAGCACATCTTCTGGCGCAGCAGGGGGGCAGAGTCATCCACCCTGAGCCAGGGAAACTAGCCCTCACAGTGTGGTACCTGAGCAGGTAACGCTACGGCACTTCAGCCTCTCACAAGCCAATCTGGAAATCATACAGGGAGCCAGGAGCAAGGCTACCAGGGCCCAGTACAAAAGCAAATGGTCCAGATTCTGCCACTGGGCAGACTCCAAAGGAATCACCCCACTGGCGTGCACCTTGGACAACGTGCTCTTGTTCTCAGCACACCTCGCACACTCAGGCGTGCAGGTGGACACCTGCCGCACATACCTGACATCCATTGGGGCTTACAGGAACTCGGAGGAAGGCATCTTCTCCTCCTCCAACACTATTGTCAAGAAACACCTGATGGGACTCGCAAGGCTCTACCCGCCCGTCAAGAGACTGCACCCTGTGTGGGACCTTAACATAGTCCTGGGCGCTCTGGCGCACAAACCGTTCGAGCCTATGGCGTCTGTGGGCATCAGGATGGTCACCATCAAGATGGCCTTAATAGTCGGCCTCACCTCGGCTCGTAGAGTCAACGAAATCTATGCGCTGGACGCCTCGGAACCATATACTACCTTTCACAAGGACAAAGTAGTCCTACAGACACACCCGGCATTTCTGCCCAAGGTCCCTTCTGCTTTCCACTTGATCGAGGAAATAGTACTAACTATGTTTTTTCCCAATCCCAAGGACAAAGCACAAAGAGTGCTGCACTGCCTGGATGTCAGGCGTGCACTGAAATTCTACTTAGACAGGACCGAGGGCTTCCGCAAATCAGACACCCTGTTTGTCACTTCCGGAGGCTCAAGACCTGAATACCAGGCCTCTAAGGCTTCCATATTCCGCTGGATGGTCTCTGCCATCAATGAAGCGTATGAGGGCCAGCACAAGCCGCTTCTGGCCAACATGCATGCCCATGCAGTCGGGGCCAAGGCAACAGCCATCGCATTCCAGTGCCATGTCCCTTGGCAAGTCATAAGCAGGGCTGCCACTTCGGCCTCTCCCTCTGCTTTATGCAAGTATTACTGTTTGGATGCCGGCTCTAGATCTGATGCGGCTTTCGGACAGGCGGTTCTTAGGAACCTATTTGCTTAAGGAGGGTCTCCTCTCCACCCTGGGGCTACAATCAGTTGTAATCGCCCATACAGAATGGAGGAAAGGGGACGGGACGTAAGAGTAATTATAAGTTACTCACCGTAGTGACGGACATACTCTTATTCCATAGTCCCCTTTCCTCCATACATCCCACCAACCTCCCCCCTAATAATACTGGTGTCATTAAGCAATGTTAAACCTATTGTCGACTCGTCAATGGGGACTGAGGTGTGGCGCCGGAGGGCGGAGTCAGGGCTGCGCATGCTCCCTGGGCCGCACCCCTGCACGCCTCTAAATTTAAAAGGGAAGAAGGTTTTTTCTGGGGAAAAAGGTTCTGTCTCCCGTCCCTTGGAAGGGACGCCCATACAGTATGCAGGAAAGGGGACTATGGACTAAGAGTACGTTAGTCACTACAGCGATTAACTTATAATTTATCCTTCGCTGGTGGGGAGAACACCAGCATTCCAGCCTTTTTACAAAATCCTAAGAATGAAGAAGTTATAAAAAGATTACTCATAGTCATGACTGAACAGTTCTTGCAATTACTTGAATACAGTGAGGAGAGTACAAATGCCCCTATCAAACGAAGCATATCATTAACTAGTCATTGTGGTGTTCTTTTATCTAATTGAAGAGTATCTGCACCTTGTTGGGAAGCACACTGATGTGCGCACCTTTCTCAGAGATCCGAGAAACACAACCAATCTGAATGTGATCCTGCAAGGTTTCATTATCCAAGTGAGCATCTTTTCTGAAGGAAATCACAGATCAATGTAGAAACTTTTCTTCGAAGGACAGATCGAGAGGTTGCTGATAAAGAAAGTCTTTTGGTTCCTGCTGAAAGAAATTTGTCATGTCTTCTGGGATGAGGCAGATTTGAGGCATAGATTGGGAGATAATCTATGTCATACAGATTGTTTAGACTTGCTAAGGTTGTTTTTCTTCATACTAAAGAGGCGCCTGCAGTTCGACTAGTGAAAGACTGATTCCAGAGACACAAAGACAGTGTTTTCATCATCCAGTAAGCAGAGAATTAATCAAGGACGACTTGCTGAATCAAGACGGCAGTTTCCAGAAGCAGTTCACCATGCTGAAACATTAAAGATTACGTTTTTTCTTCCTTAGGTGGTCAAGATGGGTAATCTAAATGGCAACATGAAGAAAGCTGCTCACGTTGTCCAAGAAGTAGATGTTGCAGGTTAATTTACCACTGTGTAATCTACACCTGTATTTTGTTCATAATTGTACTGCTTTCCTTGACTGTGAGAACGGCATTTTACATTGGTGCACATGGAGCTAACACTCCTGTGCATATTTCTGAGGAGTAGGATATTGTACGTGTGGCAACTACTAGGCGGCCCAGACCATATGTAGTTATTCCTGTCCCAAAGAAAGATGGCGAATTGCCTGACCTTGATAGATGTTGTTAGTAATAATTCACATACAAAACCTGTGTTAGAGACCATTTCTAGAGGCCAGAGACAGACTGTGAAAAGCAGGCAAGGCAAGGGGTCCATAAAAGATGAGCCTACACAAGTAATATATGCAAATACACCTGGTCCAGTGACAATTGATTCAAAAGCAGTTTCAAAAGGAAGATCCCAAATGGAGATTATAAGAGACATTTTCATGCCTAAATGGGCTGCTGAGCAGATATGACGTTCTGAACTTTCTCCTACATAGGGAACCCGGACGGATGTTCCTGTGATTAATTCAGTGAGAAGAAGCTACATAGGTACACTTCATGATATGTTTATGGAAGCTTATATGAAAAGAATGAGATCTAAAAGAAGCACACGGGAAGATAATTATGAATTAAATGATTACCTGGACAGCACAGCACACCTGGGAAATAACATATGGTACCAACACATGAAGGAAGTCGGGAGAAGACCTTCAAAGGAGGAATGCTTTGTATTTGAACTCCTGCCATACAGCATGGGGAAATCAAAGATCTTCATAGCTGTCGAAAGAGATGTCCAAACAGCACATTGCCTTTCACACGTGGCACAAACTATTCAGCCAAACTTCTTCAGTGTTCACATTGATCTTCATGCCAAGAATCCAAGTTGGAGAAAATACCAAGTGGCTACAGATAACCAAATGGGAATTGCTGCAGACAATTAACACTAACATAAAAGGATTCAATGCAATCAGAGAAGAGATGAGAGCCATAAGACTAATGACTCCCCAGAAGAGATACATCTTGGACATTATCACAGCTATGGATGGAGATATTTATGCAAAAATAGGTGAACCATGTTGCACCTTTAAACGTTCTTATGATGAGGAGAATGGAACCTTGATGGAGGCCATCGACATGCTGACGAAACTCCATGGCCAGATGATAGATGAAGTAGAAGACATTGCTGATGACAGTTGCTTTGAATGACTTTTTTCTTGGGTTCGACAATGGATGGCAGATATGTTCAAATTTCTTGGCACCCTGATCGTGTTGATATTGCTTGGATTTTGTGTGATAAAAATAATCTCACAGTGCAGGAAGACAGCAAGGAAAGCCATAGGGATGAAGATTATGATTGATGTTGAACCAGGATGGGAAGCCCAAGGATCTAACAGATGAAGAGATCAGAGACTTTGTGAAAGCCAGTATCCATGCAATTGAGGGAACAAAGTTATTGTACCCAAAGAACCACAAGAAATATGTAGGAAGACGGATCTTTTGCAGTCCAAGTGGACAATTCATGCTCATGACATGGAACAAGAATGAGCATGTGAAATCAGCAGGAGGCCTGAAAGGAGTTATAAAAATATGGATCCCTAAGAAGCAGTTCTTCAGACAAGGATGTCTAGATATGAAGGATGATGAGAGAGTGGTCGATAAACCGCCCAGAGGGGGGAGTGTAGAGGAGGGGCAAAGTACTCTCCCTGTAATTGCCCTGCCCATATTACCTATAGAATGGGAACCAAAGTATGTGACGTATGCGGAACAATTGAATCAGCAAAGAGCAGAGCATGGACTCTGCGCAGTACCCATAAGAGTCCCAGTACCTAAGAGAATCTGGGAGACAAGGTACCCATTGGGAAAATCGTACCTGTATGCAAGACAATATGATGGTCATTTGAATGAGATTCCTGAAGAAGCAGAGCAGATGAACGGCACGAATGAATGGTGACGTCACACAGAAAGAGATGACGCACACAGAAGCGATGCAGAGATCAGAGAATGCAGATATTCTATAAGGCATCAAGAAAGCAACAAGGATAAGTGACATCTTGGGCTCAGGGTGAAGAAGCTTCTGCCGCAGAAACAGATGAAGATATCAAGTAGTACAGATGCAATTGAAACGCTAGCAGCAAAATGATCGTGAAGCTAGCTCTAAGCTTATAATAGATAGACGTCGGCACATGCCAATATATATATATGTATACCTCTATAGCTTTATATGGACAAGTAAAAGATGGATGTTTTCATTGTACGTTATAAAGCATTGCTGAACATAAATAAGAAGGCCTTCTTACAGTTAAAAGCAAGTTTTAATTGCAAAAATGAATCTCAGCAGATGGAGATAGGATAAGCCAGGAAGCCAAAAGTCTTATCAAACCGGACTTGGCTGACATTGGATACAAATTGTGTGAAGGAACAAGGGGCTCCTGTTCAGGAAGCTGGAGCAAAACAAAATACATCAGAGAACTATTAAAAAGAATATTAAATATACGAAAATCTCGATTTCATGGTGTCCAGTCATGTGAAAAGAAGAAATTGGAAGGACGAGGTGGTAACACCTACGCACAAGGGCCGGCTGTGCCTACACTCCTTAAAATTCTCAAGAGAGCAGTACAGACTCGAGGCCAAACTTCAAAGCACTAATTGACACTGGACCATTGAGGTGATGATGGATTGATATAAGAATTGGTGGGAAGTTAGTTTCTAGATGAGTCCACTAACACCTGGATGTTCAGTCTGCATGCTGCTTAACGTAGGTGGGAAAGTACTGATGGGGGTTAGAGGCCAACCAATTATAGAGGACCGTGTAATCAAGGGTCCTATAGTTTGTGTAGCCAATGGAACGTTGTGTATTTAGTGACGTTCATAGTGGCCATGTTTTAGGGAGGGCTTAGTTGCCCCACCTGATGTTAAACACCCTATCACTTTTCTTCACAGTTCTGTACTGATATGGAACGTATGGTTGGACATTCACTTAGAACCAATCACTCCCTCCGATAGGATTTTGTAGTTTACCACGTAGGTAGTGATGCAGGTCAACATCAATGATGGCGATTTTATGCAATATAACCTCAGTTTCTACTAAGATGCATTGAGTAAGAGGATTGAACGACTGCTGATGTTTGTTGTACTCCCTTTTTTATATACTTGTTATTAAAACGGACTCCCCTTTTGCCAAACTACCTGAGACGTTTTGATATGCATTCCCATCCATCTCCAGGGTATTGCTACTCATCTTAAAGGGCTGGGAGAACCCAGTTCACTGGGCAAAGGAGACCATTGTTGTTCAGACATAGGGGCAGGAGCAGTAGCACCCCTAATATCAGTACAGGGGCCAGAGAGACGAATCTCGTCCCGTATATTATTGACTGCTAAATAGATCATCACAAAAAGCCTGGGAATAGGTCACATTTGAAGTTGTGTCAGGTCTAGCAGATGATGATTGCACCAGAGAACAACTCCCTTGGCCTATTAGGGATTTTTTTCAACCCTCTGAGTGTAAAAGGCGCGTTTAGACAAATGAACTGCTTGATAGTAAGACTTGAATGCCTGCGAAAAACCTATTTTGTCATGGGAAGAGTAGGAGAGACACCATTTCTGCTCAGCTTGATGTTTTGAAAGCCGTAAGACCCTCAATTTGTCAGTAAACCAGGGCTGGGAAGGATGGCCACCCCCTTTTTCGCAATTTAAGTGGAGCCAGTGTGTCGGCCACCAAATTAAAGTCTTGAGTCACAGTAGAAAGTCCATAGTGTCAGAGATGATGCACTGGGCCTGAATATTCAAGGCAATATCTGCATTCGAAGTTTTGTGCCAACTATGTTGCAGCAAGTATTTGCACTCAGGATTAGCACGAGGAGTGTTAACATGCATTAAAAAAGGGACAACCATGTGGTCAGACCACAAAATAGGAAAAGGTGCAAATGTAACCACCGGAGAATCACTTGCAAAAACTAAATCCAGCATTTTGCCAAGTGAATGGGTAGGCTCGCGAATCAATTGTTCCGAGCCTAAGTCACTCATGGCTTAGAAAAATTGCCTTATTGAAACGGTAGGTGGAGCATTAAATTGGAGATTAAACTCACATAAAATTATGACATGTAGACATTTCAATTCTAACTCAGCGGCGAGCTCCAGAAACTGACCGCAAGAAAGAGTTCTCAGTTCCAGGAGGGGGCGATACACCACTAAGATATGGAGGCTGGGAAAATCTGAAATAGGAATTTTTATTAAAAGAGCTTCCAATTGATAGTGTGAGAAACCAGTACCCTATTATTCATCTCAAATTGATCATGGGCTTTTTCACATAGCGTGTTCTCCACCTTGTTTACTCTGGATTCTAACCCCATCATATGTGAATTAAGCTCTGTAACAGTTTTGACCATTGCTTCTTTGGTAGCCTTCATCTCCATTGTTAGGTCCTGCTTTTGCATGGAGAGCATTTCCATAAGGTCCACTTTGATGAATGAGCATGAGATGTTCGTATTCGTCACCCCAGGGGGCGGTACATGGATCTCTGCCTGTGTCTCTTTGGTGTTCCTTTCATTTTATTTTTCCTTCTTTTTCCTGCATTTCCAGCAAGGATTTAATATCTCCTGGCTTAGGTTTTGTTCCCCCTTGGACATCTTCATATAAGGCTTTGCGTTGAGTTAAGACTCTTGGGTTTGTCCTCTCGCGCTGTGAATTGGATCGGAGTCGCAAACTATGACTGCCCTTAGGTTCTTAGGGAAAGTCCCTGCATCTGCTGTTCATAACCTGATGATCTCTCCCTGATCTCTCCCCAGGATGCCGGCAGTGTTCTCTCCTCTTCACCAGGTCATGTCCCCTGTGTCCCGTTTATGTCACAATGGAGCACTATCAAGCATTGCAGCTTTGCCTGTTCCGGCTGTGCCTTTCCAATTATAGCTACCCCTCGTGGTTGTTGGTATATGTGCTCCCGTTTCAGACTGTCTATTATTGCTGGCCTCTGCCAAGTGCTTTTGGGTGTACTGTTACCTCTGAGCCCCTCAACGACCCGGCCGGATGGCTCTTGTTGTTGATCCCCTTCACCAACGGTATATCTTGGCAGTCTGCCCTTCTCACTCTTTGCTCTGTCGCTAGTGGCACAATAATGCCATTAACATGCCAAGCCGGGGGGGGGGGCGGGTTCATTAAGAGGTCCTAACTGCTATTTGACGGCTTATCTCCTCAATGTTGGGGCTAGCCACCAGGAGGTAAAAGCCTGTTGCAGACACTTCCCCTAGCAGGCCACTAGCTTGGTGCCCTAAATGAGTCTCAGGGGCCCCAGGCTTGCAGCTTACTACAGCCAGGTGCTGGCACATACATCATCCCAGTAGCAGGCTGCCGGCTTGGTGCCAAAATCAAGTCTCTAGAAACCCAAGTCTGGGCGTAACCTTCTATATATTTGCTGCCCTTCCGCTCCAGTTCTCTCCTGGTCTGTAGTGCACCTCAGGCTTTTTATCGCTCACTGTGTTCCTCCTGAACTGTCATGGACACCGCGGCCAGTTTCCAGTGTCCATGCTGACTCTGTGCGGCTTGAGTGCTTCAGCACTCTCTGGCGAGGCAGGGGTAAAGGACGCCATCGGCAGTGTGCCAGCAATTGCTGGTTTATGCTGTCTCACTGGGCCTCTTTCGCTTCCGGCCAGCGCCCGCCACTCTCAGACGCATTTTGCTGTTGTTATTTTCTCGAGGTATTAGGAATCTGCAAACTTCACCTCCATTAATCTTTGGAGGGGTGAGGGAGAAGACGGCTTAGGCGTCACTCGGGCTCAGGCGGTGAGGTGGCTGCCTTTCGGTACCTGCAAAGGCTCTCAAGCTTCTTGTGTGCTTCTGGCATCCTTGCAGCTTGCTGTTCCTTGTAATCCGCTCCTCTCGTTTCCTTCAGTGAGACGGTTTGGCTCCATGGACCTCGCACCATCCCTGCAGTCCGTCGGTCGACACCTAGAGAGCTAGAAGTCTCCAGCCAGCGTCTCCCTGTGAGCTGGCCTGCCGGCTTAAATATCCCTGCAACTTGGCTTTCTCTGCAAAAACTAGAGCACAGCTTCTGCTCTTGGCCTCCATTGATCTTCGTTACTGTGTGCATATTCCTCGTCCCAGGACTTTCTCATTTAGGAAAAAGGAAGTCAGTTCTTGGTGATTTGTATAGAAAATCTGAAAAAGTATTTTCAGTCATTTTGAAAAGTCATGTCAATTCTTGAGGTCTTGTATCAAAAGTCTGCAAAAGTAGTTATGAAAGGGAAGTCAGGTTTTGGTGACTTGTGTACAGAGTATTTGATACAATCTAAGCTGTACAAATAATCCTTGTGCTCAGGAACAAAATAAAGACATAATGACCTCTCTAATTGAGGCGTTAGATTTAGATACCAACATTAGTAATGTATTCTCTACAGGGGAATGAGGCAAGATTACAGTTAATTTTTCAGATGTTCCATTCAAGGCCCAAGCACCTAATAAAATCTGGAACTGAAATAGAGGAACATATGACAATGCATTACACTATCTGTGATGGAGCGATCCCTATTCACAACTTGTGATTAGAGTTATTTTCAACTTTGCAACCTGAAACAAAGGTTTGGACTGTGGGCAAAACTGGAAAACTGGGACATAGAAGAGGAGCGCAGAGGCCCTGGACTGCAAGTTGCAGGCTAATAGAGTTAATAACCCACACCTGAGGGGGACTGAGAGGCATACAAGGCCCCTCAGGTGCAGGCCATAGATAGTAGTGGAAGGTGGAGGGATTGTTGTAACTCCATGTTGCAGCTGAATCGGGGCAGAGCCGCAGGAGCCACCATTGTTTGCCATACAGAAGCCGGTCTGAGAGGGATCCCTCTTCAGAGACCTTGCTTGTAGAGGTCACGCAGCAGTAAATGTTATTTGTAAAAGCTTTCCCCCTGAAGATCGTGGTTGCAATCGTTGCGTCCTGGGAAGCATGGTGTTGAGAAGCCTTCCCCACACCAAGGCAGGCTAGCACTAGAGAGTCTTTGGAGCAAGGAACACTCCTTTTCTGATCAGCGTGGGCTGGGGAAAACAGTCTGAAGCAGTTTTCCGTGCCGGCTGGAGCACAAAAGAGGTAGACAACCCGAAGGCAGTGGAGCGAGCCGACGCGCACGGTAAACCCGGTGAGTTCACTAGTTTACGCTGACCCCGGTGCACTCGTAACCACCCGCTAGCCAAGCCTGAGTGTTTTGAATGCTGAACTAATAAAAAAGGGCAAAGTGCCAGAAACTTAAGTATTATGTATATCAAACTGATGTGAAGCAGAAAGATCATTATTTTGAATACCGAGCCGATACGAAGTGGAGAAAATAGCAAACAGCCTAGCAAGGTGTCGTGGTTTTGAAAGTCAGAATAATTGCCAACAACAAAACGAAAGGGCAATATTGCTAGAAACCATTATAAACAACTATTGCCAAAGCCAAAAGAGGGCAATAACAAATGCAGTTAAAGAGAACCAACATGGTTAAAGCCAAGAAGGGGCAATTAAGAAGCACTTTGTTAATAGACCATTTTGTCAGAGGGAGAAAGAAGCAATAGAGAGAACTGACAAAAATAAGCATTGCCTAAGCCAAAGAAGAGCAGTAGTGAGAGAAAAAAAATATTATCAGCACTTGGTTAATGCAAAGTGGGAAAACAAGAGTGGCAGAAAGTCTGCCCTTCTGACAGAAGGTGTTCAGGAGTGGAGGAGCTTAACACGCATTACATGTGGCAATCAAAAGTGTGGAAAAAACAGCACCAATGTGTCTCATGTTTTCCCAGAAGAAGTAGTCAAAATTGATGTTGTGGAAAGTAAATGTTACGCTCACCTCGTCTCTGCGGAGGAGTTGGGGCACGGTTACAGCCCTCCTTGAACTTGAATCACCACCTTTCAGGCCTCTCCCTCAGTAGAAAAGCTGTGAGTGGTGATACTGCTTGAGTGCGCCAATCTGTGATTGTTGTACCTCTCGAACCCTTCACCTCAAAGTACGGTTTCTGTGAGCATACGCCGGCCCATAAAGCTCACCTGTGAATTATGGAAGATACGCTCTCCGTCCTGCTCCTTCTGGCAGGGGCGCGTCGAATGGGATCTAGTTCCTTCACTGATCCCTGATAAGGATTAGTCCAGTCCAGCTGCGATTATGCTTCTCCTTATGATTGGTAAGTCTTTCTTGATCTCTTGTGATGCTGTTCGTTCTGTTTAATGTCTTTATATGTTGCTCCTATTTATGCCCGCAATAATGTCTCTCTTCTGTTTTCTTCCCTTAGATGGGAATGCGACCTCAATGCAGCTGTGAGACGCGAGACGCGGCTGGATGGAAGATCGATGCTACCGCAATGTTCGACAGCAGGTAAGTGATGGTTTAAGGAAAAGCGCAAAGTATGGCGAAGCGCAACCTTAAACTGACAGTTTTTTCGATGTCTAACCATGTCTTCTGTTTTTCTTTGCAGGCGCTGCTGTCGACGATGGAGCGTGTCATGCTGCGGTGCCAAGATGAAGTTTTCGGCATTCCGGAAAGTGTAAACATGAATACTTGGTTCGCCGAAGAGATAGATACAGGTAAGAACAGCTTCCCCCAATTGGTAAGTATGCTGGCAGGAAGCAGGATGTCCAGGAAGCAGGATCTTCAAGGTAAGTCTGACCTCAGGCGACGGTGAGCGTTACACTGCTTGTAAGTGCAGAATAACGCGAAGCGTCTGTCTTGAAGATCGGGGAAGCTTATATAGCTGAGATCGTGGGCCCGCCCATCAGGGCCGGCTTACCAGCCACACCCTGCCACTCCTAGAGAGTGAGCACGTGCGAAGGCAATCCATTAGCAGCCACACCCAAGAATATACTTGGGGCTGCTTAATGGATGGAATGTTCAAGGTTAATGCATCCAGCTTAATGGATGGACTGTTCAAGGTTAATGCATCTGAAGTGCTATGTCCATAATAAAAGCTTTTTGGTGTTAAATGGATGTTCTTGTTCACTTTTGTTCATGAGCCTGGAGCCAAAGGCGCCAGGACAGTGTCCACCCAGGTCTCCTGTGCATGCGACCCCTGCATGCCTGTGCCCCTGACTTCATGACCATGACAGTAAAAACATTTTTATAAGTTGTGTAAAGTAGAACTGTGCCGCAGAAGTACTTGTTTTAGTAGTTTCATTAGTCCTGACAGGCGGGTACACCAGGACAAGGGACCTTGTAGTGTAGCCCCGTCAAGTGAGTGGACCAGGAGGAAGTCAATGAAGTACTGTAGTGTGGTTAAAAGTGTTGAAGAAAAAGTCGCAAGACTACAAAAGATCATATTGAATTGTTGTGGAATCATCCTGACAAATCAATATTGCATTGTGAACTGTTGGAGAATTATCCTGACAGAAGTATTTTTGTTAACACTGATGCACTGTGGAAGTATACCTATTTGCTAAGTATCAGTTGTGTGGAATTCTCTCCCGCAAGTGGAGAGATAAGACTTGCTGAACATTTTGAACTGTTGGTTAAGTCCAAGTGAGAGATTTACTGGAATAAGAGGAACGTTATGTTAACTTTATTGCAGGACAGGATTAACTTATTCCTTTGAACTGTTTGTTGAAATCCTGATTGAATCTGGGGAAAGGGAACCCCCCCAGGTTACAAGAAGGAACGGATACCGGGCCTTGAAGATGACTGTTATTTTTGTTATATCTGAATTGCCATGTATCACCTTGTTGAGTTTGTTGTACAAGTGTGAGGGACAGAATCCTTTTTTTAGTGTTTCCTTTAGCTTATTTTTATAGGTAGGGAAATCCGTGTTGAGGTAGGGATAGTGAAGTGTTTTTAAAACCTTTTCAGTTTAATAAAATGGCATCTTTTGAAAAAACCTTCACAAAGTTGTCCGCCTCACATTTCTGAACCCTCACAAATGGTAATAAGCAAATCATGCGTATTGACAACAAGGATAAGTATTCACCGGTTGAACACATAATGAGTCAGTCCTGGGCTTGGTTGCCATCCATATTAAATCAGCAAAGCATGATTCCTAGTAATTATCCTTGCATCGACTTGGTATATAAGGACTCTAGAGGGTATACACATTTATTGAATAGGAAGAATGTATTCGATAAATTGAAAGGTTACGATACACTAGTGCTCCAGGAGATCTGTTTGACGAATGAGGTTGCTGTAGATAAATTCCAAAATTTGACTAGCCCAGCAGTAAACGGTAAACAAGGTAGACCTAAAGGAGGATTACTGATTGGAGTACAATCACATATAAAATGTTCTGAATGTAAATATGATGTAAATAGTAATGATATAATATGTGCTGAAATGAATTTTGAGGATAAAGATAGGAAATTTAAATTGCTGATTGACAATGTATACGATCCTCCGGGAGGGCCACCATTCCAAATAATATGGCTAATAATTTGTAATTATAGAAGTGTGTGGGACAGTGGCAAGTTGTCTGATAATATTATTCTATGTGGTGATATTGTATACTAGAATTGGCATGTATAAATGAGGATACAGTACTACCTACTTCAAAAGTTAATTCTGATGAACACTCTACAAATAATTTTGGGAGAGAAATGGTTGCGTTTATGCAGTGTGGGTTTACATATGGTCCTTGGCTAATAGGAAAACCAAGATTCGATGGTTTACCCTAGCACTTGGAAAAGCGGCTGTAATAAAGGTACAATAGATTATGCATTTTAAGATGAAAAGCTATTTAAGTATGTAATTTCTTAATTTGGCCGAATAAAGCAAGTGACCACGCTCAACTCTGCATGACAATTGGTAAGGCTGAAGGAATAGACACAAATGAACGACTATTAGGGTCATGTGAAATAAATAGGCATGGCAATAGAATTATTTGGGGAGGAACACGTTTTAGGTATCGGACTACCCATTTTTTTAGTAATATGGGGCGATTCTCCCAATTGTTTGACAGTGATACTAACAAATTCATTGACAAATGGTAGGAAGCTGCATCACATTATGGCTATGCAGGTGTGCATATGTTGACACTAAGGCATGGGTCTTTGATGTTTTTATCATCAGCTGAAGACAGGTACTGAAACAGGAGATGAAAACTTGACAGAATGATAAGTGATGAATCTGATGGTGTCATCACTTCTTTCCCGTCTGCAACCTCTCCCCATGTGGCCAGGGGATGGCAGCTGCTATCAGATCCTGGCCCTGGGGGCGACTATGAGGGAGGATCACATGGAGGGAGGCAGCCCTCGGGGAGGTGTTGTGACATCATCGGACGAGACATGATATTCCCACTTCCCTTTTGAGGATACCCCCTCCATTTCCCTTGCCTTAATGGCATATTGTCATACCACCTCTCACCTTCCAAGGAAGGGTAATAAAAACACTTGCATAGGATTTATATACAAGTCATCATAATATAGCTTGCCTTTCAAGACTCCTGAAAACACCTTACCATATTCTGCATAGAAGTCATCAAGAACTGACTTGCATTTCAAGGTCACTGAGAACACTGTCCCAGACTTTGCATACAAGTTATCAAAAACAGACTTCTATTTCCCTAAATGGGAAAGTACTGTGACAAAGAAGATGATCCGAGTAATGATGCTTAATGGTGGCCTGGAGTGCAAGCCACGCTCTAGTTGTTGCAAGAACATATTGTCCTTGCAAAATCAAGCAATACAATATGACATTCACTTGGACAACACAGCGAACCAAGATTGGGCACTCGTTCTTTGGTCAAATCAATGCCTAGCAGACACTATCCTAAACAAGGCTATAGACTTCCATACAACAGCCACATAGATAGAAATCAGGTCTAGTTCCTGTCATATGATGGATATGGGTACACATCTTGGCAACTTTAGGACTTTTTTCCAAAATTATCTTTCTAGGGAGGCATAAGGACGCTTCAGAGCCGTAGGTAAGTATAGGGATTACTTTTTGTCTGTACAATCTAATTACTAGCAACAATAAAAACATACCACATTTTTATAAATAATGGTACCTTGTGTCCGCAAGTTCTTTGTTTTAGACTTTAGCTGTTTTATTCATGGAGTGTCATTTATGCTTACATTTATATCCAAACCAAAATATCACATGTTAGTCACCTGGGTTAGGATTTCATTACCGATTCGCCATTAGAAGCTTTGGTGTTTCCTCTTCCCTGTTGGTGTTTGTAGAACTAGGACTACTGATTTGGGTGCATTGATTTTTATTGCAATTGCTTCAATGTAGGTGTGTAATTTATCGAGTTTTCTCTGTAGGCCGATGGGTGTTTGATCTAAGATGATAAGATCATTGGCATACAGCATCCATCCGACCGGAGACCCATGAGGTTTCGGTGGATAAGAGCCATCAGACATTCGATCTTGTATATCTGAGATAAAGAGGTTGAAAAATATTGCTGCAAGAGGGCAGCCTTGTTTTAACCCTTGGTAGGTCAGTATTTGTTTTGTTAGTAGGCCTGATTGATTCAACCTTATTCGAATTGAGGGTGTTGTGTATAGCGCCTTTATATGTTCCAAGATTTCATACGGGCAGCCCCAAATCTTAATTTCTTTCCACAGCAATTCTCTCTCGACACTGTCGAATACTTGAGCTAGGTCTACTGCAGCTACATAGATTTTTGTTTTTTCATTTAGGACACTAAATTTAAGTATATTTAAAATAAACAAATTTAGAGTACAGCCGACATCTTTCACAAATCCTGTTTGCCTCTGGCCAAAATGACCTGGGCTCTTGACCCAGTCTTTTAGCCTACCCAGAATCTGAGTGGCAAACAGTTTGCCGAGAACATCTAATAAGGCGATGCAGTGTCACTCTTCGGGTCTGCACTATTGCCTTTTTTGTAGATGGGGATAATGATGGCAGTCTTCCATGAGTCAGGGATTTGTCTATTTGTTAGAATTATACTGAATTAGGTCATGCAGAACCCAGCCCATTCCTCTGGAACTTTCTTGAGCATTGCGTTGCAAAGGCCATCAGGGCCTGAGGCCCGGGAGTTGCTGGTTTTCCGAATTAGATCTTCAATCCCGTCTGTGTTAAATGGCAGTGCCCATGGGGAAATATCATCTTGTTTTCCTGGAATAACGTCACATGCTGGAAGACTACATAATGTGCTAAAAAGGCAAAGCCAGGCATCTTTGTTCCATCTCATCTAGCTCTTTCAGCTGCAACCACAGACTTCCTGAATCGTTGATGCCAGAGTCCTCAGCATTTGTTCAGCATCTCTCTGAAGCATTGTACCTTTATGGCAGTGCACCCAGTTTTTATATTGTTGGCAGCGCTATCTTATGGATTTAATAATTTCCTTTCCAGCTCACGTTTCCTAATCATACTTGTGTTTTGGCTTAAATTGCATGTTTCCACTGAAGGGTTTAGAGATGATGTAATCACTGAACAATGGAGCATAGTTAGCATTAATACTCTGATCCTCTATTACATGCTTTTAATTGTTGTTTAATTGGGCAATATCGTGGGGTAGAAGATGGAGAAGATGGAGCCTATTTCTACCAGGGCCAAGCGTTACTTTTTGGTCCCATACAGCAGCACTTTTCTCGATCTGTAAACGGAGAAGTACCTCTACCAAGTCGTGATCAGTTTGAGGCATTTCAATGACAATCAGGGGTTTGACCAGTGCCAGCATATTGGATGACCCAAGAAATAGCCCAGGATTGAGGCTTGATCACCACGCTTCCATGTCGGAGCAGCTGGAGTGTCACCACTAACATGACCGTTCAGGAGATGGAAGTTCCTCTCGTCCATTTCCATTTTCCAAATTGTGGCTTTGGAGCTCTCAATATTAGATTTGATGCCTACCTTGGTTTTTAAATTGTATAGGGTTTCTCCGATGCAAATTATATTAAGATCTCCACATAACATTATCATGGGACCATCATTCTCAATCATACTCTAGCTGATGTCTACCATGGCCGTTTCAATAAAGTATTCTTTTTTCCACTCCACTAGGTTCCAGTATAGATTCAAAATAACCAGGCGGACAGGTTTGGTGTCAGTTTCTTGCATTAGTTCTAATGTCATGATCTGCATATGCAGATTGAGATTCTATTTACGTACAATATGTAGGCCCTTTCCAATTTTAATCAATATCATAAGGCCAGAAGACACTCTGCCTTTCAAGCCTTTGGTTGCTGGATTTAAAAACACTGAGTATTCATCTATCACGTAGAGTGGTTAGTCCAGTCTCGGGGATTTTTCATTATAGAAGAGATGCTTAAAACCCTGGGTGTTCCGGCTGCCTACAGCGGTAAAATCTCCCATCTGGCAAGTTGACTGTTATTGGGATTTATTTGCATTCAACGACCCTGCTAGCCATCCCCAATTGAACTCATCTCGATTTGATGTTTGGGGTCTAAAATAGTAAATTTGCGTTTTGCATCTTTTTGACTTTTAATCATAATTTTGAACCTAACGTTTCCACCCTGGAGATCATTTTTAGGTTCTTGCAAGGGAGCAATGGTCTTTAGTAAGTTGATTGTGCCATTAATCCAGCGCTTTTTGATTGTCTGCATGTTCAGTAGAGATGACGGAAACTGTAAGATTTACTGATGGCATGTCCCTAGGTAAGCCTGGGTCTTCTAGATTGAGTTCTTTAACATCAAACCCCATAGCTCAACAGAGTCTAGAATTAATGAGAAGCACAATTTCAGAGTTGAAGTGGAGACATACACAATCAAATCGATTTTGAACTGGAATGTCGATCGCCGAGCTATCGGTAGATTCCAAGTCGTGTAGTTTTGGGATATGTTGTAACAGTCTGAAGACGTTAGAACGGTTCATTCTGAAGCAGTCATCCACTGAAATTATTCTCTCCAACAATTTTCGTTGCTTGCCTGGAGGGCACTTGTCTGTACATTTTGTGCTCAGATATGCAGACGTACCCCGGCTCGAGGACTTAAGATCTTCTCCACGCCTCATGGTCGCAGTTTCGGGTGTCAGCTTAGGATTGCCAGCACTAACAAGGTGGGTTTTCAAGTCTTGGACTGTGTTCACACCAAGACGCCAGTCTATCGGCGTTTTAGAGTCTCTCTGATGTAATAAAGCCCACAGGGGTGGGACAGCCAACTTTACAGGTCCATTTAGCATTGGTTCCATAACTACTGAAGCTTTGTTCTGTATGGGCAGGAGAGTTTGCGGATGCCTTTCTTCTAGTGTTAAAAAGTGCATCTGAGGCTAGTCAACTGAAGCTGAGGGATTTAAAGTTAATGCTGTGATGTAATTCTTCTTATGTGTAGCCTATAGGTGTCTTGGTTTTCAGGGATAGTAATGGAACTATTATGCAGACTAAATCACCTGCTTCTTCTTCTTCATAAATCGAAATTTTCTCTAGGTCACTAGAAGCGTGTCTCTCCTCACTGGCCGAGGGCATTAAAAACTGCTCAGCCATTTCAGCTGCAGGTGGGGCCATTATTACATGTTGGAGTGTGGCTGGTTTGCTGCTCTGTCTTGGAGATGACGTTTAGCGTTTTCTGTGCTAGAGAGGTGAACCTTTATATTTCGTATCAAGGTTGCAGAGCCATTTATTTTTGGTATATTTTTTGATGTCATGTTTTTCTTTTTTTTATTTGGTGCTGCTGTTGAGATCGTTTGCTGCTTTTTGAACCCTGCGTTCTTCTTTTCCTTGAATACAAAATGTCATAGTTCTCGTTGGAAGACTCCTCTGACATATGTGTCTCTTTAATTAAATCGCTTCTTACTTCCTCTACATAGTCTATCAGACACGACAAACCAGGTATTAGAGCAACAGAGGTATTGTCAGATAGGGTGCTGTGACACTCAGCCCTGGATGCATCAAGTCATTCCACTTCACTTGTTGGACTCCAGTTTGAGTACATGTCGATTTTCTGAAATTATCTTCTCAGTTGTCCTAGTTACCAAGACTGATGAATTGATTGAGGTTTGTGTTCCACTACAATAAGTGTTTCCAATTAATTAACTCTCAGGGATGTTTGATATTCCTTCAACATCCCCTAGCTAAATGTTTGGATTCAGTAGTAGTGGTGGTTGGGTTGTTGAGAAGCAAGCATCTTTAATTACCACCAAGGGATTCAGATGGGTTCTTTTCGCATCATCTTTTCCCCATTTAGGAATTTCTTTTGCTGCTTCCAATTGCACTGTTTTGCTTGCTCCTATTTCAGACATATGATCCGCTAACAATTTTTGAAGTAACCCATCTGAGTTTAATTCTTGATCCAAAATCTTTTGAAGATTCGAAATGAAGGCTTCTATGTGTATCAATTTGGTGTGGGTCATTGCTAACAGTATCACATGGTCCTTATAATTCTCATTAATGGACTCGTACAAATTGAGGAACGGGGCTGGGAAGATTGTTAATGCTGACATCAGACTGCAATTTATGTCATAACTAGACATTGGCGTCCGTTCACTACTAACCCTGTGCCGCCCTTTTGCTCCCTTTACTCCTATGAGTGTCCTACTCTGGAGCAGCCTCAAATGTATCAAGTGAATCACTGCCAAAAACGGAATCATGCTTGCAGCGTTCAGATGGTCGATTCACTTGATGTGAAGAATTGCAATGACTTATGTTCCTTCTGATTGTATCAGTGCCCATGAAAATTACCTTGCAAGGCTGTTTTTTATGTGAATGACAAGTCGTCGAGGAGCTAGGATTGTCATGATTTACTAAGTCTTGCTGGTAGGGGGTTTTACCAGCAGCCTTCTGCCATTTGCAATGTGAGCACATGGGCTTGATCCTCATTATGTTGTTTCATAACTATGGTACAGTGGCTGTTCTGATCCGGAATCCCCGTTGTATATAACTGATCAAGTTCCGGCGGCGAGCCCAGACAGGGAGAGAACGGTGTACATCTCAGCAAAGTTGTACTCAGATGTCTTTGAGTATCATAAACATCGCTTTGCACACTCACTTTACTTAAAGGTTTGTTTTCTAGGAATGGAGTTTCATCTGACATTACTCCACACTTGCGTGTACATTCAGAGCTGATGGTATTGACACACCCAGTCGCATAGTCTGGCTCTCTTCCTACTGTTAATTCTGGACATTTCAAAGTGTTTGTGTCATTCAGACGTGTGGTGGGTTCAGGGGCGGGGGGATCATTATACCCCCCATCGTCCTAATATTCATTGTGGGCTGTCCTTCTTACACTATGTAGTTTCTGGACGGTCAAAGTGAGCTAGATGTTACATGAGCTCTTTTAGTTGACGGCTCCACGTTGTTGTCTTGTTTGTCGTGACATTCTCCAGCGTATCCTCATCAAGCCTCCGCACAGATTGTGTTGAAGAGAGGGATTGTGGATGAGGTAGTCCCGGCGTTTGAGCAACACGGAAAGGAGGTGCCGGGGGGTGGTCATCTGGAATGGATTTTTCACAATTACCCAGCACCCCGATGGAACCAGACATCAGTACCTCCTGTTCTTCAAGGAACACTCCAGGACTTGCAGGCAATCGTGCTTGTGGCTCCATTACTGCGTCAGCCGAACCCATTGACGACGAGGCGGTAAGAGCCTTGCTTGAGGAGTCATTAGACACATGTTGGTCTTGTTTACCTGATCTATGCACCACAGTGTTTATGTGCATTACTAATGGGGTAGCGTTCCTATGTGTGAGAAATGTACCAATAGATATGGGAGGCACTGGACGGTCAATCAGGCACATCTCACTTAGGGTGTCAGACACGGAACAGTCATTCAAGTTTTACGACACAGAATATAGTCTTACTTGGATTCTGGTCGATGTGGACGTTTGTGGGTCACCAGGCCTTGAAAGCAGGCGATCTTGACTCTTGGTGCGCTGATCAGGCAAATTAAAATCCCTGCTTGCTGGTTTGTAGAATACTCTTGCAACTTCTCTGGTGTTTCCGGGTAGCTTGGGAAGCTTGGGCTGCAAGGACTGCAGAACTGCTACTCTTCGCTACTTCATGCTGCTCCACGGTAGGGAAGAGTTTTTATTCAAATGCTCTTCCTCCAATAGCAAACACCAAAAGCAGACTGGAATCAAAGAGAGCCTCCAGGCAGCACTGCTACTCTTCGCTACTCCGCTACATATTGAAGAGGAGTGAAAATCTGGCAAGGGAGTACACAAGCTATCCTACCAAGATACAGACTCAGTTGTTTTGTTTACCAGTTGTGTTGTTGATCAAGAGAAACGTAAGAAACTAATATTCTTGGAAGTAACAGAGTGAAGAGAAATCCAGGGAAGGGAATCACCCTCTGGAGCAAATAACTCTATATCATTCTGGAACCTTTGCATTGGACATTTTCCCTTTCACCTTAGAGTTGATTTTAGAATGTGAGGGCCAGAATATTACTTTGGGCACAGGACTTTTTACTTTGGATATTCTGACATCTTACAGACCCTTAGTTATTTTTGAGGTAGAGAAACATGTCTTAGTGTAGGGGCAAAGAGGCCTTGCCCAAACCCCTTTTCCTTGTCAATAAAAGTGTATGGCCAACGCCATAAGTATCTGTGTCCGTGTGTCATTCCTGATTTCTCACAGATAAGAGTATGATAGAAGATGTTGGCATGGCTATTGCTAAATTAAAAACTAAATAAAGGACTCAGAAATTACAATCAATCTTGAAACCTGGGTGGATGGCAGCTCGTACATCAATATTTATGATCAAATGACAATTCAAATGTTTGGCAATTGCTAAGAAAATCAATTTCAATGGAGTAAAATGCCCATTCAATCTTTATATTATAATGCCAAATCTCATACACTTCGCAACCATGTTCCCATGAGTACAAACTATAATTATGCATACACTGAAGATAATATACATACTTTGATTACTTCTTTTAAACCTTCTAGGGACCCTGGCACCGATGGGTTAACTAATTTAATCCTATGAAAGGACCCCAAAATGTGGGCTTGCCTTCTCAATTACCTATTTAAATTGGTGATTTAAGTATACAGGCTTGTGGAAAAGTCTATTTTAATACCGGTATTTAAGAAAGGCCTGCATTCTGATACAGCAAACTATACGTTCTTGGCCATGCATGATGTTTCTAGCAAGTCTTTTTCAAGCATGCTCTTAAAAGATCTTAGAAAAAGGGCAGCAGAAAATAATTTGATGCATAATCATGAGACAGGTTTTTGCCCCGTAATGGTTACAATATTTAACACATGTACCAAACAAAATCAAATTAGTCACACACTGTCAAAATCTTCCACCTTGCTATATAGTGTTCATCGACTTTGCAGCTGCCTTTGACAACGTTGACCGCAATTTGTTATGGAAGAAACTGCAGTGATGGAATATTCCCATGCCTTAGTTTCAACTTACAGATCAACCACTCAAGGGCACATCGATTACTATTAAAGTGGATGACAAGGGTAAATGTACTAACTCGATAGACTCAAATTCTGTTTTAAAACAGGATTGTGTTTTGGCCTCCTTGTTATATAATTTATATACTTCGGATTTACATGAGCACCTGAAAGGGCTTAAGTCCTTCACACCTCAAACAAATGGCCATGCCATCACTAAGCTGGGATATGCAGACGATCTGGTGTTCCTCGACCAGACAACAATTGGGTTCCAGAGATCATTGCATGCATTAGCCAATTATGCTACAATTAATAATATGAGAATAAATCCTAATAAAACGAAAATATTAGTTTGCAGCAAAAAACACTGCACCTTAAGTTTCAAATGGATGTTGGATGGTATTATCATTCAAAAGCTTAAACAGGTTGTCTATCTTGGGGTTATGCTAAGCACAGTGAACATCAGATCATGATTACAGGGTTAGATGACCGCTAAATCTCTAAAGCAATGCCTATCAATAAAGAGCTTTTCCTGCGCTGCATGCGGATCGTCTATTGGAGGCCTGCTGAAGATTTATAAATCAAGTATTGTTATTGGAATTTTATATGGTTAAATACACTGAAGGGCAGAATCAGGTGATTTCCCATTGATGCAATTCGCTTTGCACTCGGCCTGACATCGCTACTAACTGCTTTGAGAATAAGACGTAGTATTCTGCTATCCAATTTCAATTAGCTAGTCTCCACTTGTTTGTTCCAGCTGCTTAATTTGAAACCTTTTGTTTATGCTTAATTCTGACAGAGATACGCTGCATTGGAAATATTTTATATGTTCAGTTAATTACTCCATGCTGTTCCGTGACTAACTGTATTCGAGAGCATAGCGAGACTCGAACCTTGCTGTTTGTAGAAATTTCATTTATAGGCAGCTTCTAGATAGGAATCTCCAAAGTTCTGCTAAATGTGTACATTTTAGCATTGTGTAAAACGAAATCCATTAACTGAAGGCTGCAGTGCTTCTAATTCTGAGTTTCCAAACTCACTGGAGGCCTCTTTAATTTCAGTGGCTAGTATTTGGGTTACTTTTTCTTACATTTCGTAATGCTGACCGGGCAGAAACTACACTTCCCACAGGCCCTTGTGCTACATTAAACTGGTGATCAGGCATGCACGTGCCGGCACACCAGCATCAAGCCCGTCCTCGACGAACCTCAGCATTTCTCCTTCATCCTACTAGGTAAGATTACTTACACCCGTGTGGTAGCCCTTCCTCTTTGGTGTGCATCAAGATCTTTTTAAATTTGACCTCACTAAGAACTTGTATTACTGCTTGAGGACTCAGCACACATAGAGTACCCCGTTCTTTCTGGCCTGGTGATCTTCATAGGCAGAGAAGCGGTATACTTCGGGCTGTATTGTTTTCCCCGTGACCAGCAACCTTGCGTCATGGGCTTTCCTGAAAATCTCAACCTGCTGTTAGCAGCCCAAAGAGCAAACCATCTTTCAATTGTAAATAAATATGTGCAATTGAAACTGGACAACTCTGATGACCATCCCCATGTTCATGGTGATCTCATCTGCCCCCAGTTGAGCACCAACCTAGTAACACAGCATGTCTCCACCTTGAGTCCTACTGTACAAGCCCCCTCTTTGCAGCATGCTAACATAGGGGTTCCCCTAGTCTTTGAAGTACCATCCTCCAGCCCATTACCACAGATCCCTCTTGAATTAGTTGAGCATGGGTCATCTACAAAAGCCCCTGGCCAACTGTTCCTATGCCTCTCCCTTGCCCTCCCCCTCCCACACCAGCCTGGACTCACCTCCACAACCAACAACAACCGGTGATGGCCAAGTCCTTCCCTCTATCAAACCAATTAAGGAAGTGGGAAGAATAGCATCATCACAGACAGGGGCAGGCGGAAAGATTTAAATGGCCCTTTTACACACCAGGTCCCTAACGGTCACACTCGTGACATTCATGATTTCATTATTGATAGGGACTTAGACATAATGTGTCTTACAGAATTGTGGATCACGGATGACAGTGGCCCTTTTGATTGATTTTGCCGTCCTCAAGGGACATCACATTTTCTTTAAAAACTGGGAACACAACCATGCCGGGAGGTGGCCTTTAGTGCAAAAGGCAAACTTTAATTTTTCACATCTCCATGTCAATATCAATCTGTGAGATCCTATACATTAAAATGACACCAACCAGCCAGAGCTCTATTAATTTCATTCTGATTTACCACCCACCATCTGTAATGCCAGGTTTCACTGAGGAGATGATTCAGTTGCTGAGCAAATGTAGTGGGCCTAATTGCACCACCCTCTTCTTGGGGGAAAAAGAGGCCATTGACTTTGGACTGACCCTCAATAATATCAACCACCAAGTTCACAATAGTGAGCCCACACTGCCAAAAACAACGTGTTAGATTTGTGACTAGAAATCTCACAGTGCATATTGATTGCACCACCCTGTGCATATGGTTTGACCACTACGCTGTTGAGTTTCATTTCCAGCTACATGTTCCTGCCCCGAAAACCTCTAACAATATTTAAAAAATGTATCAGTCGTAATTTCAACAAGGTACTTCCGCCTGACATACAAGTCTGCCTTTAATCACTGTCATGTACAGCTGACACTGACTCACCGGAGATCCCGGTGGACTCCTTTCCCACTACCTTGGCAGATATGTTAGGCAGAGTAGCACCGCTCCAGCTGAAGTCGGTTAGGGCTAACGTTGGGTACCAAAAATGGTTCCCGCCAGAGCTTAGCTCTCTAAAAAGGGCCAATAGAAAATGAGAAGCCTGATGGCTAAATTGCCCATCTGAGGAGAATAAAATTGCTTGGAAAAGTGCAGGAAAAACTATATAAACTCAATATAGTGGAAACTAAGAACGTTTTTAATACTCCGATCAATTAGGCTACAAACAGCCCAGGAAAACTTGTTGAGATACGTAATCATTGGATAAACCTAAAGCGAAATCCATATCACTCTCGCCCACAGCTCGGGACTGCCCAGAAGTACAGGCTGCCTTTGAAGCTAAAATAACAAAAGCCAGAGATAAAATAAAACATTATTTGGCCTTTACTATTCCGATTGGTACCCCAATGGTTTTAACAGTTGGGAACCAAGAACACCTTAAATTCACACTATCCCCGATTTCTATCACTGATATGGGGAGTATGCTTTCCACTATGCGACCCACCACGTTCCCAGAAAACATTCTTCCACCCAAATTCATTCTGCAGCATAAAGAGCTTTTCGCACCTTTCCTTACACGCCTGGTAATTCATCCTTTTGGTGAAATCATATCCTTGACTCAATCAAGGCATTTATGGTTAACCCCCTGCTCAAGAAACCCAGAATGGACCCCAAAGACCTAAATAACCTTCACGAATTGTAGCTTCTTCTTAAAAATACTTGACAAAGCTTCAAGCTTTTGTTGAAGTGAATGGTATCCTTCACAACAGGCAATTGGGTTTCAGACCAACACACAGTACGGAGATGGCTCTCATTGGTCTCCAAATACACAGGCTGAGTATCATAGATAATGGAAGAGCTGGTCTCCTGGTCCTACTCGATCTGTCGGCGGCATTCAACCTGCTTGACCACGATTGCCTCTTCCACACACTTGGACGTCTGGGCAATTGCTCAAAGGAAACTATCGAATGGATCCAGTCCTTTCTATCCCACTGTGTGTCCAGAATTCATTGGAGAGAGGCTTTTTCATCTTCAGCCCCATTCAGTGCGGCATGCCCCAGGGAGCCTGCATGTCTCCAGTGTTCAACCAGTACATAAGACCTCTCTGTTCGCTCCTCAAGGAATCAGGCATATTGTTTACGAGCTACGCGTATGACACGCAGTTAGTCCTGGAAATCAGTGGTGATTACGCACTAGGCACTTCCAATCTTCTCTGCACCTATAGTCTAATCGAGTCTTGATTGACCAGTAATTGGATGTGCCTCAACGGAAGCAAAACCGAACTTCTGATATTCAGGTCCTCGCAGGCACGATCCAAACTGAATCCAGACTATAAAAGTTTCAAAATCAAGAAATGTACAATCTCAGTGCAGAGTAAAGTAAAATCTCTGGGAAACCTTTTGGAATCCTCCCTGAGTGCTGACGCCTACGTCAATCAGGTCAGCAGGAATTGCAGCTACAACCTCCGTCTGCTAAAATATATCCAGCCCTTCCTTACTGAAAAGAACTGCAGAACTATTACCCGAGCAACTATATTGTCGAAGCTAGATTATTGCAATGCCCTGCTTACTGAAGAAAACAATATCTGCTTGCAGGAATGCCAAATCATCCAGAATGATGCTGTACACATCATTAAGAGAATTCCAAGGAGAGATCACATTTCCAGTTATAGGAGAGACCTCCATTGGCTTGCCTTGCAAAATGGAATCAACTTTATAGTAGGCACTCTTGTACACCGCTGCTTCTTTGGGTCTGTCCGCCCTACTTACAGTTTTTAGTCTCCCGTTACACCCCTGCCAAATCACTGTGCTCCTCCAACATGGCACAGGTGAACTGAACTGGATATAAATGCTTCAATGGCTTCGGATGATCCTTTCCAGTTTGCGCTGCTAAATTCTGGAATGCACGCCCACTAAAACTAACACATGAAGAGAATACAAGGGCATTCCGCAGAGCATCAAAAAACTTTCTCTGCAAGTAATTGATCACCCAATAGTCCATTAAATCCCCCTAGGATCTTGATTGTCCTGTCTATCTGCTTGTTTAACTCGTGTAACTGTGTGCCCTGATGCCTGTGAGCTGTCGGCGCGTTATAAATAAATACATTAATGAATAAATAAATATGCTATATTACAAGAAGAGCATTATGAAGGATGCACTGAGGGTGTTGTGTTTTTGAATTTGGTGAACACTGAGCGAGCCGCGCCTGTTGTTCAAACTCCACTGTGCTTTCAGCCATAAGGAAGTCTGGCCCTGCCCCCCTGAGGATGTCAAGGGATATAAACAGCTGACTTCCACCCTTGCAGCGTTAAGACTGTCGCTGCACTAAGCCTGTCGCTGCACTAAGGGCGTTGTGACTGCTGTTTGGGCTGTTGGGCTGGTTGTGGGCTGCGCTGCTAGGCACAGCTCTCCCCCTAATGTGACAACTTCTACTGGATTACTGAGAATGGGAAGTGCAACCTGTCTGACTTCCACGGCAAAGTGTTCGACTGTGCTACTACAGTGAGAATCAGTATTAACATCTTTAACGGATAAAACACAGCCACTGAATCTCCATAGCACTACCATACAGATTGCTACTCTCTGGCATAGTGGGGGGGGGAGTCGGACTAGGGCACCTCCTTAAACTGTTGGGTGTGCCCCGTCTCTGACCGTAGCAGTCTGGTGTCTTTTCGGTGAAAATTCTGCATCTCAATATACTCTATATGTTTACCACTGCGGGGTGCTGACATTTGGTTGGGGGCAGAGAGGATTCTCCCCCATCTAGTGGAAGAAACCACGTGGTTTTGTAATTGTTATCCATATTGGACACACCGGATTTTAGGATATTATTTAATGATTAAATGCTAATATTACATGAAAGTTTAATTAATGACTGTGTTGTTATATGGCATGAATTAATTTTACACTCTTTTTTGCCACATATTATGATTCTTACTTGTGAAAAGCTCATAGAATTTGTGCCTTAATGTTTACTCCATATCGTACTTCAGCTCCTGATTTTTTAATTTAAATTGAAATCCTTTGAATATAGGATTTGAAAAGCTGCCATTGAGCATCTCTATTGCACCAGTGTTTCCTAAGCATATAATTGCACTGTGAAGCCAACCTTCAACGGGAGGACTGCCGAAGCTTGCCATTGTACAAATATTTTAGCATTTGAACTCCTTTTTAGATAATTGGATCCTCTTACACTGTTAAAATCCTCTTTGTCCTAGTTTTGGGTTGTTCTACAAGGATATTGAAGTTATTAACTATATTAGAACTTATACGCTAATTTCTTCCACTGCGCTTCCTTGAAAGTGGAACACACTGAGAAATATACAAATAGTGGTACTTATGAATGCATATTTATTCTGATTTAAATCATTGTGGAGAAATTTCACCTAACATCTACTCCACTACCTTTTAGAATCTCAACCCTCTGATTGTAGTATGGCTCCCAAATTACGCTTGCAAAACCAAAGGGTGAAAAAATGTAAAGTCATCACTACTGAAAATAGAACAAAATCGTAAAAGGGGACAGAGAAACAAGGAAAAACACAAAGGGATAGTAATCATAATAATACTAACCATTCTACAAACGGAAAATCTACACTGAATCAACCCAAAATCATAAGCTTCCTCGCTAAAGGGGACAAAACAACAGACAACAAATGGATGATACACTAAAGGACCCCAAGAATAGCTCCATGATCGACAATAATTCTCTTCTGAACTTGGTGCATGATTTTAGGCAACAATCTTTGGGACTAAACCCAGGTTCTATAGCACCACAAGAAGAGATTAGTATTGATAATATGGTAGACATGGGCAATGTTATTGGTATAGATCTATCGGCCACTCCGGACTTGGAGAAATATGCCCAAGCTGAAGAAGCAAGTATTGCAGGAGATGAGTCCTGGGGTGTATCAGATAGTCTTAATGGTAGTTCATTGAATATAAGCTTGGAGAACATAACGGGAAAGTCACTAAATCTGAATGAAAGATTAGATGCCATATCAACCACCATAGATATACTCCTTGGAATATGCACAAAGTTAATGAAAGACCAAAATGAGATCAAGAACCTGGTTATAGAATCGGTAGAGAACACAAGAGCTTTGGGGATAATGATTGGGGACATAAAAGATATTCCAAAGAAAATACTGAGGATTGAACAGGGGGAGGTGGAGGAACATTCGGGGGCTCTGAGTGAGCTTTGTTTGATAATTGATAATGAAGTTGAAAATCGGAATATAAATGAGACAGAAAAGGAGGGGTTTAGGGTAGCAAATCCGAAAATATAGAAATTGATAGCAACGACATCATTATAGAATAAGATCTGAACCCTCCACATGGATCAAAGAAGCATACAAGACGCAAACGAAAAAACAATAAAAATAATAAAAGTAGGGGTAACATAGCAAAAATAAGCAAGAAGAAGCACATAAAAAGAAATAGCGCAGGATGGGGTCAGGTGGTTTGGTTAATCTTGTCCCGGGTTGAACTGGTTTTAGAAGTGAAACATGAAAAACAGGATGAATCTGCATATTAGAGGGTAATTCTAATTTGACGGCCACCTGGTTTATAATGGCCTTAATGGTGTAAGGTCCCAAATGATCTAGGATTGGTTTATTGTATATGAGCCTTAACCATCTGCAAAACCCATAGGCCCCCAGCGATCGAAACAGCCATTCCCACTTCACTGAATCAAAGGATTTCTTGGCATCAAACCCAGCCACTGCCATCTCTTCCTGAGAATCCTTAACCTGGTCCATTACATGGTGCAACCAGAGGAGATTAATTGTGGTGTTGCGTCCCCCTACAAACCCGCACTGTATCAACCCCGGATAGCCTAGTGGCTAGTACCTTCCCCTGGATTTTTGCGTCCACATTTAACAATGATATCGGCTGGTAGCATGAGCACTCTAGGGGATCCTTCCGATCCTTCAATAACACTGTTATCACCGCTTCCCTCATAGATTCCGGTAAAATCCCTACTTCGAAGGCTTCGTCATAAACATTTTGAGCAGGGGAATCAGCAATCCTTCAAACCTGCAGTAGAACTCCACTGGGAGACCATACCCTCCTGGAGCCAACCCTTTCCCCATTGCCTTCAATGCTCTACTTATTTTAACTTCTTCAATTGGCCCGTCCCACTCCTCCCCGAGTCCCCCCACAAGAGCCGGTAGCTCTGCTATGTCGAGGAGCTCCTGCGGGTCCTCATCTGAATACGTTCCCTCGCTCGTGTATAGGGACGGATAAAAGTCCTGAAAGGCTTAATTAATTCCCACCTGGGTGGTGGTTAGTTCCCCTGACTTCTGAGTTAGTATATCGCGATTGCTCTCGACGGATCAGCTAAACTAGCAGATGCCCTGCCTTGTCTCCCTCCCTGTGAATCCGTATATACCTTTGTCACCCTTCAAACCTTGAAAGATAATCCTGTGCCTCCCGATGAGTCTTTAGGGTATCAGCCAGTTCCACCTCCCTGTCCCTTCCTACCCCTATCTCCTGCTCCAAAACAACTAGCTCCTTTTCCAGTTTCTCCAATTCCCTTTTCAGGGTTCTCTTAACCCCTATCGTCCTGGCCATACATATTCTCTTAATTGTGACCTTAAACGCCTCCCATAAGGTCCACCAGCTTCCCACCGATCCCTTGTTAGTCTCGAAGAAACCTTCTATTCCTTCTCTTAGTGGTTCTTGAAATGCTACATCTTCTAAGGCGTCCACCAGGAGTCTCCAGGAATACGGGCCGGTCTCCGCTGTATCTCCCCTTTGTTTGTCACCAAGGGAGAATGATCCAATAGGGTTCTTCCCAGATATTCCGTACCATTGAACGTATTGAAGTGTTCCGCCTCTACCAGCAAATATTCCAACCTGGAGAATGTCTCATGCACCACCAAGACATACGCATATCCCTTCTCTTGCCCATGAGGCCCCCTCCACAGTTCCACCAGATCCGAAACCCTCATCTTTCGCAAAGTTGACACTGCCTGTTTCGATGAGCCCGAGCTTCCCGTACTGTCCAAGTTCGGGTATAGTTGGCAATTAAAATCCCCCCCATATGAGCAACCCTTCCCGATAACCCCCATCAATTGCATCACTGAGGGGAAGTATTCCTTATCATCCACGTTAGGACCATAGGGGTTAACTACACAGATGTCCCTACCTTCTAGTACCCTCTGCAATACTGCCATCCTACCTTCCTCGTCTATGACCACCTTGACCACCCACAGGGGTAACCCCGCCACCACCCATATCAGTACCCCCTTGCAAATTTAGAATAAGTTGTTCCCACCACCACCCCCCCACCATCGCTTAAGGAGATCTAGGTCTTTGCACACAATATAAGTTTCCTGTATCATCGCCAATCGTACCCCATGCCACTTCAGAAATCCCCCACTCGCTGGCACTTCACCTTCTTACCTAGACCCCGAACATTCCAGGTCCCGATTCTTAGGCTATTCCCCCCCCCCATTCTGGTTGTAGACATTTCCATCCCCCTATCCCTTTCCTATCCGCATGATCCCTTCCGCCCCCCTCTGGACAATTCTCCTTCATTCCCTCAGTCTCACTGTTCCTTGTCCCCTTCTACATATCCTGCTAATTTTGTTTTGATATACTCTTCCTCGCTCTGTAGGCCCTGCTCCTAATGACAACCAACCGGGCAACTGTGCCCAACTTGTGAAAAATCTCAACTGTTCCCCCCTCCCTTTCCACTGTACCCCTTTTCTCCTACACACCCTCCTCCCCCTGACCCCCTCTCCACCTCACTGTTACACCCCCACCCACGCCTCAACTGGCTCCCCAACTCCCCCCCACTCCTCCCGTATCCTAACTCCTGCCCTCCCTCCCCCTGGCCTTCCCCAACCTTGGTCTGGGTCACCTTCCCCCTTAACTTTTGACCTTGACCTGTCTCCTCTGCCCCGCCCTCCTCCAGAGAATGACTAGTAATTTCTCGCGTACTAATCTTCAGTTTCAACCTGGTGCACTTTCACCTTCCGGCTTCCCACTGATCCCTCCTAGCTTTCCACTCCACCTCACCCACCCTGGTCCCCTGATCGCTGGTATCTTCCGCCCCTTCTCTGTGAGCTCTCGGCCCTTGAGGTTGCTTCTCCAACCATGCCCACACCTCCTTTGAAGTACTGAAAAACCATGATTCCCCCCGCCCCCCACAATCACCTTCAACTTATCCGGAAAAAACATCATATATTTGACATTCAACTCCCTGAGGCGGTGCGGCACTCCACCATTGGCGCTGCACCTCCAGTGTGAAGTCCGCAAAAATCTGCAGCTTCATGTTCCCCACTTTGAAGAGGCCCACTCTCTGGACTCTTGCAGGATAGCGTCTCTATCTCTAAAGTTTAATATTTTCGCCACTATGACCCTTGGTGGTCCTCCCGGGTGTGGAGGCATGCCCGGCACCCTATGTGCACGCTCCACCATGAAACGTTTAGGCCTTTCACCCTCAGGGTCTCTAATATGAGCGGCTCCATGAAAAGTTCAGTACTAGGCTCTTCTTCTCTTTCGGGGACCCCCACTAGCCGGATGTTGCATCGCCATGATCACCCTTCCGCATCCTCTGTCCTAGACTCCAATGTCCTGGTCGCTCTGACCAAACCTGCCACCTTATTTTTAAGTCATTGCAAGTCATCCTCCACGTTGCTTACCCTCTGCTCCACCTCGGTGACCCTTTTGCACACCTTGCATAAATCTGCCCTGAACCTTGTTGGGAGGGATCGGAGGGAGACCCTTGTTGCCTGGATTGCTTCCATTAAGGCCTCCAAAGTCACCCCTCCTGAGGCCCCTCCACCAGCGTCTTCCCCCTCCCGGGGCGGCTCCTCACCTTTCTGGTGCTTCTTGATGGGGTCTGAGTACCTGTCCATATTCTGCTGCCTTCACCATTGTCTCTGCTTCTGGGTAACTCACTCCTCACTCGCCTCCTTTCTTGGGGACTGGGCCACCAGAAGAGGGGTCCTCACCTTCCCCACTGTGACTTCCTTCTCACCATGGGAGTACACATGGCGGGTTCTCTGTGTGACCCCCAAGCTTTCACGTAGTGGGGTATCCAGGCTTCCTGTCTGTCACCCCATGTCCCTGTGCCTCCACCTGAACTTCCGCTCTGCCGCCCAGGTACCGGCAGGTTACTCCCCTTAGTACTGCCTCAGATCCTCTGTCCCCTGCGCCCCACCTTGACTGCCACTCCAGGCCTGCGGTGTTGTCACCTATTTGTGTGAGGAGAGCCCTCTCTTCGATCCGCCGTAGTTTTCCAAGCAAGAGTAAGTGGGGAGTGTTCACACACCCCTATTTGCCAGTCCGGTCCGTCACTGCTCTGTGATGTGTCCTGCCTTGCCCGCGTCACTGGGGCCCTTTGTTCTTCGGCTCTCCCCCACTCAATTTCACTCCTTCTTGGCTGACCTCAGCCTTTGCAATTATCCCGGGAGGGTGGTGGGGGGGTTCCCCAGGCCCTTATAGCTTCCCGCTGCCTCGGCTCACCGATCAGCTAAACTCCTCCCTCCGCTCATCCGGGGTGGCTCTGCACCTCTCCAGCATATACAAGCAGGTTCTCCACTGGTGCTTCCTCCCCACTACGGAGCTGTGCCCCTCTGCCTTCTGCGCTTGCAGTACTCCTCACCTCTGACGTCTATGCTCCTCCGGCACCCTGCCAGCAATCCCCTGCTTAGTGCAGGTGTATCTTCCGTCCACCGAGTTCTGTGTCCCCAACTCGGCACACCGCCTGTAGAGGACGGGTCCTCCGCCAGCTTCAGTGTTTCTCTCGCGCACTGCGCCTTCCTTTGTTCCTCTGCTTCGTACACTGCCTGTCCATCTCCTCTCCCTCACCAGGCGGTGCTGTGTGTCTCCACGCAGGGGTCCCGCCAGCACCGTTGTACCTCCTGCTGGGCATGCAGGCCCTCACTTGTGTCGCTTCACCATGAGGTCGGAAGCCCATACTCGGATCTGGTGGCTATCTTTCCTCCTTTGTTGTCTTGCCTGCACCTCCACATTCCGTTTCACTTCAATAACTGCACTCAGGTCTTCTATCACTGCTCCCCCGGCTCAAGCTGGGTAGGGGGATCGTCTCCTTATAGCTTAGCAGGATTTAAAAGCAGGATTTAATCGGGCAGTCCAGGAGCACCCCCGAGCTATGTGCTCATGGCTCGGCTGCTAGCCACGCGCCCCAACAGTGTTATCAGACTTATTCTCTGGCAGTCTTTTTCAACACTTGTCTTGTCACTTTTCACTTGTTGAAGTATCACCACCTCTTCATAGATTTGCCATAACTTGTACAATTCCTCTTTTCCTTACGGCTTTAGCCAATGCTTGCTTTTTCTGAACTTCAACACTTCAAAGGTCATCATATTCATTACAAATGCTTGCTTTATTCAAGTTATCTGATTCACAGTTCCTTTGTTTCAGGGAACGCTTTCCTCCTCTTTCCATGCATGTGGCATTCACTCATTATCACTTTCCTTTGGTTCAGTATTCAAAATGCTTTTCATTAATCTTCAAAACAATGTAATGATATGATTTGATGTGGCATTTATAATGCGCCTGTACACAAGTGTTTCTAGGCGTGACAAGACAAGGAGGGGGAAACAAGGGAGGACAAAATAACGATCTTACTAGGCTTTGTGTCATTCAGATCGCGCAAGTGCGGGGAAGAGGATAAGTGCCAGGGGGAGGCGAAGGGGGAAGGTGAGTTAACCCACAAGTGCAGCCAGCGGGTGGCTCATAAGGGGAGAGGGAAGGGACTGTAGGGTTTCAGATACAGACCCTTAAGTGCTGGGGAACCCTGAGGCAGTGCAAGGGTAACTGGACATGCAGGAGCCTAAACCCGAGTTCAGAGGGTGACCAGGTGACCAGCGCGCATAGCAGTCAGGTGCATCAGCAGGGGAGAGGAATAGAGAAAGCGGAAGCGAAAAGAAAGGTCTTGAGTTGCTTCCGTAACTGGAGGTGGTCCTGCTCAAGTTTGAGAGAGGCGGAGAGGTTGTTCCAGAGGGAGACCCCGGCCGAGGAGCTAGATCTGCCCCCAACACCCTGCTTGGAGAAGCGTCTGACCCTTAAAGAGTTGGAGGTTGCCGAGCAGAGAGCTCGAGAAGGAAGATGTTTTGGAAAAGAAAGTTGGAGTTAGAGCAGTTCCAGGCCCCAGAAAGCTTTGTTGACAATGCACAATGCAGAGGGTTTTGAAGTTGATCATTGCAGCCACGCGGAGCCTCAAAAAAGAAAGTTTGGAGAGGTTACTCACATGCGCCAACCTTCAATAATTGTTCAAAGGTGAGTCAAATGTTTCTTTTTATTTTTCACAATTTGTTAGGCAATGTACAAACTTAAAGCATTACTTTTAGGTGTTCTCTTCACACTTATTTATAGCCATTAAAATTTCTCATAGGTCCTTAGTTGAGGAATTTCCACATGGATTGCTTTGATACAACTTGATATGAGGTGTTTCCTCCACACCTAAATTCCTTAGTTACAACTTTATATGAGGTGTTTCCTCCACACCTTTAATTTGTTGACTCTTCAAAAAAATAATTATATGAATCCTTAGATTTTTCAGTTTGTCTATGCCTTACTGTGTCTCTCTCAACACGTGTTTCCCGATTGTTGCTAACATTGGTTCATCAGGAGAGGAAATGTATTCTAAGAGAAAAGGAAAACCAGAATACTGTTTAAAATAATACCAAAATAACACCTGCTGAAGTTGACTATTTTTTCATACCTAAAATGTAATATTAATAATTCCATGACTCACCCATTCCGAAATTTTCATATTCATCCAACTAGTTTTGACAGGTTCAAGTGGATGAACAGTTTCTCTTGATGGTATAATTATTAAAGAGATTGCCTCTTATTCCAAATTTTGGATGTTTCAATGTCGGAACTAAAAAGGGGAGGAAGGTGGAAAAAGAGAAAAGAATATTTCCCTTTTAAAGTGCTTGGAGAAAGGATTCCAATTTTAATAATAATTATCTATCAATATTTGACTCCTTTTAAACTAAAAAGATAATGTTCTTACCTTGTTTCTTCTTAATTCAGCGATCCTCTGCCGTGATAAACTTGCCATTATGAGGATAGCGTTGTCTCGCTTGTTCCTGCTATTTATGCTGTGTTTTTACCGTGATGACGTCATTGCACCACGCCCACGTGATCTAGCGTGACGCGATGACATCATCACGCACGTTTTTAGCGTTCCGGTTGCCATCTTGTGCCATGATCAGCTTTCCATTAGAAGGATAGCGTATTCTCGCCTGTTCCTGCTAATCATGCCGCAATTTTACCGTGGCGATGTCATCGCACCACGCCTACGTGATATGGCGTGACGCGATGATGTCATCACGCAAGTTTTTAGCGTGCCGGCAGCCATTTTAGATTGGTGAAATTACCACTTTAATCGGCTTGACTAAAAGATATTTTCAACCGTGTTCCTTATTGAATCTTGATAATGCTAATTATTATAATAGCCGGTTGTTCAAAAAATGTTTTAATTAATCTGAGGTCATCTCAAAAATGCAAGGTTACTAATTTAACCGTTTGTTTTGTGACTTGTTCACTATTATTTCTCTGTTTGTTTTTCTGCATGGACTTATTTTATGTGAACTAATTTTGATTTCTGTTGATAAGATTAAAGCTTCCATAGTATGTTCTTTTTCGATTCGCTTGGGTTTACCATTTATCAATAATTACATAACATCCAAATCATATATAATAATAAACTAATCAATTCATAATTTGATATTCATGTATCGATTTTACACAGTTGGTTAATCAAATATACATTTTCATAAATGATATGATGATTAATTAAAGCCAATTATACATTTCCGTGTCAGTTTAAACCTGTGACACAGGTGTCCATGATGCAAATCCATTTGCATTCATTTTTACGCAACAAATCCTCCTTATTTCCTCCTCTCAGGGATAAAGTCACTTTCTCCAGGCCAAAAATGTTCAAATTTGAAATGTCATAATTTGGGTGATTGGTGATAATATGTACTGAAATGGGAGATCTTAGATCTTTATTTCTGATTGCTCTCATGTGTTCAAATATTCTTGTCTTTAGTTTTCTTATGGTGCTCCCTATGTACAGGGTACATTCAATCCCATAAATAACATATGTGGAGTTGCAGTTAATCATCTGATTAATATGTTTGGTTTTTCCATTCGGAAGGTCAATATCCTTTTTACCTTGTTTCATAAACGGGCATAATTTGCAATGGCCACATTTAAAAGTTCCTTTGATTGCCATTTGGAAGAAATGTTTTCTTTCATTTGGTATAGGACTCAGGAAACTTGGCTGATCAAGTTCTTGATGGTCAGTGCTCGCCTGAAACAAATATTTGGATGATTGTCCAGATGTGTTTGTAAACTTAAGTCTGTAAGGAGAATGTTCCAAAGTGTCTTTAGTATTTGTTTAGTTCTATTGACTTCTGTACTGTATGTGGTAATAAAAGGAATTTTAGGACTCATTTTTTGTCATGATGCCTACCCCCGGGGACCCAGACCAAGTCCAGCAACCCCGGAAGCAGGCATCAAGTTGCTCCAAGCAAGCCCAACAACCCCTGCTAGGGGCTATTTGGGTGCAGTCCTGGCGTCTATGGCGCCAGGCTCATATGGAAAGTCAGTCCTGGCGCCATAGGCGCCAGGCTCATAGATTAAAACTTACCTGAGGCAGACCATGCTGCAAACTTACCTGATGCAGACGATGCTGCAAGAGCTCCAAGCCAAAAGAGGCTTGGAAGGGACTACTTTACCTAGGGACTATTTTGTACTCGGGTGGGGCTGGGGAGGAATACTTACCTGGGACTACTTTGGAGGCTATTTAAACCATGCCCGAAGAGCAGCACACGGTTCGCGTTATTCTGCATCCAGCAGCATAACGCTCACCGTCCCTGCAGATCTGCAACCAGTCTTCTGCCACGCCCGCCTCGAGTCTGGAGCTCCTAGAAAAAGGGAGAAAGAAGGAGAAAAGGTTAGAACAAGAGCAATACCTTTGATCCTTACCTGAATTCCCGATCCAGTGCGCCTTCGAGCTGGAAGAAAGAAGTTATTTTATGCGCATCGCCTTGCCTGCTGCAGCGCCGCGCTGAACTCACCAGCCTTCGCAGCATCTTCACATTCCACCGCATCCTTCTGCATGTTCCCGCCGCACTCCAGCACCTAAGGGGAAGACAAGAACAGCAAGGTGAGCCAAGGGAATACACAGAGGCAATACTAGTTCCCCCCCATAGACTTACCTGATTTTACCACATGGGGTTCTATTCCTCTTCACGGGTCGGCACAGCTTCCACTGTATCCTCGCCAAACCCCGGCCCCTTAGGGGAAACAAAAGGATAGCAAGGTGAAACAAAGGGACAAACAAGGGGAAACCTCCTCACCACAATACACTTACCTGATTTTACCTCCGTATGCATTATTCCCCGAGACTTCATACTTTCTCTCAGTGCCTGAATAAGGGAGAAAGCAACAGGTTACATATTGACATTATTTTATCGAACTGTGTTGGATAATACAAATCCTTACCTGAATATTACCGGTTGCCACGGGGAACTCTTCGCTAGGGTCAAGCTGCAACCTGCAAGGAATCGGACAAGAGTGAAAGTCAGACATTTGAACTCTTACAAACTACATACTTACGGCGTCTTGCCGGGAATCTCAGAGTCATTATTGTTCTGGAACTCACCAATTCCTTCGAGCCAGTGAAGCAACTGGTTATCTACGTGTCCCTGCGCTCAATGCAGGATGGAGAGCTCATCTTTCCAAACCATCAGGTGAGACTATAAGAGGGGACATCAAAGGTGATCAGTGGGGAGAACAGCGGGAGTGGGGGGGGTTAACGCCTTGCTGGAGACCGCAGCTGTCCAGTTCAGATCGACGCCCCTGTGGGAGCCAGGTGAGTGTAACATTTTCGTTAATTTTGGCTTGTCCTTCAATAAAGAGTCCCTTGAAACAAGTTCTGCCTTGTCAGTTGCTTTTTTGATAATTTTTGTTTCATAACCTCTCTGTGTAAATTCACGTTGAGTTTGCTGAAGATTGTCTTGAAAGGTGCGAGCAGTGCTAGAGTTCCTTTTGATTCTGAGAATCTCCCCATATGGAATGCTGTGAATAGTGTGCTTAGGGTGATGAGATGTAAAGAAAGGTCTTGCGTTGCTTCCGGAACTGGAGGTGGTCCTGCTCAAGTTTGAGAGAGGCAGAGAGGCTGTTCCAGAGGGAGACCCCAGCCGAGCTAGATCTGCCCCCAACACCCTGCTTGGAGAAGTGTCTGACCCTGATAGTTTGACTTCTTAGAGACGTCAGAGATGAGAGGAGATAAGGAGAGGGTGAGTCGGAGATGACACCAAGGTTCTTAGCCTCACATGAATGAGCAGGAAGAGGGCTCAGAGTGGGTGGTCAGAGAGAGAGAGGAATGGAGGGAGCGGGTGTCCCAATGAAGAGGATCTTAGTCTTACTGTCATTAAGGCAGAAATCATTGGCAGTACACCATTCCTGAATTGCGACCAGATAGTCTGGTATGAAAAAGAAGCAGAGGTGGCTGAGGGTAGCCTGAAAGAGAGCCGAGTGTCATCCACATAACATTGAAAATTGGAACCGAAAGTAGCGAATGGTGGGCAAGAAGTGCCAGGTAGTGGTTGAAGAGCCAGGGAGAGAGTTTAGACCCCTCGGAACATCACAACTAGAAAGAAAGATAGAAGAGAGGAAAGACCCCAGTTGGACCCGAGAGGGTCAGTCGGTGGGAAAGGAGGTCAACCAGGCCAGGGCTGATCAGTAATACCAAGGTTGTCCCGAAGAATATTGAGCAGGATGGCATGGTTGACCATGTCAAAAGCAGAGGATAGATCAAGGAGAATGAGGAAAGAAGGGAGATTAGAATCGAGATTGGAGAGAAAGTCTTCACAGGGGTTCAGGAGAGCAGTTTCCGTGCTTCTGGTAGCTCTGAAGCCAGACTGGTGGTCATGGAGGCAACCAACAGATTCAGTATGTAGATTAAGCTGGGAAATGGCCAGCTCTTCTAAAAGTTTGCCCAAGAAAGGAGTAGTAGCAAATTCCCAGTTCCCTCTCATGCTGGTAATTTGCACTCGGCTCACAAGTTTCTCATTCACTTTTGACTTTACTGCTTTTCTGGCCCTTCCGGGGCCTTTTCACTTGCTTTGCAGTTCAGTATTCTTAAACCGCTCTTTTCATAAAGTACATCATCCTTCACAACGCTGTATGCATCCAGCATCTGTGGTTTACCTTTCCGAAGCGGCAATCACACTGTCTCTGCTTCCATTCACTCACTTTTGAGTGTTCCGACCTTCTGTCAGCACACGGCTTGCACCACAGTGTCCTGGAGTCACTCAGCCTCACTTGACTCATCGGGTATGCTGTCTTTGTGGACCCTTCTCCGCTCTGGCCGATTCTCCATGGCTGCTGCTCCCATTTCGGCAGGCCCCTCTTCTCGGGTCTCCGACACCTCGTGCTATTGGAGGGGGAGTGCTCTTGACTCCTTGAGGTTGGCAGCCTGTTCCTTCCACCAGAGACCTTCTGACAACGCCAGCCATAGTCTGGAAGGGTTGACAGTGACAGGATAGTATTTTCCTTTTTAATTTTGGCTAATTGTTCTGAGGAGAAGGACTCGATACTTAATTTCAACGCTTACCCAAATGCACCCTGCATTAGCAGCACTGCGAGCTTGGCGAGGCTCTTGCTGTTGAGTCCCCTGTTTCCTGGAGGAGGTGGGATCTTCCGTATCACGTGACCGCTCATGTGACTTTGGCCGTGAATAAATTTCCGCTAGAGCCACCCATGTGGCGTTAAGCCCTTCGGAGGCAAGGCCACTGGCTGTTGTGCGGCTGTTAGGCGCTGGTGGCGCATTTGCTGGGAGGGGGACTGTGGAGGTGTTCCCTCTTTGATCCCCCGGTTATATTGTGTACCAGTGAAGACTGACAAGCACATTGAGTGGGTGCCTGCATTACACAGCCCGTCGCAAGTGAAGGGCGAGCTCGCTGTATCCGCTTTTTGCTTGTTGTGAGAACAGATAACGGGACGTCAAGAAGCCCATTAAATAGTACAAACTTTACAAACCGGAGTTTATACAAACCTTGGATATACCGAGCGCAAAGTAGTACAACAGGCCTATGCTCCACGGTATCAAGAAAGTGCACGCTAAAGTATCTGTTGGAACTCACCACTCAAGATTGTTTACAGGTGGAGACTGCGGGCTGATATAGGCTTTGATCCACGGTATCAACAAAAGTGCACATTAACATATCATTAGAAAACTGTTATTTAGGACGGAAAATAGGAGGAGTTTGAGGGCCCCTCAGCCTCTGATCCACCACCTCATAAGTGGCAATCTATACAACGCGGCACTCTACCTGGCGGCCAAAAGCCTAGGAAATGACCCCCCCACAAACCAGATTGCAAACAAAGAGCTCAGCCCCCCCAACATGAAGAATAAAGGCAACAAAATACAGGGCAAATTCCTTGGAGAAACAAGGGAAAATCTAACAGTGGACATTTGCAACACAGACAAGGAAGCCGAAAACAAAGACTTGAAACAAAGAACGCCATCCTACACTAATGGTAGGAATTCTAGTGAAAATTCACCAGCAGGAAACGTAGCAACAAGAATAATGCCCATGGAAGAGAGAATCATCATGGCCCTAAAGGAAAACACCACCTCAACCCCAGGAACTATCCAACACAAAGCACAAGATCCAAACAATACACAGGGGAACCTGGAGCAAATTGAGCAAAGACAAGAAATCGCAATCCAAAGTAAAAAACAAACTGGACAACAAAGACATGTCCTCAACAACAGAGGAACAAAACAACTGCATAACAACAAATAATGAAGTCCAAATAGACATAGAAAGCGAGAGACAAGAAAGGAAAACAAAAGCTGTAATTGATGGGCAGAAAGATGGAAAAGAAAAATCCAAACATCAGATAGAACAAAATAAGGAAGAAGAGGAATTAACACAACAACAGAAAGCGAAAAAAGCAAGAAGAAAATGGCAATCGTACGAGAGTAGAAGACAATCGCAAATGATCCTGAATAAAGAAAATCAACTAACAAATCCGAAAGCAGCACGTCTATCGCTGGATATAGCGGAAATTGAAAACCTCATGAGGAGCCATATTTGACATGATTTCTTAGATAGAATTAGTGGTGCTAACCTCGTGGTTAATTGAACCCAAGTAATAGCAGCAGTCTAAGTGTAATCACTCTACTTTCAAATCCTCACTGCTGTACACCAGTATTAGGCAGAATTCCGTGCAGGGCCCTTAGGGACTAGTACACACAATTAAGACCACAGGTGGCAATACAAGTTTTACCTTTGGTACAAGCCTGTACTACTAGGGTATAGTGGTAGCAGTAGCGGAGCAGCCAGGCTTATGCTTATCTCAAGAGTAAATGAGCAGTAGCAGAGATTACACAAAGGGACCACAATTACTGTGACTCAAGCAAACACTGACTCAAGGTTTCAGGTAAAAAATATAAGTACATTTATTATTAAACCATTTGTTATTAACACGACACTTCTATTAATTCAAAAACCACACGTAAAATATACTACAACTAACCAATTCACTTTGTACAGTATTATTCGAGGTAAGTACCCTGTGTTTGAATGGACCGGTGTTATGAAACAGAACACGTTACCGTGAATACAATTGCGATTACTTTTTGACAGTCCGGTCTACTAGATTAACGCGTATCCGCGGCAAGAAATGCTACCGGGGTAAAAACACACTTAGCACCCGAAATACCGAAAGGTATGAGGTATTGGGGGCAAAAATCACAGGCAATATGTTGGTTACGCAGACAGAATCGAAGAACACACATAGAAAGGAATTCAAGAGTCAAGGGGCCGGAGCCAAAGTCTAATGACACCGGGTGCTTGTTGTCGAGGATCACACAGTTGGACAGTTCGAGATTCAACGTTGCCAAGAGTACTTTGATATTGTCAATGTTCGGAAGCAAAAGTTATAAGAAGGAGGGAAAAGTAAGGACGAGCCTTAAAGTAGAGAAATAGGAATTTCACCCAAAATTCCTCAAAAAGGACACAGTACCTTTCTCAAAGAACGAATCTGGTGCCGCGGCAGTTGTTCCTGTTGGTTTCCCGCAGACCCACGCTTTCCTGCAGCTTCAGCACGAAGAAGGACGATGAGGGGGTCCGCACCACACAGGGAATGAATGAAAGGTGCGCTCCTTAAAAACAGGAGAGTTTCTTCAGGTGACTATCCGGACCACTAAAGCAGTGTGCAGCGATTTCGACCACGAAGGCGACCTCTGGCTGAAGAAGATGAGCTGGTTATCCCCACCAGGCTTAAGGGAAGAAGACTCCAGACTGGATCTCCTCTTAGTCGTTGAAGGGTAGCTAGCTCAGGACTGCAGCAGGGCTTCACCGGTACGGGGTAGTTGCAGCAGTGGACCTCTCCTCCACTTCTTATCAGTTCCTTGTAATTCCAGTGGCGACTCTCTGACTTCCAGCCCAAGAGACCTGCCTTTTATGCGCAAAACCCCCATTCACACAGCCTGGCTATCAATCACCCAGCAGGGGGTTGTCCAGCCCGGACAACCACCTTGTCCAATCAGGTCAAAGTGCGACTTGGGTTTCCTAGGATACCCTGTGCAGGGGCTGACTACACCCATCCCTCACATTCAGCCCATCTAGACACCCAGGCGCCTTGAGGAGGGCTTCTAGGTAGAAGCCCGCCAAAAGACAGCGAACAAAGGAGGCAAACCTGGTTTGCCGCGCAAACTAAAACACAAGAAGGAGTTTAACAAAAAGAAATGGTGAATAAACCACACCAGAGCCAAACGAAAAAGGATTTGGTCAAGCGGGTTTAAGTCTGAGGCTAACACAATAGCCTACAATATTACCACGGTTATATAAGATAACTGCGGTAGAAATGTAGGGTAGATACCACTGCCACCAGCCATGTCTAAATGTTAAAAGAGCAAAACAATGCTCTAGGAGGTACAGATAAAGAGTTAAGAGTTAACCCTCCCAGCACTCCATGTAAGATGGTGTGTACTCGGTCTGTGGTTAAATGTGACTAAGTAAAGTTAATGGTAACTTTACCCTTTTCTGGGGGACGGTAGTCACCTCAGAAATGGAGTCGGGGGAGTCTGAATGACAGCCCTGTGCCACTGCACAGAAGGTGCTGTGTGACACATACAAAGTGGGGGTTACTGAAATGGTGTACTCCAGAGCCCACCATAACAAAAACAGGTCACAAAACATAGCAAAATACCAGTAAGAGTGGGGGAAAAACTCACACTCTTGCCAAGTGGAAAGAAACAACTCCAGAGATCCAGCAAAGCTGCTGAGGGACTCACTAGGTAAGGGAAATTAGCCATGAAATGAGAATTCTCCCTAACACTGGTGTTAAGATGAGCTCACCTGCACCTGGTTGTTCAGTCTGCGTGCTGCTAAATGTAGGTGGAAAAGTACTGACGGGAGTTAGAAGCCAACTAATTGTAGGGGACCACGCAGTTGGGGGTCCTATAGTGTGTGTAGCCAATGGGACATCGTACATTTAGTGACGTTCATAGTGGCCATTTTGAAGGGAGGGCTTAGTCGCCCCACCTGATGTTAACTATCCGATTACCACTTTCTGTTACAGAAAAAGATATAGAACCTATGCTTCGTTATTCACTTAGAACCAATCTCCCCTCCCAATAGGTTTTTGTATTTTGCCACTTAGGATGACGTTGGTAATGATGCAGGTCAAAACGTCGATGATGACCAGTTATAGGTATAAGAACCCAGCTTTTTTATGAAGTAGAGAGAGTCAGAGTATCGAGTGATTGCTGATGTTCATTGTACTCCCTGTTTTAGATACTTTACATTAAAACAGACAAACTTTTGCCAAACTATTTGTGTCGTCTTGATTATTGATATATGAATAAAATTTGCATCCCCATCTATCTCCAGGGTACCGCAACACATCTTAAAGGGCTGGACGGACCCTCTAGTTCAACACCAATCTGGGTCCTCTGTTCATGGGAGATAGCAAATATCATTATTACTTGTCCACCAAACAGTGTAGTGATCAATAAAGCGACACATGTCTTTGACCCTAATTTTTTACTTTCCCAATCTGGGTGCACCACATATTTCGATACCTATTTTATTTGTGGGGACGAGGCTTATCCCTGCATGTCCATTAATTGGGGAGGGAGTTGTTAAATGGGATATGTTCTGTCTGCAGTCTGTGATACTCCCACCTTTCCAGCCCAACTCTGCCCAAGGAGAAGCACTGCTTGGGAAGATTTTGTTACTGGTGCAGGATATCTCATACAAGCCCTTGGGATGAAAATAAACAGAGTCTGTCTGACCCAGTTGTCATGGCTGGTGGAGGATATTGCAAATGCCACAGCATCCTCCTTGACCCTATTATCCCAAGTAGTCATTCGAACCATGGTGCTTCAGAACCGTATGGCTTTAGACATTGTCATAGCCTCATAAGGAGGCATGTGTGTAATTGTGGAAAGTGAGTGCTGTACTTTCATACCCAGTTGTGCAAATACTGACATCTTTATCCACATTCGCCCCACTATAATCCTCCTTTACACCAGTCCGAAGGCTTCCTGGACTTTTGGGTCTTGGATTGAGGGTCTACTGGGACCTCTAGGTGCGTCTAGTGATCAGATTTTACGCATAGCGCCGAAATTAGTCCTGTCTGATGATGGCTTGTAAGTGTCTCTATTATTGAGCATGCGCCACCTGCTCTGAAGTCTCTCAGAATGACCAAGTGCTTTACTATCATTCTACTGAAGAAATAATAGGTTATGATATGCCTGGATGTGATTTTTATTCCTCTAAAGATGTATGTAATGAGACTAGAGTGAAGGTTTCATAGGAGGGAATTGTGGGGGAAGGTCTGGAATTTAAAATGTTATACTCCCCTGGCACATTGCTGCATTATAGAATTGAGTAGGTACTGTAAACTGCCATGTTTAAACACTATTTCTTGCCCGTGTGAGCTGAGGCTTTACTGTGCATGTCCTTGCGATGAAGTCTCTTTGCCTTGTGTTTAGTTATGCTCGCCTCCACATCGCTCGCTTCTGATGCATTTCCCTTTTGGCAAATGGAAGCGTATATTAGACTCCCACTTTCATTGGAAAAGCGGCATTAGCAGACGGAAGCCATCATAGTGTCAGCGTCCTCGTCTGCCTAAGACTGCGCGTGAACCTCTGAGGAGTATACTTACCTCCACTAAATGTATCACTTTATGCTGTCCTTCCTGATAACACTGTCTGCACATGTGAGAACACAACTTATATCAAATACTTGTATGATGCAGCTTTGTTCCCAGATTGTAACATTGGTTCAATAAGATTGCCTGCCCTCTCTGGATCTCCCCTTCCATTGAAAGACATGTGTTCCTTTGGGTATAACATAACATTACAGGTGTATTTGTGAAACACACGTTCACCCCCGAAGGGGCATCGTGGTGCTAATAACAGATGTTTATTTTTACCCAACTTAATGGTACTCCTTCTCTCGACCTCGGAAGGATGAAGGGCTGAGTGGACCTGCCAGGATTCAAACCTGTGACCATGAGGTCAAACATAGTTGCAGTGCATGCATTAGTCCACTGAGCCACAGACCCGTCTAAGGTATAAGAGACCAGTGCTTGGAGGGAGGGAGGTTCTCACTTGTATCAAAGTCTTGTAATGTTGTTGGTTTTTTGTTGTCCTGTTGCTTGTTTTCTACTGATACGTTGTTCACCAAGCCATCAGAATAGTGAGTGGTCCATTTTTCCAACCCCAGTGCCCCGAAACTACAAATATTCTGTCCACCATGTTGGTATCAGGCAGTGTGAAAATGTGGGCTAGTGAACCAAGACCATAAGCTTTTCTGTGTCACTGTGAGTGGCTCTTCTCCCTGTCAGCAGCAAAGTGTGAGCATTCAACTGCATCTGACTGCAGTGTCTCCCGTAACATTTCTGTTTGACTGTGGCTTAGGCTTCATGCAGAAGCTTGTGTACCTGACGTGCGCTGGTTCTCCACTTCGATTCTGTGCATGGACCTGCACCTTGGCCTCTGGGAATGTAAACAATGAATCACTTTTATTACATATGTAAGTAGAGGGATTTTCTTGGGGGTTTCCTTGTTGTGAAGCTGGTACTAATCTTTGGTAGTATAGGAACAACTTTATTTCAACCCTCCATGAAGCACCTATTCCTCATTTCAACCTAGAGTCCTGTCATCATGGTAGGAACTATCTGCACCTGATTCCATTAATGAAATGCAAGGGGGTGTTGTGCTTGTTCCTTTATATACCGCCTCCAAGGGCTACATCACATAGTGGATGGCTACCCTTTTCCTCTATGTTTCCCAGGCCTCCTTCATACTGTCAAAAACCAGAGGGTGTTTCACAACCTAGTCCCTGAGGATCCCATAGTCAGGTGGCCAGGGAAAGGCCATCGCTTTTGGATCCCGACCATGGGGCTGGACAAGCGAGGGAGGATCACCTGACACAGCCCTCTCCATGCTCCACTCGTCTATATCTGATACTCTCGATATCCTTGCCCCTGTCATGCGAATCCGCCTGAAGCCCAAAGCCAAGTGTAACTCCTGGTATGACTCTGCCTTCATCAGCCTAAAACCAAGTGTAGGGTTGCCGAGAGGAAATGGCATGCTTCAATTTCATCCACTGACAAACTGGCCTGCCGCCTGCTGCAAAGGCAATAGCGGCTCTCCGTCCTCACCAAGAAGAGAGCACATATCCAAGCCCGTGTCTCTGCGGCATCGAACAACTCAGCTGACATCTTTAAAATCTGCAAGGAACCACTGACCACCAGAGAAAGGTCTGGGACCCAAGAGCAAATACTGAGAGCATTAGAGGAAATATTCCTCGTAACAGTGGGAATGAGGGAACCACTGACCACCAGACAAGGGTCTTGTACCCGTCAAAAGGAAACTGAACGAACAAGAACGTCCTTGTTGCAGTGACAGCATCAAGTCCAGTGATCAACAAATAAAGCTTTGGGACCTTGCTAACAACAGACCGCAGTGGCAAAGTGTACATCAAGCTGAAGAGTGTGAAAAAGAACCGTGCTGGTAGAGCAGTAAAGAAGGCAAATGCAAACTCTATGACTCAGTCTCTATCAAAATATTGTAATGTTCCTACACAGCAAGGTAAGAAAATCGGTATTCAGTCTCAGCTGGTGTACATGCACCAGTAGCTTTGTTCATTCTATCTAAAACCCCCTACCAAAATTGTAGAATATGACCACAATCCCACATCATATGACTTAAAATACAACATTCTGAAGCACAGCAACGCCATCTCAGTGCACTCTGACAAGTGTAAGTCATCCACATCTTACAGCATTTAGAGTGAGCCTCAAGCTTCACCCGCTCAGGTGGTCTAGTCTCCTAGCTATTCAACCAATAAAATGTTTTGTTCAAAAGGAAGACCATGTGATATTTGGCAGGGTCGGGGAAACCAAACACACAATTATGAATACTTTTAAAAAAGTAGTCTTGCTGGCTTATACTGCCCCACTACAAAAACTTCCTGAGCATAGCTTTTGATTTTTATCAGATCACATTTTGGCATCACCAGACAAAGGGGCTGAAGAACATGCAATATCTTAAGAAGAAGGCCGATTTGAATGTCATCTCTACTGGCAATGAGAACTAGATGCAGTTTTCCCATCTCATACAATCTAAGTCTATATCCTCCAACACTATATTTAGGTTAACCAGAACAATTCTCCTCAATTTTGTAAGAAGCCAGATTTGACACAGTAATGTTGAAAGGTAGATGAATACGTCATTCATAGCTACTGCCCTTTCCCCATCCCAATATCGCACAGGTGAGAAACGATATTTATTAAGGCGACCGTACCACCCTTACCCAAGACAGTTGCAGCAAGAAAATGACTTCATGTGACTAAAGATGGTGAGAATAAGCAAACTCACTGTTAACTGACACACGTGCATGCAGTAGACACAAAGAAAATAGATATCATACTAAAATGTTGACCATAAAATGCTGACCTTTTGATTACTGCGCAGTCGCAGAATACAAATACTCTGATTTCGACCGTGTATATTTAAATGCCCATTCATATGCTGCGCTGTGCTGACTCATCATTAAATGAGTAAACGCGCACTGGGGTGTGCTGTCATTTCCTTCATGTTTTTTTTGTATGCCGTGCCGCACGCACCTTTCATTAAATGAATAAACGTGTGCTGCGGTGTGTTTACATTTCCATGCATTTATGGAGACATCCAGTGGCAAGGATATGCTAACGGCCCATTCATGTCTGTGCGGTGCAGAATGGTTTCACTTTGTCCGATTACTAAAAGGCATACATGTATTTTTTTTATAACAGTTATTCATCTTCACACTTTAAAATAAATCATGTTTCTCATTTTTATGTTTTGATTTTTCCCCCCAGTGTATTGTTTGAGTCCGTGCGGGCGCATTAAACAAAAAAATAAATACTTGTCAACTGAAGCATTGTGTGGCGTGTCCAGCGAGCAAGTATTACTCACACAGCTGCTTTCGATCAGTTACAATGCGTCTCTGTTCGCCCATATAAACATGGTAAAAGATAAAGTTTAAGCCTACAAATATACGGGAAGTATACTGTCTATATTTTTAATAAGAAAGTTTATTTTAATATTTTTTGCATGGCCCATTTTTCTACTATGTGATCACTGCGTCGCCGTTAATGCAGTCAGCATTTTTATAGTCCACATTTTCGGCTGCGCAGTGATCACATAGATCCAAGAAAATATGCACTCACCATGAAGAAACACGGACAATAGGTTAAATATGTATTTATACACAAAGAATATCGCTTGCATCCACAAAGACATGAAGAAAATAACATAAGCAATGTATAAATTGAATGTGACATGAGCTACCAACATATATAGCTCCAAAACATAGAAAAACAGTAGTATTGAGCAGCCATCTTTTTCAAAATGGAAGCAGCAGCACGCATTGAAATGGAAGAAAGGCCTCATGAAAATCTAAACTGCTGAATTTACTGAAATACAGACCCATGCAGGCCACAGACAGTACCTGCACATACCCAGCCAAGGGTACTGAGAAATTAGGGAGGGTCTGGACGATTCAGAGTGTCATATTTTTCTAAGATCAAATAAAGAACAGCCAGCCTCTAAAAGACAGGTGCACAATCATTTTAAGGTAAAATGTTCATAAGGGATGCATCGACTAAGTCCCCAGTGGCCTAGAAAGTAATAACAATCACATTTATATTAATTAAAATCCCAATAAATGCAGGTTGAAATAATTAAACATGCGGTCCTCTCTCACATGACTCTTAGTTCAATAACAGTGTCTATTCATTAGCCCCGGACACAGATAGGGTACCTGCATCGGCTCCCCACATAGTCTCAGAAATGTGGCCCCTTACAAGGTTAATCATAAAGAAATCACTCTAGCTCATTGCCTGGGAATTCAGGATAGTATTTTCTTTACTTGAAAGGAAAACAGCTCAGTTCTGGCTCATCTGTTGACAACCTGTCAATTGACCAAGGTTGGTCAGTAAGATGCCAACCAATGAAAACCCTCAATACTAGGCCGCTCAGTATGTGTTGCACTAACTAACCAGTGACACATTGTAGAGATCACATGTATTCACCATTATCAATTTAGAGGCGGTCTCAGGTGGAGCCATCAGATATGTAACGTCCAATTAGAAGGCTAAATAATTTCCTTAACCAATCCCTTCACCTGCAGATTTTTTTTAACCAAGATTGTAGTATGAAGTCCGTAGTGAAGTGTTTTTAATTTATAATCTGTTGTTTTGCATGAGAGTTCTGAGAGATGTGAGATTCCTAATGCTGGTATGCTGTCCCTGCTTTATGTTGGATTGTTAATAATGTGGGGTTTGCCTTTCACTTTGACTATTTCCGTTATTGAGTGTGGGATTTCCCAGCCTCTCATGTATGCTTAAACTGGTGTTTTCTAGACCATCTTAACATATGGTAGTGGATCAGGTGGTTTTGGCCAAAGCACTGAAAGTTGAAGTTCCCTGCCGGTATCACGCATGAACTGAAAGAGGTTGGCTGGAGCCGCCTCAGAGAAATTTCAGGCAAATCCTTGCGGGGCATCCCCCAGGGCGGAGGGAGGCTGGCTGATTGGGGGAAGCTCTATTCCATAGTCCATCAGCTGATCCTCAGGTATAAGTAGGTAGCATCTTCCTGCCAAAATGGGAATGGGGGAGGGAAGTGTTTGTGTATTGGGGTAATTGTTGAAAAATAAAGCATTAATGAAGATGGGTAACATGTGACAAAGTCACAGAAGATTATTTAATACACCTCGCACAAGGTATTAATGGTAATGAGATGTCCCGGCACAAGGTCACGAAAGATTACATAATACACCTCTTTATGAGGTAATATTCATAAAGTTGATTACCTCATCAGGAGTGGAGAAAACTGTTGTATTATATTTGAAGTGTATTCATTTGAGTAGTGCTTGCTGGCACCAGCTGTAGGTTGTAAGGTGGTTTAGTTTGTGAAAATTGAAATTTTGTGTATATTGGTGTATATTGTGGAGGACGTGAAGCTGTGGTTTGGTCCAAAGGGTGTGGTCCAGAGCGTGGGCGGTGTTTGTGGAGTTGCCCGGGCAGTTTGTCTTGATGTAGAAAGTGTGGTGTGGGGGGGACATAGAAGTGTTGGGAATAAAGGGAAATATTGTTGGGGGAAGAGTGTGAAGGAGGGGTGAATAGAGAGTACGTGGAATTGAAATAGAGGCTTTGGTAAGCATCGGCAGACTAAATTGTGCCATACCATCATGGGAAACACTTCCCTTATTAATTATGTAATGCACTGTCCAGTACAAGGACAAGATAGTCAAGCACAATGCCCAGTGGATTTGTGACACTGTGAGCAAGATTTTTATGCCTTGGCCGCAGCAGGGCACTCTTTCAAGATCTGTATTCCAACACGACAACATATTTGCATGCCGCACACAAAGAGAAGCAGTTACAAAGATGATTAGCCATTCTAGAACTGTGGAAGTTGTATGGGATGAGATGTAGGAACTACCCGTGAAAGAGTGGATGCTTAATCAGCACGAAGGGGAGGGAGCGCCTTCAGCTCCTCCTCCTCCTTCCAGAGCACTGATCTGTCTCCCGAAACACAGGGACTACACCATTACAAGAATTAAAAGCAACATCAGGATACACTAACCACACATATGCGCCCCCACCTTCAACAGTGAATATGTTATTTCTGAAGTAAAAATAAATGAACAAAAGTCAGTGTCCACGCGCAATAAATATGTTGAATGTTGAGAGTTACAGGCAAAACTGACAGAGGCTGAGGAGAAGATCCGGAGACAGAGAGGCAGGCAGGGAAATAGGGAGGAGATGGCAAGTGCCCCGAATGAATGGGTGTGAGGACAAGTAATGCTTACATTAGATAGAAAGAGTATGGATGACTTTAAAGAAAGAGAAAGGGAAGTTACAGAAAGACAGGAGAAGGAAGAGGAAGAGAAAAAAAGAGAACAGGAGAAGAGAGAAAGAGAATGGGAAAGAAGGTATGAAGAAGAGAAGGGAAAGGAAAAGAAATGAGGTACAGACAGAGGAGAGAAAACGAGACGAGGAAAAGGAAAGATAAAGGCGAAGAGATGCAGAAAAGGAAAGGAGAAGAAAAGAGAGGAAGAAAGAGATAGGACGAGACAATTATTAATAGAACGAAGCAAGGAAAGGAGACGAATAGAGATAGATGAGATTATCAGGGGACGTGCGGCCCCCGGATAAAGAGAGAGATACAATGCATGTATTGAGAGAAAGGCAAAGGAGTTGGGAAAGACGTAGCAAGGAAGTGGATGAGATACTCAAAAACCATACACTGCAGATGAAGATGAGGGAGAAGCCATGTGAAAAAGGATTGGTAATTTGTACAGAAGTATGGTATGGTATTGTTTATTTATAAAGTGCATATACACAGGCAAGTATTTCTAAGCACTCAGGGAGGGTGGGAACATGGGGGAAAAGCAACAGTCACTCAGAGCCCTTGAAATTCTGAGACGATAATAGTCTGCACAGGCAGAGTAAGTGCATAGAATACATTTAACAGTTTGAGATACAGCAAATAGGCCTGATGGCAACTCTGCAGTTTTTACCAGTGCAATTAAGGGGTGAAGACGAGGGAGAACAGACAGACGATCTTCAGGCATGGTGCGTGCTGATCGTGCAAGTGCACAGGTGGTCACAGGGAGGGGGAGGTCCAAGTGCACCCTGTCGGTGGGGACTGGGATAAGTGCAGAAAGAGCCATCCTTAAGGGTTATTTCTCAGTGCAGTGAGTTTGGGTGGGGTGTAGGTTCCTGAGGCAAGTGTGAAGGACGACTAGCGGGGGTGCCAGGGACTTGTGAGACTCTGAGGTACACCGGACGGCCAGCAAGCAATCTATAGGAAAGAGGAGATCGAGAGGGAGAGAGCAGAGAACTAGGTTAGCAGGGTAGAGGAGAGAGAAGGAAGAGGAGAAGAGGAAGGTCTTGAGGTGTTTCCAGAACTTAAGAAGATCAGGCTGAACATGGAGAGCGTCATGGAGGCTATTCCAGAGGAAGGCACCTGCTGATGATAAGTATCTCCCACCAAATCTCTGCTTGGAGAAACGGCTCACTAGCAGAAGGTTGAAGGTAGATGAGCGGAGAGCTCACCAGGGACAGTATTAAGTAGGCGGTGTTGCAGGTAGGTAGGTGCCAGGCCCCAGAAAGCCTTGTGAACCATGCAGAGTGTCTTGAACTTGATCCTTGCAGCCACGTGGAGCCAGTGTAGGGATCTCAGCACCTGAGAGATGTGGTCTCTGGGCTTGAGGCCAAGGATACGTTTTGCGGTTCTGTTCTGGATGAGTTGCATAGAGTGCGGGGGAAGAAGGGAGGTTGAGGAAGAGGCTGTTGCAATAGTCCAGCCTAGAGAGAACCAGGGCTGTCATGATGCCTACCCCCGGGCATCCGGATCGGGTCCATCAGCTCCAGGAACAGGCATCCAGATACTCATTAAAACCCCAACAGCCCCAGCTGGGGGCTGTTTGGATTCAGTCCTGGTGCCCCTGGCGCCAGGCTCATCATAGAAATCAGTACTGGCGCCATAGGCACCAGGCTCATAGACTTTACATACCTTATGCAGACCATGCTGCAAATGAGTCCAAGCCAACGTGAGGCCTGGGTGGGACTACTTTATTAAAGGGACTATTTTTTTACTCGGGTGTGGTTCTGGGGAACTTCTTACCTGGGACTACTTTGCAGGCTATTTAAACCACGCCCGAACAGCAGCTCATGCTTAGTGTTATTCTGCATCCAGCAGCGTAACGCTCACCGTGTCTGCAAGTCAGCATCCAGTCTTCTGCCACACCCGCCTCGAATCCGGAGCTCCTAGACAAAAGGAAAAGAAAGCAGAAGAGGTTAGATCACGGACATTATTTGATTCCTTACCTGATTCCGGACCCAGCACATCTCCGAGCCTGGAAAGGACATTATTTCAGCACGCGTCGCTTCGCCAGAAGCAATGCCGCATTATACTCACCAGTCCACCGCATCTTTCAACTCGGCCCTGCCTCCATCATTTTCTTCGTCGAAACCCAGCACCTGGGGGGAAAACAAAAGGAATAACAAGGTGAGCCGAGAAAACCGACAAAGAAAATCTCTTTGCCACCATAGACTTACCTGCTTTACCACCGAAGGTATTATCCTTTAATTCGCTGCATCTTTCTATGCCGCACCTATAAAGGGAGAGAAAACAGCAAGTTAAACTCATGCACCTTTTACCGGACAGTGTTTGGTAATACAGACTCTTACCTGAACGCCATCAGCTGCCTCCAGGCAATATTCTTTTGGACCCAGCTGCAACCTAACGAGGGAATGGAACAAGAGTGAACATCGGACATATTGAACTTGTTGAACTTTATAGACACTGGAGTCAATATTCCTCCGGAACTCCTCCAGTACCTTCAAACCAGTGAAGTAACTGGTATCTACGCGCCCCTGCATGCCATGCAGGATGGAGAGCTCATCATTTAAAAACATAAGGTGAGGTTACCAAGAGGGGATATTGGAGGTGATTAGTGGGGAGAACGAGAACAGTTGCAGGGGGCCATCACTAAAGTCCACGGGTGGCTAAATCCCTTTCTCCACTTGCAGGAGAATACTTCTACGAGTCCAGCAGACAAGATTAGGCGGGCCAGTCCAGACTGTCATCTCTTCACAGCTGTCCGGGTCCGATCGACGCCCCTGTGGGAACCAGGTGAGCGTAACAAGGCTCTGGAGACAGTGAGCCATTGGGGGAAAGTGAGAAAAGATAGAGAACCTCTGAGGAGGTGTAGATGATAGTTAGACTTTTTGGAGATGTCTGAGATGTGGAAGGAGAAGGAGAGAGTGGAGCCAAACATGACCCAAAGGTTTCTTGCCTCGCAGGTGTGTGCAGGCGCAGGGCCATGGGAGGCCGGCCAGAGTGAAAGTGGGAAAGCGCGAGCAGGGGTCCCAATGCGGACAAGTAACATAGCAAAGACGAGAGGAGTGTCTTCACAATGTGCGGGAAAGAACTTATTGGAAGAGGTACTGAGAGGGCCATATTATCACATGGCCCTACCTGCTCCTCACCTGAGTCTTCAGTGGAAGTATGTGGGGATGGCTCTGCAAAGGAATTTTTTGTACCCTTCTTCTTCTTGGTGGTTTTTCTTTCTTTGTAGAGGTAAGGCCTGCCACAAGGAGAAGCCACTATGCCTGCAAGGTGACAGCCAAGGCAAAGGACTCACTCCCTGGAACACCCAGCCTGGGGGAAAAGCCTCCGGGCACCAAATAAACCCTGTAACGGACTCTGTTGTCTTGGACTGCTGTGATGGTAAAAGCACACACGATCTGATGGTGTATATCCAAGATCTCTCATACAGGTAGAGAGACAGGCGAGCTCAAGAACACATAAGAAAGACTGGGTGTCATAGAAAGAGGCAGGCGAGAGCCAGTACAAAACTTTGATGCAGACAGGAAGCAGCAGCAAGGTAAGTAGTAAGAAAGAAATGAACAGTGCCAGGTTCCCACGGCAAGGGCTAAGAAGAGCAAGAAAGGGAAAACTAAGAAGGAAATCCAAGCGGAAAACTACTCGGAGCGTCTTACCCACAAGAAGGCAGAAGAACTAGCGTTGCAATGCACCGCCGCAGAGAGCCAGATTGATGATACACCCGGCATGTGCGGCCATGATGGAAAAAGGCTAAAGCAGCAGTAATGTTGTCGGAACAGCGTAATGGCACTTCAATGGAGGCGGGTTCCTCTTCTCTACAAGCACCAGAAGGGAGAAGCTGTGACCCATATGTAATGACTGCCCTTTGGAGAGTAGATTTTGGGGATAGGGAGGACAATGAAGGAGGTGGAAATGATGATACAATGTTTATAGATGAGGAGGACGATGAAGAGGAAAGAGCTGCACAAGCCCCCTCTACAAGTGCAAGAACAGGGAAAGAGACAGTGTGGTCAGATTTGGATGACCCAGAAGGGAGAAAGCCAGAACCTGTAGAATTTCCTAGATGCCCAAAAATATGATCAAGCAGCTTAGACGGGAGAACCCAATATGAAAATAAGTTGAGAACTTTACCGGCAGCCAAAGAAAGTCATCATGACAGACACAGTTATAAAGACGAAGGATGCTGTAGCACTCGGACCAGGAGTAGAATTGATGCACTTCCCATTATCAGAGAAGGGCTGAGGATGGCTGCAATATATTCCATGGCCAGAGATGGACAAGAATGATTTAGTCTGTAAGCTACCAGCACTGACATCGAGAGCGGGCAAGTGGATTTATGAATTGGAAAAAATGACAGCTACCATCGCTGACATCAGTAGCAGGCAAGTAGGTTTATGAATTGGAAAGAATGACAGCAGGAATGGCGTTAGCAGTGGGTGACATAAAAAGCTTGCCTGCTGGCAAAATAGGAGCGAGGGCAAATGACATTTGAAAACAAGCGGGATATCTCGGAGTGACGGCCCAGAACACCACTCATGACGGAGAACATTTTAATAATTGTAGGGCTGATGTATGGAGAGCACTTAGGGTACATTATCCCGATTCATCTGACATGAGCGCAATCATGACATGTAAGATGCGTGACAATGAAGACCCGGTTGCTTATATTCAAGAAAAATGTCATCTCGAAATGAGAGAGCCGTGGGACAAAACAATATCTATTTTTTATCACATATCGTACCAGGGGCTGCCTGAGGGAGTGCAGAGACAATTAAAAAAGATAGTGGGAATGCAAGTGAGACTATGGCCAGAGATTCAGTTGACTATAGTGCACCACTGTCGGCTAATACAAGAAAATGATAGAAAGAAAATTGAGGAAAGAAAACTGCAGGAAGCAAAACTAGTTCAGAGAAAACGATTGATGTTTTCAGTGGAAGGAGCAGTGTTAACCAGTGGTGAGGTACAGCCAATAGCTAACAGAAATTTTGCAGGTAGACAAGGGGAGAGTATAATTATTTCCCACGAGAAAGAGGGGGTGTGATTTCAGGCTCCACAGGAAGAAGGATTTAGTGGTGGACAACCCGGGTTTGGAGGACAGACCCATCAATGTTGGAAGTATTGTAAAACGGGGCACATTTCAAGGGTGTGTAGAAGCAGGGGAGGAATACAACAGAATAGGCAAGATCAAAGAGGGGGGCCAGCATACCCCCACCTTATAGTGCAGCACCACCTGAATATTATGCCCAAGATCACTTGCAGTCTCGGACACAAGCACCACAAATGCAGCCTACATAGCAAGGGAGGCCAGTGCAAATGCAACAAGTACCAATGCAAGTACAGCATGCAGACATAGCAGATACTGATGCAAACACAAGCACCTGTACAACAGAACACAGTTGCAGTATGGATTGCAAACATATTGCCACAGACAGCCACGCCCAGGATAGGGGGTGGGACAATAATACCCTTTCACCCGCACAGGACTGAATATATAACCACAATAGGACAGCCCACAGAGAGACCTGATGTGTTCCATCCTATCAGTTATGCAAGACCCACAAGAGGAACTGAGAGTCGGGGTAACCATAGGTGGCAAAACATTTCCCTTCCTTGTAGATACAGGAGCGACTCGATCTTATGTTAGAAAGGGAAAATACCCAGTGTCAGGCATTGCCATGAAGGCACAAGGTTTTTATGGGTTGATAAGTATGGTTCCTTTCACTGAAGACTTACCTATCACTATAGGAGAGCGTGATCTTTCCATACCATTATTGTATTCCTGCAAGACACCAGTTAACATACTGGGGATTTGATGAGCAAACTGAACATTACAATATCATGACCAGTGAATAATATGTTCTACTCCAGGAATCCATTATGTAAATGCACAAGCATTCATATCAGCATTTCATGGCCATAAAGCACAAAAGGGTGTACCATTAGACCCGGAGGTATTCCTTTATGGATTACGCATACTGTTAGCATGGCTTCCAAGGATAAAGGGCAGATTATTGTGATTACCCACAGAGTTTTTGTTCAGACTATAAGTACCCATGGATGAGGAAGAAGGGCAAGTGATTACAATACAGCTAGAAGCAGCATTGCTGAGGAAAGACAGGGTGATTTTGCATGGAGGTGATGATGAGGGAATACACTGGAGGACAGTGATAGCTCTTTGCGAGGGAAACAGACTGACTGATTTGACAGATGAAGACTTGTTTACAGACGATGACTCAGATGATGAAGTAATGTTTCACATATGTCTTACCTATCAGTTAAATATTGAAAACAGAATGCCTCAGAGAATGGCAGTGGTAAAAAAGATAGTCTTTTCTCCAGCAAGATATGGCACAAGTACCGTGCACATTGTGGACCAGTAGTCCATATGATGTTGGTCTATTAAAAGGAGTAGGAGCAGTCAAAAGTAAATTGAAGCCAGAAGCTGTTTTGCCAGGGGTGAGACAGTGCCCAATGTCAAAAGAAGCAGATCAAGGTATTTATGACACCATTGCCACCCTAGTGCAATAAGGGATATTAGTGCCATCAGAATGTCCATGTTACACAGCTGTGTACCAAGTAAAAAAGGCAACGGAGGGGTCATGGAGATCTATTCAGGACCCACGCCCCCTCAACAATATTGTTGAAGCAGAATTTCCATTGGTTCTGAGAACCCAGCCACAATATTTTGCAATATTCCGTCTGAAGACAAATATTTTACGGTGACTTATTTAAAGAATGCCTTCTTTTCAATCCCCCTCCATGAAGAGTCCCCAGACTTGAACTTGTTTTCCTATGGCAGGGTCAAGTTGAAACATACTTGTTTACCTCGGGGGTATTGTGAGTCCCCCTCAATCTTCAGTTGGGTACTCCAGATGAACCTTGGATACGTACACCTTGACCGCACAGTAATTAAATATGTAGATGTCATTTTGGTGTGCATCGAGATGGAGGAACAGAGCAGTAGGGACTCAGTACAGTTGATGACAGTCTTGGCAGAGAGGGGGGTACAAGGTAGACAAGGGAAGAATGCAATATTGTCAGGAAGAAGTACTTTATATAGCTTGGATAATATCCCAAGAAGGAAGAAAAGTGACCCGTGAGAGAGCAGAAGCGATCATGAAAGCAGCCAGACCAGAAACAGTAGGGTAATTGCAGTAATTATTGGGTCTTTGGAATTACTGCAGGCATGGGTCTTCGACTACAGTACATTATGTCAGACCACTTTTAAGGGAACTCAAGGAAACACAGAAGGACAACAGTGACATAGCCTGGACAGGTGAAATGATAGAGGCATTTGATGAATTAAAAACTGCAATAAGCATAAAACCTGTGTTAGGGATCTCTTATTACAGTGCAGAATTCTTTTTATTCTCCCATTAGAACAGAGTAGTGATGAAAGTAGCCCTCGCATAAAAGGCTACCATGGTACACAAACTATTAGCATTCTACAGTGTGATCTTAGATCCAGTGATGAGAGGTCATTATCCATGTGAACAAGCATTGACGTCAGCAGTCTTTGCAATCGAGAAATCTGCTAGCATAACAGTGGGCTGTGCAGTAACATTATATGGTGAGCATGCCCTGTTTGCTAATCTTGAAAAGCCTAAAAGCATATTGACCAGACATAGAGCCTCCAGCTACAAGGTTATTATATCAAACCCATTGATTAAAATTGGCAGATGCAGAGTAGTGAATCCAGACAGATTCAACACAGAGCCAGTAGAAGAAGGAGATAATGTGTACGATTGCACCAAGTACACGGAATATCATGAGGAGATACCACACATTAAAGAAAATGCCATAAGGAAGGCGGGTAATCCTCTTTATTGATGGGCCCTCGTCAATTTATCAGAGCATGGGCGAAAGGCACTCTTGGGACCGCAGTGGTAAAAGCAAGACTGAACGACAACTTTGAGACAGTAGTCCAAATTACTGAGTAGCAGGGAAGAGCCCCACCAGAAGAACAGGAATAATGGAAATGAAGGGGGTGTTCATTATCCCCCACAGATGCAATGTGGTGGCTGGACAGCACCAGGAAACCAGTGATGCCCTTGGGATCATTTAAAGTAGCATTAGATCAACTACCTCACCCAGCGCACACAACACGAGAATGTCTTGCAGTTTTGATCTCTGAAGACTGGTTTGCTCCAAACCTGGCAGACCATGTTGCCAAATTAATTGTGAACTAACTTGCCAGCAGTTTACTTTTGGGGACACGCCGTGAACAGTGAGAGGAGCAATACCCTGTCCTACTGGACCCTTGCAGCATTTGCATATAGATTATGTAGATATGCTCCAAGTTTGTAATGGCTACAGGTATATGCTAGTAGTCGTATGTTCCTTTTCCTGATGGATTGAAGCAGGTTCATGCACATATCCTGATGCCACATGTGCTGCAAAGTTCTTCGTATGTGAGGTCTTCCCAAGGTGGGGAGTGTGCAAAGTGCTCAGGTCTGACAATGGACCACATTTTGTAAATGAAATGTTTGAGCACAGCACAATTCCGTTGGGTATTAAGCATAAATTCTTTTCTGCTTACCACCCAAAAGCAAATGGTATTTGTGAGCATCTCAACAGACTCCTCAAAGAACATATTTCCAAGTTAAAAGTGACCCTGAAAAAAGGAAGGCTCCATTGCCTACCCGTATCCCTATTTACATTACATAATCAACCCGGCTCAGACCATCACCTGACTCCTCATGAGTTGGTGACAGGGCGCCATCTGCATGTACCTCGTGCTCCTCCCACTTGAGCGCAAACTGATACCCATAGTGTTTCAAATGTATTGGGAACTGAAATGCATGATTATTTGACTGCTATGATCTGAGTAATACTTTTATTTCTCGACAGCTTCATGCACGGCAGGTAGATCGAAGAAGACTGATTAAGACAACGAACAAATTGATGCTACAGCAGTTTTGAAACCGCTTGCTCTATATCCGGGGGTCAAAATTCTCTGCAGAAGCTTTACCTGTCGCTGGCACAAGCTGCGGTTTGAAGGACCTTTCGTTGTACAAGAAGTGACATCCACAGCTGTAAAGGTACAAGGAATACGGGCATGCCTGTACCTTGGGGATGTCAACCCTTAAAAAGGAGAGACCCCAGTGCAGAAACCCCTGAATTAAAGATGAAGAAGATACGAGACAAGTACAGATAAGATCAGTAACCAGAGCAGACCAGCAACCAGAGCTATCAAGAGACAGTGTTACTTTTGGTTATATACAGCAGCAGAGGAGACAAAGTGGACACATCTTTCAATCATACCTGCATGAGACAAGGTGTAGCACTTTAACAAAAAGAAAAAATATATACAGTAAAAGCTTCCTCTAACAATTATATTTCTTATGACTTTATCTTATTGAGTAAACACTTATCCTGCTTTAGGAGCAAGAAATATAACCCTCGATGTTCTTCGCATTTTATTTTGGAAAGGATTTATCTTGCTGTATGAATGCAATTCTTCCTGTGAACACTTACACTTTGAAGAAAGAAACTTTTGGGAGGGGAGGGACAAATGGGACTTTTCAATTTTGTTAGATATTCACTTTTGGCACGTAGATGTAACAATGCTCATGATTATTTGTAAAGAGTCAATACATTGGCAATAATGCTCATAGCAATGTCTTTTACATTTTGCAGCCTCTATTTTATTATTCTCATTGCATTAAAAGAGTTGGTCCTTTATAATATATCGAAACCAATATATAGCAATATAACTCCTATCACCATCAATGATGAAATGGTAACCCAAGAATTTCCTGTAGTCACCACACAGATAAAAATACTTAAACAAAGTGTGATGAATTACTTTAAGCACATGAACTCTTATACATCACTGATTCCACTCAAGTCACTAACAATTTGTGCTACCAGCATAGGACCTGAGTGGGGAGAGAGACATCTGATAAGTGCTGTTAGGTATGCTCTCTTATCCTCTATGTCATAAGCACATCCAGAGTTTGCATAGCTACAGAAGTACCTACGGACACAACACATTGCCTAATGCACCTTGCACTTTGCCTGACTCGAGAGCAATTTCAGGGTCAGACTTCTTCACTAGTATGGGTGAACAAAGCGAAATCCACACAGGAAGATACTTACATACAAGAGATAAAAATGATGACAAAGGCTGAGACACAGCATAAGGTGATAAGATATACACTATCTGAAACAAATGGAGGCGGGATTAGAATAGAAGAAATAGGAAACAACTTGATGTTGGGAAAGGGGCCAATTACAAATAAAGGGAACTGTACTCACACCTGAGTGATGGAATGATGAATGAGTGGTATGCAAAGCACTAACCTTCTTGAACAATGGGAAGAGGTCATGGTAAACACAAATGCAGCATGCATCATCCAACAGCCTATAATCACAAAGTTACTCACATGGGTCAATAATGAGGGGGGCTGGTACAGATACTACCCCTGAAAGATGCCACCATATTCTTCTGAAATAATGTTACAATACACTTTGGAAAAACACTGGGTGCAAGTGCATTTTTTATGTAGCAGGCATGAAAACAAGAACAGCAGTGCTGATGGACCACTATTGGGCTTTGTGGTTCAAAGGCATATATGCAATTGCACACACATTGGCGAGGCCTATGTTCCATAGTACTATTAAGTACACTTTTTCTGGTAATACCCCAGAGTGACATACTGTCATGATCTCTGCTTCCAAAAGGTCAGGGTTTTCCCAACTCCCTTGGAAGCAGATCCATAACCCAGGTTCCGAGTGCCAACCAGTCCCAATTGGGACCTTTTGGACCCAGTCCTGGCGCCAGTGGCACCAGGCTCATAAATATGCCCAGTCCCAGCGCTGGAAGCACCGGGCTCATAATGCTTGGGTGGACTTACCTGCAGCAGACCATGCTGCTTACTTGCCAGCCAGTTGAGACTCTGATCCTCTTCTGTTTGGAACTACTTTTCCTGTTGGGTGGGGCAGGAGCCACTCCCTAGATTCAGAACACTGGAACTCTTCTGGAAAGCAGGAACTCTTTTCTTACTAGGCGTGGCTGTGGAAGGAGACACCTAAGCACTACAGGAGGCTATTTAAACCACACCCGATGGATGAATCTTGCTTTGCGTTATTCTGCATCCTCTGCAGCAGAACGCTCATCGTGTCTTCTGCATCTGATCCTGGGCCTAAGGAAAAAGGCTTACCATCCTGAATCCAGTCTTCATCAACACCTATAAAGACAAGAAAGAACAGGTTAGCATTACGGTCTTCAGTGACAGCTCTTCACTTACCTGGTCCATCGGCTGTCACCAACGCCTCGCGGTGCATTCCGGCATCTGAAGGACAAAGGCTTACCTACTCTTCGTGCGCTCCGGAGGTCTTCACACTGCATTCCGGCATCTGAAAGACAAAAGCTTACCAACTCTTCGCACGCTCCGGAGGCCTTCGGCGCTGCATCCCGCATCTGAAAGACAAAACAAGCTGCGTTTAAAGACATTGGGGAACTTTAATACTCACGTGCCATTACTCCTTTCCACATCTAACCCAGTGGGTATTCCGGCACCCGGCAGCCGATCCGAACTTGTACCTGCAAAATAAAAAGACAGTTAGAGCGCATCGTGAAGCAGGCAACAAGCGCTTACTTACGTGCTTCCAGGCGCTTCTATTCATCACACGGGCTCCATCTTCAACTCACTTCAGCCCGTCATCCGCCATCGCCGGAACCCTGCAAAACAAGAAACATCATTACTAAAGACTTTAAAGACATTAGAGTTACTCGAAAGTTACCGTTCGTGCAGTAAACGACGGACAGCAGTCCTCTGAAGTCAAGAGGCCTGCTCCCCTTACCCAGTGAAGAAACTGGTTACAGCACCCTGCCCTGAGGCAGATGGAGAGCACGGCGTTCACTTACCTAAGGTGAGAGCGTTAACCTTTGGGGTTCTACAGGAGAAGAGAAAGGGAAGAAGAGAGAGACATTCAATAACCCAGTTCCTTAATCCCATATTTTCTATCTGCAGACATCTCACCCTTCAAGTCAGACATACAGTGCACAGAGGTCCAGCCCAAAGAGTCAGCCGTGTGTTGCACATCACCTTTGAAGATACGGTATACGCCCAGTCAAGACCGGCGCCTCTACGGGAATCAGGTGAGCGTTACACATACCAACTAGTGATTTCCCCCAAATGAATACATACCTATGTAAGAAAAGGTCCCTTACCCTCAAACGCAGTAAAGGGGAACATTACTCCTTGAAAGAAATCTATAAAGGCTTATGAGGACATACCAGATGGGCATAAATTATTCAGCGAGACAGCAATCATTCTCACATCCATTATTGTTCCTGGATTGCAAGCAGCTGTGAATGAAAAATGGCTGCAAATAAGATGGAAGCTGTTGCAAACAATTACTACAACTGTGAAAGGCTACAATGCCACAAGGGAGGAGCTAAGAGCCATCAGTCTTATGGCCCTCCAGAACAGGTATGCCCTTGATTTAATGACTGCCATGGGGGTGGCATGTGCGCAAAGATCGTGCCTTCTTGCTGCATGCACATGCCTGCCCACAATGGGGAAACTGGTGCCATCACAGAGGCCATAGCCACTTTAATTGAATTACACTGAAAAATGGAGGAAGAGACGGATGAACCTGAAAATGATGACTTGTTCAGTTACCTGTTCTCCTGGATACCCACCTGGTTGGCTAATGCATTTAAGATACTAATTGCCATAGTCATATTCATACTACTGGCCTTCTCTGTTCTAAGAATAGCAATACATGTGTGTTAAAGGGCTGCCAAAGGAGCAGTTGGAATGGAAATAGTAATAGACTTGAAAGTTCCTGCACATGAGTATACCCAAATAGATGACCCACTCTATGCCCAAGTAAGATAAAGCCCTTTTACACCTCCAGGATCAAAATGTACTTATAGCCCAGACTCGCACAATTACATTGGATGCTGGGTATTTTGCAAACCAGACGTGGAGGCTGCTATATGATCTGGAGTGTAGACAAACACATAAAACGTGCAGGCAACCAGGGTGGTTGTTGGGGGACTACGATATGGACTCCCAAGGTACCTTATTGGTGGGAGGGCACTAAAAGGGGTTTTGTCGATGATTGAACAAGAGGGGTTAATGTTGACAGGCAGATGAATAGGTCGATCATAGCTACTGCCCCTCCTGCCCCTCAATATCGCACAGGCGAGAAACGCTACTCATTAAGGCGACCATACCACCCTTATCCCAGAAAGGTGCAGCAAGAAATTGTCTTAATGAAACTAAAGATGCTGAGAATAACCAAACTCACTGTGAACTGACACACGTGCATGCAACAGACATGAAGCAAATATGCACTCACCATGAAGAAACATGGACAGTAGGTTAAATATGCATTTATACATGAAAAGTATTGCTTGCAATCATAAAGACATGAAGAACAAAACATAAGCAATGTAGAGGTTGAATGTGACATGAACTACCTATGTATATAGTTCACTAACATGGAAACACGATAGTACTGAGCAGTGACACACACAGAGAAAGAGGCACAAGGAAGAATGAACCCAAGTGCCACAGGTGCACCAGCACAAAGCATCTAGCGAACGACAGAGACTGTCCGGCAAGAAATAAAGAATGTTCAAATTGCAGGAGATTTGGCCACTTTGCAGTCGCTTGCACATGGAATGGGAAACAATGTTGCAAGCCTGGACAGGGCAAACTCTGTGAGTGATGAGGAAGAAGACATCAACAAGCCACTCACACCAGGAGAGAGAAACCCCACTGCATAATAAAGGTGGACGGCAACAAGATCAGGGTCATGGCAGACTCGTGTTTCCATTTCATGATCATTCCCATCCAGACCTACAAAACGTGGTCGGTCAGCATAAAGTGGAAGACAGAAGCACAAAGCACAAACCGACAGTCATTGGAGGGCATTAGTGAAGCTACTAGGCTACATCAAAGCCAAGCTGGAATTTTCTGAAGTAGGTCAAGCGGTCTTGTTGTGGGATGAACAGCACAAACTCTGCATTTGTCTGGATCACATCACAGAGGAGCAAGTGCTGGTAGTCAAGGGAGAAGGAGCGTCAAGTTTATGGGAAGACTTCCTCACATTATTCTTGGAAGAACCAGGCAAGATCAGTAACTACGTCCACAAAATACGTCTCAAAGACAACGCAGTGCCCGTTAAGCATGAAGTGAGGCCAGTCCCTGCAACAGCAAGACAGGCTTTGGAGCATCAACTATCCAAATGGTCAAAGAAAGCACCATCAAAGCACTTGTGTCTTTGGAATGGCTGAGCTGTTAGTCTTAATTAAAAAAAACACCAGTCCAATGACATCAGGATATGCATTGAATTGCAAAATCTCAAAACTGAAGTGATTACAGACAGCTACCCACTAACCAGCATTTCCTAATTGATTCCGATGTTGAAAGAGGCAACATTGTTTTCGAAAATAGACATGCGCGATGCATATCATCAGATCAGCCTTCATAAGGAATCACGTCCGCTGACGGTGTTCATCACCCCTTTCGGCATGTACCAATACACACGCATGCCTTTCAGCCTGTCCTCTGCCGCCTCTGCGCTACAGAGGATGATGGATTCGCTCCTATGAGGGATCTGAAATGTAGCCTACTTTCAAGACGATCTACTCATTTATGCTGAGATCAAAGAAGCTCACGATGAAGTGCTGAGGAAAGTTCTGACCACCAAGCTACAGGAGGCAGGTGTCCGATTGAGGTAAGAAAAGTGTGTACTTCGAGCCCGAGAAGTGGAATATCTGGGCTACTGCATATCAAAGGAACAAGTGAGCCCTAAGAAAGACCTCCTCCAAGCCATTGTGAGCGCCCCTGCCCCATCACTGAAAGAAGAGCTTTGGTCTTTCCTTGGGCTCGCAGAGTATTATGCAAAATTTGTGCTGAGATTTTCTGAAACCACAGCCTCCCTTAGAGAGTTACTCAGAAAAGGAGCAGAGTATGTCTGGGGTCAACCACAAGCCATCACTTTTGAGGAAGTCAAGGATAGGAATGTCAATGCTCTCATGTGGGATAAGTTTATCACCACCGACGTAAGCGTGTACAGACTAGGAGCCACTCTCACACCAAAGAAGGAAGATACAGAGAACATTGTTGGATCTGCGTCCAAGGCGCTCTCTGACGCAAGAAAAAACTATTCGACAGTCGAAAAGGAGATGCTTGCCTGCGCTTGGGCAAAAGAGTATTTCGGAACCTATGTGTGGGGCATCAATTTCAAACTAGTCACTGATCACAAACCGCTGGTTCACATTGTGAACCCAAGAGGCACCAAGACGTTGCGCCGAGACTAGCACACATTGCAGCCAAGCTGCAAGAATACACATATGAAATCTTGCACATATCAGGATGGAAGAATTCCCAAGCAGATTGTATGTCAATGCTATTAGATCACAGGAACCCAGGCACCACATTCCTCAAAGATGAGTGTGTCGTAGCGTTGATCGACAATCTTGGGACCCAAGACTTTATGGAGATGAGTGAAGCTCACTGGCGGGAAGATTTGGATAAGGACGAATCCCTGAACATAGTAGCAAAGTGGGCCTGCTAAGGCTTACCAATCAAGACAGCAGTGCCGGAAGGAATACACCCATTTTGGAAGGTCAACGAAGACATTTTTGAAGAAAATGGCCTCGTTATGAGGGGTGACCAAATAATGCCTCCCAAAGGAATGCGCAAAGTGATTCTGTGCAGGACTCATGCAGAACATCTTGGCTGCAGCATGACCCAGCCTAGAGTGCGTGAAGCATACTGGTGGCTGTGCATTTACCAAGATGTCAGAGTCATAATTGAGAGATGCCACAAGTGTGTCAACAGCGATAAAAGGCTCAATGTAAGGCAGGCACCCATGGTTACCACCGAGACCCCTGCAGGGGTGTGGCTCAAAATTGGCATGGCCTTCATTGTCCCTTTTGGACAACATGCTACTCAACCACAAGTATGGCATGGTACTAGTTGACTACCTGTCCAAATGGGTCGAGGTAGAGTTTCTTCCCAACATCACCACATCCACAGTGATTGAAGTTCTGAATGCTGTGTTACAAAGGGAAGGGCTGCCTAAAGATTTAGTTACTGACAACGGTATTCAACTCATCTGGAAAGACATGGAAGCGTTTCTGAAGAAAGAGTATATTCATCAGCTGAGAGCCAGTCTCTATCATCCCCAAGCGAACGGACTAGTAGAGCGTGCCAATAGGTTCATAAAGCGGGGGGGCCTTACAACTAGTCTGTGCGGCGGGAATGGATCCCCACAAGACGGTCAAAGAAGCCGTAGCTGACCCCAATGCCATTACAGGTGTGTCACCATTTCAAATGCTGAGAGGAAGGAAGGCGGGATCCACATTAGTACCGCCATGGCTTCACAATGTGAGGCAAGACGACACTGTTGATATGAGAGAATTTGGATGGAGGATTCAGAAACCCAAAGAACTCCCGAAGTGATTTGCGCCACGCTGTTCATCGGATGGAGATGTGAGTGGGAGATCTACTAAAGATAAAACGACCCCACAATGACAGGTTATTAGGCTCCAAGTACAGCCAGCCGATAGAAGTCACCAAAACAGGCACCAAACACATATGTACCAGCTACGGCAGTAAATGGAATTTAGAGAGGGTGGCCTTGTTAAAAATAAATCCCTTGGAGCGGAGAGAATCAATAGGAACAGGAAGTACTGCATAAGGTCAGGATCCATCTGAAGGTCCCGAAGTAACAGAGACAGAGAACAGAGACCATAAGAATGTAGAGTGCAATGACATAATGGATCCCACTCCCAGACTAAACGAACAACTAGAGAATGCCCTAGGACATCACAGTCAAGAAGCAGCACAAGGGACTGAAACCCAGTCGCCAACGTGCCCGCTTCAGGAAAGACGACCTCAGTGAGAGAAGAGGAAGATGAACAAATTCAAAGACTTTGTCAGGTCATGGAGTAGTACGAAGCAACTCATCAAGAGGAGGTATGTGAGGACCTTCCCTCACAAGATCTCGAGTGTGAAGCGTGAACAGCCCTCAGAGCCCGCCAATGCAGAGTGGACCAGGAGACAAGAGAACGCTCCCCAGTGCTCCTCCTGAAGTCAGGCCCACAGCCTGCCGTCACTTCTGCACAACACTTACTTCATCACCAGGCATAATCCCACTGCCTCCAACACGCAGCAGTGGTTGTTTTACATATGTGCCACAGAACTAAATGACAAGAGACTTAATCCTACAGCAGTTAGGCAACTGATGTGGTTGTATCGTGGATGTATCAATTGCCCTTACTCAATCCATGTCATGTTGATGTATGTTACAGTATGTGTAAATAAACCTTACATGGCACCTCAACGTGCCTTGTGCTTCATTGAGGCCACTACATCTGCTTCATCACTATATAAACGTTGTTGTTATTATTAATCATTATAGGCAAATGATGCCGTGCTGTCTTGTGGGAGGCCCACCCTCTGTAGGAAAACTTCTTTCGGTGAGTCAATGTTTAAAGCATATGATGTGTTCATTCTTTTAGTTCTCTGGGGTGATGAATGCCTTATTCAGAGAACACACAGCACCGGAACGCTGAGTTAGTGGTGGCGGGAAACTCGCCCCACGGCGGACGGTTTGTTTCTCAGGCGCAGTGGCAGTGCGCACTGAAATGTGTCCGTCTTCTGCTCGGCATAAATATTGACAGTGCCAGGAGGCCACGCAGCAGTGTGGCGCTGCCCGATGACGGGCGCGCACGCGGCGGCGTGATGTTGTACGCCGTTGCGTGCAGTATAAATAAACGGGGCGTTTCCCGGCCGCATCAGAGCGACCGGGAAGCCCGAACCTTGACCGACGGTGTGGTCTGTGTTCTTGGGGCCGGGGCTTACGGCAAAGCACGCGGGGGGCGCCAGTCACCCTCAACAGTGGCGGAAACGATGCCCGGGCCCGGCGGTGATGATCTGAACAATTTTTCACCGGAACGAGGTCGAAGGACAGACTTCGTTTCATGACGCGGGTAGTGCGTTGCCCACGCGGCTGGCGGCCATTTTGTGCAACGGCTGTGGGACTTCAAGGAGCTCCGGTTTGGGCCCTGAAACGACCCCAGGCCTAATATTTGGACATTTCAGTAGCTGACAGCTACATCTACACGGAGGTATGCATATTTAGTACATTAACTCAATTTTGGGTTTACTACGTCGAGTGGAAGCTAGGAGAAGGCCTATCTTGACTGGGCCTGCTGTATCCAGTTACTATTTTGCTACCAATTTTTGGAACACTGAAAGGCATTCTGCTTTTTCGTCCCCTTCATCATCATCCTGGTGACTCCATCTATCTTCATCCTCTTCATCATCACAGAGGTGGCAGGAGTCACTGCATCCAGGGGTGGTCCATGCTGAGAGTCACTGTGGGCTGAAGATTTGAGTTGCGGCCCCGATCAGCACTATGGGGGTGCCTGTGCGCTCAAGCTCATGAGTGACACCGAGGACCAGGACGGAGCACACGGTGTGGCGGCGCAGTTTCATCCTCGTGCACCAGTGGCCCCGCAGGGTCTTCTACCCCCAATGCAGCAACCAGCAGCTCCAGTAGATGGTCAGGCAGCGGTTCCCGCCCTTCAACCCCCAGTTCAACCTGCTGTTGCTCCTGGTGTTCAGCAGGCAGCGCCTGCCATGGCGCAGGTACGTGCGCATGCTGCCCTGCAGCCCATCCCCGAATTTGATGTGTCGGGCCTGCCATCCAGCCTGGGGCCCTGATGGAGAAGGTGGGTGGACCGCCTGGACATGTATTTCAGGGCTGCGCAAGTGGATGATGATGACACCAGGCTGGCCACGATGTTGTACTCGGCAGGGCCCTCTGTCCAGGAGATTTTTGAATCTTTGCCACAAGGGAATGGAACCTACGATCATGCAAAGGCCGCCCTCCAAGCAAACTTTTTGCCCTTAGCCAACGCGGACTATGAGCGGATCGTGATGCTCTCTGCCAAACAAAAGGACGACGAGACTTTGGACACGTTCTACGGGCGCCTGAGGCGTCTGTCGCTCGCCTGCGCCTGGGGCGATGGGGGACATGATCAGGACCATGCTTATCCAAGCGTGCTCATCAGGCAAGCTCAGGCGCCAAGTGCTGAGGGAGCCGAGAGAGCGGCAAGAATGGAAACCGGGTCGCGCCCCATAAAGACTGAAGAGATCTGCGCGATGTGGCGAGGGGGAAGAGGTGCTAGGAGGTATGGCGGCGGCACACGGGACAGAGCTGGGAGGGCAGGAGAGATTTGCCAAAAATGCGGATACGACCTGCCTCACCCAGCTGAGTGCCCTGCAGCTGGAAAGACATGTGGGCGGTGCGGTTTGCCAGACCACTTCTCAAGAGTGTGTAGGGCGGCCTTGCCCGTACTGGTGCCAAGGGGTCAGGGCCGACCGGTCGCCATTCGCCAGGGTCGGCCGTCCAATATCGCCCAGGTGGACCAGGGCAAGGAGGAGGCTCAGGCAGAAGAAGCAGAGGAAGAAGATGAAGAGAACATTTTCTTCGTATCAAGTGTGGAGCTATTAAGAGGCAGAAGTCGACGTCAACCTAGGTGCGTGGTTGAAGTGAACCAGTCTCCGATCCCTGTACTCGTGGACACAGGGGCATCGGTGAACGTCATGGCCCGAGAACACTACAACGCCATGGATCGGCCGCCCAGGCTGGTCACGCCAAAGGCCCGCATCTTCGCGCTCGGTGGGGTGGAGCCCATCCCTCTGGACGGGGCCTTTGTGGCAAAAGTGGAACACGATGGCTCCCACATCACAGCCCGCTTCTACGTGACGCCAGTGAGTAAGAACACTTTGCTAAGTTGTGCAGCGGCGGAGGCTCTCGGCATCGTAAGCTTCGCGTACTCCGTCTACCTGGAGGACATTAATGACTTGCCGGAGAAGCATCATGCCCTATTCAAGGGGATTGGGCAGATGGTCGGAGAGCCGGTGCGGCTGCACATTGACGAGTCGGTACAGCCGGTGGCCCTCAAGCATCGGAGGGTACCCTTCCACCACCGTGAGCAGGTAGACAGAGAACTGGACAGCCTCGTTGATCTAGACATTATCGAGAAGGTGGAGGGACCGACTCCCTGGGTGTCCCCCATAGTGGTGTCAAGGAAACTCAAACAACCGGGCGCAGTCAGGATCTGCGTAGATATGAGAATCCCCAACAAGGCCATCAGGAGGGAGAGGCACCTCACACCGACTCTGGATGACATCATTGCGGAGGTGCAGGGCGCTCGGTTCTTCTCGAAGCTCGACCTCAGGGCCGGATATCATCAGGTCGTCCTCCACCCCGACTCAAGGTACATTACCACCTTCACCACGCACCGGGGACTGTATCGCTACAAGAGGTTGAGTTTTGGGGTGCCCTCGGCCGCGGAAGTATTCCAGAACATCATTCGGGGTGCCCTGGCCGACCTCGAGGGCGTCCTAAACATAAGCGACGACATTCTGGTCTTCGCGAGGACCGAGGTGGACCACTTGAGGCGTCTGGCGAAAACCTTCGAGAGGCTGCAGTCGCTGGGACTCACACTACATAAAGAGAAGTGCGAATTTCTGCGCCCCTCCCTGGAGTTCTTCGGGTTTGTGTTCAGGGAAGGGGGGGTGTCTCCTGACCCCACAAAGGTACTGGACATACAGAAGGCCCAACCACCGGAATCTGTGTCGGAGGTGCGAAGCTTTTTGGGCATGGTCACGTACTGTGGCCGGTTCATCAAGAACCTGGCATCCAGGTCTGAGCCCCTCCGGGCCCTGACAAGAAAGGACACCGTCTGGAATTGGGGTCCGCTGGAACAGGCGGCCTTCGATGACATTCGGGGCGCCCTCACGGCCGAGGACACAATGTCATTCTTCGATCCCGCCTTACCATCGGAAATCATCGTTGATGCTAGCCCATTCGGCCTGGGGGCGGTGTTGACACAGATTGACCGTGATGGCGGCGTCCGGCCAGTCGCATATGCCAGCAAGGCGCTGTCAGATGCCGAACAACGCTATTCGCAGATTGAGTGCGTGGCTCTGGCGGTGCTGTGGGGATGTCGCCATTTCCGGCTTTATGTACTCGGACGCCCGGTGACGGTGGTTACTGACCATAAACCTCTGCTGCCGATCCTAGCGCGGTCGTCATCCAAACCGCTGGCATGCATTGAGAGGTGGATGCTGGCTCTCTTAGAGTATGGGGTGACCCTGGTTTACCGGCCAGGGGTAAACAACGCTGCTGACTATCTATTCCGACACCCCGGAGCGCCTGGAGAAGGAGATTGTGACGTCTGTGAGCAAGAAGCTGAGGAGCACGTCCAGGTCGTGGTAGAGGCTGCCACGCCGAATGCCATGCCTCTCCAGGAGCTGGAGGCTGCGGCGGCACAGGATGAGTGCTTCAAAGTATTGAGGCAGTCCATGCAGCAGGGCTCCTGGAAGTCAGCGCTTGAGGCCCTGGCGGGACGCACTCAGGAGGCCCGGACTGGTCTAGAACAACTATGGAAGGTTCGTGAGGAACTGTCTTTCTCAGCGTCGGGCCTGCTACTTCGGGGCGACCGGATTGTGGTTCCCCAGTCAAAGGTGGGTGAGGTGATCGCGCTGGCACACCGGGGCCACCAAGTGTCCGCCAAGACCAAGGCCTCCCTCCGGATGAAGGTGTGGTTCCCCGAGTTGGAACGCAAGGTGGACGAGTTTGTGGCGGCCTGTGTCTGGTGTCAGGCAGCCTCGCCCTTACAGCGGGAGCCGGTCATCGAGGCGATGCCGAGGGGGACCCATCCGTGGGAGGTGGTTCATGCCGATTTTGGGTCCACCACCATGGGCACCCACTTCCTGGTCCTGGTGGACGAGTACTCCCGCTACCCCGAGGTGGAGTTCGTGGAGTCCGTGGCGTTTGAACACGTGGTGGTGGCGGTGGAGAAGTTGTTCGCGGCTCATGGATTCCCTCACACGCTATGTTCGGACAACGGTGCGCCTTTTCAGGGTGAACGATTTGCTGAACTGATGGTGAGCTGCGGGGTGGTGCACCAAAAGATCATGCCCCTGTGGCCTCTAGCGAATGGGGAGGCAGAACGCCTGATGAGGACCCTCAATAAGACATTTAGAATTGCCCAAGGCCAGGGGCAGTCCCTACAGAGAGCCCTGTACCAATTCTTGAGAGTATACCGCACCACGCCACATGCGTCCACGGGGGTGGCCCCGGCAGAGGCGATGTTCAGGAGATGTCCGCGGGGGCTATTGCGGGAGGTCGGAGAGCGGGAACCTGCGGTGATTGATGACCAACGGGTCGAGATGGACCGGCAAGCAAGAACTGAGCAAGAAAACGTGCGGAGGGGGCTTCGCCCACAACAGCTGGAGCCGGGCGATGAGGTTCTCATTCGCAATCGACACCCGCATGGGAAACTCTCTTTGCCATACGAGCCTGAGCCGCTGGATGTCGTGGCCGTCCGGGGCTCCATGGTGACGGCGTCAGATGGACGGTCGGAAGTGACGCGGAACGTGAGTTTCTTCAAAAAGATCAGAGACCCCAGAGCTGACCCACCTCCTGACCCGGACCTGGGAGGAGTCCTGGAGAACGGGGGAGACCCACCCTGCATGCCAGAGTCCCCAGTGCGGGGTCCGTCGGCGGAACGATCACCCGTGCCGGAGGCGAACAGGAGGTACCCCCAGAAGACTGGGCGAGGGAAACCAGCTCGCCTCACCGATTACGTGCTGGGACAATTGGCTGAGAATCCCGAGGGTGAGAAAGTCTAGTTAAGGGGACCCGGGTGGATGCTAATAAAGGGGTGCTCATGGGACATGGTTTGTGTGATTTGTTTGTGTTGTCCCATTGTTCTCATGACTTGTTTCAGTTGCAGTGTTTTGCAGTGAAGAGTTTAATGATGGTTGTTGGTTCTCCCCGAAAATGGAGGAGTGTGGCGCTGCCCGATGACAGGCGCGCATGCGGCGGCGTGACGTTGCACGCCGTCGCGTGCAGTATAAATAAACGGGGCGTTTCCCGGCCGCATCAGAGCGACCGGGAAGCCCGAACCAAGACGGACGGTGTGGTCTGTGTTCTTGGGGCCGGGGCTTACGGCGAAGCGCACGGGGGGCGCCAGCCACCCTCAACAAGCAGGTGGCAACAATGCACGATATAAGAACCTTCAACATACCAACCAACCCTCGAGGGAAAGTGCAAGTCAGAATTTCTGGAGAAAGGCTATCCGTATGCCCGACACTTGAAAGTCTAAAATTCAGAACACAAGTATCAGCAGACATTTGAAGAATAAACTTTGGGTGCTTTAAGTGTGATCCCTTTGTCATTCATGAAGACGCCTGAATTGTGATTGCTGAACCTGGCGCAGTTTCGTTTCCCACCCTCTCCAGACGAGTCGCAGATTACTGATACCTGAGGCATTATAAAGCCGGGTTGTGGTTGTTGGGTTTACGCTGCACTCCCCGGCCTCAGGCACTGGAGCCCCCCACATGATCAGGCTGCGCCTCAGAATGGCAGGCACCTCGCGGCTCTGTTGTCTACTCGCGCAGGCCAAAATAAGGAGAGCGCCAGAGATAAGGCACCCTGTGGTATATCAACATGACGCGATGGTTACTGCTAACACGTGGATGTTATTTGAACAAACTGCAAAGAGCCAACACCAAGGAGATCACAGGCACGCCCTTTAATGCCTAATTAAATCTCACGACTCCCACTCTTCTCCCAGGGACAGCCGAACTCCGTTTACAGCTTGGTTCAGTGGCATCGTAAACTGTACGGATAGATTTCAGCTCTTTCAGATTTTAGTATGTTGTTTAATTGCTGCACTTTAACGAAGTGATTCGCCAAACTTAAGGAAGTTCTGGCCACTTACTAAATATGGGTTCCATTTGCTTGCAGATTACGTTGAGAAATGTTATTACTTTTTTCTTACTTTAATGTTCCATTTATTAATAGTATGCAACTAAATGTTTATTTTCCCCATTTCAAGTTGGCATGTTTTGACGATATACAGGTCCCAGTTAATAAAACGATGTATCATTGTACACTAGTGTGGTAACATAATGATTACCTATCTGCAGGAGTACAAGGATATGGAGTGAGTAAAATAAAGGCGAGACACCTCCCAATGAGGGGCTGCTAGGTGATATGATATGATAGGTTATTTATAACACGCTTAATACCTAGAGGTTTCTAAGCGCGGAAACGGGGATCGAGTCTGTGTTGCTCCGTGTCATCTTGCTTCCAAGGTGAGCACGTTCCCACTGAGCTATCCTCCCGAGACATAAGTTGGGCGGGGCTGGGGCTGGCAACGGCGGACGAAACGGGTGTCGTCCAGTAGTACCCACCCGTAACTGGTACTGGGCAGCATAAAATGGATGCCGACCGCCCAAGGGAGGTGGAAGCATGTTTTTTTTATTTATTTTTAAATATATAAAGCGCACTAAAGGGGCATCAAGGTGCTAGTTACAATTTTTATCAATTTAGCAATCTGTACAAACAATCGGAAATTCCTCAGTGAGCAGAAGCAAAGGAGCGCAGGCCAGGCAGGATATGTACTCAGTTAAGAGTTCAGGGAAGGTAGAAGGCGGAGTTCTCCTCTAGGACTCATGGGAGAAAAGCAATGTCTTGATCTTCGTATGGAAGGCCCAGTAGGAATGCTCCCAACTCAGGGTTGGTGGGAGAGAAGCTTGGGCCCTCTTTGGAGTCTGAATGTTGGGGTGTTAACATTCGAGTAGGAAGATGGGTGAGTCTAGTATCAGAGGCTTTTGTGAGTTTAGACGAGAGGTATCTTGGAGCAGTGTACAAATGCATTTATGGGTTATAGCCAAAGTTTTGAAAAGGATGCGCTCTCGGATTGGCAGCCAGTGCGCACTTCTTCTGGCTGTCGAGATATGATTTTTTTTCGTAATGTTCAATGCAACTCTTAGAGCATTATTCTGTATAATTTGGAGCTTGTTAAGGTTGCAGGCAGTCATGCCTGCAAATAGGGCGCTGCAGTAATCCAGCCTGGATCCTATCAACGCTCTTGCAATGGTAAAGCAGCTTTCAGTGGTGAGAAACGGTCTGCAGGCATAGATTAGTTTTGTTGTCTAGGCAGCTGAGGAGGCAATGGCATTGACTTGCCTGGCTAGTGACAAAGTGGAGTCTAAGTATACTGCAAGGGTTTTGATGTTGCTTGAGACTGGGATATAGTGATGCCATTGATATTGAAGGATTTGTAGGAACATCCAGTTGTTTAGGAGAGAATGTGACCCAACCAAGAGCAGCTCAGTTTTGTCATCGTTGAGACAAATCATGTGTGTCACCATCCATGCTTGGATGGTTTGGTAAACTGAGCTCAATGATTCCGAATCAGTGGAGTAGTCGCCAATGATGGGTAGCTGAGCATCCTCAGCATAGTTTGTATAGGATATTCCCTGCGTGTCGGGGAGGTCGGAGAGAGGCTTGGTGAAGATATTATATAATCGAGGTGATACGGCAAGTGACAGGGTGGGAAGATCTGAGGCAGATGGGGAGAAGACTCTCATAGTTCTGTTTGTTAAAAAGGAGGAAATCCAGGAAATTGCCTCAGGGGAGAAGTGGGCTGGCGAGTGGAGGTGTTGGCATAAGATCTGATGATCCCCCAAATCAAAGGTGACTGAGAGATCCATCAGTAGGAGGAGGGCTAACTTGCATGAGTCTTTGGATTCATCAAGCTGTTTCTTTAAATCAAGTAAGGCTGATTCAGTACTGTGGCCCGGTTGAAACCCTGATTGACGCAGGCCGAGGAGGTTATTGGATTCCAAGTGCAGTTGGATCTGTAAGTAAACTGCTCTATCCAAAATGTTAAAAAGAAATGGAACAGTTGTGATGAGGCAATAGTTTGTGGGGTTGTCTGGGTCTAAGGTGAATTTCTTCAGAAGCGGTAGAACCCAGGCATCTTTTAGGTTGGCTGGTACAGTACCCAAAGAGAAGGCGGCATTAATGAGAGAGGAGATGAATGGCGCTAGTGCTTCAACACAGTCTTTGATGACTGGGGCATGGCAGATATCGCCTTGACATCTAGAGGTTTTGAGACCTTTTATGATTTTGATAACCTCCCTTTCAGAGACGGTTTGAACTCAAATAGGAGGGTGTTGTGCTGGTTGACACGGGGCCTCAGGACAGGGTGGTTGTTTGGTTTTTTTTTTTTTTTTTTGCAGAATCTTTTCTTGTAGCATGGAGATTTTTCTCACTAAGGCATTTTGTATGTTAGTACACCAAGTAATGTCTTTGGTGCAGTTGGTTCTGGGGTGGGGGGTGGGGATTCTAATTCCTGCAGTATTGCAAAGAGCTTTCTAGTGCTAGAATTGGCTTTGTCATTTCTGGCATTGTAGGTGGAGCTTTTGGCTTGGAGTATAGCTTGTTTGTAAGCGTTTGTTGTACCAGCAAGTTGGACTTTGTTTTGCTGATTAGGGTCTGTTCCTCCAGGTGGATTCTGACATACGTTTCAACGTGCAGAGTATTTTGATGTCCGGGGTGAACCATGTGTTGAGACGGGCAATGGGTTTGGGCTTGCGTTTAGCCATGGGGGCTACTGTGTCAATGGCCAGTGTTAAAGATTGATTGTACATGCCTACCATAGTGGCTGGGTTGCTGATTGGAATTTGTTGCTCAGTGAGTGATTTTTAGCAATGGCAGTATAATTGAGGGAGTTATGTTTCTAGAGTTTCTCATTAGAATAGCGGGCAGGAAGGACGGCACGGCATGTCAAGTACAGGACAAGTACTGTTGGCTGTGTCTGCCCCGAGCCCTATTGAATTTCGTCTGGAGGACGTCTGAGGCTGCGACACCGTTGCTTTGCCTGACCTTACAGGAAGAAGGTATCATTTCCGCATTGGAAACCCCGCCTTCTGCTTTGGTAACGCCTCTTCCTGGGTCCTCATATTCCTACCCACCAGCGCACTGCGCGCACCGTCAAGTACAGGACATGTACTGTTGGCTGTTCGCGGTAGGTGGTAGGTTCTTCTATATCTTGTCTGTTATTTGCTCTGTCTGATTCGATCTAGGAGTTCTAGGAGAATCGGGCATCTGCTTGTCCAAATATTCTGATTGGGATTATTATCTACTCGAACATTGAGTTGGTTGAAATAAGCTGGGCTAAATTTAATCCACTAACAAAAGTCTGATAGCAACCGATTTGGATGGTGAGTAAAGGGGACAGTAGAGATCATTATACTAAGATTTGGCTTCCATGAGGTCTGATAGTTGGCATTATTTTTTGATCCAATAATATCTGGTTGCCAACAGTAGCGCTGCTTGTTTCAAATTTAGGATTACACAGGAGCCAATCCCACGCGACTGTATTGCTGAATATCTAAAAAAATGTCCTTGGTATATTTAACATGTCCTCGCGACTCCGCAGTGGTCTTAAGGAGACTATAATAATTCCAAAAAAACGTAACATTGATGCCACAATGGCTAAATTAAATTTAATGTACGGGAATTTAATGTACAGGGCTTCTAAGGATCCGCCCAATAACCATATAAATACACCAATTAAGGCTGAAATTGTGCTTGACAAACATCCCACAGCGCCTAACACAAGGAGAAGCTTTCTAAGTGTGCCGGATCCCGAGATCAATCACAATCTAGGCACGATTGAAGATGTCAATATAGGGCCACCCTCTGATATCTCAATCTTGGCACCAGCAGTATTAATGGAGCTAGAAAAACGTATTATCCTCTCTGATGGTCCATCAACGCCAGTTACAGTGCGTCCTATTGGCAAACACAAAGTTCATATTCACTGTGAGGCTTCATGTACTCCTTCATCAAAAACTCTTGCACCGTATGCTGACCTAGAAAGCTCACTTAATAAACATGTAACTGTTGATTCATATAATGAAGATTCTGCTCAAACCAAAGAGGCGGTAGGATGTTCATCTCCTGAATCTCAACATTTCATTCAACATAGTTTGATGAATGTTGAGAACAATTAGAATTTTCAACCAAAGCCAACCTCCGAAGTCAAGGATCTTCTAATCTTTGAATCATCATATCCTGTCATGTCGAGAATTCTTAATTTGCTGGATAAAGGACGTGATTATACCCACTATGAACTTTGTGATATAAAATCAGCACTACTTGATATTTCCTCAAAACTTAATAAACTCGAGGGGTATATATTCGCCGACAACTATAAAAAGCAAAAAGGTTGTCATTCTCCAAAGATTCCTCCCACGATTATGCGGACAACCGCATCTCAAACAGAGAGTGAACAAACTGGGTCTCAGGACATCCCAAAAAAAAACATGAGTGGTCCAATCTATGAATTTCCCTCGACATTCGCTCAGACGGTCAATGCACAAAGAAATGTAGAATGTATTCAAATTTGTACGCATGCACAATTATGTCAAATGGTAGCTGTCCATGCAGAGAAAATTGATCAGTTACTCTTCTTTAATCAGATGAATGATTCGGAACCTACAACAAAAGATTTAAATAAAGAGTCTCATCAGATGCAACATCCCAGTGCAACTCCCGACAGTCCATCTGAATTAATAGGAATAATAAATGAAGAGAACTCGAGGGCAGGCGTAGAATTGGTCCCCCCACAAATAGAGGAACCCTCTGTCTTTGGAGAACAAAAACAATTCATATCTTGCAAACAAAAAAGACTGCACACACGTGCAATGAACAGACTAAACTTACGTAACGCAAAATTAGTGGAAACAGAAGAAAAAAATCTAAAACAAAAAAATTAACTACCCAAAAACAAGATTCAAATGCTGACTTAAAAGCTAAAAGCAAAGTAGTATTAACTGAGACAAAAACAAATATCCCCCCTGCTCAGTCGAACATCGAATTGGGGATCAATGTGGAGGAGCTTACACTTGAAAGTCGATTAGCCTTACAGCTTCAATCGAACTTGGCCGGTCTTAATGAAAAAAGTGAGCGATAGAAAAATCCATTATGGATAAACAAAAATAATTTTCAACTTCATTATCCTCCTCGCAACAGTCTTTACTCTCAGCTTTTTACAAACCAATTCCCAACAAAAAAACTACTGAATGATCAATTCAGACCAGAAACCTCCCTTGGTGCCTGGAAATCGGTATTGAAATGCCAAGAGGAAAACCAGCCAAGTCACGCACTCATAGAGTCAGAGTGTAATACTAACACTCAGGACACTGCTGAACAACGTCATAATTCACCGCAAAAAGCGCACCGAGTGCAGTCTGAAAACAACGAGAATTCTAAGACTACGGAGGAATCTGCCTTCTCCTCAATTGACAAGAGTCATCCAATTCAAAGAAACGAGCCCACTAAGAATCCTGAATGTGATTCCATGTCTAAAAAAAATACATAAAACGGTTGAATCTATGGATCAATCAATGCTTGATATACCCACATCGAGTATTTTGGGTTGGATTAGCCCAATCGAAATACATGGAGATCAAGACCTAAATCGATCATTTATGTTGCAGACTTTTAAAAAGATTCCAGCTTTGAGAACGCTGGTATCGAGCGACATTATTTGGATCACATTGCCCTCTATAAAAAATCATAGGATAGTATTTGAACTCAAATCTCTAATAATTACGGAACTAATATGGAATCATAGAAGAGAACTAAGAACATTAGGATTATCTATTTTCCAAATTCAGACGATTGAAGAAGCAAAAATATTCAATGAAACTGCTCCGCTTATTGCAGTGAATAATAATAATCAAACAACATTACCCATCACTTCGCATGCTTCGGAAACTACAGTCTTGACACAGTTGGTTGCAATTTCTGCCGTCTCCAAAGACTGGTCCTGGCTATCAGCACTATTAGGATCCCACAAGGACTCAATAAAAGAGGAACACTTATAGTAGCATAGAGCTCCTACGAGTAATGTCTTGGAATTCATGCATAGTTAAATATTTAAAAAGGTGGGCATCAATGTTTGCCCCTCAGGAAATCATGGATATAGTCTTATGCCAAGAAACAATGGCTGTTAAACAACTTGAAATTAGCAGATTTGTTTCGTATTCCACTCTTGCTTCACGACTGTCGAAAGGCAGACCATCGGGTGGAACCACCATTTAGTGTAAACACAGGGCTTGTTTACACCTTGGCACTGAAATGCACAACATACTCCTATATTGCAATTCTAATAGAAATAGGAAAGGGCAAAACAAATCACTTACTAATAGTGTCATTGTATTATAATCCTCTAGTTACCGCAATAACTAACTTGTTCAATGATCTTGATGTTCTGTTTGATGAGGTCTTCTGTAAGTGGCCAAATGTAAAAGTAATTCTAGGGGGTGATTTTAATTCTAATAGCCTCCAAGCTCCCCTTACTGTATTAAAAACTTCACTGCAAAATCAAGCATCAGGAAAAGAGGTTTACTTTTTTAGCTCTTTTTTGAGCGTTGGAATATTGTTTTTCTTCCCTCTCGCTGAAAAGAGAATGTATACACATGGTCTCGCCGCAACAGAAAATCATGCATTCACTATATTGCGGTATCAGTGGAAGCATCTTCAAGTTGTACGGGAGTAGAAACTGCCATGATTGAATTAAGTGACCATTGTATTTTATATACAGAAATGCAATTAATCATCCCGATTTTGGTACAAGATCCACTTAGTACATTTATCATGGAAGATCGCCCAGGTGCATCATTAAGATGGAATGCGAAAACATGCAGAAAGCTAAATGCAATCATTAAAATGTTAACGCTTAATTGCATGAATTGTAGCAATACAACCATCAAAGGGTTGATAAAACTCTACAAAAATGGACCATTATTACAACTGCACTTACATATCTGGTCTGGATAAATCAAATGAACCAGCACAACCCTTAGCTGTTGATTTACTTGCCGTGAGAAATAACATCTTAAAAAAACAAAAAACAAAAAAATCAGGATATTGCGCACCTATCCAAAATCGGTTTATCTAACTCCGAATATGAAATTACAAAAAGAAAAATTACTAACAAATACCACAGTAATATAACAAATTACAGAACTTATTCTCATCATTCAATAAATCAAAAAATGATTGCATCACTGTGCTCTAATGACAGGCAATCCACCTGCGCTCTTTTAAGGGGTAATGAAAACTGAAGAAATGACGATCACTCCTCCAATATTAGTGCAGAGACATGGACGCATTTTTATAAGGAAAAATGTGCCCTACCTGAAAGATTCCGGGAATCATCTTCCAAATTTAACTATCAATCAGTAGAGCAACTGAAGGGATGGTCTATAGAGGATATGACATGGGCCCTACGAAAATTAAATAAATCAAAAGCCCCTGGACCAGACTGTATTCCTCCATGTTTACTTAAGGAAAATGTGCAACTATGGGCACCGGTGCTGAAAACACAATTTGATGAAATTATTCGGGCATCTAGTGTTCCTCCTTCATGGTTGCAGTCCGTTATAGTTCCCATTCATAAGAAAGGTACTAGAACAAACCATGGTAACTTCCGACCTATTGTACTAATTGATGCAATGCAAAGACCTTTGCTGTCTTATTATTACAGCAATTAAAAGAGATTGTAAATCGGCTTGCCATCCTTTCACCATTTCAGATTGGTTTTTGCGCCAGAATGGGAACTGCTCTGAATGCAACTGTATTGGCACAGCTAATAGCCCGCTCTAAAATTCCAAACTCGGGTGCCCTGTACATGGCATCCGTTGATTTATCTGCAGCATTTGACTGTGTAGTCAGGAATTTACTTTGGGAAAAACTTGACGCAAAGGGGATATCACAGTCCCTAATCGCGATGTTGGCCAAATTACATCAAGGCACTTCATATTTGGTTCATATCAACAACTCTGGTTGAACAACAACTCCTATCCCAACTGAGGTGGGGGGTTAAACAGGGTTGCAACTTGGCGGCTACCCTGTTTAATCTCTACCTCTCTGACATTGAACAAATATGGAATACTGAGATCACTTACCCTGCAATATTGTGACATCTACGGATTCAATGGATTGCTTTTGCGGATGATGTCCTAATCTTTGATCGAACACCATACGGATTACAAAAAAAGCTTGTAATAGTTGCAGAATATTTGTTCAAACATAACCTAACATGTAATGTGGAGAAATCGAGTATCTTCATTTTAAAAAATATGAAAAAGAGAATTTCCACAATGAAATAAACTCTATTCCTATGCCTATAAACTTGAATATGAGATACCTGGGATATGCTGTGATAGATTTTTCCTCAGGAAAAAACTGGTTAGTAAACTTAAATACGAAAAAAGCTGTTTTGTTGACACAGATGCGGATCATTTTCATGAAATATTGTACATTTTCAATACTACCACTCTTACAATTCTATATGTTGAAAGTGGAAGCCATTTTATTATATGGGCTTGATTTATATTTGTGCGATATTGATGCAATTCTAGACCAAACCCAAGGGCAACTATGGATATCTACACTGAGACTATCAAATTCTTTACCTAACTGCGTACTACGACAAGAGCTAGGGATCTCAGCTCTATCAGCAAGATTCCATTGGCGACAGTTAACAAACTATGGAAAGATGTTATTTCCACCTCAGCAATCGCTCTACGAGGAATTCTTAATGATGATTAAGAATCAAGCGCCTGTCTCATTGGTCACTTTTTAAAATCTTATGACCAACAAACTTGATGAATGTGGCCTAAAACCAATAGATCTTAAATTTCGGGTGGCATATGTGAAGAAAAGATTATATGAACATGATTGGTTAATCACACTGAATGATATGCACTCCAAAAAATTATACTCTGAAGCAGCTAAATTTGCTACTCTTAGAATACCTCGTAGAGCCTATCTGTTAAAATTCCCTGCTAATTCCTATCGCGACCTATATTTGAGATTTAAGCTCAACCAATTGCATACTTTCGAAAAAACCATTACTTGGACTAAGCAATCACTGGTGACTCAGATCACATGGTGTAGATTTTGCGATGGTAATATCTGCATGGAAAATTTAAAACATCTAACCATGTATTGTACTCATTTTGAACCTCTGAGTTACTCTCTCATTGGTCCTAATGTGTTAGGTATGATCCAAGAAGCCAGAGAATGGTGTTGGAAGAAATTTATGTGGGGATATTCATTCAAAATAATCATCGTATTGTGCATATTTCTTTAGAAATTGGTTGTTGAGTTAGATAAGAAGGAAACACATTTTATGATTATGAATTAGTCTTCTAAATTGATAGAAGGAAGAAATCTATTATGCTATCAAATATTATTTTAATCTTTTATATATGATTCAAATTGAATGTAATTATTTAGTATGTTATGTAAATGAATTGATAATGACTATGACATATTTTTTTCTTTTGTAATAATTGTTGTAAAAAGTTTGTTAACCAAACTGACAAACAACTGTTTTTTAATAAAAAAAAAAAAAAGAATGTGGAGTCTGGGTAAGGGAAAGTTGATAATATTGTGGGGCAGGATATGTTTGATAAAATTGAAATGTCACAGTTTAGGTCGGCAAGCCAATCCAGAATCCAACATTTATTGTGGGTGGGAGTTGTGATGTGGAGTGTGAATCCTACAACATCCAGGGCGTTGCTTAGAGCGAGACCATTGGTGTCAGTGTTGTCTTTGAATCCCAAGTTTAGATCACCTAGGAGGATGACCTATGAGGTGGGCTTAGAGTCAGCTGAGAGGAGAAGTGAGATGTTGGATAGTGGAGGGCCCGGGGGCCAGTAGAGTAGGTGGATGTTTTTTTTAAAACACGTTTTATTATTTTGCACAGACACAGGAATAAGAAGAACCCAACATACAAGAGAAACATAATATTGTAACACGATTGGATGACACTGCCAAATTCGAGCAAACATAATTCACAATTAAAAAGTCCAGCTCCCCTCTTCCTAACCTCCCCCGTCCCATTTTCCCCAAATCTTCTCCCATTTCTCAGGGCAGCCCCTCGCATTGAATATTCACTTCTCCAGGGCCATAAACAGTCCATGTCTGTGACTCATTTAGCCACACTTGGGTGGTCTGCTGCCCCCCACTGTGCCGCAACAGTTCGTTTCATCAGCCCAATAGCCGTAGACACGAACAGTTTCTCAAACTTAGTGAAGCCCGTTTTTCCCCACCCTACAAAAATGTGAAGTTTCCAATCCCGAAACAGAGTGGACTTTATCCAATCACTTCTGCCAAAAGCAGTGCACCTGCGGGCATTCCAAGAGAATATGAAAACAGTGCCCTCCGCCCCCCACATCTGAGACACCCAGCATGAGCTGCCTGCCCCCATTGGAATAAGGCAGTGCGAGAGTAATAAATCATATGCAATATTTTCCGTTGTATCAACCTTGTTTGAGCAGAGATACCAATTTCTCTAGGGAACAGCAGGGCCTCCAACCAATCCTCGGTTCAGGCGGGCCTTGATCCCTTTACCACCATGTCTTGAGGCAAAACAAATCCTTCTTGGCAAAGGCGGTGAGGACCTGATAAAGGGTAGAGTGAACCTTTGAACTTATATGTTCTGGGAGAAGGTTCGCCTCTAACGGGGAACAGGTCGGTACATCTCAAAGGGACTGAAACTGAGCTGATAGGGCATGTGACAGCTGTAAATAGTGGAACCTTTCAGTCTCCAGCAAACCAAGTTCATCACACAGCCCAGGAAATGGGACCACCGCCCCTTCTCTCACCACATCCCCCATGTTGCACACCTGACTTCTCTCCCAGACGCCAAGTCTACCACTCTTACCCACTTCCTGGATATAAGCATTATCCCATAGGGGCTGAACAAGGGTGGCCCTGCCCCCTCAACCCACATGGCGATTAGAGTCCCGCCATACCTGCCTAGTGTGTTGCATCATGGGCGGGAGCGGCTGCTTCTTGCGTTCACTGAAAATAATCCTGGGGGCGGGAGACCAATCATCCATAACCTGCAGCAGCGACCCATCCCCATGCAGCCAATCGTTTACAACTGCCAGTTGGCCGGCCCAGTAATAACTGTGCATATTGGGGAGCCCGATACCCCCTTCCTAGACCAAACGCTGGAGTGTAGCCAGGGCAATACGGGGCTGACCGCCCACCCAAAGAGGAGTCCGGAGAGCAGGGTCTGCTCTGTCAAATTCAGCTGCGGGAATCTGTAGATGGGTGTTCTGAAGGATGTACAAATACCTGGGTAGGGTCAACATCGTGAATGGGGCTGCTTTCCCAAGTACTGTCAACGGATGGGACCTCCATTGTGTGACATTCCACAGGAACTGTCAATAATAGGGCATAAGTTGTAACACACATAGTCTTTTAGGTGAGGACCCACCCATAACCGCAAATATTTGAAGGCCTCGGCTGAGACCCAGTATGGGCAGCCATGGGGTCGATTGTTCTCCGTCCCCTGGAGCCGAAAAAGAAAATGGACTTGTCAGAGTTCACCCTCAGCCCACTGATCCCTTGGAACTCCTGCAGGGTACGTGTGACCCGGGTGCAGGCCTCCTGCGGCTTACTAAGATAAACCAGAAGATCGCCCACATAGAGAAAGAGAGATGAGGTAGATAGATGGTTGCTGTGGCTCTCTATAAGAGGGTTATGTAAGGAACTCATAGTGGCAACAGTAAAGACAGACACAAGTGATCACAGTTCAAGAATGTTTATTAAACTGTATAGGTAGGTTGGAAAAACACCTTATCTAAACCTAAATCTAAGATGGGAGCAAACTTCGACCATCAAACAATAATAAGGCAGTCTTAGTGGCATCTTGTTAAAAAAAGGGCCTATACTAAGAAAAACCTATTGCCAATCTTTACGCTAAATACAAAAGAAGCGTGGGATAATGTTCGTAAGAAAGAAGGAAGTGTTCACAAATAATAAGTCAGAATGCAGTAGTTGGGGTCTCCCTTCCCACATTTTAAGCACGGGATAAGGTAGGATTCTGAAGCCCAGCACACGCTCAAGCTTTCCCAGCAGGAGCCAACAGTTCTGCTCTCAAAAACCAGGGCCTTCGGTGTTTAAGTCTTTTTTCTACAAAAAGTCAATTGCCTCAGAGGATTTGTTGGGTTTCAAAAATAATAAACAAAAGTTCCTTTCGGTACATATATTGGGTGATGCCTTTTACACCCCTGGATCCCCCTCTTCTTGGGCTCAGACCGTTCTCGAATGTTTGCTTCTCTTCGTCTGGCTCACTATGGCTTTCAATCTAATTTTGTCTGTGAAATTCAATAATGTTATTGTCTTTTTAAACAGTTCACTGTGGACATCCTCCGGCCAGGTTTACTCTTGTCAACACACTGTATATTGGGACTTTATACTTTGCCCCTTGTTTATCGGTATCCCTGCTTCGGGTTCACTCTTGCCAACTTTGTCATCAGTTTTACGAGGTGGGATTGACTTCCCTTAACTTCACAATCATCTGTTGGTCAATGACTTTCGACTGTACAGAGGATTTTACTGGACCCCTGTATGACCACTTTGACCCCCTTTCTCACCTTTCCCAAGGCCTTCTGTTAATGGTAGTTTCAGCAATTGGGTAATCGCCCAAAGTTTCCTGAGTGAGCACCCACGTGGTGCCGGACTCCTCTGTTGCTGGTTTTCCCCCTTTTTAGTATCAATAGGTCTTTATGCTTTCACAGTTCATTTAGCCGTTTGCTACTTTTCGTTCAAAGTGGGTTTCTTATTGGCTCGCCCCTCGATTCACCGGCTGTGATGAACCGCTGGGCTTTTCTTCTCTTTGGTATCAAGCTTGGTACCACAGAGACAAGCGCCTCTCCCCGACTTGGTTATCAGTGGAGGAGGGTCCCGTGTATCGTTGACATCTGCTGCAACACATCCTGGCTATTGTTCACATTCTAATGATTCCTTCTGCTGAGGTTTCACGGGCCTTGGTCGGAAATGGCAAGGTCGCTTCGCACCTTGTCACCCTCTCGGTTTGTGCCATCGTTCTCCTCCTCTTGGCGTGCGGTCTGCCTTGCACATATTTTGATCTTGTGTTCCACCTTTTATCCCTGTGGGGAAGGTAAAGGGCCTCAGGTGTGTGTGTGATTCTGGTAATTTGCCTGACTTTACCTGACATTTCTGTTGGGACATATCAGGTAAATGGCTTGGGTGTTAGTCTGTCATCCTTCGTGATATGTGAAAGTGTTTGTGTCGGAAAAGGGGGGTAGAGTGTTTGCGTATCCTACATGTTAGGTTGGGGAAAAGGTGTCAACAGAAGGGGGATATCGCGTCTCACCTGTCAGTGTCCCACTTCCACTCCCTGAGGACCCCCATCCAGGTGATCCTCCCTCACTGTCCACCCCCAGGAACTGGATCCAATAGCGTTGGCTGTGTCCTGGCCACCTGGATGACAAATCCCTGGGGACTAGTCAGGGAGACACCATCAGGTTTCTCACATACGCTTCCTCCATGCAATGTTGCCACATTTGATTCACAGGGGAACCGGGAAACAAAATCTACATTTCCCTCGACTTTTCCTCTTCTATGTTCCACAGTGAAATAATAGGGTTGTAGGTCTAGAAACCATTGCATGACCAGAGGGTTGGAGTCTTTTCATTGGCAAATCCAAACTAGGGGTGAGTGATCACTAACAAGTGTGAACATTCATCCTAATAGGCAGTATCTAAAATGGCATATGGCCCATTTGATGTCCAGGGTCTCTAGTTCCAACACAGAGTAATTAATTCCACGTGGGAACAGTCTGCGACTAGTAAATAATATTGGGTGTTCCAATCCATCACAAACCTGGGACAGTACTGCTCCTAACCCTGTAAGGGAGGCGTCCGTCTGCATGCAATACGAATTCTTTAGAAAAGTCAACTACCTTCAAGATTGGGTTGGGTTCTGGAACAAAGTTTGTTTCAAGGTATTATAACATACTTGTCATTCCAATGAAGTTTCTGTGGTTCAACCAGTGGTCGAAGTGAGCGGGAGAGGTCAGGAGCTGTCCTCCTATACTTTTTTAAATGACCTTGTACAGCTCCTACACTTTTATTTTAAAAAGAAACCATTCTGGAATGGTTTTGTTTTAAAATAAAAGTGTAGGAAGAAGTTGAAACCTTCACTTTTAGTACACTGCACTGAACGTTCCCTTAAACAGCAGGTGCAAGTGTTTGGGGGGGTGTATTGTGTGCGGGAGGGGTTGTGGCAATGGGGTTTGTGGGGAGCAGGGGCCGGCCAGCAGGAAACATAGTTCCACTACTTCTTTTCGAACACCTCGACCACTGGGTTCCGCATTCTTAAGGTTATTTGTTAGCCGGGCTGTTTTGTCCGAAAAGTTGGGGATAAACCTACAGTATTATCCTATCAAACTGGGAAATGCTCTAAGATCTCTTTTGGTCTTAGGTGTTGGTGTATCTAAGACAGCTTTTACCTTTTCATGTTAGGGTTGTACCTTTCCATTTCCTACAAAGAAAACAAGATATTTTACGGCTGACTGGGCCAGTTTGCACTTAGCTGAATTCGAATTTAGCCCAGTGTTTCTGAGGACTTTCATGAAGGTATAAAGGTGGAAGAGATGGTCCTCCCAAGTTGTACAATAAATGATAATATTGTCAATATAAGCTCCACAGAAATTGGAATAAGGTTGTAGGATGTTAGGGAGAATTCTCTCTTTAGGCTGAATTTCCTAACCTAGTGAGTCCCCCAGCAGCTTTGCTGGATTTCTGGAGTTTGTTTTTTTCTCCTGCCAAGAGTGAGACTCTTTTTCTCCCACTCTTGGACATGATTTATGGTGTTCCTTTGACTGTTTATGTGTTTTATGGGCTATGGGGTCCTTTACTCCATAGGGTCTCATGTGTTTTTACTATGTGTGTTACACAGCACCCTCCGTGCAGTGACACAGGGGTGTCATAGTGACACCCCACCATAGACTCCATACCCTGGGACTGACTACTGTCTCCCAGGGCATGTAAAGTCACCATTTACTAGTCCCAAATTATTAACAGAAACCGGTACAAACCATCATATTGTGAACGTACTGGTCGGGGCAATTCGATTGCCCCGGGGTTTGTTAGTCGAGGGGGCACGTCTCCGTCCCCCCTGATCGAGTTTTGGATGGTGGCAGTGTATACTACTTTTTATATTCGATCCCTATGGGATTTTCCCATTGTTCGAGGCTACCAACTTTAATTATTTAATTCTCATAGCCTCAAACATACCACCGGTTTATTTATTTAATATTAATTCGCCGGTTGGTATTTTTTGGCAGGACTCGATTCTAAAATGGCGTTTGTGTTCTCTTCTGTGACTCCAACCCAAGTCGAGCCCTTTGTTCCACTTTTTGGCGGGCTTCTGCACAGAAGCCTCCAAAAGTGGTGCCACTCTGTCTGGGTACCACAGGGAGTGTGGGAGGGGGTTTAGGCACTCTGGACTGAGTTACCTTGGTAACTCAAGTCGCACTCTTGTGTGATTGGCCCAAGTGGTGAGCCGGCCGGCTCACCACTTAGCATGTTTGATTGACAGCTAGGCTGAGTGAATGGGGGTGTGCTGCATAAAAGCAGGGCTTTGGGGACTGGAACTTCAGAAGTCGCCACAGGACCTGAGAATCCGACGAGGGAGAAGCTGAGCCGACCTAACACGATGACACCACCGGTGGGGCCCTGCGGAACCGACTCACCACTTCCCGACGACAGAGAAGATCTGCCGCATCTCACCCGTCGGTGTCCCACTTCCTCTCCCAGAGGACCCCCCATCCAGGTGATACTCCCTCACTGGTCCATCCCCAGGAACTGGATCCAACAGCGATGGCCGTGTCCTGGCCACCTGGATGACAGATCCCCAGGGACTAGTCAGGGAGACACCTTCAGGTTTCTCACACCCCCTTTTCTTTCATTCCCAACCTGTCTCTGTTTCCCAGAATTCTAACACAATATGCCAGCCACCTTTCAGCAAGCTCAATCACCCATAACCCACACCTGCTTGTTCATAGGCCTGATCAGATGCAAAAGGGTGTTGGTTGACAATTTTAGGCAATTGGGTTTTGCATTGCTTTTCTGCATTTGCCACAACTACTTCCATTGTCCAGTCAATGCTGTTGCTTTGCACACAACCAATCCTTCAGCCCATCCTTCAGGAGTAAGCACCGTTCCTTTAATTTGTAGTAGTCCTCTTTCCCAGCATTCTTGTATCTCCTTCCCTTTCTTATCCTTGCATTGCAGCATTTTGTTTTCTTTAATCTTGATTCCTGCTCCATGTATTCCAGGCTATTTCATTTTTATTATTTGATGCAATGGTTCTGGCTTCTCTCTTGACTTCATATCTTGTACATGGTTGTCTTCTCTCTGCTTTGTCGCTTTATTCACCCACACTAGGGATGCTGTTCTGCCTTGGAACTCTCCTCTGGTCGGCAAAGTGCAAGAAGTGTCAGGCAGTGCGGCTTTTTCACTGATACTTGTGTTGCTATAAATATTTTCGAGGTTCCCAAAGCATAAGGTATGAGGGAACAAACGTAGCAGCTTTCATCTGACGTTCTCCTTCCCAACTTTTTCATGTGCTGATAGCAGAGGTTATTCTTTAAATGAGCCGAATTGTCAAGATACTGAAGGCAAGTCCCTAAACGCTCACACCAGAGAGAATACAACCCGCTAGGGAAGAAAGGCCCAAGTCGCTCTTGTAAGGATAACAAGTTTTAGTCTCACACAGAGGTGAGAGCAACATCAAAGACCTCTGCTGCTAAGAACGTTCTACTGAGAGACGGTACAAGCAGAATGTTATAAAGAAACACATCGTCATCAATGGCATAGACATATACAGGAAAAACCCACATGGCTGGTTGGTGTGTGCCTATATACAATCTGCCTGCCCCTTAAGGGATGCCAGGTCGTTGGTTCCAGCACAGTCCATCCGTCTTCCATCATGTGGGTGTCGCAGGGATCATCTTCTTCTCACCAACAAAGGTCAAAGAACAAATTAACTGCACTCCTAACACAATGCTACTTTATCATTATACTGTGCACCTGGCAGGCCTTAAAACCGGCACAAGGGATGTTCTGGGCCACTCTAACCTTCACACACACATTCTACTCATTCCCTTCTGTGCCATGCAGCTCAAAGGTCTCCACCTTTGTTTTGACTATGTTTGAACCCTCCCAGCACCTCACAATACAAATCATACGATTGTCGCTCAAAGACGTGCACTGCCTGTCCCCTTTGAACATTTCAGGACTTGTTACTTTGGGGTTGGTGGTCAAAGGGCACCTGGTCCTATGGAATTTAGGGATCTTAAAGTTTCGTCAGTTATATAGGCTATAACTCGTGGTTGCCTGGGAATGGGCCGGGTCATGCTATGGCCAGAGTGAGATAACATGCACCCAGGCGCCGCTCTATGATCGCAGCCTTTTAGGGCACACCTTGCGGATAGGAAAACATCTTTGCAACACTGTTAGAACAATTCTTTTTTTTAATAATGTTTTATTGGTTTTAAAACAGTAAAGAAAAAAAACTTTAACATTTCTCCTTTCACATTTCCTCCATTCAATTAATCCCCAACAAGGAAAGAAAAGTGTGTTATTTCCAAGACATTACTTCACACTTCTCTCCTTTTTGATTATCCAAATCCTTAAGTTTAAATAAAATGATATTTTCAATTCAGTTACTTTCAAATCTCCTCTTCCTTTAACACTATTTCAACAAATTTCAGAGCTGGTAGAGTTAGCCCACTTTTCTCAGCCGTCTGTCACGCCCCATCCACATCCACAAGCCCTCCTATTGCATCCCGTAATTCCATCAATATACGGCAGAATCATAGTACACAACAAGACACCACACGCACCATTGCACATTCTCGCCTTCAGGTTTGCCGACAAGGGGCTGGCCGAACTCTGCGACGCTGGTTTATGCCTCGCTCTCCATTCCTGCATTGGCGGTTGCCGTGGAGGCGCGCCATGAGCATTCCGCGTCTCTGCTGCCGACGCTTGGACGTTCTTCCTCCACGCGTCCAATCGCGTGTGCGCCAATCACGTGTGTGAGTCACGTGACCACTGGAGCGAGCGTTCAAAAGTGACGCGCGAACTCCCATCCACGCTTCACAGCTGATCTTGGTTGGACTACGGACGCTGCTATCCTTGATCTTAGATTTTGCCTTTGGATTCCGAACCCCTTCCTCTTTTGTACCTCGCCTGGACCTGCTTCTTCCTGGTTTTGACCTCGGCTACTCCCACGGACTGCTTCTTGGATTTCCCTAGTTTGGTACCTTGTCTTGAACCGCTCCCCCTGGACACGACCTTGGCTTTTCTCCTGGACTGCAATTGGATTATCCTTTGGTTTGAATTCAGCTCTCTGCATCACGTGCCATCTAGATTGGCTCACAGTACCAGGTTCCGTATCAGGTGGTGATTCCATCCTTCAAGTGCTTTGCCAGGCTGCAACCTTGTCGTCAACCCTGCCGGCCCCTCAGACAGACACCCTACATCACATTCCAGACAACCACTCAGGGTAAGCTCCTTATAGGTAAACATTTAGGATTGTGCACAGGGTGTAATGGTTATCTAATCCGCGTGTTTGCCTTGCAGTGGTCAGGGGAAAACATCTTCCGGCATTCCTGGTTCCGGCTGACGACATTCACCACCTGTGGCCTCAAGGGCTGCTCGGGCAGTATATTGACTGTTTGCTCGAGTGGAACTTGGGGACAGAGGTATCATCGCCTACACGACCATCAAGTCCTGACAGACTGTGAAGCCACTTCTGGTCGTTCAGGCGATGGAATCCGCTGCCGGGGATCCCGTGGCCGCTCTAATGCAAGCGGTTGCATCTCTTAGAACGGAAGTGGCGGCTGCCACAACCGCGATTCATCATCGCTTAGACACCATCCAGAGCAACCGCAACCCTTTACCGCCAGATGCCGAATTTGGGGATCCGGTACCGCCTACCCCGGGGCCCTCTGCACCACTCACGCCACCTACTCCTGTGGTATTGCCCTCTCAGTTTCCTTTGGCATCCCCTGAGAAGTTCCAGGGGGACCCCAGAAAATACCGTACCTTTATCAATCAATGTAAGCTTCATTTCCTTTGTGGGCCCTTAGTCTTTCATGATTCCACCACAAAAGCTGCTTTTCTGCTTTCCCATCTGTCCGGGGTTGCCGCTACTTGGGATAATCCTTTCCTTGAAAACAATCACCCGGCCCTTTATGATTTCGACCTCCTGGTGAGTGAGTTGGCAAAAATATTTGACACCAGGTATAAAGCCCAGTCCCGGGACCTGGAGCTGCTAGAGCTATCCCAAGGCAGACAGTCTTTGATAGAATACATCACACATTTCAACCAGTTGTCAGCTGAAACCTCATGGCCAGAAAACAAGAAAGCTGTGGTGTTCTACAAAGGTTTATGTAATGCTATGAAGGACGCTCTTTCTGTTGTACCTTCCCTTCCTGACACCTATTCTGATCTGGTAGACATAGCCCTACAGGTAGACGCTCGGAGGTCTGAACGCCGGATCGAGTCAGGCCTTTCTGTAAAATCCTTGCCCTCTACCCCAGATGGTGCTGGGGAACCCATGCAAATAGGGGGTCTACGAAGCCCTGTTACCCAAACCGAGAGAGAGCGTTGAAGAACCGCCAATGCATGCTTCTATTGTGGCCTCAGTGGACATTTTGTCAATGAGTGCCCTCGACGTCCAAAGAACAAGGCTTCGGGTTTTCAGAAAGTTCGCCCTTGAATACCGGGGACAAGGCGAGCTCGGTTTATAACCCCGGGGTTCCTTCATTCGGTCCAATAAGGCCAGTAGCTGTTCAAGCGGTTCTTCAACCGGCCAGGGAGTGTTCACATGAAGTCCACATCGTCATTGATTCAGGAGCTACTGGTTGCTTTATCGACATATCATTGGCCAAGTCACTGAACCTTCCTCTAGTGACCAAGATACATCCCGAAGTGGTCCAGACAGTGGACTGGTCCTCCCTCGTATCCGGTCCGATCAAGCAACAAACCGCCCAAATGGACGTGGCCATCCAGGGCAACCATAAGGAACAACTGTCCTTTGATCTGATATCTACCCCTCAGTTCGGGATAATCTTCCCTGGTTGAAAAAACATAACCCTCTCATCGATTGGGGTACTGGTCAGGTTTCATTTGAATCTGAGGTATGCCAACATTTTTGCCTACTGGACGACGATGTTCTCAGCAGTCCCGCAAGGGCACTCGGGGGGCTATGCATAGTGGTTGAGAGTCCTCCTGAAGGGGCACACACAGTGGGAGCCACTATGTCAGGGGTACCCCCAGAATACCACGATTTCCATTCGGTTTTTGATAAAGTCTCTGCGGAAGTACTACCACCCCACAGACCGTATGATTGTCCCATTGATCTGATCGATGGGGCAACGCTTCCCAAGGGGCGCATATATTCGCTATCACCATCAGAAGAAATGTCCCTGAAGGAATACATAGGTCATGCTCTTCAATTAGGCCACATCAGGCCTTCTTCATCCCCTGTGGCTAGTCCCATATTCTTCGTTCCGAAGAAGGAGGGAGACCTCCGTCCATGTGTAGATTACAGACGCCTGAATGCGGTCACCATAAAAAAACGCTACCCTCTCCCACTCATATCAACCTTGCTAGACAAATTGACCAATGCTTCTGTATATACCAAGTTGGATCTACGGGGAGCATACAATCTGGTCCGTATGCGCTCTGGTGACGAGTGGAAAACGGCATTCTGCTCCCGTCAGGGGTTGTATGAGTATATGGTGATGCCTTTTGGCCTTTGCAATGCCCCTGCCACTTTTGAACGGTTCGTAAACGACATATTCAATGATATTCTGGACCTATATGTCGTAGTATAGCTAGATGACATACTAGTCTTCTCCCAAACTATGGCCGAGCATGTCCTTCATGTTAGGGAAGTACTCACACGACTCAGAAAACATTCCTTATATGCCAAACCTGAGAAATGCCTATTTCACACAGCCGAAGTCGAATTCTTGGAGTTTCATATATCCCCTGGGGGGCTGACTATGAACCAGTCCAAGGTCCAAGCTATCATAGACTGGCCAATTCCTGTCACTGTGAAACAACTGCAATCTTTCTTGGGGTTCGCTAACTTTTATCGGAGATTCATCGCGAATTTCTCTTCCATTGTGGCACCCCTAACCGCATTGACCAGTCCCGCGGTGTTGTTTGACTGGACCTCTACACATAAGGTAGCCTTTGATACCCTCAAAACCTCGTTCACACGGCTCCTGTCTTGCAACACCCGGACCCAGAACTCCCGTATGTTGTGGAAGCAGATGCCTCTTCATTCGCTTTGGGGGCCATCCTGTCCCAACCATGTCCCTCCACCGGAGCACTACACCCGGTGGCCTACCATTCCAGGAAATTCACACCGACCGAGACACACTATACGGTCACCGAAAAAGAGCTCCCAGCAATCAGGGATGCTTTGCTGGTCTGGAGACATCATCTCCTGGGAGCAAAGCACCAGACCACAGTCTACACTGACCACAAAAACCTACAGGACCTAGCGTCATTGAAATGTGTTAACAGTAGACAAGTTTGTTGGCATCTTTTCTTTTCTGCCTATGATTTCATCGTCAAGCATAGACCTGGGACGATCCATGGAAAAGCTGACGCCCTGTCTCGTTCACCAGGGGGGGTGCCCCTTCCTTCGTATCCTGAGATGCTTCTAGGCGAAGGCCATGTAGTTTGTGCTTGCACACTACCCCCACCTATGTTGACTGCTATTCGACAATGGGTTGCACAACGTCCCCAGATACTAGCTGATTGGGATCCTGACATACAAGACGGCTTGCCTTTTGTTCAAGGGAAACTATTCCTACCCACCAATGATACACGTAACCAGGCTTTGGAGTGGTCCCATAATGCTCTCATCAATGGTCACCCAGGTCAACGACGAACCCTGGAATTATTGAAACGCTGGTGCTGGTGGCCATCGATGCGACGAGATGTGGAGACTTATGTCAACACCTGCTCTATATGCGCACAGTGCAAAACACAGAGAGGCCGTCCGTTGGGATTACTACAGCCCCTGCCCATACCCCCAAAACCTTGGCATACGGTGTCCATGGATTTGATAACAGAATTACCACGTATTCGGGGTTATGACACAGTTTGGGTAGTAGTGGACTCATACACCAAAATGGCCAGCTTTATACCATGTAAAGGCATCCCCACCGCTCCTTCCTTGGCTCAAATGTTCTTCAGGTCTGTTTTCTGTCTGTTCGATCTGCCATGTGTCATTGTGTCGGATCGTGGAACACAGTTCACGTCACGTTTCTGGGTGGCCCTTACCAAACTACTGGGTATTGACGCACGCTTCTCGTCGGCCTACCATCCCGAAAGCGATGGTCAGACCGAAAGAGTAAATCAGGCCCTGGAACAGTACCTACTGTTGTTTAGCCTTGCAATTTCAATACACCTGGCTTGATTCACTACATTACGCAGAATTTGCCTACAACAACACCATGCATTCATCCACTGGGTTCTCCCCTTTTTACTCGCTCTATGGCCAGCATCCACGTACTCTCCCTTTTTCTGATTCTGACTTTTCCAATACCCCCGCACTACGGACCGGGAATCCGGCGGCAAATGACTGTGCCCGGGATCTTGCTTCCATACATGCACAAACCCTTGTCCATCTCCGGGAAGCACAGGAGTCGATGCGGACAGCCGCTAACAAAAGGAGAAAGGAGGCCCCTTCATACTCACCGGGCGATCGGGTGTGGTTGTCTACGCGTCACCTGCGCATACCAGGTTCGCGTAAACTACTGCCCCGTTTCGTCGGCCCATATAGGGTCTCCAAGGTCCTGAATCCGGTTGCTTACCGTCTTGCTGTCCCCACTTCGTGGAGACTGCACCCTGTTTTTCACACGTCCCTTCTCAAACCCTGCCCTGATACCACTCGCATGACGTCTGCTCCCGGTCCTGTTCCACTGGCCTCCCAGGAGGATTATGAGGTTAGCGCTGTTTTGGGGTCCCGGATTGTTAGAGGGCAGTTGCAGTACCTGGTTGATTGGTTGGGCTATAGTCCTGAGGAATGGTCCTGGGTTCCGTCTCCTGACGTCCATGCTCCGTTGTTGGTGGCTCGGTTCCACAGGGAGTACCCTTCAAGCCCACGGGGTCGTGGGCCTTTGAGGGGGGGCTCGGTCACGCCCCCATCCACATCCACAAGCCCTCCTATTGCATCCCGTAATTCCATCAATATACGGCAGAATCATAGTACACAACAAGACACCACACGCACCATTGCACATTCTCGCCTTCAGGTTTGCCGACAAGGGGCTGGCCGAACTCTGCGACGCTGGTTTATGCCTCGCTCTCCATTCCTGCATTGGCGGTTGCCTTGGAGACGCGCCATGAGCATTCCGCGTCTCCGCTGCCGACGGTTGGACGTTCTTCCTCCACGCGTCCAATCGCGTGTGCGCCAATCACGTGTGTGAGTCACGTGACCACTGGAGCGAGCGTTCAAAAGTGACGCGCGAACTCCCATCCACGCTTCACAGCTGATCTTGGTTGGACTACGGACGCTGCTATCCTTGATCTTGGATTTTGCCTTTGGATTCCGAACCGCTTCCTCTTTTGTACCTCGCCTGGACCTGCTTCTTGCTGGTTTTGACCTCGGCTACTCCCACGGACTGCTTCTTGGATTTCCCTAGTTTGGTACCTTGTCTTGAACCGCTCCCCCTGGACACGACCTTGGCTTTTCTCCTGGACTGCTATTGGATTATCCTTTGGTTTGAATTCAGCTCTCTGCATCACGTGCCATCTAGATTGGCTCACAGTACCAGGTTCCGTATCAGGTGGTGATTCCATCCTTCAAGTGCTTTGCCAGGCTGCAACCTTGTCGTCAACCCTGCCGGCCCCTCAGACAGACACCCTACATCACATTCCAGACAACCACTCAGGGTAAGCTCCTTATAGGTAAACATTTAGGATTGTGCACAGGGTGTAATGGTTATCTAACCCGCGTGTTTGCCTTACAGTGGTCAGGGGAAAACATCTTCCGGCATTCCTGGTTCCGGCTGACGACATTCACCACCTGTGGCCTCAAGGGCTGCTCGGGCAGTATATTGACTGTTTGCTCGAGTGGAACTTGGGGACAGAGGTATCATCGCCTACACGACCATCAAGTCCTGACACCGTCATAATACATTCCCACCAGTCTTCCACTGACATTGGGCTCCAGAGTTTCACCTAGTCACCCAGACACTTTGTTCTTAGGACAGTGAGGGAATTACATGTTATCATAAGATGCTTGATAGTTTCTATAGTCTCCGGTTCTCTACAGTAGTGACAGATTACCTCCTGGCTCTTGATCTGTTTCCTTGATAACATAACTTCGGTTGTGGCTAAGATATTAAGTCTGCATCGCATTAGAAGGTCTCTGTAGAAAGCTGATCGGAATTTTTTGAGGTATCCTGGAAGATGATTTAACTTCTTCTTTTCCCATATTATAGTCAAGCTCGTTTGTCTCTGCTTCTTTCATCTAAAGTTTTGATCCAGTTAGCTTCCTGCAGTGTCTTTTTAACCTTGTTTGGGTTGGTCATCAGCAGGTCTATCTCTATATTATTAGCTTCCAGATATTCTTTACAGCATTTTTTCCATCGCTCCAGGCATTATCTTTCAACCGTGTTGATTTACTCAGGATGTCAAATGGCACTGGTGTAGTCTCCAACATACATTTTCTGTATAGAGAGATGGTCTTCCACATCGCAATCGATGTTAGATATTATAACCTTAGCTCATGCCTTATTGTATTTCCTGACAGGGCATTTGGCAGTCTCAGTACCTTCCTCCAATACGATCCATCCAAGGATCCCCATTTTTTCCACAACATATTTAATATGGATTCCGCCCATAGGTCAGGACCGGGACCACCTTTTGCTTGTAAAAGGTGATGATGTGTACCATTGAGAATCTTACATAACGTCTATATAAGACTATCCCCTCATACATTAGCTTCTTAAGTTTTTCTTTTATCATAAGTTATAGTCCTTTTTCATCTATATTTTTGCTGATCCGGACTCCAAGATAAATGATGGTGTCAACAATTTCTAGCTTCTGGTTGTTGATAGCCCAGTTGAAAAGACTTTTTTTTTGTTTAACTCGAGCAGATGTCATTATCATGATTTTAGATTTCTCAACGTTTACCTTCATCTCATTTTCATCAAGATATTCTTTAAATGCATCAAGTCGCCTTTGTAGGCCGACTTGTGTCTGGTCAATGAAGACCAGATCCTCAGCGTAGAGTATCCATGGTATCATGCCTGCTTCTATTTTTTGGAGAAAAGCTCTGATGTTTCTTTGTGAGTCTTTCATGTCGGCCATATACAGGCTAAATAGAAATGGTGCCAGTGCCGAGCGATAGAGATCCATCCTCTGACAGCCGTATCCAAATGGAGGTGTCTGTGTAGAGAGCTAGGATAGCTTCTATTAAATCTTCTGGGCAATTCCATAGTCTGAGTTTAACCCACAAGCGTTCTCTGTTGACTGCGTTGAACGATTGTTCAAGGTCTATAAATCCTAAATAGATCTTTGTGTTGGTTTCCAAGGCTCTTGACTTTAACAGGTTTAAAATGAAAAATTTAGCGAGGTTCCTACACCGCTTATAAACCCTGTTCGCCGCGGGTCCAATATCCCTGTCTTGTCTGCCCATTTCTTCAGATCTGACAACAGGATCGAAGCAAATAACTTGCCTATAGAGTCTAATAAGGCCATTGGCCTATAATTCCTTGGCTCGCCACAATCTCCTTTTTTATAGACCGGAACTACAATTGCTTCTTTCCATGACAATGGTATAGTCCTGGTCTTTATTATTTGAGTGAATAGCAGCATAATAAGGTTAGCCCAGCTGTCTGCATTTTTCTTCAGTATATAATTGGAGAAGCCGTCTGGGCCTGCCGCCCTTGAGGAACTCAATTTTCCGATCATCTATTTTATTTCAGCTCGATCGAACTCCAATATACAGGGATCCCTTACTCTGCTACTCCATTTAATGTTATTTGATTGCTTCTTACTGAACAGTGAGGTATAATGTTCTAACCAGAGCTCCTTATTTATTTATTTTTATTTTATTTCATTTGTTAATCACCCAGACCCTTGGGTATCACGGCGAGGTTACAGACATCTTATGCATAAATTGAACAATGTTACACTTGTGCAAATAAAAAAAAGCCAATATGGCTCTAAGCAAATCTTTAGTTACAATTAGTTACATGTGGTCGGTACGCTATGTATGCCTCAAAGGAGTGAGAGAGGCCTTGTATAGACACGAAGGAGGTGTAGGGTCTTAGACCCTCAGTATTGGTTAAATAGCCAAGTTTTGAGCGCTTTTTTAAAACTTGCCATAGTTGCCTCATTTTTAATTCTAAGTGGTAAGGAATTCCATAGGGTGGGGGCGAGGACTCTGAAGCTGTTCCCTCCTGCTTTGGTACTTTTATGCCGTGGAATTTCTAATAAACCCTTGTTGTTTGACCTCAAAACTCTGTTGGGTGTTTTTTTCTTAATGGCCTTATTGAGGTAATTGGGGGCTTTATTGGTGAGGCATTTATGTACAACACATAAAGTTTTGAAAATGATTCTGGCTTTGACAGGTAACCAGTGGTTTTCTCTCCTGATGTGAGAGATGTGCTCTGATCTTTTGATACCTAGCGCTGCTCTTAATGCTTTGTTCTGTAGCAGTTGCATTTTGCTTGTGTTGGCGTTGGAGGTTCCTAGTAGAAGCACATTGCAGTAATCGAGCTTAGTTAGAATCAGAGCTCTAGCTAAGGTTATGCAATTTGTAGGAGTCAGGAATTGGCGGCTGAGGGCAATGAGTTTGGCTGTATATGCTGTGGAGGAGGAGAGGGCTGAGATGTGCTTGCTCATGGTGAGGTTGGCATCTAGATAGACACCGAGGGTTTTTACTTGTTTGAATACTGTTATCCGGGTGCCGTCAATGTTGATGTCAGAGTAGTCTGTATGAAGGGAGCTTACTCTGCCTTGGGATCCTACGATGAGGATCTCTGTCTTCTCATCATTGAGACAGAGACTATTAAGTGCCATCCAGTTTTGTATGATAGCGTAGATTTGGTTGATAGTTTGGGTGTCTTGGGTATAATCCCCGGAGATGGGGATAAGGATCTGGGTGTTATCTGCAAAGTTTGTGTAGATGACACCCATATTGTCAAGTGCTGAGAATAGAAGTTTGGTGTAGGCATTATATAGGGTTGGGGAGAGGCAGGAGCCCTGGGGTACTCAAATGAGGACAGTTATGGGGTCTGCTGCTTCTGTGCCAATGGCGACTCTGGATGTACGTTCAGAAAGAAACGATTTGACCCAGAGGGTGGCGTTGTTGGAGAAGCTAAAGTCTTTAGCTAATGTTTCGCAAAGTTTATCATGATCTACTAGATCGAATGCTGCTGACAGATCCAGTAGCAATAATATAGCCATTTTTCCTGCGTCTCTGATGGTGTCTATTTGGATTTTTAGATCGGTGAGAGCAGTTTCAGTACTGTGGTTGGGTCTGAAGCCAGATTGTCTATCTCCTAGGAGTTTGTTCTGTTCGAGATGGGTTTGTATTTGGTTATACGCTATTTTGTCTATGATTTTGAGAAGGAAAGGGACTGTGGTTATGGGCCTGTAATTCGTTGGGATGAGAGGGTCCAGTGTTGTTTTTTTTTAGTAAGGGTGTGACCCAGGCTTCTTTGATGCTGGCTGGGACCAGGTTCGTGTTGAAGGAAGCATTAATGAAATTAGTAATAATGGGGGTAAGGGTGGGGGCACATAGTTTGACTAGATTTGCTGGGAAGTTGTCCCCTTTGCAACTAGACGCTTTCAATTTCCCTATTGTTTTGAGGACTGTTTCTTGGGAGACTGGCGAGAAATGGAAGGTTGGGGTCTTCTGTTCTTTGGTGTTGCTAGTTAGTTCTGTCTTGGTAAGTTTTTCTGCTAGGATTGTTCTTTTGGTGACTATTTTGTTTTGTAGTAATTTCATTTTAGCGGCCTGTGTGTCTTGGATGGTAGTACACCATTCTTTGCTCAGTTTGACCGGGTTGGTGATAGGGATGGGGTTTTCCAGTTCTTTGAGGATGGAAAATAGTTATTTTGCGTCAGATGCTGCATTAGTGATTCTGTTATTGAGGGCGGCAGCTTTATGTGTAGTGATGGCTGCTTCGTAGGTTTTGTTTGCTGCGTTGTAAGCATTGGATGTTTCAGTAGTACGGGATTTGTTGTGGCGGTGTTCAAGCACGCGTTTAGTTCGCCTGAGAACTACCAGCTCTTCGTCAAACCAGAAGGAGGTTTTTTTTATCCGCTCTTCTTGTTTTGGTAATGCAGGGAGCTAAGGCATCTATTGTGTTAGTGAGGCAATTGTAATAGGTGTCTGCTAGTGAGCATGGGTTGTCATTAGAGATTAAAGTCTCTGTGAGCAAATTTTTAAATATTGGGTTCAGGACTTCCACTGATAGTTTGCGGATATTTCTAGTTGCGTAGGTGTCTAAAGTAGTGGACTTAGGTGATTCGAGTTCATTACACTCAATTGTGAAGTTGATGGCGTGGTGGTCTGTCCATAGTAGGGGGGTTATGGTTTCTATTGAGACTGCGGTATTAAGAGATAGTACCCAATCCAATGTTCTTCCTTTAAAGTGGGTTGGTGCATTTACTAGTTGTACAAATAGCATGTCTTTGAGGGCGTTGTGAAGGGCCTCTGCTTTATTATCTAGAGTGTCATTGAATCCGAGGTTCAGGTCTCCAAGTACAACACATTTAGTCTTGGGTTTGATTAGGGGTGTTAGTAGCAGTGGTATATCTAGATCAGGTTGAGAGTTATTATTTGGAGCTCTGTATACAGTAACTATATTGATGGTGGTTTTATTGTTAGTGGCCAATTTAGTGAGTAGAATTTCGTAACCGTCTACGCTGTCAAGAGGGCAGGCTCTAATTTGGAGGTGGTTTTTGGCTATGATGGCTACTCCTCCTCCAATTGAGTTGATTCTGTCAGACCCTATTATGGTGTAGTTAGGTGGTATGGCAATAGTATCGGGCCTGAGGCTTGGTGAAGCAAGGTTTCAGTCACTATTAACAAGTCAAGTTCCTGTTCAATGATATAATCGTGTATTTCTGTGGCGTGGGCAGCTATGGAGCGTGCGTTGATGAGCGTAGCTTTGAGATTTGTTGAGGATTGACTTTGCCGGTTTAGTGGTGGCTGGGCCTTTCTAGGGCTGTGTGAGGTGCTTTGGGCCTTAGTGGTATTTAGGACTGTCCTTTTGGGTGTAAGTGCTGGGTAGTCGCATATGGGCTTGAAGGAAGTGGGCTCTGTTGCGAGTGGATCAGTTGTAGGACTGCACTTCATTGTCCGTGCTCTGAGCCGGTAATTCCTAGCATTTAGCTACAGAGAGTTCAATTTATCTGGCGTTCTATTGGTGTACTTAAGTGGGGATGTTTGTGTCCGTGATCTGAGGCGGTAGCATCTCAGTGTGCCTTGGCTTGGGTAGGACTTTCTTATAAGCTTTGTATTTGTGATGGTGATGCTAGGGGTTCCTCTGGAGCTTGGGTAACTGCTTTGGCTGGTATAGAGGTTGTTATGGTTGTGGGAGGGCTGGAATGGGCTTGTATTGGGGAGGAATGGGGTGGGACAAGGGAAGAGGAAGTGTCTTGGCAGGCTGGTTTACTAAGGCCATTTGGGTGTGCTAGGAAGTGGGTTCCTGTACATGGGATGTCTCTCGCAACGATACAGAATGGGAACATGGTGAGGATTAACCAGCCTTGCATAGTTACTTATTTGCAAAGGGCTGAGGCTATGTTAGCGACAGTAATTTAGTTGTAACTGATGCTAGAAATGGTTGGTACTGTTTAGGCACCTTGGGGTAGGCTACAGTCGTTGGCTATATACTTCAGGGAGCCCTTTAGAAACATATGATATACATTTGTGGCTGAGGTGCGATTCCATAAAAAGATGTGACAAGATAATACATAGGTGCCCTGACGCTATCTTTGGTGATACACGATATAGTACAAGCATTGCATTTAGTGCTATCTCTATGTTAGTATGCAGCAGCTACATATGGGCTAAGCAGTGTGCATCATAAATAACGGTGTACATTTATTTACAGTTTGCAAAAATGACTAATTGAGAGCAGCAGTAAAGCTTAGTCTATGCATGAGTCGGCTGTGAAAAGGTAGCTGCGGTGCCTTAGCGGCCAGACCGCGGACAGGCGCTGACAGGCCCTTATTGTCACGGCCCTTGCTGGAGCAGCCGGCTTCCGCCTCCAGTCCGGGGCACGAAAGTAAATATTGGCACGGAGCCAATCAGCTGTGCTGGGCAGGGAGATGCGGATTCAGATGGTCTCCGCCGACGTTGTCGGGGCGGCCATCTTCGAATGTCTCAGCGACGTTCAATCCTGTAGCTGGAGGCCGTGATCCATGGGGATTGGGTCGGATAAAAGCAGGATAACCTCTTTCGTGGAAGCAGGAAGAGCTTCCTTCGCGTGCCGGTGCTGCAGTGCACCGCGGCGAAGCTCCGTGTGCGGGAAAGTGCACAGGTTAGTAGAAGCTGTGCCACCGGTGGGGGGGCTCAGATGCCTGCCCTGTTGTAAAGGCTGACTGGAAATTATCGCCATTGTTAATAATGTCCAAAAGATTTCTTGTGTTATTCGCACAGACGGCAGCAAGCATTTTCTCTGCATCATCTTGTGCTCTTTTTGCCAGTGTGGCACAAATCCAGTTTTTATAGGTTTGCTTGCATTTTCTTGTCTCTTCCAATCTATTTATACTGTTTTTCAATCTTAATTTTCTCATGTCTGCTCCGTACTTCTTTCTTTTAGCCACTAATTCTCGATCATAGACATGTTTCCTACTCGCCATTCTTTTTCCATCAATTTCTTTTCTAATTTAAAATTCTTTTAGTAGCCATCTGTATTCAACTCCCTCTGGATTTATCTCCATGTGTCCTTCGTATCTCACTGCCAACTTTGGGATTTCTGTTTGTTTTATTCATAACCTGTCTTTTCCGCATGATACTTCCACTGGGCGCATCTTTCTTCTTTCGGGTCTCCTTACTGGGAGCTCTATGGTAATCGCCAGTAAATCATGGTCGCTTACTGTTTGCTTCTTTATTTCAAATGACTTAATTACTTGCAATGCATTTCCTGATGCAAAACAGTAATCTAAGCAATAGCGAATGGCACCTCTGCCCATGTGCTGGCTCCATGGAGATCGCCCCATGTCTGACCATTTAACTTCTTCAAATCCTGTTGTTCCATCTCCATAACCCATCTTTGTGCTCTCTCCCTCCAGTTGTGATTCAGTTTTTATATTTCCTCCCTTCTCGAGAAGTTTAATGTTTAAATCGCCAGCAAAACATGATTAGTTGATTCTTGTTCTCTGACATTGAGTTATCATATTTTCCTAGTGAGTCTACATTTCCTGTGAATAGTGGTTTAAAGCCTCTTGTATTCCAGGGGGTGAGGGTGAGCCTCTCTGGCTCGTCCTTCGTCTCACTCTCTTGATGCTTATTCTTCAAGAGGGCCACAGCCATCCAGGACCAGTCATGTTCCTTTTTTTCCCCCTTGCTGCTTCAGTTTTGCTGCCTTTGTTTCTTTCCTGGAGATATCAATAGTGAATCTTAATACTTTATCCTGGGGGCCTAGGGAAAAGTGATTATTCTGTTTATTTGCACTTGTCATACTCAATTTCTGCCTTATTATTTTTTTAATGATTTTTGGGGATCTACTCCGATCATTTTCAATCTTATTCAGCTCCTGAGCCACGGACGCTCTTTTCCCACCTTCATGTTTTTTGACCTCTTCTTTTCTTCTGTATTGAGCAGCACTATTTTCCTGCTGTGACTTATTCCTTTCATTCAACAGACTGGGGGTTCGACTAGGCAATCTGCCCTGGTCCTTATATTCACTTAGCTCATAGCCTAACAAGGCTACTTTAGATTTGGAGTCCAATAATGCCGCTTTGATCATCAGGGATTTCACATGCAGTGTTAGCCAGTCCAATCTTTTTTTGTTGACAAATTCTACTAACTGAATGTCATCCAATGAGATCTGTTGGAAAATCTTCATCACATTTTCTCTGTTTAAAATGATTGTTTTAGATCCTTTAATTATCTTCTGAAGCCAAACTTTATACCCCCTCTCCTCTCTTTGCGATTTCTTTTCCAATCTTGTATGTCCTATTTTTTTTATCAGCTCAGCCTTATACCTGTTTTTACTCACACTCCTTGAGCCCTTTTCCTTTTGATTCCCTTTCGTTCTTCTTTCTCTTAAGGACCTATTTCTTTTTTCTTCCATTGTTTTAAAACTTGCATTTATTTCATCATTCAGGTTAGGACTTTCATCTTCCTTTGTCTTGTCAGTTTCCCTTCTACCAGTGGGGCTTTTTTCCTTCCCCTGGCGAGCTTGTGATTGCTCTGAAATCGGCTTCTCAGTCAAGTCCATCACCTGTTTTTCAATCTCCTCCCACTCCAAGGAACTTAAATTCTCCCATTCCCCATCCTCCTGACTATTATCTAAGAGCTCCACCAGATCACTAAGGCATGCTTCTGATATTGAATCTTGCTCTTCCCAATCGTTCGAAATTGTTTTTATTCCAGTTAACTCTTCCGATACTAGAATTTCAACTGGATCTTCTGGCATCGTCATTTCTCTTCTTGATCTCTTTGCGCATTGCATTAATTCCAACCTAGGTGGAGTTCTTATACTTTAATTTCGGTATCAGTTTAAAAAATTTCGATTTATTTTTTCCTCCTTTTCCCCTTCTGGGTTACTTGGGCCTCTGTTTTTTGTGAGTTTTTTTATTTTTCTTATAGAAGGTGCCGGTTGAAAGATCGGAAAGTTTGTCTTATCAAATCCGTCTTTAGATTTCAATGGGTACTTCTCCCTTGCGTCTATCTCTTTCGCTGGCGAACTTTGTTTGTTCCCAGTTTCTACTCCCAAAGGTCTTAAGGTTTTACCATTATATTGAGCCAATGCATTGTACCTCATATCTTTTGGCTGTTTCAGTTTCAATTACATAGAGGTCCTTTTCCATCCTTGGGGTCATTTTATCTTTCCGAGGTGTTTTGCATCTTGGGGCTTCAGATAGTTTTGGAGAATCTTTGCCACTTCCCTCTTGTTTATGCCAGCTTTGCATCCTTTTACAATCCTCTATTATTGCCTCCATTAGTATAAACTTATCGCTTGTCTCTCTTCTAGCCAAGTCGCAGAGGCGGTTTTGCCGTGCAATGGAGGCTTCAGCCTCTTTATCCAGTCTCTGCTCGATCTTCCTCATAAAGCTCTCAATTCCTAAAATCTTCGTACTAGCCTTTACACTGGCTGTGCCCAGGTCCTGCAAAGAGGAGTTGATGACCTCATATAATTTAATAAATTGGGCAACAGAGAAGGACGTGGCTGCCATCACTGCATTTTGAGTATGGACATGTTCATCACTCCATTCCTTTTCAAGTTGATCCATTCTTTTTTTTATTTTTCCATCTCATTTTCTTCCTCAGCCCTTTTCAGTTGATTACTGATTTGATCCGGTGTCTCCAATTCCTTATTTTTTATTTACATCTTTACAGCATTTTCTTCTCAATCGTTGGTGGTCTCTGATCGGGCAGCAGATTTATCAGAGGGCTATCTATAGCTTATTTTTTCTTTCTTTCTTCTCCCCATTTTATGGGTGAGGGTGTCATTTCATGGTTGAGGGCTGCTATTTTTTCTTTTATGAACAAGAGGCTATTTTGTTTCTCCCTTGCTATCTTTTCAGGATGGTCAGATAGATCGTGGATACATTTTTCTGCCAAAGTTGAATTAATTACTTCTTTTGTCTTCATGGGCGTCTCTTTATTCATTCTAACCATATTCGTTATAGTTGGTTCTTCACTCAGGAAGGGCCGAGCATTTGGTTCCACAGCACCTCGAGTCAATATATTGTTATTGCTTTGTTTCTCCCTTCTTAGCAATTCCTCTTTATCCATCCCCCATTTCGCCACATCTTGCTCGTTCAATTCTGGGTATTGGAATACCATGTGTTCTACTTTCGGGCCATCATATCGCACTGATTGCCATGATATTTCCTCCAAATCCTCCATCTCCTCCCAGATTTGGCTACATTGCTCGGTACAGCTTCCAGATCATGTGCATGTCGGGCTGCAGCTTGCTCTTTCCCTAATGTGCCCTCTTTTAAACTGTTGCTTATGCTTTCCATTTTGGCTAATGTATTCTCACTTGATTCTTTACACTTGCAGCTCTCATTATCATTGAGGCATGGGTGGTCCACGGAGGAGCATAAATCGTCTGTTGCTTTTTCTATTAGTGGACTGATACGCCCCTCCCCGTCTTGATCTTCCCTCTTTTTCTCGTCTTCCATGTCTTCCACTCTACTCTGCACCCGTTGGTTCCCATCTATCACCAATTTATCTTGGGTAGGTGTGGGGGAGGGTTTTTTCCCCTGATCATTCTCCCATAACACCTGACCTTCTAGTGCCCTGCCTCTCGTGTCTGCAGAAACTATAGAGCTTACTGACCTCCTTGGCAGTTTCTTGGCGCTCCACCCGCATCTTTAGGTGAGGCATACGTGTAGTTAATGTTATGTTCGTGAGGGTACGGTTTGTTATAGCAGTGCTTAGCTGCTGGGAGAGTAGAGTCTCAGGTGAATGCTCTCGCCCTCCGCCATCCCCTCCGCATCGTCTCCTCTTACTTCTAGTCGGCATTGCAAGAGGGGGGTTGTAAATGGCTCTAATCCATTTTCGGCAGGGGGCAGGATTTTAATCTTCAGTACGATCTCCCCTTTATCACTGAACACCTCATCAGGTGTTTTCCTCGGAGCCGACGCCAGAGTAAACTCCTGTGATTTACACACGGATTTGGGAAGTCTTAGTTCTACAGTCGCTGACGGGGGTGGCAACAGCGAGAGTGTTCGTTGTCTCGCCTGTAATCTAGTCCTTGTGCCAGTCGGCTCCCCAAAATTCTGGATAGGCTCCACCATCGTTTTCCTCATTTTCATCATTGCGCAGCTCCTCTTTTGGCCTCACTGGCCTCGCTAACCCCAGCTAACACCAGACAACACCATTTGCACAGCACTTTCGCTCTGCTTTCGTGGGGAAACATGTTTTTAAGTGTTTTGGGTGTTGGGTGCAGGTCACACGGCCACACTGCAGCTCCTCCTCTGAAAAAAGTGAAAGGGCCAGAAGTCTCTACAGCCACCAGACAACACCACTTGCACACCACTTTCGCTTCATTTTCTCAGGGTAAAATGTGTTTAAGTGGTTTGGGTGTTGGGTGCAGGCCACACGGCCACAATGCAGCTCCTCTGAAAAAATGAAAGGGCCAGAAGTCTCTCCAGCCACCAGACAACACCACTTGCACACCACTTTCGCTTCATTTTCGCAGGGTAAAATGTGTTTAAGTGGTTTGAGAGTTGCGTGCAGGTCACACAGCCACACTGCAGCTCCTCCTCTGAAAAAATTAAAGGGCCGAAGTCTCTCCAGCCATCAGACAACACCACTTGCACACCACTTTCGCTCCGCTTTTGCAGGGACTTTTTTTAAGTGGTTTGGGTATTGGGTGCAGGTCACACAGCCACACTGCAGCTCCTCCTTTGAAAAGATTAAAGGGCCAGAAGTCTCTCCAGCCACCAGACAACACCTCTTGCACACCACTTTCGCTCTGCTTTTGCAGGGATTTTTTTTAAAGAGGTTTGGATGTTGGGTGCAGGTCACACGACCACAATGCAGCTCCTCTGAAAAAAATTCAAGGGCCAGAAGTCTCTCCAGCCACCAGACAACACCACTTGCACACAACTTTTGCTCCACTTTCACAGGGAAAAATGTGTTTAAGAGGTTTGAGTGTTGGGTGCAGGTCTCACAGCCACACTGCAGCTCCTCCTCTGAAGAAAATAAAAGGGCCAGAAGTCTCTCCAGCCACCAGACAACACCACTTGCACCCCACTGTTGCTGCGCTTTTCCAGGGAATTTTTTTTTAAAGTGGTTTGGATGTTGGGTGCAGGTCACACAGCCACACTGCAGCTCCTCCTCTGAAATAATTAAAGGGCCAGAAGTCTCTCCAGCCACCAGAACAGCACTTGCTCAGCACTCTCGCTCTGCTTTCGCAGGGAAACATTTTTTAAGTGGTTTGGGTGTTGGGTGCAGGTCCCACGGCCACACTGCAGCTCCTCTGAAAAAATGAAAGGGCCAGAAGTCTCTCCAGCCACCAGACAACATCACTTGCACCCCACTTTTGCTCCGCTTTCACGGGGAAAAATGTTTTTAAGTGGTTTGGGTGTTGGGTGCAGGTCACACGGCCACACTGCAGCTCCTCCTGTGAAAATATGAAAGGGTCAGAAGTTTCTCCAGCCACCAGACAACACCACTTGCCCACCACTTTCGATACTGCTTTCACGGGGAAAAAGGTTTTTAAGTGGTTTGAGTGTTGGGTACAGGTCACACGGCCACACTGCAGCTCCTCCTCTGAAAAAATGAAAGGGCCCAAAGTCTCTCCAGCCACCAGACAACACCACTTGCACACCACTTTTGCGGCACTTTCACAGGGATTTTTTTTTAAGTGGTTTGGGTGTTGGGCCAGGTCACACAGCCACACTGCAGCTCCTCCTCTGAAAACATTAAAGGGCCAGAAGTCTCTCCAGCCACCAGACAATACCACTTGCCCACCACTTTCGATACTGCTTTCATGGGGAAAAAGGTTTGTAAGTGGTTTGAGTGTTGGGTGCAGTTCACACGGCCACACTGCAGCTCCTCCTCTCAAAAAATTAAACGGCAGAAGTCTCTCCAGCCACTAGACAACACCACTTGCACACCAATTTCGCTCCGCTTTTGCGGGGAACATTTTTCTAAATTGGTTTGTGTATTGGATACAGGTCACACGGCCACACTGCAGCTCCTCCTCTGAAAAAACTAAAGGGCCAGAAGTCTCTGCAGCCACCAGACAACACCACTTGCACACCCCTTTCGCAGGGAAAAATGTTTTTAAGTGGTTTGGGTGTTGGGTGCAGGTCACACAGCTACACTGCAGCTCCTCCTCTGAAAAAAATAAAGGGACAGTAGTCTCTCCAGCCACCAGACAACACCACTTGCACACCACTTTTGCAGGGAAAAATGTTTTAAAGTGGTTTGGATGTTGGGTGCGTTTTTTGTGCTTCCATCAGGGGCAACAGTAAATGTTTTATTGTCAATCGCCATCTCTATCTCTGTATTATTCCTTATAACTTGTCTAAATGTCATCATAATCAGGAGGAAAACACAAATCATAATGCAAAATGACACCACAATTATTATTCCATGGAAACTCATCAATTTTTTTGATTGCAATGAGCCTCTTATATCCGGTAACTTCCTAATTTAACTTGGCTGCTGGTGGTGTAACTTCTTCCACCTCGTATGGATCCTTAAAATGAGGAGTGTTCCAAGTGCGTAAAATTGTACACACCGGGGCGTGGCCTGGAGCGCCAGCGATGCGGACCCTCCATTGATGGCCTCCGTGGGCTGTTATTAAGGCGGTTTTGGGCAAGCTTCTTTAAAGCTAATGCCTGTCACAGCATCCGAAAAGCCTGGGCACTATCTGGGGCGAGAACGCAGATCTAAAATGTATTGAGAGCCCAGAATGGGAACGAAGAGCCCCGCAGGCCTGCTGCCATACGATTCCAAGATGGCGGTTGGACCCGAAACGCCCTGAAACAACCTCCTGAGGCGCTGGAGGTGGGGACCGGAGGCTCCGTGCGACGAGATAGCGCCCCTCTGGCTTCCCTTCAACAGGCCACAGGCAACGGGAGTCTCCCTCCGGAGCAAGTGGAGTGCCGCTGCCCTAAGCTGATGGTCTGCCCCGCTCCACCCGCCTACTTCCGGGAGGGTTGGGCGCCCTTCATGGGCCCTACCGCAGAGCGGAAACGAATCGGACCCGCCCAGACCTACGAACAACAGCGAGGTTCGGAGTGCGCCCACCAAGCTCTGTGGAGGTGCCAGTGGATCCCTGATGCCCCCCCTCCCCACGGTGGAAACTAGGGCCCAAAGCCCAGCAGAGGTTCCTCCCCAACGACGACATCCTTGCCTTCATGGCTGATATTAAATCAGAATTCAGATCATACATGACTGAGCTCACCACAAATCTAGAACGCACTGACCAAAGAGTGACGGAGGCAGAACAGAGACTGGGGGAGTTTGAAGATCGATCCCAAGACCACGCAACCGCCCTAGGGGATATCCAACGCTCGATCAGATCCCTACAAGACAAGTGTGAAATCTTGGAGTTTAAACAGGAAGACCTTGAAAACAGGGCCCGACCCAATGACCTACGGATCCGAGGGATCTCAACCTCAGTTCCAGACAAAGCCCTGCCGGAATATGTGGGAGACTTCTTCCAGTATTTGCTTCCTCAGCTGGACAAATCCCAGCTCCTTCAGGACCGCACCCACAGGTTGCGCCCTCGCCGAGGCGTGGAATCAGATACCCCTCCCACTCCCCCAATGTCATGCCCTTTTCCACCACAAAGGAAGCCATCAGGACAATCAGCCGCTCGCGAGACGAATTATCCTTCCAAGGCTCTCCCCTCCAGATCTATCAGGACCTCTCCCTTCTCATGCTCCAAAAGAGGAGGGCCCTCCGGCCACTAACTCTCTTCCGGACCACCAGATTGAATATAGATGGCTCTTCACAACAGCCCTACAGTTCACCCATAAAGGCACCTTACAGAAAATCAGCCACCTTGAAGATGCAGAAAAAATCATGCATCCAGGCTCGCCCAGAGGATCCTCGCTGCTGACAAAGGGCCCACCACCCGATTGAAGGCTGGACAGACTCCATGGTCAAGAGTCCCAAGACACGGAAGGAAAAAATAAACCATCACAGGAAGGACACTTGGGCAGGAGCGCCAGGTCCCAAGGGGCCTGAGGCGTCACTACATAGCCCTATTGTCCTTGTCCACCCATGACCCCAAGGGACAGGGTCCTATTCTTCCTCCTCGTCTGGGACCTTCCTCTACCCAGGTGGAACCGTGCCGATCATGAGAAAGCATATGAATCTCTACAGTCGTTGAAGCGGCCCCCCCACTGACCATACCCATTTCCAAGGTACTGTCCACCTATGAGTCCTTGGAATGACACACAGTTCTTGTTCCTGGCTCCAGCCATGTTGGCCGAGAGCAGTTGTTTGGCCCAGTTGGCCAGGGGCATTACCGGACACATAAGACCACCCTCTGTCACAACCCTCACCCAAAACCCCCTCTGGCAAACCCCTTGGCCAGGTGGAGTCAGGTCTCGGGCCTCTAGAGCCTGGCATCCTCTTCAAAAGACCTCATGGGGCCACTCCTGGCGCCTATGGCGCCAGGCTCATACACCATGAAAAACAATGTGCTTGGGGACTACTTTATTGTATTGTCAGCAAACATGGAGGCATCCATATAGCTTGGTTCCTAAGAAACAAGCTATGCGGTCTAGTGTTTTGGGTGTGGTAGCCTAGGGACTACTTTATCTGGACTATTTTGTTAGGGCTATTTAAACCACACCCGAGCAAGACAACACAATTTGCGTTACTTTGCAGCTTGCAACGTGACGCTCACCATGTCCAGCTATTCCCTCGAACCTCGGAGAAGCAGAACCTGCAAGGAGACAAAAGGAACATCATTAGCAGCAGCATCTTACCTGCAGTCTTCATCTTTAAACACTCGCAGCTACCGAGAACAGCTTCCTCGAATCTGCACGCCTCCCGGACAGAATGACCTGAAAGAGGAAGATAGAGGCAACATTAAAGAAAGCAGTAGAGACATTTACAAATTACGAACTGCTCAAAAGGTTTACCTGGCTGGTCGCCTCTCGGCTGGCACCACTCCGGACATTCCACTCGCGCTGAAGAACACCGCGACCTACAAGGAAGGAAAACACAGGTTAGCAGAGGCAAGACTTCGCAGCACTGCGCATAGCGCTTACTTACCGCATCATAGCGCTCTTAATGCGCCATCATTTACCAGTGGGGCTCAACCAAGCCAGTTCGCCACGCTGAAGCTCCGCATACCTAAGGGAGAAAAAAGCGACATTTTAAACAAAGAAATGCATGCAGGATAGCAACAAAACTAAAGAACAGCAATAAGACCTACCTGAACAATATCAAACAGGCCGGCGTCAGTGAAGTAAATGGACCGCACGCGCCCATTAAAGACAACGATCCCCTGCAAAGAAGGCAGGACGGAGATCAAGCCTAATTCTACCACAAGGTGAGGAGAGGGCGCCAGAGGGACTGAAATCATATGGGGGTGGAGGGAGGATACTTACCCCAGTCAGTCAGTCTTGAACACAGTCCTCCTGTATTTTTAGGCAGTACCTTCCCCGCAGACCACATCAGGGCAAAGCTGAGAAGCATACCAGCGAGTAACCCGGCTGGGTGGCGTCCCTGTGGATACCAGGTGAGCGTAACAGAACACGAAGCCTACCATAACAAATCCACCTGGGCACCACAGAGACATCAGAAATGGACCAATTGGCCCAATTACTAGGAGAGCTTCGTGCTGAGATTCATTCTGCCCGACAAGAGACTAATGCCCTCGGGAGAGACCTAATAGTGACCAAACAACGCACTGAAGAGATTAGCAGGCAATACTTGCAATCACAGGCAGGACAGATACCTCTACCTGGAAGCAATCCAACGATGCAAAGCCCCACCATACCATCCACTACCTCCACTCCGATACAGATCACGTTACCTGGAACAGTTCACCTGGCACCACCAGAAAGGTTCTCGGGCGACCCACGGAAGTATGCAGCATTCATCAATCAGTGCCGCCTTCATTTTCTTTGTAGGCCTGGAGCATTTCCAAACGACCAACCTCAGGTAGCTTTTGTCTTATCATACCTGAGTGGTAGTGCAGCAGATTGGTCGCTGCCGTTGGTAACCCATGACGATCCTCTATTACATAACTTTGGGGGGTTCCAGAGAGAAATGGAAAAACATTTTGCTTGCCACACCCAGGAACAAGCAGTAGACAATGAACTCTTGTCCCTCCGACAGGGGAATCAGGACTTGTTAACGTACATTGCTACCTTCAACAGACTGGTTGCCGAAGCTAGGTGTCCAGAAAACAAAAGAACCATGTTATTCCATCAAGGCTTACGAGGCGAATTAAAGGACGTCTTAGCCCAGGTGGTTAATCCACCCAGAGACTGTGCAGAATTCATAAATCTGGTCGTGCAGCTAGACCACCGGTTGCAGGACCGAAAGGCAGACCGGTCTAAGACGGACCCTCGGACCATGTATGTTCGACCAAGGGAAAACACACCCCGTGTACCTGAAAATGCTGTAGAACCCATGCAGATTGGAGGGATATGGCCTCCATTAACAAAACAAGAGAGGGACAAAAGAATACAACAACAGCTTTGTTTGTATTGTGGGAAACCAGGACATTTCCTGAAGGACTGTCCAGTAAAACCCCCAAGAAGAACAGTCGGGCCACAGAGAAGGATAAAGCTAACGAATCGGAAAACTACCAAGCTCGACAAACGTAGAGGTCAGTTTGTCTAGTGAGAAGAAAGAGTTGCTGATCTCGCACTTTGCAATACCAGTGATCTTAATTAACCACCAACAGTCGTCAAGAATGCATGCCGTTGAAGCATACATCGATAGCGGAGCAGTTGGAAATTGTATTGATCAAGAACTGGCAGCAGAGATGGGGCTTCGTTTGTGTTCTAAGCCAAATATGGACAAGGTAACCACCGTGGATGGGACAGAAATCGCTTCCGGACCAGTAACCCAGTGCACAGCCAGGGTAACCTTGCTGTGCCAGGACGGACATCGGGAGTCTATTTCATTCGATCTCATCAAGGCACCTCAGTTTAGGCTAATACTAGGGATGCCATGGTTGGTTGATCACAACCCTTTGATAGACTGGCGGGCACGAAAATTAACCTTCCCCGGTGACTGCTCCCCTGTCTGCTATTACCAAGAGGAGAAACCCGACGTCTGTATCCCCATGACTCCCGGAGCGACAGTATCAACCCTGGGAGCAACTAATACCTTGCCAAGTGAATACCATGATCTCCAGGATGCTTTCCGAAAGGACCATGCCAATACATTGCCGCCGCACAGGCCCTATGACTGTCAGATCAACCTTGTTCCTGGTGCACAAATCCCTTGCGGCCGGATCTACGCTCTCACAGAACCAGAAAACCTTCATTTGAAATCCTATTTAGACCAGTACCTTGCAAACGGATTTATCCGTCCTTCGAAGTCCCCCGCAGCCAGTCCTTTGTTCTTAGTACCGAAAAAGGAAGGAGACTTGCGAACCTGTATTGACTTCCGCGCATTGAACCAGATCACCGTGAAGACCCGCTCCCCCTTGCCACTTATCCCTGAGATGCTAGACCAAGTTAAAGATGCCCAGATTTATACCAAATTGGACCTTCGAGGAGCGTACCACTTGGTCCGAGTCAGAAAAGGAGATGAATGGAAAACCGCCTTCTGTACTAAGTACGGCTTGTTTGAATATCAAGTCATGCCCTTCATGTTATGCAACGCTCCTGTGGCATTCCAGTATTTCATGAATTACGTCTTAAGGAAGTTAATGGATGTGTGCGCCTTAGTGTTCATAGACGACATCTTTAGTATACTCAGCCTCGGAACAAGATCATGTCAGGCACGTTCGTTCAGTCCTCACCAAGCTCCGTCAACATCGCTTGTTTGCACAGCTTGAAAAATGCTTTTTTCACGTCACCGAAGTAGAATTTCTTGATTTTATCCTTACTCCAGGAGGCATCAGAATGGATGTGCACAAGGTAGATGCCATTCTGAAATGGCCTTCACCGATGTCTCTGAAAGGGGTACAAAGCATGCTGGGCTTTGCGAACTTCTACCGTCGGTTCATCCCAGACTTCTCCCAGGTTGTGCACCCAATCACAGTACTATTACGAAAAAACAATAAAATGTTTTCTTGGACCGAAGAAGCAGAAGAAGCCTTTCAGGAACTTAAACGAAGGTTTACCTCCGCTCCAAACCTGCGACATCCTCGTCCAGACCTCCCTTATGTCATTGAAACTGATGCGTCCAGTCTCGCAATGGGGGCTGTCCTTTCACAGAGAGACCCGGAAACCGGCCAGCTACTTCCTGTGGCCTTCTGGTCGAAAAAGTTCTCACGTCCAGAGATTAATTATGCCATCACGGACAAGGAACTCCTGGCTATCAAATCCACCTTTAAAGCATGGAGGCACTACCTTCTGGGGGCCAGACACACCATTACAGTCATCACAGACCACCGAAACCTGCAATATCTCAAAACAGCCAAGGTCCAGTCCTCGCGCCAATTACGGTGGGTCCTTTTCTTCGCCGAATATGATTATGTAATCACATTTCGACCAGGAGTCAGAAACGGAAAGGCGGATGCCTTATCTCGCATGGGCATAGATGAAATAGTATATACAACTCCAAACCCAGTACCTATTATACCTGAAGACAAACTCTTGGGTATAACGACAGCCTTAACACAAGCAGAACTACAAAAAGAAATCCAACGGACAATGAATCCTGATGCCTACCTCGCATGGCAAACTCAAGGAGAACAATATACCATCAAGGACCATCTACCCTTTTTTAGGGATCGCCTATATGTACCCAAGAAGGAATTACAACAGCATATTATTTCAAGATATCACGATTCACTGATCGAAGGGCATCCTGGGATCGCCAAAACCCTAGCTAAGGTGAAAGACAACTTTTGGTGGCCTACCTGGCGTAAGGACATCATTCAGTATATTCAGTCCTGCGGTATCTGCGCACAAAATAAATCACAGAAACAAAAACCATCTGGTCTCCTACAACCATTGGACATTCCTCCAGTTCCATGGCCGACTCTTTCCCTTGACTTCATCACTGATCTACCTCCAAGCCAAGGGTTCAACACCATCCTTGTAGTTGTGGACTTATTCTCGAAGATGGCCCATTTTATTCCTCTCAAAGGCCTCCCAGACGCAGCCACTTTAGCAAAAGTGTTCCTGGAGGGCGTGGTTAAGCTACATGGCTTCCCCTCGGTTCTGGTCTCTGATCGAGGCAGCCAGTTTGTTTCAAACTTCTGGAAAAAATGTTGTGCAATGGTGCAGATCGACTTTCGGCTATCTACCAGTCACCACCCCCAAACGGACGGCCAAACTGAGAGAACCAATCAGACACTTGAGCAATATTTACAGTGCATGCTGCACCACAAACAAAGGAATTGGAAAGACCTACTATGGATAGCCGAATATGCATATAACAATTCTTTGCATTCAAGCACGGGACTAACACCCTTCTATACCCTTTATGGCAGACATCCACGTACCTCTGAACTAGACCTTCCAGCCAGTTTGGAAATGCCAGCGGTAAAGACTCTGCGCACAACCATTACTCAGGCTATCAAAAGGGCAAAGGAATACCTTATTCATGTCAAAGAAAAACAAAAGAGATTCACCGACCAACACCGGAAAAAGGCCCCTGATTATCAAGTAGGAGACAAAGTTTGGTTAGCCGCTAAATTCGTACCCATCAAGGGAATCCGGACCTTTCATCCCAGATTATTAGGACCCTATACCATTAAGGCAATTATCAACCCAGCAGCCGTGAAACTGGATTTACCACCTAATCTACACATCCATCCGGTATTCCATGTGTCCCTCCTGAAACCAATGCAACCCGGCACACGGAGTCAAAGATATCTTGAAATCTAATTACTCTAGGACCAAGCTATATTATCTTGTCGATTGGAAAGGATTTGGACCACAAGATAGATCCTGGGAGCCCAGTGAGAATATCCACGCACCACGTCTAATCAGGAAATTCCATCGGAACTTCCCAACCAAACCTGGGCCAGACAGAAGGAACACCATGGGAGAGGTCTTAGGGGGGAGTGCTGTCACTACCCTCACCCAAAACCCCCTCTGGCAAACCCCTTGACCAGGTGGAGTCAGGACTCGGGCCTCTAGAGCCTGGCATCCTCTTCAAAGCCCTCATGGGGCCAGTCCTGGTGCCTATGGCGCCAGGCTCATACACCATGAAAAACAATGTGCTTGGGAACTACTTTATTGTATTGTCAGCCAACATGAAGGCATCCACATAGCTTGGTTCCTAAGAACTAGTGTTTTGGGTGTGGTAGCCTAGGGACTACTTTACCTGGACTCTTTTGTTGGAGCTATTTAAACCACACCCGAGCAAGACAACACGCTTTGCGTTACTTTGCAGCTTGCAATGTGACGCTCACTGTGTCCAGCTATTCCCTCGAACCTCGGAGAAGCAGAACCTGCAAGGAGACAAAAGGAACATCATTAGCAGCAGCACCTTACCTGCAGTCTTCATCTTTAAACACTCGTAGCTACTGAGAACAGCTTCCTCGAATCTGCACGCCTCCCGAACAGAACAACCTGAAAGAGTAAGATAGAGGCAACATTAAAGAAAGCAGTAGAGACATTTACAATTTACGAACTGCTCAAAAGGCTTACCTGGCTGGTCGCCTCTCGGCTGGCACCACTCCAGACATTCCACTCGCGCTGAAGAGCACTGCGACCTACAAGGAAGGAAAACACAAGTTAGCAAAGGCAAGACTTTGCAGCGCTGCACATAGCGCTTACTTACCGCATCATAGCGCTCTTAATGTGCCATCCTTTACCAGCGGGGCTCAACCAAGCCAGTTTGCCGCACTGAAGCTCTGCATACCTAAGGGAGAAAAAAGAGACATTTTAAACAAAGAAAGGCATGCAGGATAGCAACAAAACTAAAGAACAGCAATAAGACCTACCTGAACAATATCAAACGGGCCGGCGTCAGTGAAGTAACTGGAACACCCATGAAAGACAACGTGCCCCTGCAAAGAAGGCAGGACAGAGAGCACGCCTAATTCTACCACAAGGTGAGGAGAGGGTGCCAGAGGGACTGAAATTATATGGGGGTGGAGGGAGGATACTTACCCCAGTCGGTCAGTCTTGAACACAGTCCTCCTGTATTTTCAGGCATAACTTTCCACGCAGACCATATCAGGGCAAAGCTGAGAAGCATACCAGTGAGTAACCCGGCTGGGTGGCGTCCCTGTGGATACCAGGTGGCGTAACAGAATGAAAAGCCTACCACAACAAATCCACCTGGGCGCCACAGAGATATCAGAAATGGACCAATTGGCCCAATTACTAGGAGAGCTTCTGACTGAGGTTCATTCTGCCCGACAAGAGACTAATGCCCTCGGGAGAGACCTAATAGTGACCAAAGAACGCACTGAAGAGATTAGCAGGCAATACTTGCAATCACAGGCAGGACAGATGCCTCTATCTGGAAGCAATCCAACGATGCAAAGCCCCACCATACCATCCACTACCTCCACTCCGATACAGATCACGTTACCTGGAACCTGTGGATACCAGGTGAGCGTAACACCCTCCCCCCTTTGGTTAAAGCTCAGCCCTCTCGTTGGAGGCCTGGGTTAAAATTCCAAGAGCAGGATGGTACGCAACTATGGACCCTTTAAAATGATGGCTGACTCACACTCATCCCACCCCCCCATCCAGATTCAGCAGCGGCCTCACTTCCCGCCCGGAAACACCACACCCTGAGATTCGTCTCCCTCAACGTCAGAGGACTAAACTCTCCCGCCAAGCGCAAATCGATTTTTCAGAAGCTCCAACATGAGGATGCAGCTGTGGTCCTGCTCCAAGAGACCTATCTATTGCCAGCAGACTTTGGGCGCCTACGCTCTCGACACTTCCCACTTTAATTTTTCACCTCAGGCGTCACTAAGAAAGGAGGCAGAGCAGTTCTCTTTGTGAAGGGGCTAAACCCCCAGGTACTGGAAACACAACTATGCCCAGACGGCCGATTTGTGGCGGTGAAATGCTTACTGCTGGGACAGTTATACACCTTCGTCTCGGTGTACGCCCCTAATGTCAGACAGGTCGCCTTCTATGATTCCATGGGCTCTACCATTTCCCCCTTCTCAGAAGGCCAAACGGTAATCGGGGGAGTTTTTAACGGGGTCCCGGATCCCACAAAAGACAGATCGCATCCTCCCTCCCCGGGGGACTTCACCCAAGCGCTTGGACTTCTATGCCTATTTAGGGCCATAGAGTTGGTTAACTCATGGCGGGTGCTTCACCCCTCAGAAAAAGACTTTTCTTTGTATTCTTATGTCCACAGAACTTTTTCAAGAATCAACCTCCTCTTGACATCCCCGCAAGTACTTGCCTATGCCAACGATGTATCTATAGGGTCGAGGATCTTATCCGACCACGCCCCGTTAACCTTGGAGATCCGAGTGCATGAGCCAACTCCCACCACCCAACACAGGTGGACCCTATACGACCCGATCCTCAATGAGATGCCGCTAAGAGATGCAATAGCGACATCAATTAAGAACTTCTTTGAAGAAAATCCTAGTGAAGATACCTCCCTTGCAAATACCTGGGACGCTATGAAAGCAGTTATCCAGGGAGAGTTGATAGCACAGGGAGTGGCATTCCACAGGAATAGGCGACAAGCCTGTCGCATCCTTGAAGAGGAGCTCCAGAAAGCGGAAGAACTTGTTAAGAATAAAGGCTGGTCCCCAAGAACACAGCGAGCCATCCGCACTGCGCAGAAAATATTGAGGCCCACTATGCCAAACACACAACGCAACTGCTGGCTAAAGCCAAGCAATTCTATTACGTAAAAAATAACAAAGCAAGCAAATTGCTGGTGGCAAAACTCGCTAAAATGAAGAGGAGCAATCCAATCATCAGGCTACGAGAAGCGCAGGGCGTAATACAGTATGCCGAACCAGAAAACCAACGGTTGGTGGCAAGCCACCTGGCACAGGCGATGACTGCACCACCACGAGATCAGAGGGAGCAGAAAGAATACCTACAACAAGTGGCACTCCCCCGGTTGCAAGACTCAACCCGAGAGAACCTGGATGCTCAAATCTCAGGTCAGGAGGTTGAGGAAGCCATAAATACCCTCAAATCCCGAGCTCCTGGCCCGATACTCCACCAGATACTACACCAGATTCTACAAGATCTTTAGGCCCCAACTGATTACTCCTTTGATAGCACTCTTTAACTCCTTTAGGGAATGAGGCTCTGTAACACCCTCCATGCAAGAGTCAATCACGGTTTTCCTACCCAAACCTGGGGGAGACCCGAGAAATCCTGCTTCTTATAGGCCAATTGCCCTGCTGAACATAGATGCCAACATCTATTCCAAGATGCTTGCTACTTGCCTATCTGCCTGACATAATTCATCCTTACCAGACCGGTTTTATTAAGAACAGATGTGCAGGCGACAACATCCGCACAGCCCTAGATCTGGCGGATCTTGCTTCTCAGGACAGGGATTAGAATTTATGCCCCTGGACGCTACCAAAGCGTTTGACAGAGTGGACTGGACCTTTATGGGGCTCACATTGGAAGCCTTCCGGTTTGAGCCAGCGTTTCAAACCATGGTCCTGGCCAATTATAAGTCACTAAAAACCCTCCTCAGGATCAATGGCACCCTTTCCAACCCAATCACCTTCACCTGCGGAACCAGACAGGGATGCCCGCTATCCCCACTCCTATTTGCACTAATCATGGAACCTTTCGCCCAGAAAATCAGGTTGAATAACCATATCAAAGGGTCTCCAGGTCGGCCCCTCACAACATAAAATTGCCCTATATGCAGACGATGTCCTGCTTACCAAAACAGAGCCCTGTTACTCACTGTTGCATGCCCTCTCCGAAATAAACAACTATGGAAGGGTCACCGGCTTCTCCATTAATTTTGACAAGTCTGTGGCTATGTGAATAGGAATATCCCCAGACAAACGGGAATCCTTGATCCCGACATGCCCTATCCAATGGAAGACAAAGGCAATTGACTATTTAGGAATCCCAAGTTCCTGCAAACCCGAGAGAAACTTATCATGTAAACTTTCCCCTGCTCTTTTAATAACTGGAACATGACCTGAAGCGCTGGGCATCCCGAGAAATATCACTGATGGGACGCATCACTGCCTGTAAAATTAACTTCTCCTGAAATTCCTGTATGCTTGCTCATCCCTTTTAGTTACGATCCCAGCGCCCGCCCTCTGCGACCTGCTGAGGAAAATGCTTCGATTCATCTGGAGGGGGGAAAAGGCTAGAATTCCCCAAAACATTATGCTAGGTAGTGCAAGGTTGGGTGGTCTGGGTGTCCCTGATCTACAGGGATATCAGGTGGCAGCACAACTGAAGCCCACCCAAGCATGGCAAATATTCACTAATCGCCCCAGATGGGTGGAACTGGAACAATCACGCCTATCTCTCCCCCTGCGCTTTCTCCCGCATATCCCGCCTCCTCTACGGCGGCGACGGGAGGGATTATTATTATCCACCAAACACACCATAGACATTTGGGACAAGGCCCTGAAGCGGAAAGGGATCCCGATAGAACTGAGCCCCTCATCCCCAGTATTTCTCAACCTGGCATTTTCACCCGGGGCAAATCCCCAGAATTCAAAAATTGGATTGCAGGTGGCATTGACACTTTGGGTCAGCTGTTTGAGGGAGGACTGCCCGCAACTTTGCACAATGTAAGGGAGCCTTCCGGCACCAGGAAAGAGACAGATTCTCCTATATTTAGCTTTGTCATTGGTGCTCTCACCCTCAAACTCTCCAAGCAGCAACTTGCCCCCCTACGGCCCTTGAACTGTCTCTTAAGGATCTACTGGCCCTGGGAAAGATCTCAACCTTATACAGATGTTTCCAGGGAAATTTCCTGGCCTCAAAAACCTGATGTATGGCACAATGGGAGGCAGATCTAAGCCACCCTATGGAGAACCAGGCTTGGGTGGACAGTTGGACCCACACTCATTCGTCACCCACCTGCGTTACCAACAGGGAATGCGCTTACAAATTCTTGCTGCGTTGGTACTACCCTCCCCTTGGGCTTCACCATATGAACAGGGCACTCAACCCTGTTTGCTGGAGATGGTGCGGGCACCTGGGATCTTTCTACCACATGCGGTGGACATGCCCAAGCGCCCAACAATTTTGGAAACAATGTCTAGCCACCATCGAAAGGATCACCCAAATGGCACTCCCACTAGAACCCGAGCCCATCCTCTTGGGTGCCCTGATCCCAGGGATCTACCAACGGTCTGGGAGTAGGGCCCAGCTGCTGACCCAATGCCTTCTGGCAGGAAGAATAGTGGTCACCCGCTCCTGGAAATCTGTGGAAGGCCCCCTCATGTCCCTTTGGTGGGTAAAGATATGGGACATACTAATCACAGAGAAAGTAACCGCGGCCAAGCAGGTCTCCTCCACCGTTTCCAGAATATTTGGGCCCCACTACTAGACTGCGACCAGAAATTCCCAGCCTTGACCTATAAAGCCCAACTGGTCAGGAGGGTCCTAGATGCTGGGCACACGCTATGGGAGGGAGGGGGAGACGAAACAGGAGTGGAAAACTTGAACTTCTGAAACTCTGGCTCCGGCCGGCGATCATAGGGGGGAGGAGATGGAGGGAGGAGATGGGATCTCTACATAAAGCACAATAAGCTTTGATGAAAAATTGGACTGTTACCACCCTGCCTTGGTTTAAAATAAACATATATGAAAAAGGGTATAAGTTTGGTTGTTTTAACAAATCCTGTGCTTCAATGGGTTGATCTTCTTTGTCACTTCTCTTTGACCCCTCCCTTCGATTCTCGACCTGTTGATACATGAAAGAAACACTTGCAGTGATTGTTGTTAGGTATATCATGCATCTCGTCACCTAAGGTCTTCGCTACACTATGGGCATCATTTTTTAACCTAGGTGGAGGAGCAAGGGGCATTCTCATGCGGCGTCCACTCACCAACCCAGGAGAAGCTAAATGGTGATCTGAGCCAGGCTGATTCCTTAGAGTGTCTAAGGCTAGGGGTAGGCAATGTAGCCATCCCTTCTTCAAAGTTATCCTCATCTTTGCTATTTTTTCCTTCAATAATCCGTTTAATCGCTCATAGACACCATTCACCTGTGGGTAATAAGAATAAGAAAACGTGTGCTTAATGCCTAATAGAAGAACTATTTGTTCAAGCAGCTCATTCATAAAATGCGGTCCATTGTCAGACCACAAAACCTTGCACACACCCCATTTTTGGAACACTTCACACACATGGAACTTGACAGTGCACGTGGCGTCACGGTGTGTGCATGGACCATCCTCGATTCATGTAGAGAAAGAACATACCACGACCAGCATATATCTATAACCATTGCATGTCTGCAGCATATCTACATAATTTATATGTAAGTGCTGAAATGGACATTGGGTCTAGGAATTGCTCCTCTCACTGTTCGCAAAGTGTACCCTGCAGTACATTTCTGGTACCCAATGCAGTTTACAATAAACTGCCACATGTTCTAACAAATTAGTTGAGAACCATTCCTCTGCAGTTGCTGCAGCTAGACTCTCTCGAAGGCACATGGGCGGGGTAGTGGAGTTGCTCCAATGCTACCCTCAATAATGCTAGAGCTATAACTGGCTTTCCAGTGCTATCGTGTCTCCAAATTGTCTCAGTGGGGGTTAAAAAACACCCCCACTTCTTCCATAGATCCTTCTCTTCTTGTGGGGTTTGCCCTTCTATCTCAATTAACTGGACAATAGACAGCATGTTTAAGCCCTCCTTTACCAACATGCATCTTCCCGTCATTTGTTTGACACTTTCAGTTTCAAAATTAGAAATGGCTTGAAAATAGGCTGCCTTCTTGGCTTCTAAATCTGCTTCTTTTTATTTATTTTATTTTTTTATTGATTTTCACAACAAACAACAAACAGTGCACCTTAACATGGTGCATATAACCACAATCCCACCCCCCTCCCCGCTTACAGTTTCTTGATCAACAACCACAGCATTTTGGTTCACAACTGCTTCTCCTGTGTCACCATCCGAGGAGCTATCCACGTCCACTTCTTCAGGCTCTGTGCCCGTTAAGGCTGCAACCAAGTGCTGCCACTCTGTCAGTGTTCCTACTTCTTCTTCACCCCCTCTACAAGCTGCCTCCCTCCAAACCACTGTTTCTGCCTCAGCCCATTTTAAAAGGTCCCTCCACCAGGTTTCTATATTCGGCCTCTCCTGTGCCTTCCATCCCATGGCTATACTACGCTTAGCCAGAATGTAAGCTAAATCTTTGAGCTTGCTCACATGCTTAAGTTTACGCAGTCTAGGGAAGCCCCCCACCATACATGCCCACAAGGAGTCCATCACCAGTCTGATCCCTCTGTCAGCCAATCGACTCGCTAATTCCCCCCAATATTTTGTGATTTCAGGGCAGGCCCAAAACATGTGTACCAACCCTGCGTTTTCTTCCACGCATTTTGGGCAGTATTGCTTAACCTCCTTCGCGAACTTGGTGATTTTCTTAGGGGTCATGTATGCTCTGTGGGTGATGTACAGCTGAATCTGTTGCAATCTGGTATTCCTCAACACTTTCTTATGATATCCTTGCATCATCCCCCATAATCCATCACTTATAGTCTTCCCACTTTCCTCTTCCCAACCCCGCCTGACCTGTGCTACCTCTTTACCCACCTTTGACATCAGTATCTCGCAAATTCTGGAGACTTTGTGACCTCCTTCTGACACTGCATGGAGTGTTTCTATGGCTGCATCTGGTTGTTGGGCCAGTTCCGTTTCTGACCATGTCTTCGTTAAAAGCTTCATCAGTCTAGCGTATGTAATGTACTGTCCCCTGTGTAAGCCTGTGTCTTCTATTAGTGTATCAAACTCCATCCTTTCCCCATCCCGTGACACATCTCCCACAGTTGTCACTCCCACTGGTTCCCAGTGTTCCCGAATGGTTCGCCTCAGTTGTTCATCTATACCGCTCAGTGTGAGGGGGATTTGTGGGGAGCATGGCATCAGGCTCCCCATTACAATGCAGGCCCTATGCCAGATCTTTCTGCCCAGGGTCAGCACTGCTGACCTTTTCCCTTTTGGGGGGGGGGGTCAGTCACCCAAATACACTTGGTTAGAAAGTAAGGTGCGCATTCCGCCCTCAGTAGCCTGGACTCCGATGTGGTGTCGTCGGATAGCCATCTCGCTATGTATTGGAGTTGGCCAGCCAGGTAATACACCTCAAAGTTGGGTAGTCTTATTCCTGCTTGATCATGTGGGTTTTATAATTTCCAAAGAGCTATCCGATTTCTGGTGTTATGTCAAATGAACCCTATACATATACTGTGTACGTTGGAGAAAAAACTTTTGGGTATTAAATATGGGACATTTGCAAAGTTGTGCAGCAACCTTGGTAATACTATCATTTTGAGCAATGCTGTTCTCCCCATCATGGTCAGAGGCAGCCTTTTCCAGAATGTCATACTTCGTTGAATTCTCTTCACTGCCTTTACCGTGTTATTTTCATGTTCATCTTCCACTTTAAGGTATCCATCGATACCCAAGTATCGAAAGGTGTCCACCGCCCACTCAATCTGTAACACAGGTAGCGTGCTTTTTGGCACACCTATATACCTACCCAGAGGGAATATGCTGGATTTACGTAGGTTTACCGTTATGCCCGACAGTAGTGCAAACCGTCCAAGTACTTCAAGTATATATTGCAGATTTTCATCCGGGTATTGCAAATACAATAGCATATTGTCTGCGTACAGAGATATCAAGTGCTGCTCCCCTTGCGTCTTAATAGCCACTTCCCCATAAAAGTATCTAAGGTATGCTGCTAATGGTTCCAACGCCAGTATTGATTGATTGATTAATTGATATTTTATTTCTATCGCGCTCATACACAAGTGTTTCAGAGCGCGACCAGACAGGGAAAGGAAACAGGGGAGAACAAAAACAATGATCTTACTAGGCCCAGTGACATTGAGAACGTGCAAGTGCAGGGTAGAGAGAGAAGGGGGGGAAGTGCATGGAAGGGGGAACAAAAGGAGAGTGCGGATCGAGAAGGAAAAAGAACAAAAATAATAAAATAATAAATAAAAAGGCAACAAACAATGGGAGTGCAGCCAGCAAGTGGCAAGTGCTGGGTTTATGGCAGCAGGCCCTGTAGGTCTGAAAGTGCAGGAAGAAAAGGGGAGGGCTGTATGGGTACAGATACAGACCCCAGTGCAGGGGGTGGCCCGGAGGCAGTGCGTGAGGGTGGCAAGATGAGCAGGTACCTGGGCCCAGAGGACAGAGGGTGGCTAGGTGCATGGTGCCGAGGGAGAGTAGAATCAACAGGGGAGAGGGGAGGAGAAGGCAGAAGCAAAGAGGAAGGTTGTGAGGTGCTTCCGGAACCGGAGATGGTTCTCCTCAAGTTTTAGAGTGGCAGGCAGGCCCCAGCCGAAGACCAAGATCTACCCCCAGCTCGTTTCTTTGAGAAACGACTGACCCTGAGGGAGTTAGAGGTGGAGGAGCGGAGTGCTCAAGATGGGAGGTATTTGCGGAGGGATAGCTGAAGGTATGTTGGACCCAGGCCCCAGAAAGCCTTGTGGACAATGCAGAGGGTTTTGAATTTAATCCTTGCATCCACTGGGAGCCAATGGTGAGATTTCAGAGCTGGAGAGATACGATCCCAGAGATTGAGGCCAAGGACAAGTCTTGCAGTCCTGTTCTGTATAAGTTATAAAGGGCGGAGAGTAGAGGCAGGTAGATTAAGAAAGAGGCTGTTGCAATAGTCCAGTTTAGAGAGAACCAGAGCTTGGGAGACAGTGAGCTTCTGGGGGAATGAGAGGAAAGGAAGAATACCTCTGAGGAGGTGCAGTAGGAGGTTTGCCTTTTTTGATACATCAGCTATGTGGGCAGAGAAGTAGAGTGTGGAATCAAAGGTGACACCAAGGTTCTTGGCCTCGCAGGTGGGGATAGGAGGAGGGCCAAGGGAGGCCGGCCAGAGAGTGAGGGGAAAGGAAGGTGATGGTGTGCCAATGAGGAGGATCTCTGTCTTGCTGGCATTAAGACAAAGATCGTTGGCGGCACACCAATCTTGGATGGCAGTTAGGCAATCAGTGATGAGAGAGGTGGAGGAGGTGGCCGAGGGCAGCTTGAAAATGAGTTGAGTGTCGTCTGCGTAGTACTGGAAGTTTGAGCAGAAAATGGCAATACAGTGGGCAAGAGTTGCCAGGTATTGGTTGAAAAGCCAGGGCGAGAGGTTAGACCTCTGGGGAACACCACAGGTGGAGAGGAAGACAGATGATAGGAAGGATCCAAGTTGGACCTGGGAGGGTCAATCAGAGAAGAAGGAGTTCAGCCAGGCCAGAGCCTGATCGGTGATGCCCAAGTTATCCCAGAGACGGTTGAGCAGGATGGTATGGTTGACCGTGTCGAAGGCAGAGGAGAGATCAAGTAGGATGAGAACAGAGGGAATTCTAGAGTCAAGGTTGGAAAGCAGATCTTCACGGATGTTCAGGAGAGCAGTTTCCGTGCTTCTGCCAGATATGAAGCCAGACTGATGGTCATGGAGACAGCCAACAGAATCAGAATGAAGGTTTAGCTGAGAGATGGCCAGCTTTTCAAGGAGTTTGCCTAAGAAGGGGGTCAAGGAAATTGGGTGATAGTTAGCCGGAGAAGAGGGACCCGCTGTGGGTTTCTTGGGGAGAGGATGCACAAGCGAGTGCTTAAGAGGGGAGGGGAAGGATCCTGAGGCAAAGGAGTGGTTGCAGAAGTCAGCAAGGGCCGGAGCAAGGGTATCAATGTGGTCCTTGAGAATTTTAGAGGAACAGGGATGAACCTGATTTGACGAGGCTTTCATAGATCGGACTTGTCTAGTGACCTCATCAGGGGAGAAGAGAGGAAAGGAAGAGAAGGAGGGTGGGGGGGGTGGCTGGAGGAGGGTCAGTGAGTACCAACGGAGAAGGGAGAGTAGAGGGTGTGGAGGAGAGTGTGGACAGGATGCCCTGGGCTTTTGAGATAAAGTGTGAGGCCAGGGCATTGCAAAGAGCCTTAGAGGCAAGGGGAGGGTTAGAGACTGCAGCAGGGTTGGCCAGCTCCTTACAAATTTTAAAGAGTTTGGCCGAGCTGTTAGATGCTGCAGAGACACAGCCTTGAATGTGGACTCTCTTCTTGGTACGGACCGAGAGACGGTATTGCCTTTGGAGGAGGCGACAGGCCAGTTTGTCAGAGGATGAGCAGGAATCCCTCCATTTTCTCTCAGCCGCCCTACACCTATGTTTAAGTGTAGCTAGGTCGGAGTCATAACAGGAATTGCACTTTGGACTTCAGGCGGATCCTCATGACAGGGGCAAGAACATCAAGAGTATCAGAAATAGAAGAATAGAGAGAAGACAGGGCTGTGTCAGGGTGTGAGTCAGCCAGAGGAAGAGGGGGTGGGGAGAACGTGGAAGCAAAAGCCTCGACTGACACACGCTTCATGGGCAGGATGTCCAGGAAGGTAGGTGGTAGTGTTGGGGTAGGCTTGGCTTGGGGGGAAGAGAGAGAGAGATGAGAGGAGAGGAGGTAGTGGTCACTCTAGGAGAGGGGAATGGAGAGAGGGATAGATAGGGGGAGGCTAGAGGAGATCAAGACATCAAGTGTGTGCCCTGCAGAGTGAGTTGGGCCAGATGGGAGGATAGAGAGGGAGAGGGAATCGCAGAGGTCGCGAAAGAGCAATGTTGAGGGACAGGGAGAATCAAGGTGAGTGTTGAGGTCAACAAGGAGGAGGAGTTGAGTGGTTGAGGCCAGGAGAGAGGAGGAGAGGTCAGCCCACTCAGAGAGAAAAGAGGTGATTTGACCAGGGGGCCGGTAGAGAGTGGCAACAGTAAGAGAGTGGCTAGGAGAGATTGAGAGCCTGCAAACGAGGCATTCAAAAGAGGAGTAGATCTGATTTATATATAGTGGAATTATAGTGGTAGGAATCAAGGCTACACCCCCTCCAGGGCGAGTGGATCTGGGTGCGGAGAGGATCTTGTAGCCATCAGGGAGAAGAGTGTCAAATCTCGTGACAGAGCTGGCCATGAACCATGTCTCTGTAAGACCAAGAATGTCAAGGTCAGGTTCTTCAAGGAGGTGGCAGATGTCAGAGGAGTGTTTGACAACAGAGCGAGAGTTGAGAGTGGCAAGATGAAGAAGGTTGCCAGCCTTAAAGACCTTCCGGAGAGGGGTACAAATCAGAGGTACACCCTGCGGAGTTGTGGGGGTAGCCAAAAGATGGGCAGAGGAGGGAAGAGTGGGCAAGATAGCCCAGGAATGAGAGGAGGGGACAGCCGGAGAAGAAAGGAAGTTGATGAGGAGAGGGAAACGCCTATCGAAGAGGAGGAGATTTGCCTGGGGACCTTGGACCATGACAGTGCCATGTAGGTAGACGTTAAGGATGACTCTGGAGGAGTCAAAAGAAGCCATGAGGATTTCCCTGCGAGTGCCACCATTTATGGGAGAGCAGGAGACAGGACAGAGCACAGAGATCATATGGCGGGTCCATAGACCAGGCGAAGAACAACCAAGAGGATGTCGGTGAGGGTCTGTCTGGAAGAGACGCTGGTATAGGTATCAGCAATAGGGAGACCAGGGTTGGAGGCCAAGATATCCTTTTTAAACTTCTTCTTTCCAGACTTAATGAGAAGGGAAGGATAGTTGATAGAGAAGCAGTTGGAAAAGATGGGAGAAACAGGCAGCACCATGAGTATGAAGAGAGGAGGCAGGGGGAGGAGAAAGCAGGTGCGCCGGTATGGAACAGTCACTGGGCTAGCAGGATTACAATCAATGGGCAAAGTTTGACTTTCAAGTTAAATGCAAAATACACCCAAGTTTGACTTTCAAGTTAAATGCAGAATTACACCCAAGTTGGACTTTCAAGATAAATGCAGAATTACACCCAAATTTGACTGCGTACAGTCAATAAATATAAATAACATCGGAGACCAGGGGCAGTCCTGTCTAGTTCCCCTGCTCAGCGTCCATCGTTCAGAAACCACAGATCCTGTCCGGACTCTGGCGATTGGTTTGTTGCACACTAATTTCACCCATCGCAGGTACCCAGGTCCCATCCCATATTTCTCTAGGACCGCCAGCAGCCATGGCCACTTAACTGAGGCAAAAGCTTTGACTGCGTCTAGTGAGACTATTGCCAATTTTTGGGCGCTCCCCTCAGTCTGATGTATGATGTGGTGTAATCTCCTGAGATTGTTGGAGATGCACCGCTGGGGGACAAATCCCGTTTGGTCCTGGTGTATTAGGGCGCCGATCAATGGTCTCAGCCTGTTTGCCATCACCACGGTGAGGATCTTACTATCCTGATTCAACATCGATAGCGGTCTATAGGATCCGCAGTCCGTATCTGCTTTACCCGGTTTGAGGAGTGGGATGATGACCGCTTCCCTCAGGGTTCCTAGTAGCCTACCCCTTTTGAACACTTCATTCAGCATAGCTAGCAGAGGCGGGAGCAGGTCTATTATGTATGTTTTATAAAATTTGCTTGGGAGACCATCTGCTCCTGGGGCCTTGCTAGTGGGCAGGGTACAGATTACATGTTCCAATTCCTCCACTCTATTGGCGCCTCCAACCTATCTCTGTCTGCTTCCCCTGATCTGGCCAAGATTATCTCTTCTAATGCTTCATTCATTTCGAGTCCCTCCCCTTCTATCTCGTCCATGTACAATTTGCGATAGTATCTATAGAAGCACTCATTCACCCCCTCCTGGGTGTCTTCGAGTGCGCCATCTTCGCGGCTCATCTTCTGTATCACCTGTCGCAGGGTTTTGCTTTTGCACAGCCAGGCTAGCAGTCTGCCTGGTTTGTCTCCTTCAGGATGTTGTCTTTCTATATATTTCCTATAGTTTAGGTTGCACAGTCTCTCCCAGTGGGCTTTACATTTTTCAGTTAGGCGTTGTATGGTCTCCGCCTTCTCTGGGGTATCCCACACCGCTTGTATTATTTCTTCGATCTCCCTTTCTGTAGTTAACAGGTCTGCCACTATGCCCCCCTGTAGAATAGCCGCCTTTGAGATCGCCTCCCCCTCACCACCACCTTAAATGCTTCCCACAGCGTCCCAGCTGACTCGACACTTCCTGTGTTAATTTAAAAATATTCTCGTATAGCTTTTCTTAAGTCTTCTCTAAAAAGTGTCTTTGAGAGCCTCTGCTCAAAGCTTCCACAGCGGAATCCTCTGTCTGGGCGGTGCGATCTGCCATGTCACGACCAAGGGCACGTGGTCCGACAGGATTGCTGCTTTGTACTCTGCATCCTTAATCTCCTCCACCAGGGAGTCGGCCACTAATATGTAGTCCAACCTGGTGTGTAGATCATGTGGTGCTGAGTAATGCGAGTACCCATAGCATTGCGGGTGGAGCTCCCTCCATATCTCAGTGTCCTGGATATCTCGTATGAATGTAGCTAGGGCCTTTGCCGCAGGGTTTGGTCTGGTCATTTTGTCATCAGACCTGTCCATCACGGGGTCTAGTGTGCAATTGAAGTCTCCTCCAATTATAACCGTTCCATCCATATATAGACTGACAGTGGTATATACATTTCTAAAATACTGTGCAGTGTCATTATTCGGGGCGTAAATATTAATCATGTTGACTACTCTGTTGCCCACCAGCCCCTTAACCAACACCATTCTCCCATCCGATCCCACATCTTGTTGTAACAGTTTAAAGGGAACATGAGGTGCTATCCATATGAGGACCCCCCTGCATACACTGAATACGTGGCTCCAATTGTGGTCCCCTTCCATTTCCTCCTCATCAACTCTAGTTTCTCTTCGGTCAAGTGGGTTTCTTGTAGCATTGCTACATATATTTTTTGCCGCTTCAAGTACATCATGATTTTATTATGCTTGATGTAAGTGTTTAATCCCCGCACATTCCAGGCCACTATTCTCAGGTCTCCCATTTTAGCCATATCCTACTCCACCCGCCCTCCTTCCAGCCCCCCTCCTGTATGGGTTAAATTGTGTTAAATTGTGTTTGTGGAAATACTGTGTTGTTCCCCTGTATCATCATCAATACTCTCTCCCCCCACCCTTCTCACCCCCAAACCAAACTGTATTCCCAACTACCCTCCTCCCAACTCCCTTCCCTCCCAACTGTTGCCCAGCTCCTCCTCCCTCTCCAACTAGCCCCAACTTGTGCCCAGCTCCATCCCTGGATCTCAGGCTATCCCGCATCTGGCCCTATCATAGTAACCCACTCTAAGGCCCGGCAGGGGATACCGCAATAGCAGTATCCAATCTAACCTAACTATGGGGGGGGATTAATAGTGTATCCCCGCCTGCTGCTACTCCGATATGGCATTCAGTCTGTCTCAATTACCTTTTCTTCATATTTAACCGTTATATCTCGTCTGTTCTCACCAACACTACTACTTGCCGTACTATATTCAAGTCCCAAGGCCAAATATCTGTGTACCAGCCTATTCCCGACCTGCTGGGTCACCTTGCTCTCCGCATGCTCATCTGCAGTCGCCGGGCAGTTCTGGGCATCTAGCCACTCCGTCGCACTCTCCAGAGTTTCGAAAAAAAGGCCTTATGTTTATGGTACACCTTTAACTTTGCAGGGTACATCAACATGTATCTGTATCCCACATCACGTTGCCGCCTCTTAATTGTTCCGTAGTGCAAACTGCTTTGACTTCACTATTGAGCATAGGCCAGGTGTCCAGCATAGCAATGCTGATGGGTTGTCCAGAATGTTTAACCGACCTGAACAAGAAACTCATCCAGGGGTGGATTAGTTTCCCCTGTCCTTAGTCTGGGAAGGGCGAGTGTTAGGAAAGATTTCATATTAGAATGTAATTTTCCCTCCATGTGTCAACCCCCAAACTTTTTGCTGCTGTTTTACACCCTGATCTAACCTTTGCCAGAGAAGCGCAGCCCTCAGCTGCACTCCTCTGGACATTTGCTCACTTCTTATGGGGAAACTGTCATGCCCTTAAGACAGTCAGTACTGGGAGACCTTGTTTCCCTTAGTCCTTTCCTCATGTTGTAGCTTTTGTGCAACATGTAACAAGAGTGCAATGTAACTTACTTTACCGCATCCTTGGGTCTCTAGTCATTCCAAATGCCCTAGAAACTCTTGCTGGACTTTTTACGAACTGTGCAGATGTGTCACGGACAGGACTGGTGGCAGCTATCGTTTTCTTATGTTTTTATCCCTTTCTTGCCATGTTATCCGCGCTTAACGCGTTTGGCACGAATAGGTGGCCTGGCTCCCAAAATGGCCATGCCACGAGGTTCTTTGTCCTGTCCTTTGGCCATATTGCCCCTTCACCCTCCCCAGGTCGAGCCGACCCGGGTCAGTCCTTATTTGGTCATGCACTTTCCCGCGAAACCCCAAATCTTTTGCGGGCTTCTGCATGCCTTGTGTGTGTGCCTCCAGGATGTGGGCTGGGATGTCTGTTCCCAATACACATCCTGGGTGCCAGAGAGTCTGGAGTGTCCTGAATGCCTGGGACCACTGTGGTCCATGATTGGTCCACGTATGGAGTGAGTGTTTGTGAGCAGATCTCCCATTGGGTCCTCTCCGTTTTGGCGCGAATTGAACTTTGGATAAGAGGAGGCCGAGAACACCACTACCATGTCGATCTCCTGATTTCACACGAACAAAGGATAGGAGCCAAGTATCCTGCAAGAAGAAGCCGAGTCGAGGAACCGCTGGTGACCCGATGGAAGGTTTGGCACCCTGAGCCCACTGTCGTCCGGCGAGACCCCTCTGCATCTGATCGTCCTAGATGGTCTGCGAAGACACTTCGACCCATTGGAATAGTGGGACCAACTATTCTCAGCACCTTCATCAAACCCTGCAAGTAAGCCTCTTCGGAAGTGTCCCTGGGCCAACCAGTGGGCTGACCAGCTTACGCAGGAAGTTTGCTCTGTTCCCGCCACGGTTTCAAGAAAGCCCTCAAATCATGGTATACTGCTTGCTCTGTGTCCACGGCATCCTCACACTGAATTCCGTACACTTGGCATTCCCAGGTCTGAAGTGAGACGAGTGCGCCCGGACCGGAGTAAATCCGGTACAGTGTTGCCCTGCTGTGGCAACGACCTATGCAAGTTCGCTGCACTTGTGACTCCCTTGACCCTGAAGCCTGCTGCAGTGGAATTGGGCTGATTCCTCCACCCGGAGCGGAGAAATCGCCCCTGTCCCATTTGGGAATCCCTTCTGTACTGCGGAAACTACACGGTGTCGAGACGTCCTGATTGTCGCATTCAAACCTGCCAGAGAAGTGGACTGTACTGGCGAAGTCTGGGTCTGCCTGCATCGGGGACCGGTGAGTCATACCCCAACCGGTGGCCCCTAGCGCAGCAGCCCATTCTTACGCACGAAGTGGCCCCCGAGGGCCCCTTTCCTTTCTACAGCTATTGCAAAATAGCAACTTCATCCCACACTCTCAACCTGCCTTTGCCCGCAAGTGGTTTACCGCCTTCCGTGTAATGAGGCCCGTAGTCTTGACCGCCTGCCATAGCTACCCTGTTTGGTCTGGCTTGTCCAGAGGTTAACCTGTTCCAAGAAACTAGGTTGGCCTTCTGAACCTCTGCCTCTCCAGGTCAGAGTTCAGAAATCCCTCTTAACAAATTGGTGTACAGCGGTGGGATAGGACTGAAGGAATCCAGTGTTGCACACGAGTGAAGGCATTTCGAGTTATTCCTACCAGGACACATACTGAATTGTTGTAGTATAACTTTTAAAAAGCCATAGTCCTATCTAACAGTATGGAAACAAGTACCTTGTTAACTTTAAATGCTTCGAAATCCGACACATTAAGAAATATGTGTGCTGAGAGAGGTGTTTCCTCTCAAGGCACAAAAGTAGAAATTATCCAGAGAATCATGGACTGGCAAGAAGCTCAGCTTAGAGCTATAGCTTTCGAGGACAGTGCAGAAGGAGGTGGGGCTGCTCTTACTGCTAGAACTGATGGTTCTACCGCTGCACTGATCCACAGCGACCATGAGGACATGGAGGATGTAATGTCGAATGTTTCCTCTGCCAGTGCTGATGGGAGGCCATACTCGAATTCAAGAAGCAAGAACTGCTGTTTAGGCAGAAGGAGCTTGAGTTCAATATGGCCAAACTAAAGATAGAGAAGGCAGAAAAACAAAAAGACAGGGATCACCAGTTGGAACTGGCCACGCTTCAAGTTGCCAATGGATCCAAGGGTCCTGGACATGGGTCTGGGGCCTCTTCTCGTCCAAGGTTTCCAAAAGATCTGCTAAGTGTGTATGAGGAAAAGAATGACATTATGGACTGGCTGAATACATTTGAGTATGCATGTGAAGTTCAACAAGTTGACAACGCTGATAAAATTGCCTGGTTACTTAGCAGACTGCCCCATTCTGGCTGCAGTGCCATTATGGAAATGTTGCAAGCTGAGAAAACAGATTTTGCAATGTTGAAGCAAACTCTCATCTTAAAGTTTGGAAAGACTCCTGCCCAATACTTAAAAATATTCAGAGAGTATAAGAAAAAAGAAGGTGGAACTTGGGTATCTTATGTAACTGAATCCTTAAAAAACTTGACTGGCTGGGTTGAAGGTTATAAGGTTTCTACCTTTGAAGGTATGGTAAGTCTTGTCATACTGGAACATATTTTTGCATCTTCTTCCCCTGAGTTTAAGCAGCATTTGGCAGATTCAAAGGAGATAGATCCTAAGAAGCTAGCCATTGCAGCATATTTGTGGGTGTCACATCGAGTGTCCCATAAGGACAAGACTCATCCTGGTAAGCAGGAGGAAGGGAAAAAGTCCAAAGATAAGGAGGGTGGGGAAACTGATAAATCTTCTTCCCAAAAGAGCCACAAAAATAAAAATAAGGGTAAGACACATGAGAACTCACAGGGTAGTGGAGGTCAGCCTCCAAAACAGAACTGTGGTTATAGTAAGCCTCCCTATGTGAACAGACCCAATGGATCTTGTTTTGCTTGTGGAGCAACTGACCACGTGAAGGGGGATCCCAGATGTAAGGTCAAAACCTTGGGGGTCCACTCTGCTAATCTGGCCTTCTCCTCCTATGAGGAAGAAGAGATTACCGGAGCATCCTTCACCTCAGACTCCTTCCCAAGTGGGATAGAAGCTGAGGTAGTTTTAGTTTCCCTGGGTTCCTGGGAGCCTAAAGTCTCAGAGGCTTATGCTAAGATTCCAGATAACACCAAGCACTACTTTAAATACAGTGTGCTGATCAATGGAGTAGATACTCCAGCTATTAGGGATAGTGGGTGCACTCGAACTGTAGTGGATTCTACCTTGCTGGACCCAGAGGAAGTTGCCAGAGCTACTCTGATGCCCATTAGGTTGGCTGATGGCCCACCTCTCATGTTCCCAGTAATACCTGTAAATCTTACTATCAATAGTACAGCAGTCAGGATTCCAGTGAGCATTCAGCGGAGTGTCCCAGGAAAGGTCTTGCTGGGCAATGATCTCCGAGCTTTAGGGCTTGTGGGAGACACTGCTGACAGAACCTGCACAAGGTCTCAAACAAGGGCAGCACTGGCCAAGACCAATGCCCTGCCCCAGCCAAAGGGGAAACCCAAGGCTAAAGGAGTCAGAAAAGTAAAATGAGCGAAGGATATATATTCCCCCCAACTCTCCTACCACTGAGGTGGAGGTAGTTGGTCAATCACCAGGACCTGACGAGGAGGTGCTGATGCCTGAAGTATTTGGCCCCAATGACCATCCTGAACTAAACAATTTGTTAGTAGAAGGTGGTCCTGACAGGGAAGAATTCAGTTAAGGCCAACGTGAGTGTCCATCTCTGGAAGGCCTAAGGAGACAGGCCTGCTCCCAGCTTGAGGGTGAACCTCCTGGGAAGCATCGGATTTATTGGGAAGGTCGGCTCCGGTATAGTGAGGCTACAGAGTCTACAGAAGGAGGCCATAGGAGGTTGGTGGTTCCCCTTGCTGTAAGAGCCTTCCTCCTGCAGCTGGTGCATGAAGTGCCCCTTGCTGGTCACCTTGGTATTAAGAGGACAAGCAATGGTTATTCATGCACTTCTACTGGCCCAATATGGGGGTGCAAGTAGAAAGTCACTGCAGGAGTTGTGCTTCCTGCCAGTTATCTGGTAAGAGTGGTTCAACAATCCAAGCTCCATTGGTACCACTCCCAGTTGTGGGGGTACCATTTGAGAGGGTAGGGATCGACATTGTTGGTCCCGTTGATCCCCAAACATCCTCAGGCAATATTTTTATCCTGGTGCTGGTCGACCATGCCACCAGGTATCCTGAGGCCATCCCATTGAAAACTGTGACTGCCAAGTCAGTTGCAAAAGCTTTACTTGGCATCTTTACTAGGGTTGGCTTCCCTAAAGAAGTTGTGTCTGACAGAGGCAGCAACTGTATGTCAAAGTATATGCAGGCTATGTGGAAAGCATGTGGGGTCACCTATAGGTTTTCTACCGCATACCACACCCAGACCAATGGTCTGGTGGAAAGGTTTAACAGGACCTTGAAAAGTATGATTGGGGCTCTGGAAGAACCTCAAAGAAGAAAATTGGAACTTCTTTTACCATGCTTACTTTTTGCCTACAGAGAGGTACCACAAGAGGGTGTTGGCTTCAGCCCCTTTGAACTTCTGGTCACCCTGTGTGGGGACCCTTAGCCATAGTCAAGGAGGGATGGGAGATGCCCACTCCCCCCATTACTACCAACGTAGTAGACTATGTGTTAGGGCTCAGAAAAAGGATGGTACTCCTGATGGGTCTGGCTAGTGACAAGTTGAAGGCAGGACAAGCTCTGGTGAAACATTGGTATGACCAGAAAGATTCCCTCATTAACTTTACACCTGGTCAGAAAGTCCTGATCATGAATCCCATAAGGCCTAGAGTTTTACGGGATAAATGATCAGGCCCAGTGGTGGAGTCACTGGGTGAGGTCAACTATTTAGTGGACCTTGCAAGGTCTGGGCAGGCTCCAAAAGCGTTCCATGTAAATAGGCTGAAGGCTTTCATACCAAGAGTTGAAATCGCAGCACTGCTATTGGCTTCCGATGTTGAGGAAGAGGAATCTGAACCTCTTCCTGACCTATTCCAAAGCAGTCCTTCAGATAGCTCCATTGAGGGTGTCCGAGTGGCCCCTCACCTGACTTCGGATCAGCAGGCTGAGGTGAAAAGTTTGCTTAGGCAATTTTCCTCCCTGTTTTCACAGTCCCCTGGTTTGACACCTTGGTGCAAACATAACATAGACACAGGAGACAGTGTACCTACCAAAAGTAGGGGATACAGAATGTCAGACAAAGTACGGTCTTACATTAAGACAGAGGTCAACAAAATGTTGGATCTTGGGGTGACTGAACCCTCTAGTAGTCCTTGGTCCAGCCCTGTGGTTTTGGTTCCAAAAGCAGGTACTTCTGAATTGAGGTTCTGTGTGGATTACAGGGCTCTGAATGCTGTCGCCAAGACAGATGCACACCCCTTGCCTAGAACAGATGAGCTGGTGGATACCTTGGGCGCCTCCAAGTACCTCAGCACGTTTGACCTCACTGCAGGCTATTGGCAAATAGCCCTTGAAGAACATGCCAAGGAGAAGACAGCTTTCTCAACTCCAGAGGGCCTTTACCAGTTCAGGGTAATGTCTTTTGGGTTGAAGAATGCACCTGCCACCTGTCATGATGCCTGCCTCTAAGGAGCCAGGCCGGGCCCAGCAACCCCAGAGGCAGACATCATTTTCCCCTGGGAAGTCCCAGCGGGCCCAAGTCGGGGCCCTTTGGACTCAGTCCTGGTGCCTTAGGCGCCAGGCTCATAGGGGCCCCCAGTCCTGGCGCCTTAGGCGCCAGGCTCATAAGAGAGGATATGTGTTTAAGTGCTTGGGTGCACACTTACCTGATGCAGACCATGCTGCTTCATCCAGGCCCTCTTGAGGCCTGAATGGGACTACTTTACCTGTGGGACTACTTCACCACCTGGGTGTGGTCGGGGAAGGATACATACCTGATTGGTGGAAGGATGCATACCAGGAACTTCTTCCAAGGCTATTTAAACCACACCCGATCAGCCACACGTGCTTCGCGTTGTTCTGCACCTAGCAGCTGGACGCTCACCGTGTCTGCTCCTGCATCCTGACTTCAGCCACGCCTGCCAGCACCCTGGAACACCTGCAAGGGGAGAAAGGGGAGAAAGGAGAGATTAGGTGAAGAAAAGCCATTACCTGCTAAATCTGCATTCCGGAGTCACTTCACCGACGATCCTGAAAAGGAAGACATCTTTTTTAAAGCATTTCGTTTCGATCGCTGCAGCGCTGCATTTCACTCACCTTGGCAAGGCGCTTCCATCTTCAGCAGCGATCTTCCGGATTCAGCTACGTTCCGGTGCCTAGAGGAAAAAAGACAAGAACAAAGGTGAGAGGGAGAAAAGGAATAAGGAAAGCTCAGTTTCCTTTTAAGACTTACCTGTTGGATATTTCCCTCTGCATTTCGGGTCCTGCCGCTTCCTGGCATCTCCGGACCCGGCCCCTATGGGGAAAAAAGACAAGTCATTTTTGAGCGTTTGTAAAGACATTACCTGAGCGCTCATCCGGAACTTACCTGCCATTTACTGAAGCGGCACGCTTCACTTCGGGTCGGCGCCATTTCTCCGGCATCCGAACCCCGGCCCCTAAGGGGAAAAGGACATGAGCATTAGCGCTTGCTGCAATAAGACAACGGACATAATTAAAGAGCTTGAACTTTTGAACAGAAGTATTACAGCGCCTTACCTGAACAGTCAAGCTTACCTGAACTCCATCAACCCTCAATCCAGTGAAGTAACTGGGTTTCAACGCGCCCCTGCATCTGAAGCAGGACGGAGAGCTCACCATTCCAAACCCTAAGGTGAGGCTTCACGGGGAACCGTGGAAGAGGTTTCGTGGAGGGTTGGATGGGAGTGGGAGACTTGAACATTATTTCCGCCAGTTGGTAATACTCCCTTTCCACGTACAGGAGGGTATTCTTGTGAGCCAGAGAAGCCAGAATAGAGGGGCCCTTCCAGTCCATCTTCAGAGCCGCGCCTCCGTGGGAATCAGGTGAGCGTTACAGAACGCGAAGCCTTACCACAATTTCCCACCCGGGCGTTATGGAGACTTCCGAGACAGATCAGCTGGCCCAGCTTTTAGGGGAAGTACGGGCAGAAGTGCACTCAGCCCGCCAGGAGACTAACGCTCTTAGAAGATAATTAATCCTATCCAAGGAAAGAACTGATGATCTGGCCAAAAGGTTGTTGCAGGGCCAGGCAGGGCACACTCCTTTACCCGATTCCGGGGGTACTTCTACATCAATGGGTTCGACTAACCCGGCACAAATCAATCTACCTGGACACATGCCTTTGGCCCCGCCTGAACGTTTTGCGGGGGATCCCAAGAAATATGCCGTTTTTATGAACCAATGCCGTTTACACTTTTTATGCAGGCCCGGGGCCTTCCCCAACGACCAGACCAAAGTAGCCTTTGTACTATCTTACCTCAGTGGCTGTGCTGCCGATTGGTCTATTCCATTGGTAAATCAGGATGATCCCATTCTCCGGGATTTCCAGGGCTTCCAGGCCAGCATGGAAAGATTGTTCGCTCAACACTCGCAGGGACAGGCCCTTGACAACGAACTGTTATCCTTACGGCAAGGTAATCAGGATCTTTTGTCCTATATCGCCACCTTTAATAGACTGATTGTGGAAACCGGATGGCCTGAAAATAAAAGGATCACCTTGTTTCATCGAGGCCTGCGCGGAGAGCTTAAAGATGTTATAGCTCAGATAGTAGATCCACCCCAGGCCTGCACAGACTACATAGACTTAGTGGTTCAACTTGATCACAGACTGCAAAATAGAAAAGCAGATCGGCTCAAGTACGAAACCAGAGTACCCATCAAGATCCACGTTAACTCCAAGAGTACTGACATTTCCGAACCGATGCAAATAGGCAGTGTTAAAGGACCATTAGGCAGAAAGAACGAGAGAGAAGGCGACAAATGCAACTTTGTCTGTATTGTGGGACTTCCGGTCACTTTCTCCAAAGTTGTCCAGTAAAACCACCCAAGAAGGTGGTTGGAGCCACTGATAACGAGTTATTGACACCTGGTTCGGGAAACGACCTAGCCCGACAAGCGTAGGGGTCCGCTTGCCGAGCTTGAAAACAAACTCTTTGACCTCGCATTTTGTCATGCCAATGGTGCTAGTGAATCCAAAACAGCCTCAGCAGTTGCATGCCATAAAAGCATACATAGACAGTGGAGCTATTGGAAATTACATAGACCATGAATTGGCTTCCAGGATTAAGCTTCCTCTCCGTCCAAAAGTAACCCAAGATGTAATTACGACAGTTGATGGAACCGAAATAGCCTCAGGGCCTGTAACGCATTCCACTGTTGAAATCACACTGGTGGGTCAAGATGGATACCGGGAAGCAATCGTGTTTGATGTGATCAAGGCCCCACAATTTCAAGTACTTCTTGGAATCCCTGGGTTAGAAACACATAATCCAAGAATAGACTGGCGAGCAAAGAAGATAACTTTTCCTGATTGTGAACCAACCTGTTATCCAAGGAATCCAGTTATGGGTCTAGCCTCTGCAACTGCCACCCCTGTACAGCTACCATCCGAATACCAAGAATTCCAAGACGTTTTTCAGAAAGAGCAGGCTAACACTTTGCCTCCCCATCGATCTTACGATTGCCAAATCGACTTGGTACCCGATGCGCCACTACCTTGTAGCAGGATTTATGCTCTTACTGAACCTGAGAACCTGCATTTGCGTCAGTACTTGGATCAATACCTGGCCAATGGCTTCATTCGCCCGTCAAAGTCTCCAGTCTCTTCCGCTTTGTTCTTCGTACCTAAGAAGGAAGGAGACCTCAGGACCTGTATTGACTACCGCACCCTGAATCAGATAACGATTAAGAATCGGTACCCTTTGCCCCTGATACCTGAACTCATCGACCAAGTAAAAGATGCTCGTGTGTACACCAAGCTAGATCTCCGAGGAGCTTACCACCTGGTGCGTGTAAAAGAGGGCGACGAGTGGAAGAGTGGAAGACTGCATTCCGCACCAAATTTGGGCTCTTCGAGTATCAAGTAATGCCCTTCGGTTTGTGCAACGCACCTGCCGCCTTTCAGTACTTCATGAATGATGTTCTTCGGGAACTTATTGATGTTTGTGTCATCGTTTATATTGACGACATCCTGGTGTACTCTTCCTCAGAATCTGATCACAGAAAACATGTTAGGGCAGTTCTTGAGAAATTGCGCCAGCACAAGTTATTTGCCAAGCTTGAAAAATGCGTTTTTCATACCACAGAAGTGGAGTTTCTCGGATTCATCCTGACGCCTCAAGGAATCCGAATGGACTCGCGGAAGGTGGACGCCATTCTCAAATGGCCATCTCCTAGCTCAGTGAAGGGAGTGCAAAGCATGCTTGGCTTTGCCAATTTCTATCGAAGGTTCATCCCGGAATTTTCTCGAACAGTTCAACCCATCACAGCTCTCTTAAAGAAAAATAAACGCTTCGAATGGACTCATGAGGCCGAACAAGCCTTTCAGGACCTGAAAACCAAATTCACCTCTGCACCTGTATTGAAGCACCCGCACCCAGATCTCCCTTACATTGTGGAAACCGATGCATCCAGTTCGGCCATGGGAGCTGTCCTGTCGCAAAGAGACCCAGAAACTAACCAATTACACCCTGTAGCCTTTTGGTCGAGAAAATTCTCTCCATCTGAAATCAATTACGCAATTACCGACAAAGAACTACTGGCTATTAAATCGGCTTTCAAGGCTTGGAGTCACTATCTTCTTGGGGCTAGACATACCATCACCGTAATTACGGACCACAGAAATTTGCAGTATCTAAAGACGGCCAAAGCTCAATCTTCACGACAACTCCGATGGGCTTTATTCTTTGCGGAATTTGATTTTGTAATTACCTATCGCCCTGGCTGCAAGAATGGTAAAGCAGACGCCTTATCCCAGATTGGCATGGAGGAACCCAATTCGAGTATAGAACCTGTGCCAATCATACCTGAACAAAGAATTTTGGGCTTAACTTCATTGCAAACTATTGAGGACATCCAAACTCAAGTAAAACAACTTTTAGACTCTTCAGCCTTACAGGAATGGAGTCAAAAGGGTCCTCACTACACCGTTAAGGATGATTTACCCTATTTCCAGGAGCGGTTGTTTCTGCCAAGTAAAGAATTACAGGAACTTGTCATCACCCGTCATCACGAATCATTAATGGAAGGACACCCTGGTATCGCGAAAACAGAAGAAAAGATCAAACGCCACTTCTGGTGGCCTTCTTGGAGAAAAGACATAAAGGCCCTCATTACGACCCTGGCGGAAATCAACTGACCTGACCGCCATAGCGTAAATAGCGTTTCCGCCATTGCACGATGGAGTAAAGTGCGGCTAATTCTGACCCATCGGGCACGAGCACTACGCCTTGGCGGAAGTGCAAAGTCCGCGATGGCGGAAATGTCCCCAAAACGCCCCTCACCGCCGTCGTACGGCGACCTAGGTGCAATTCCGCCACCGGACATAGTGGTCACCGTAATGAGCGGCAATCGGAAAATACGGTGACCATAAATATACGGAAACGGAAGCAAAAACATGGGGCCGGAACGGGAAACAGCACGCCGTACACCTATAAAATCAGAATTTTCACACAACCATTAAAAATACTACCCTGAGAGACATCCCAACCCGTCATCCACCCTAGTGAAACCAAAATAATGGGAAAAGTAGCGAAAAAAGCGTGCGACCGCAAGCGGCAGGTCCACTTCTCACGTGAGGAACTCACGGTGCTCACAGAGACCCTCCAGGAGAATGCTGCCGTCGTCTTCTCGACGCAAATGACCAGGACGGCACTTGCGAACAAGAAGGCCATATGGGCCCTGGTGGCACAGCGGGTAAGTGCGGTGGGGACCGCACCCCGCAACCCACAGCAATGCAGAAAGCGATGGGACGACTTGCGGATACGCGTACGGAGCATACTATCCGCCAACCGTAACATTGCCACAGCTACCGGGGGAGGATCGGAATCACCCATCAAGTTGACCCCCTGGGAAGAAATCTGTGCCTCCACCATTGGAGTGGAGACCATAGAGGGAGTCGGAGGGATGGAGAAAGGAGTGCAGACATCCGAAGAATCAGGTAGGTGTCCCAAATAAAACTATGCTAAAACCACAATGTCCAATCATGTGAAGTACCATGTGTCCACATAGTGCAACAGAAACACATGTCCAGGAGAACGTCCACTTACATTGGCCTGATAGTGCACATTAAAAGTCAAATTAAATAAATAAATAATTAAAATTCCTAAAAACACCCTCTACACGTGCAGCAGGCACCCCCTAACTGCAGGCTGCAATACAACTGCACTCTCAATCCACACAAAAATGAAACCACCTCCAAGGCCCTGACCCAAATCACCCTCAGGTACCACCCCAATGCATGTGATACATTGCCATTCCAATTTCCACAGACCCATAAATAACGCTCGCCCTCCTTTACTCCACCACAGGGTCCGATTCAAACGACGAGCTCCAGGACACCCCTACCAGCACACCTGCAAAGAGGGCCAAGACCAACGGCCAAAGACCCTCCACCTCAGCTGCACGGATCAAGACACGGCAGCAGCACAAATCAAGTGGCAGCACACAGGAGGGCACTTCAACAGGCACCCCAGCAGCCAGCATGGCCACAACACCACCACCACCACAGGACCCCCCAATGGATGCCACAGAAGGCACTGCTTCTGGTGGCAGCAGCACCATAGGTGACACTGCATTAATGGCAGCATGCTCCGACACAGAAAACGGTGATGTCGATGTACGATCCATCCATGACCTGTCTCAATCCCCCTGTTTGTTTCATCCCATACACCATGAGGATACCACGCAGGGGCACTCACAAGACGACGACTGGCCATCCCCCACAAGCCCTGTGTCAAGGCAACATGAGGTGATCAGCCCCTCTGTGACACCACCGCAAATGGCCATGGCCCAGCAGAGGCAACAGTCCCTCGACCAGGTGATCGTGCAACAGCAGCAACTGGCCACGCTCCTCAAGGACCATGCTGATGAATGTGGGGGTACCAAGGCAGCTATAGAAACATGTACAGAGACACTAAGGGCAGAAATGGAGAGAAGCACCGAGAGCCTGAGAGTACAAATGGAGAGAAACACCGAGAGCCTGAGAGTACAAATGGAGAGAAGCACCGAGAGCCTGAGAGTACAAATGGAGAGAAGCACCGAGAGCCTGAGGGGGGAACTGCATGCGACGTCCAAAGACGTATGTGCTGAACATGCCGCTGTGCGCCGTGTGCTCCCTGAGCTCTCACAAACCCTTAGGGACATGCATGGACGTGAGCAGGCAGAGACATCATCCGTTGCAAGTTCCGTCCAGGGCAGCCCCCAACGTAGATCTGGGAGGAACCTGTGCTCCACAGGCAGGGGTGCCCCTGATACCCGGAGAGGGGGCTTGCAATAGCGTCTGCCCACTGACAATGAGCATCCTTGGACACTGGTGTTCGGGGGGGAAGTAGGAGGGTGGAGGGGGTGTGTTGGGCTTACTTGGGTGGCGGGTCGATGGGGTGGTTAACACAATTTCACATATGCTATAAACATTTCACAATCATGCAATGAGATGTGTGGACATTGATCTTTGCGTACGAGGCCATTATAGGCGTACAGTCCATATTGTGCATGTTCCAGACACACACAGTGCCACAAGTCCCGTGTCCATGTATCAGCCACCAGGCGTGAGTGCTAGAAGCATGAATCTATGATAATCTGACGAATTTCACTGCCCTCCTGTGCCTCGCGGACTCATTGAGGTGCTGCCACATCCCCACCCACATCATGACCATATTCAGGTGCTTGCAGTTCTGCGTCATGGTGCATGGGCACATTTCTACGTATGCACATGTTGTGTAGCATGACACATGCCATGACCATCTTTGCAACCTTCTCATGGCGGTACAGGAGTGCCCCGCCAGACCTGCTGAGGCAGCGGAAACGACCCTTCAGTAGGCCGAATGCTTGTTCTATGACTACACGGGTACGTGAGTGGGCATGGTTGTAGTCCTCCTCATGCTGGTTCTGTGGGTTCCGGAGTGGTGTAAGGAGCCATCTCTTCAGTGGATACCCGGCATCACCTGTATGTGGACAATAAAGGATGTTTGAGGAATGACATTGCTACGTAAGCACCCCCCCCTTCCTGCCAGGTCATTGCCGCATCACATACCCCACATTATCATGCATGAAATGAGACTCACCGAGTAGCCAGGATCTGTTCCCTGCATGTCGCTCCATGTAGCGTGGTATTGTAGAGTTCCGTAAGACCATGGAATCATGGGTTGATCCAGGAAATCGGGCACAACAATGTGTAATGATCCTGTTTGAGTCACACACCATTTGTACATTAAGAGAATGATATTGTTTTCGGTTGCGGTACTGGGCCTCCATGGCATGTGGGACTACCAATTCCACATGGGTGCAGTCGATGGCACGAATGCAACCCGGTATGCCGGCAAGTGCATGGAATCCCACTTTTGTGTTCGTAATTTCCTGCTCCCAGCGTGGTAGAGAGATGTAGTCGTCTGCGTGCTTCAGGAGGGCATCGAGCACTTGCAATAGTGTCCGTGACAACAGTGGCTGTGAAATGCCATGCAACTGTCCGACTGTGTGCTGGTAGGTGCCTGTGGCCAGGAAGTGGAGTACAGACACCACCTTCAGTAGGGGTGGGATGGCGGTTGGGCTATCTATCATGCTCACAAGGTCAGCGTGTGTCATGTCCACAATGGCGGTTATGGTGTCCCGGTCCAAACGGTAGAGGGTGTGGATCTGCTCATCAGTGAGGTTGAACGGATGTGCTCGGAGGCGTGGGATTGCGGGCTGCCTGCGTGGTGGTAGTGGCTGTGCTGGTGGGCCTTGCTGGCCCTGCCTTGCCCTCCTCCTCCTCCTGCGTCTCCTCTGTGCGGCCGGTTGTTGTAGTAGTTGGTGTTCGTCTTCTTCTTGAAGTTGGAGTACTTGCAGTGCTATCAGGTCCCCCAGGGCCAACATCGCTAGTCCTGCCGGTAGCATTTTGGAGTGGGTGTGGTTGTGGGAGGGGGTTGGGTGTGCAATTTATGTGTTTTCAAGCTGTATAGCCTCCACCTGTGGTGATTCATTCCACCTGTGCAAGCTGCAATCCCCTTTGGGCAAGCACGTCCCGCACACAACGCTGCAAATCGACGCATGGCATCTTGCTATTACAATCATGTATTTCATCCCGATGGCAGTGAGATATTGCTTCATATGTTAATTCTGCTATGTTCCCATTGTTTCACATACTATCTTTACAGTCGGGAACAAACTTGTGAAGGGTCAGTGGAATGTAGTACTCGATTGACGGTGGACCCTCATGCAGCGCTGTACCGCGGTTCACCGACGGGCGGGGCGTCCCATTTGTGAGTGAAGCCAGTTGCCATTTTCACACACTGCCGCACTAAATGGATGGATTTGTGATTTCAAGCGGTCACAGATGCCTTTTCGACGTGATGTTGCAAATGAGGAATTCGAAGGATAGCGCTTTCGGTTTCCAGCTAGCAGCGAGGAGACGCCCACAGGTCTGACTGCAGATAGAAAGTTCTATTGTTTAATGTCCTTGGGACAGGGGCCATGCCGAGAATGCAATGATTGATATGAATAGTATGGGATGCGCAATAGCGTAGTGGAGGATAAGGCAGGACGTTCCCATATACATGTTACTTCACAACACTAGAATTCCGGCCTGGAGCACAGTGGATTTTGCAGACTGCATTAAGCACAGACTCAATGGAAATTTCAAATGTTATGTGAGTAAATAATCAGGCGTTTTTATACCGGGATGAGGGAATGATGTATGGATGCATGGACAGATGATTTAATAGAGAGTCTGCCATGTACATGGCTTTTTGGTATCTATCAACTTCCTCTGCGCCATGTGATGCAGGGCTGCCATAGTGGGACCATCGTCTATCTGCCCTTGTTGAACCCTCCCTGTCTCGACGCGCCTTCAAACACTTGTGTCTATGCACGTTACTAATCCCATCTAATGGATTCTGTTTTAACAGACGCATGCACACAAACACTCGTTTGTAATAGTGTTTTCACCTCGATTTATATAGTTATGATTCGCAAGTGATTTTTGTGTGGGAATAATCCTTTTGAGTGGGCTAGCATGCATATGGCTGTGGATTTAGTGTGATCTTTGAAGTGAGTAATTCAAATGGAGTTCAGATGCCCATACTATTCTTTTTCGTTTCATTTGGGTGACAGGTATCTCCTCCCCTTTTGCCGCTGCCATCTGTATGCCACTCCTGCAGATGGCTTTTACTCCCGACACCTGCTGCTTCGTGTTAATCAGTGGAGCACCATTACGATATTATGGGACGATCGCCAATGGCCCACATGCCCTTACGCAGTACTAGTGGCTAGGAGCAACATTTCGAGCTTTCAGCTGGACTAGTGCCTACCTAATGGGACGGCCCTGTGGTTCTAGGCGCTTCCATGTTGCCTTTTTGAACGTGAATGTAGCCCCTGTGTACCATGGAGGTACAGGGCGTCACACAAGAAGAAGCTGGTCATTTATTGCGGATGCAGCCCACAATTATGAGATATGATTTGGAGTTCATGACCTAATAGCTGTATGGCCCGGGTGATTTTGTTGTGCATTACATTTTGATTATGATATTGACCGTGTAGCGTTATTCTTTGCAAGTAATGTAGCATATTCCTATTTGTGGAGCGATGTATTGTGAGGAGATCTGCTTTGGGTTCGGCCTTCTGAGTATAGTTGCGTGGTACTGTACTGGGCGCGTTTGCCTACGAAGGCCAGTAAGGTCAGGGATAGGGGATGCAATTATGTCTGTTTTGATGATGTCATGCTCATGGGAGGGGGATTAGCTTTTGTGTAACAGATGCCGGTCAGCCAGGTGGATTGGTGGAATGATGTGATTTTCAGAATATGGCTGGTCACAGGTGCCTGTGTTTGCATGCGTTTCTTGGAGGGAGACTGAGGTCATGTCCATTGGAATAGCTTCTGTATTCGTGCCATCTGTGCCCTGCTGCTCCCATTGGCCCCTCTTGAGATGTGCCTGGCTGCTCAGTCACTCTGCCAACTTGTGTGGTACATGCTTATGCTGATGGTTGGTTTGTTTACTGGCAGGAGTACAGGGCTGGTGCAGTCTCACTCAGGATACTGCTTTGTATGTTGCCTTACACTGGTGTCAAGCGATGGGGGGCCTGTTTTTGTTTGTCTCAGTTTTCAGTTCATGTTGCTGTACTTGAAGCTTCACATGCCTGTGCTGCATCAGTACGGCAATGGTGCCATGGCTAATATGGATGGCCACTCACAAGGCACTTGGAGCCCCTACATTCATTTGTTCGTTGGCATGCATGGGTGACTTGTACATTTCACTGGTTGCATTGTGTGACTTCATTGGACCTACGAGGAGTTGTGCAATTTGGCAGGGAGTGGTGTACAGGCACTCAGTAGGGCCTTTTACGGTTGGTTTGCGATGCCGTACTTCTCACCATGGCGGAATGGTACTTTCCGCCATGCTTGATGGCGTTAGGTACATGTCCGCTAGGGTCAGAATTCCCGTACCGTTGCGCCATGGTGGTAATTACTGTAACGCTCACCTGGTTCCCCCGGAGGCGCGGGTCTTGATCTGGCGAGGATACTGTCTTCAGTGTTAGGCGCAGGGTTCGTTTTGCTCCCGGACTGGGCCCCCTTCCCACCGACAGTTTAAGCTGAAGAGAGAGATGTCTGCAAGGGTAAACCAAGGTAAGAGTGTTTGGAAGGTTCGGAATGTTCCTAGCCCCTCTCGCCCTTTCTTTCCCCGTGGAACTGGGTTGATATTGCGCTTACCTTATATAGGTAAATGCCGGGCTCTCCATCCTGCGTCTTATGCAGGGGCGCTGGATCCAGTTGCTTCACTGGATGCGAGCTCTGCCTCTTGATAGCAGAGGATATGCTGAGAGCGAAGACGCCGTTAATGCACGAGCGTGCCTTGTAAGTATTAAAGTTCCTTTTGCCTTGTTTTCTTCTCTTTCAAAAGTCTTAAGTCTGTAAAGTCTATGTCTTTCCCTTTTCAGATGCTGTGACGATGAAGATTATCCTTCTAATGGCACGTAAGTAGAAAGACTGCACTAGCGCTGGAGAATGCTCCGTAATGTCTCTTTTGTCTTTGCAGGTGCTGAGGTGCAGCGCGAACAGATTGAAAGCGAGCATAACTCAGGTAAGAAGTCTTGTACCTAAGCGTTACTAACCAATGTTTCTTGCCTTGCAGGTGCCGGAATGCAGCGCGAGCTGAGTTGGAACGGGAGTAACACAGGTAAGCAGAACTTGTAGTTGAATATTACTGACCAATGTTCTCTCTCTTTGCAGATGTCGGATGCCGGAAGAGAAAGGCAGAAAAAGGCGCCTTGGATGCTGCCGTTGGATTAGGTAAGTAGATTCACTGCCTTTACTTTAACCTAACCTGTGCCTTTGTTTTGCAGGAGCTGCAGAAGACTGAAGAAGACTGAAGATTGGATTCCAGCAGGTTATTTCGTGTTCACAGGATCTGGAGCTGGAGGTTTCCTGGAGCTGACACGGTGAGCGTCCTGCTGCAGATGCAGAATAACGCGAAGCACGTGAAACCAATCGGGTGTGGTTTAAATAGCCTTCTGTAGTGCTTAGGCGTCTCCTTCCACGGCCCCACCCAGGTAAGAAAAGAGTTCCAGATTTCCAAAAGAGTTCCTGTGTTCTGCTTCCAGGGAGTGGCTCCTGCTCCACCCAGACAGAAAAAGTAGTTCCAGGCAGAGAAGGATCAGGAGACCAGTTAGCTGGTAAGTAAGCAGCATGGTCTGCTACAGGTAGGTCCACCAAGCACTCTTATCCAATATGAGCCCGGCGCTTCCTGTGCCGGGACCAGTCACCATCATGAGCCTGGCGCCACTGGCGCCAGGACAAGGTCCAGAGGGTCCCTATAGGGACTGGCTGGTTCCTGGGATCAGAGTCATGGGCCTGCTTCCAAGGTCGTGGGGCAAGTCCTGACCCCTTGGAAGCAGGGATCATGACAGCACCCCCCCTCAAGGCCCCTCCCAAGGTTGACTTCTCTGGAGGTTTTGGTTTGTTAGGAAATGTCCGATGAAATTTCTTGATTAGTCGGGGAGCGTGTACATGTTCTGCAGGTTCCCAAGATCTTTCTTGGGGGCCGTAGCCTTTCCAGTCAATCAGGTAGGTTAGTTTTGATTTGGAGATCTTGGAATCCAGGATATTTTTGATTTCAAACTCAAGTTCTCCGTCAACTAGGATAGGTTCAGGAGATTTAGTCAATCGGGTTTCTGGTTGAACAGGTTTTAGTAGTGAAACATGGAAGACTGGGTGCATTTTCATGCGAGGGGGTAAATCCAACTTGACCGCTACTGGATTTATTATGGCAGTAACAGAGTAGGGTCCCAGGTATCTTGGGTTAAAGGTGCGTGGTCCCTTTAGGGGTAAATATTTGGTGGATAACCAGACTTGATCTCCTATTTGGTATTGAGGGGCTTCCTTTCGATGTTGATCTGCTCCTTTCTTGTATTGTTCCTTGGCCCTTTGAAGGTGGGTAGTAGCTTCCTTGAAGGCTTGGGTGATGGTTGAATGTAGGTGGTCAACTGCTGGTGTTCCAAGATCCTGAGGTGGATCCAGGTTAGAGGTTCGAGGATGATTACCATACAAAAGAAAAAACGGGGTCTTTCCGCTTCCAGAGTGGACTGAGTTATTGTAAGCGTACTCGGCTATCCAAAGGATGTCCTTCCAAGTTCCTCCTGTCTGTTGCAGCATGCAGCGTACGTACTGTTCTAAAGTCTGATTGGTCCTTTCGGTCTGACCATCGGTTTGTGGGTGGTGACTGGTGGAAAGCCTCAGATCAATTTGAGCTAACCGACAGCAACTCCGCCAGAAGTGGGAGATGAATTGACTTCCTCTGTCTGAGATTAAAACTGAAGGAAAGCCGTGCAACCGAACGATGTTTTCAAGAAATTCTCGAGCCAGGATTGCTGCTGACGGTAACCCCTTTAGTGGGATGAAATGTGCCATTTTTGAAAATAAGTCTACGATTACCAGGATTGTATTGTATCCGGAACAGGGAGGTAAGTCGGTGATAAAGTCCATGGAAAGGGCATGCCAGGGATGAGGTGGAATTTCAAGTGGTTGTAAGAGGCCTGCTGGTTTTTCCTTAGGACTCTTGTTCTGGGCGCACACTCCACATGACATGACAAAGTTTCTGATGTCTTTTCTCCAAGATGGCCACCAAAAGTGACGCTTGACCTTTTCCGAGGTCTTGGCCATACCCGGGTGTCCTTCCATTAAGGAGTCGTGATAATAAGAGATGACTTGCGTTTGTAAGCTGGTACAGGGTAGATAAAGTCGTTCCTTGAAGTATAATAAGTCGTTCTTTACTGTGAAGTCTTCCCCCTGAAGTTGCCATTTTTGTATGTCCGTTGGAGTTACAAGTTGTTTAACCTGGGTTTCAATTTCTTCAATGGATTGCATGCTGATCAAACCCAGGATTCTTTGTTCAGGAATAATAGATACGAGCTCGGGGTTAACCATGTGTTCCTCTACTCCGATTCGAGAGAGGGCATCCGCTTTACCATTCTTATTGCCTGGTCGGTAGGTGATTATAAAATCAAATTCGGCAAAAAATAATGCCCAGCAAAGTTGTCTGGAGGATTGAGCTTTGGCTGATTTAAGATACTGTAGATTACGATGGTCAGTAATGACAGTGACTGTGTGTCGGGCTTCTAAGAGATAATGCCGCCAGGCCTTAAAGGCGGACTTAATAGCCAACAGTTCCTTATCGGTAATGGTGTAATTGATTTCTGGGGCTGATAATTTGCGAGACCAAAACGCCACGGGGTGCAACTGGTTGGTTTCTGGATCTCTTTGTGAAAGCACTGCTCCCATAGCAAGGCTGGAGGCATCGGTCTCTACGATGTAAGGTAGTTCTGGGCGGGGATGTTTTAAAATCGGGGCGGAGGTAAATTTAGTCTTTAGCTCCTGAAAGGCTTGTTCTGCCTCGGTAGACCATTCAAAACGTTTGTTTTTTCTGAGGAGAGCTGTAATGGGTTGGACTACCCGAGAAAAGTCTGGAATAAACCTGCGATAGAAGTTGGCGAAGCCCAACATACTTTGAACCCCTTTTACAGATGATGGTGAGGGCCACTTGATTATTGCATCTACTTTCCTCGAGTCCATGTGAACTCCGTTAGGTGACAAAATAAATCCCAGAAATTCGACCTCAGTAACATGAAAGACGCACTTCTCTAATTTTGCAAAAAGTTTGTGTTTGCGGAGCCTCTCCAGTACTGCGGTTACATGTTTTCGGTGTTCTGCCTCAGAGGACGAATAAACCAGAATGTCGTCAATGTATACAACTACACACACATCAATGAGTTCACGGAGCACGTCATTCATAAAGAACTGGAATGCGGCCGGTGCGTTACACAACCGGAAGGGCATCACTTGATACTCGAACAGTCCATACTTGGTACGAAAGGCCGTCTTCCATTCATCGCCCTCCTTTATTCGCACCAAATGGTAGGCTCCTCTGAGGTCTAACTTAGTACATATGCAGGTGTTTTTGACTTGGTCAAGTAGTTCTGGGATCAATGGCAATGGATACCTGTTCTTAATTGTAATCTGGTTCAGGGCACGGTAGTCTATACACGTTCTTAAGTCTCCCTCCTTTTTTGGCACGAAGAACAGAGCTGAGGAGGCCGGGGACTTCGAAGGACGGATGAATCCGTTAGCCAGGTACTGGTCCAAATATTGCCTTAGGTGGAGATTTTCAGGTTCAGTAAGGGCATAAATCCGACTGCACGGAGGAGTGGATCCGGGAATCAGGTCTATCTGACAGTCGTATGATCTGTGGGGAGGCAAAGAATTAGCTTGGTCTTTCCGAAAGACATCTTGGAATTCCTGGTATTCAGGAGGCAGTTGCGGACTCTCAGAAACAGTTGCAGCTAGTTTAGTGGAGAGCTGAGGGTAGCAGGTAGAAGCGCATTCTGGAAACCGGATTGTCTTTGCTCGCCAATCAATTTGAGGATTGTGTTTCTCCAACCAAGGAACTCCCAAGATGACTTGAAACTGAGGGGCCTTGATCACATCAAACACGATCTTCTCTTGATGCCCATCTTGGCTTACTAACGTTACTTCCATGGTGGTGTGAGTTACGGGTCCGGAAGCTATTTCCGTCCCATCCACGGTGGTAATGACGTCTTTCACCGTCTTTGGACAAAGAGATAGATTCATCCTGGCGGCCAGCTCACAGTCCAAGTAATTCCCGATTGCGCCACTATCAATGTATGCTTTAATGGCATGCATACGATTAGGTTGTTCAGGACTCACGAGGACCATGGGCATGATGAAATGCGAGGTCAAAGAACTGGTTTTAACGCTCGGCAAGCGGACCTCTACACTTGCCGGGCGAGGTCGTTTCCCGGCTCAGGATTCTCGGTACCTTTATCAGACGCCCCTACTATCTTCTTCTTGGGCTTCACTGGACAATCTCGAAGAAAGTGCCCTGAGTTTCCGCAATAGAGGCATAATTGCAGTTGTCTCCTCCTTTCCCTCTCCTTTTGGGTTAAAGGTCCTTTTACACCCCCTATTTGCATGGGTTCCACGGAATCAGTTCCTTTTGTAGAACTTTGCGGCCTTGAAAAAGGTCGGGTTTCAAATCTGGATCGATCGGCTTTCCGATTCTGTAGTCGATGATCCAATTGCACTACCAGATCGATATATTCGGAACAGTCTTGTGGAGGATTTACCACTTGAGCCAGAACGTCTTTTAATTCCCCACGCAGACCTCTGTAAAACAGTGTGATCCTCTTATCCTCCGGCCATCCGGTTTCCACCACTAGTCTATTAAATAATGCAATATAAGTCAGAAGATCTTGATTGCCCTGTCGTAGTGAAAGAAGTTCATTGTCCAAGGCCTGTCCCTGATAGTGCCTTGCGAACAGTTTCTCCATACTGGCTTGGAAGTCCTGGAAGTTATGGAGAATGGGGTCATCTTGAGACACTAAAGGAACAGACCAATCTGCGGCACTGCCACTGAGATAAGAGAGCACGAAGGCCACTTTAGCCTGGTCCGTTGGAAAAGCGGCGGGTCTGCACAAAAAGTGCAAGCGACATTGATTGAAGAACACAGCAAACCTTTTTGAATCACCTGAAAAGCGTTCGGGCGGAGCCAAAGGTATATTTCCTGGTAGATTGATTTGTACCGGATTCGAGGAAGCTGGAGGAGCGTGGCCCCCACTTGGGGTTGGTAGAGGAGTTTGTCCAGCTTGGGCTTGCAGCAATTGTCTAGCCGAATCGTCTGTTCGCTCTTTGGAGACCACTAACTCCCTCCTTAGGGCATTTGTTTCCTGACGTGCAGCGTGTACTTCCGCCCTCAACTCCCCGAGTAATTGGGCCAACTGGTCTGTGTCTGAAGTTTCCATTGCGCCTGGGCGGGAATTTTGTGGTAAGGCTTTGCGTTCTGTAACGCTCACCTGGTTCCCCCGGAGGCGCGGGTCTTGATCTGGCGAGGATACTGTCTTCAGTGTTAGGCGCAGGGTTCGTTTTGCTCCCGGACTGGGCCCCCTTCCCACCGACAGTTTAAGCTGAAGAGAGAGATGTCTGCAAGGGTAAACCAAGGTATTAGTGTTTGGAAGGTTCGGAAAGTTCCTAGCCCCTCTCGCCCTTTCTTTCCCCGTGGAACTGGGTTGATATTGCGCTTACCTTATATAGGTAAATGCCGGGCTCTCCATCCTGCGTCTTATGCAGGGGCGCTGGATCCAGTTGCTTCACTGGATGCGAGCTCTGCCTCTTGATAGCAGAGGATATGCTGAGAGCGAAGACGCCGTTAATGCACGAGCGTGCCTTGTAAGTATTAAAGTTCCTTTTGCCTTGTTTTCTTCTCTTTCAAAAGTCTTAAGTCTGTAAAGTCTATGTCTTTCCCTTTTCAGATGCTGTGACGATGAAGATTATCCTTCTAATGGCACGTAAGTAGAAAGACTGCACTAGCGCTGGAGAATGCTCCGTAATGTCTCTTTTGTCTTTGCAGGTGCTGAGGTGCAGCGCGAACAGATTGAAAGCGAGCATAACTCAGGTAAGAAGTCTTGTACCTAAGCGTTACTAACCGATGTTTCTTGCCTTGCAGGTGCCGGAATGCAGCGCGAGCTGAGTTGGAACGGGAGTAACACAGGTAAGCAGAACTTGTAGTTTAATATTACTGACCGATGTTCTCTCTCTTTGCAGATGTCGGATGCCAGAAGAGAAAGGCAGAAAAAGGCGCCTTGGATGCTGCCGTTGGATTAGGTAAGTAGATTCACTGCCTTTACTTTAACCTAACCTGTGCCTTTGTTTTGCAGGAGCTGCAGAAGACTGAAGAAGACTGAAGATTGGATTCCAGCAGGTTATTTCGTGTTCACAGGATCTGGAGCTGGAGGTTTCCTGGAGCTGACACGGTGAGCGTCCTGCTGCAAATGCAGAATAACGCGAAGCACGTGAAACCAATCGGGTGTGGTTTAAATAGCCTTCTGTAGTGCTTAGGCGTCTCCTTCCACGGCCCCACCAAGGTAAGAAAAGAGTTCCAGATTTCCAAAAGAGTTCCTGTGTTCGGCTTCCAGGGAGTGGCTCCTGCTCCACCCAGACAGAAAAAGTAGTTCCAGGCAGAGAAGGATCAGGAGACCAGTTAGCTGGTAAGTAAGCAGCATGGTCTGCTACAGGTAGGTCCACAAAGCACTCTTATCCAATATGAGCCCGGCGCTTCCTGTGCCGGGACCAGTCACCATCATGAGCCTGGCGCCACTGGCGCCAGGACAAGGTCCAGAGGGTCGCTATAGGGACTGGCTGGTTCCTGGGATCAGAGTCATGGGCCTGCTTCCAAGGTCGTGGGGCAAGTCCTGACCCCTTGGAAGCAGGGATCATGACAATTACGGTTTCGCAGTGCGCGCGTGCGCGTACTTGGTGCAGTTAGCGTTGGCGTTCACTACGGTGTCGCTAATGGCATCGTACTTTACGGTGACGGGTCATAATCGCACCGAGCGGTATTCGATGGCGGTATTGCATTTCCGCCATCGTTTTTCGATTTCCGCCAGGGTCGTAATGAGGATTTAACAAGGGGGGTCCTGGGAGTCTCTCTGCCAGACATTAGTCCTGGTTACGAGAGACTTACCCAGAGTCTTTAGCTCACTATCTTTTCACAGAGAAGAAATATCCCAAACATATCAGTCTTTGTCCTGCCCTGGGGCAGTCCAGCACCGAAATGCGAGGCAATTCTCCTCTGAACAAGAGTACCAACAGAAACCCCAGACACGTGTTTCGGTCTGGTTGGACCTCATCAGTAGGGTGGATCTGTGCCTCTCTAAGAATAGTGAGCAAGGGGTCCACGTCTGGATTCCCCTAGTAACTTAGGGTGAGACCCAAAGTTACTTAAATATGCAGATTTAACAAGGGGGGTCCTGGGAGTCTCTCTGCCAGACATTAGTCCTGGTTACGAGAGACTTACCCAGAGTCTTTAGCTCACTATCTTTTCACAGAGAAGAAATATCCCAAACATATCAGTCTTTGTCCTGCCCTGGGGCAGTCCAGCACCGAAATGCGAGGCAATTCTCCTCTGAACAAGAGTACCAACAGAAACCCCAGACACGTGTTTCGGTCTGGTTGGACCTCATCAGTAGGGTGGATCTGTGCCTCTCTAAGAATAGTGAGCAAGGGGTCCACGTCTGGATTCCCCTAGTAACTTAGGGTGAGACCCAAAGTTACTTAAATATGCAGATTTAACAAGGGGGGTCCTGGGAGTCTCTCTGCCAGACATTAGTCCTGGTTACGAGAGACTTACCCAGAGTCTTTAGCTCACTATCTTTTCACAGAGAAGAAATATCCCAAACATATCAGTCTTTGTCCTGCCCTGGGGCAGTCCAGCACCGAAATGCGAGGCAATTCTCCTCTGAACAAGAGTACCAACAGAAACCCCAGACACGTGTTTCGGTCTGGTTGGACCTCATCAGTAGGGTGGATCTGTGCCTCTCTAAGAATAGTGAGCAAGGGGTCCACGTCTGGATTCCCCTAGTAACTTAGGGTGAGACCCAAAGTTACTTAAATATGCAGATTTAACAAGGGGGGTCCTGGGAGTCTCTCTGCCAGACATTAGTCCTGGTTACGAGAGACTTACCCAGAGTCTTTAGCTCACTATCTTTTCACAGAGAAGAAATATCCCAAGGGTCGTAATGAGGGCCAAAGTCTTTTGTGTTGTCTTGCGGAATTTGCGCCCAAAATAAGAGTCAAAAGAAAAGGCCTGCCGGTTTACTTCAACCTTTGGACATTCCACCAGCACCTTGGCACACCTTGTCAATGGACTTTATAACTGACCTGCCTCCTTGTGGAGGTTACAACACTATTCTCGTCATAGTGGATCTGTTCTCCAAGATGGCCCATTTCATCCCTCTAAAAGGATTGCCGTCAGCTTCCACCTTGGCCAAGGAATTTTTGGAGAGTATAGTGCGCATACATGGTTTCCCCTCTATACTAGTCTCAGATCGTGGAAGTCAATTCATCTCCCATTTTTGGAAGAAATGTTGCCAACTGGCACAAATAGATGTGCGGTTATCCACCAGCCACCACCCCCAGACCGACGGACAAACCGAGAGAACCAATCAGACTCTCGAACAATATCTTCGGTGTATGTTGCACCAATCCGAGTTAAATTGAAAAGACATCCTTTGGATTGCAGAATATGCATACAATAATTCAGTGCATTCTGGAACCGGACAGACTCCTTTTTATACTTTGTATGGTCACCATCCTCGGACTTCTGACCTTGATCCACCTCTGACCCTGGAAATGCCCGCGGTAAATCACCTACATTCCACTATCACCCGAGCCTTCAAAGATGCTACTACGCACTTACAACAAGCCAAGAAAAGGTATAAAGAAAACGCTGATGTGCACCGAAGTAAGACTCCTCCTTACCAAGTAGGAGATGAGGTATGGCTAGCAACTAAACATTTACCCCTCAGGGGCCCGCGAACTTTTAATCCCAGATTCATTGGACCTTACCCCATCAAGGCTATAGTCAACCCAGTGGCCTTTAAACTCGATTTACCATCTAACATGCGGATTTATCCCGTTTTTCACGCATCTCTTCTGAAACCAGTGCAACCTGGAACCAGACTGTCTAAGCCTCCAGATCCTGTCCAAATTGATGGAGAATTCGAATTCGAAGTGAAAGACATTTTAGATTCCAAGATAGTTAAGTCAAAACTTTTCTATCTTGTTGACTGGAAAGGATATGGACCTCAGGAAAGATCTTGGGAACCCAGTGACTTTATTCATGCACCACGACTGGTACAAAGATTCCATCGGAGATTCCCGCACAAACCAAAACCCCCGGAGGAAAAGACCTTGGGAGGGGCCTTGAGGGGGGGTACTGTCATGATGCCTGCCTCTAAGGAGCCAGGCCGGGCCCAGCAACCCCAGAGGCAGACATCATTTTCCCCTGGGAAGTCCCAGCGGGCCCAAGTCGGGGCCCTTTGGACTCAGTCCTGGCGCCTTAGGCGCCAGGCTCATAGGGGCCCCCAGTCCTGGCGCCTTAGGCTCATAAGAGAGGATATGTGTTTAAGTGCTTGGGTGCACACTTACCTGATGCAGACCATGCTGCTTCATCCAGGCCCTCTTGAGGCCTGAATGGGACTACTTTACCTGTGGGACTACTTCACCACCTGGGTGTGGTCGGGGAAGGATACATACCTGATTGGTGGAAGGATACATACCAGGAACTTCTTCCAAGGCTATTTAAACCACACCCGATCAGCCACACGTGCTTCGCGTTGTTCTGCACCTAGCAGCTGGACGCTCACCGTGTCTGCTCCTGCATCCTGACTTCAGCCACGCCTGCCAGCACCCTGGAACACCTGCAAGGGGAGAAAGGGGAGAAAGGAGAGATTAGGTGAAGAAAAGCCCTTACCTGCTAAATCTGCATTCCGGAGTCACTTCACCGACGATCCTGAAAAGGAAGACATCTTTTTTAAAGCATTTTGTTTCGATCGCTGCAGCGCTGCATTTCACTCACCTTGGCAAGGCGCTTCCATCTTCAGCAGCGATCTTCCGGATTCAGCTACGTTCCGGTGCCTAGAGGAAAAAAGACAAGAACAAAGGTGAGAGGGAGAAAAGGAATAAGGAAAGCTCAGTTTCCTTTTAAGACTTACCTGTTGGATATTTCCCTCTGCATTTCGGGTCCTGCCGCTTCCTGGCATCTCCGGACCCGGCCCCTATGGGGAAAAAAGACAAAGTCATTTTTGAGCGTTTGTAAAGACATTACCTGAGCGCTCATCCGGAACTTACCTGCCATTTACTGAAGCGGCACGCTTCACTTCGGGTCGGCGCCATTTCTCCGGCATCCGAACCCCGGCCCCTAAGGAGAAAAGGACATGAGCATTAGCGCTTGCTGCAATAAGACAACGGACATAATTAAAGAGCTTGAACTTTTGAACAGAACTATTACAGCGCCTTACCTGAACAGTCAAGCTTACCTGAACTCCATCAACCCTCAATCCAGTGTAGTAACTGGGTTTCAACGCGCCCCTGCATCTGAAGCAGGACGGAGAGCTCACCATTCCAAACCCTAAGGTGAGGCTTCACGGGGAACCGTGGAAGAGGTTTCGTGGAGGGTTGGATGGGAGTGGGAGACTTGAACATTATTTCCGCCAGTTGGTAATACTCCCTTTCCACGTACAGGAGGGTATTCTTGCGAGCCAGAGAAGCCAGAATAGAGGGGCCCTTCCAGTCCATCTTCAGAGCCGCACCTCCGTGGGAATCAGGTGAGCGTTACACCACCTTCCAGAGGCTTGTGAATCATGTGTTGAATGGGTTGGACGAATTCTGTCTCGCATATCTGGATGATATAGCAGTTTTCAATGCCACCTGGGAAGACCATGTGAAACACCTTGGGATTGTGTTACAGGCTCTTCAGAAGGCCCACTTGACCATAAAGGCCAGTAAGTGCCAGATTGGACAAGGCTCAGTGGTTTACCTTGTACATGAAGTAGGTGGAGGGAGGATACAGCCTCTACCCAGTAAAGTACAAGCAGTACAAGACTGGCCTACCCCCACTACACAGACCCAAGTGAGAGCCTTCTTAGGACTCACTGGGTATTACAGAAATGTCATGGAAGACTATGGCACCATAGCTGCCCCTCTGACTGCTCTCACTACTCCAAAGAAACCCAAGAAGGTAACTTGGACTGAAGAGTGTGAGAAGCATTCAATGGCTTAAAAGACTCCTTGTGCCAGGCCCCTGTGCTCAGGGCCCCTGATTACCAAAGACCTTGGATTGTGCAGACAGATGCCTCTGACACTGGGATAGGAGCTGTACTATCACAAGTAGATGAGAAGGGTAAGGAACACTCTATTGGCTTCATTAGTCATCAGCTTAAGGACAGAGAACTCAGATGGTCCACAGTAGAGAAAGGATGTTTCTCTGTTGTGTGGGACCTACGGAAGCTGAGGCCCTACCTCTATGGGACCCACTTCACTATGCAAACTGACCATAAGCCCTTAAAGTGGCTAATGAACATGAAGGGAGAGAATCCAAAGTTGCTTAGGTGGTCCATAAGTCTGTAAGGCTTTGACTTCACTATTGAGCATAGGCCAGGTGTCCAGCATAGCAATGCTGATGGGTTGTCCAGAATGTTTAACCGACCTGAACAAGAAACTCATCCAGGGGTGGATTAGTTCCCCCTGTCCTTAGTCTGGGAAGGGCGAGTGTTAGGAAAGATTTCATATTAGAATGTAATTTTCCCTCCATGTGTCAACCCCCAAACTTTTTGCTGCTGTTTTACACCCTGATCTAACCTTTGCCAGAGAAGCGCAGCCCTCAGCTGCACTCCTCTGGACTTTCGCTCACTTCTTATGGGGAAACTGACATGCCCTTAAAACAGTCAGTACTGGGAGACCTTGTTTCCCTTAGTCCTTTCCTCATGTAGCAGCTTTTGTGCAACATGTAACAAGAGTGCAATGTAACTTACTTTACCACACCCTTGGGTCTCTAGTCATTCCAAAGGCCCTAGAAACTCTCGCTGGACTTTTTACAAACAGTGCAGATGTGTCACGGACAGGACTGGTGGCAGCTATTGTTTTCTTATGTTTTTAACCCTTTCTCGCCATGTTATCCACGCTTACCGTGTTTGGCACGAATAGGTGGCCTGGCTCCCAAAATGGCCATGCCACGAGGTTCTTTGTCCTCTCCTTTGGCCATCTTGCCCCTTCACCCTCCCCAGGTCGAGCCGACCCGGGCCAGTCCTTATTTGGTCATGCACTTTCCCACGAAACCCCAAAGCTTTTGCGGGCTTCTGCATGCCTTATGTGTACGCCTCCAGGATGTGGGCTGGGATCTCTGTTCCCAATACACATCCTGGGTGCCAGATAGTTTGGAGTGTCCTGAATGCCCGGGACCAACGTGGTCTGTGATTGGTCCACATATGGAGTGAGTGTTTGTGAGCAGATCTCCCATTGGGTCCTCTCTGTTTTGGCACAAAGGGAACTTTGGATAAGAGGAGGCCGAGAACACTACTACCATGTCGATCTCCTGAGTTCACACGAACAAAGGATAAGGAGACAAGTATCCTGCAACAAGAAGCCGAGTCGAGGAACCGCTGGTGACCCGCTGAAAGGTTTGGCACCCTGAGCCTGCTGTCGTCCGGCGAGACCCCTCTGCATCTGATCGTCCTAGAAGGTCTGCAAAGACACTTCGACCCATTGGAATAGTGGGACCAACTATTCTCGGCACCTTCATCAAACCCTGCAAGTAAGCCTCTTCGGAAGTGTCCCTGGGCCAACCAGTGGGCTGACCAGCTTACGCAGGAAGTTTGCTCTGTTCCCACCATGGTTTCGAGGAAGCCCTCAAAACTTGGTATGCTGCTTGCTCTGTGTCCACGGCATTCTCACACTGAATTTTGTACACTTGGCATTCCCAGGTCTGAAGTGAGACGATTGCGCCCGGACCGGAGTAAACGCGCTTACCCTGTTGCCCTGCTGTGGTAACGACATGTGCAAGTTCACTGCACTTGTGACACCCTTGACCCTGAAGCCTGCTGCAGTGGAATTGGGCTGATTCCTCCACCCAGAGTGGAGAAATTGCCCCTGTCCCGTTTGGGAATCCCCACTGTACCGCAGAAACTACACAGTGTCGAGACATCCTGATTGTCGCATTCGAACCTGCCAGAGAAGTGGGCTGTACTGGCGAAGTCTGGGTCTGCCTGCGTCGGGGACCGGTGAGTAGTCCATACCCCAACTGGTGGCCCCTAGCGCAGGAGCCCATTTTTACACACGAAGTGGCTCCTGAATGCCCCTTTCCTTTCCACAGCTATTGCGAAATCACAACTTCATCCCGCCTCTGCCCGCAAGTGGAGGTCCTGCTTGATAAGTGGGGACTTGTTCGTCATCGACCTTATCCACCTTCCTGAGCTGCAAGTGTCCCTCGAAGAGACCCTATTTTGTCCCTTGGCACAAGCGCGTGCATGTACTATTGAGCATAAGGCTCCTCTCTTTGTAGGGCTTGGACTGCCTCTTAGTTAGGTGTATTCTTGATGTGGAACTGGGTCTAAAGATTACTTGCACTGCCTGTTTTCCTCCCCATCCAGGTGGTCTACACATTCCGTGCCTTTTAATCCGTTAGACCCCTCTGGTCTTGTATATATATTGTGTTGATTGTGATGTGTGGGTTTACTTTAGTAATATTGTGATTCTTTGCTATGGTCTATATTACAAAGGCCTTGTAATAAATGTGTCTATATTTTTAATACAACACCTGTCTGGAGTAAGTGTCCTTGCTTTGTGTGCTCATTGAGGTCTTTCAGTCACCCTCACCCCTCTTGAGACTTAGGGCCTCATTACACGGTAGGTCGTAAGGGTTTATCGGTACCGGCCTTACTACGAGGTCCCTTTGCGGGTTGGAGAATTTAACGCCTGCTTTTTGCAGGCGTTAAAAACCAACCCGCAAAGGGACCAGGAAGCTAATTACGGTACCGCAATTTGCGGTGCCGTAATTAGCACCTTCCCCATTCCCATTATGCCCTATGGGACAAAAATGGGAACGGCAAAGGGCAATGGGGGAAGGGGGAATTACCGCCCCACCAACCTTGGAATAGGGTGGTAATTCCCCTTTCCACCAAGGCGGTGCCGGTATTTTACTGGCAAGGACCAAGGTGCTAATAGCACCTTGGTCCACCGCCGTCCGTGTAATGAGGCCCTTAGTCTTGACCGCCTGCCATAGCTACTCTGATTGGTCTGACTTGTCCAGAGGTTACCCTGTTCCAAGAAACTAGGTTGGCCTTCTGAACCTCTGCCCCTCCAGGTCAGAGTTCAGAAATCCCTATTAACAGTGCACTGCTTATTTCCGGATAGCGTGTCTACTGAGCTCCCCCACTTCCTCTCGGGGCTTTGCTTCCACAGAGCTGTGCTCTTCGGCCACTGCATTTAATTTCTGTTGTGATGTGCCCCCCAACCAGGAGCGTTTCCCCCCTGTAGCTGTTGAGGTGAGGTACTTAACAATCCTTCTTTAGGCACCTTCCCAGCCCTTGGGCAGAGTACGTGTGTATTGCCAGGCTTTCTGCACACTTTGTTCGGTAGCCAGGCTTCCTTCTGCGCCCGGCTACACTGTTGCAACGTGTTCTGACTTCAGAGAGCTTAATGGGTGGCCCGCGGCTCTCCGCGGGCTTCAAAGCCCACGCATCCCGCTCCTGCAGGAGCCGCTGTGGGTGTACATGCTAGCCGTACCAGCCACTTTGAGCAGGTCCGCCCCTAACACCCTGTGCGAGCGTTTTCGATCATGTCGTGTGCTGCTCGGCCCCCGCTCCTCCAGCTCAGCCCCGCTCACTGCTGACCAGCTGTTTTTAGGTTCTTAGCTTTTCGGCCGCCGAAGCATCCTTTGTTCATGGCGCCGGCCATTTTGTATCTCCTGGAGACTATCCAGATACAAACTTGCAGATGGTGTTATAGTCTGTGGCACACCTTATCGTTAGACTTTATTACTGATCTACCCCCATGCAATGGATTTAACGCCATTCTAGTTATTATGGATCTATTTTCCAAGATGGCCCACTTTATTCCTTTAAAGGGATTACCTTCAGCTTCAATCCTGGCCAAGGAGTTCCTCGAAAACATTGTTCGCATACACGGATTTCCGTCCATATTGGTCTCGGACCGGGGCAGTCAATTCATTTCACATTTTTGGAAAAAATGCTGTCAATTGGCGCAAATCGATGTGAGGTTATCGACCAGTCACCACCCCCAGACCGATGGTCAAACGGAGAGGACCAACCAGACTCTCGAACAATACCTGCATTGTATGTTACATCAGACTGAGAGTAATTGGAAAGACATTCTTTGGATCGCCGAATATGCATACAATAATTCAGTACACTCTGGAACTGGACAAAGCCCCTTTTATACCTTATATGGGCACCATCCTCGAACCTCAGACCTTGACTCACCCCAAAACTTAGAAATGCCCGCAGTGGACCATCTGCACGCTACGATTACACAAGCCTTTAAGGAAGCAACTACACATTTAAAACAGGCGAAAGAAAAATACAAGAAAGATGCTGATCGACATAGAAGTGATACTCCACAATACCAGATACGGGACCAGGGGACCAAGGTTAGCCACAAAACATATACCTCTAAAGGGAACACAGACCTTTAACCCCAGATATTTGGGACCTTACTCTATTAAGGCCATTATCAACCCAGTGGCTGTCAAGTTGGACTTACCGGCTAATATGCGAATTCACCCTGTCTTTCACGTGTCACTTTTGAAGCCAGTGCAACCAGGGCAAAACTAACCAAGCCACCAGACTCTATCCTTGTAGACAGAGAACCTGAATTTGAAGTTAAGAACATCCTGGACTCCAAGCTGATAAAGTCAAAACTTTTTTATTTAATCCACTGGAAAGGTTGCGGACTACAGGAAAGGTCAGGTGAACCTAGTGACCATGTTCATGCACCCCGATTGGTGAAAAAATTCCACTGAAATTTCCCAGACAAACCGAAACCACAGGGAAGAACGACTTTAGGAGGGGCCTTGGGGGAGTGCTGTCATGATGCCTACCCCCTGGGACCCAGACCAAGTCCAGCAACCCCGGAAGCAGGCTTCAAGTTATCCCAAGCAAGCCCAACAACTCCTGCTAGGGGCTATTTGGGTGCAGTCCTGGCGTCTATGGCGCCAGGCTCATATGGAGAGTCAGTCCTGGCACCATAGGTGCCAGGCTCATAGATTAAAACTTACCTGATGCAGACCATGCTACAAACTTACCTGAAGCAAACCATGCTGCAAGAGCTCCAAGCCAAAAGAGGCTTGGAAGGGACTACTTTACCTAGGGACTATTGTTTACTCGGGTGGGGCCGGGGAGGAATACTTACCTGGGACTACTTTGGAGGCTATTTAAACCACGCCCGAAGAGCAGTACACGCTTCACGCTATTCTGCATCCAGCAGCGTAACGCTCACCGTGCCTGCAAGTCTGCATCCAGTCTTCTGCCACGCCCGCCTCGAGTTTGGAGCTCCTAGAAAAAGGGAGAAAGAAGGAGAAAAGGTTAGAACAAGAGCAATACCTTTGATCCTTACCTGAATTCCCGATCCATCGCGCCTTGGAGCTGGAAGAAAGAAGTTATTTTATGCGCGTCGCCTTGCCTGCTGCAGCGCCGCGCTGAACTCACCGGCCTTCGCAACATCTTCACATTCCACCGCATCCTCCTGCATGTTCCCGCCGCACACCGGCACCTAAGGAGAAGACCAGAACAGCAAGGTGAGCCAAAGGAATACACAGAGGAATATTTGTTACCCCCCATAGACTTACCTGATTTTACCACCGGGGGTACTATTCCTCTTCACGGGTCGGCGCAGCTTCCACTGCATCTTCGCCGAACCCCGGCCCCTAAGGGGAAACAAAAGGACAGCAAGGTGAAAGAAAGGGACTAACAAGGGGAACCCTCCTCACCACAATAGACTTACCTGATTTTACCGCCGGAGGTATTATTCCCCGAGACTTCATACTTTCTCTCAGCACCTGAATAAGGGAGAAAGCAACAGGTTACATATTGACATTATTTTATCGAACTGTGTTGGAAAATACAAATCCTTACCAGAATATTACCGGTTGCCACAAGGAACTCTTCACTAGGGTCATGCTGCAACCTGCAAGGAATCAGACAAGAGTGAAAGTCAGGCATTTGAACTCTTATGAACTACATACTTACGGTGTCTTGCCGGGAATCTCAGAGTCAGTATTGTTCTGGAACTCACCAATTCTTTCGAGCCAGTGAAGCAACTGGTTATCTACGTGCCCCTGCGCTCAATGCAGGATGGAGAGCTAATCTTTTCAAACCATCAGGTGAGACTATAAAAGGGAACATCAAAGGTGAACTGTGGGGAGAACAGCGGGGGTGGGGGATTCACGCTCAACTCCACGGGTGGTTAATTCCCTTTCTCCATTTGCAGAAGAATATTCCTACGGGCCAAGCAAACGAAGCTAGGTGGGCCAGTTCAGTCCGTCATCTCGGCCCTACGCGTCACATTGGTGGAGACCGCAGCTGTTCAGTTCAGATCGACGCCTCTCTGGGAGCCAGGTGAGCGTAACAGCTTCATCATTGGTGCTTTCACCCTCAAATCCTCCAAGCACCAACTCGCACCCCTACAGCCCTCAAACTGTCTCTTAAGGATCTCCCGGCCTGGGGAAAGATCTCAATCTTATACAATTGTTTCCAGGGAGACTTCCTGGCCTCAAAAACCCGATGTATGGCACAATGGGAGGCAGATCTAGGCCACCCTATGGAGAACCAGGCTTGGGTGGACATTTGGACCCACACTCATTCGTCATCCACCTGCGTTACCAACAGAAATGCGCTTACAAAATCTTGCTGCGTTGGTACTACCCTCCCCTTCGGCTTCACCATATGAACCGGGCACTCAACCCTGCCCGCTGGAGATGGTGCAGGCACCCGGGATCTTTCTTCCACATGTGGTGGACATGCCCAAAGGCCCAACAATTTTGGAAATAATGTCTAGCCACCATCGAAGGGATCACCCAAACGGCACTCCCACTAGAACCCGAGCCCATCCTCCTGGGCACCCCGATCCCAGGGATCTACCCAAGGTCTGGGAGTAGGGCCCAGCTGCTGACCCAATGCCTTCTGGCAGGAAGAATAGTGGTCACCCGCTCCTGGAAATCCATGGACGGCCCCCTCATGTCCCTTTGGTGGGTAAAGATATGGGACATACTAATCTCAGAGAAAGTAACAGCAGCCAAGCAGGTCTCCTCCACCGTTTCCAGAACATTTGGGCCCCACTACTAGACTACGACCAGAAATTCCCAGCCTTGACCCATAAACCCCAACTGGTCGGGAGGGTCCTAAATGCTGGGGGCAGGCTCCAGGAGGGAGGGGGAGGTGAAACAGGAGCAGAAAACTTGAACATCTGAAACTCTGGCCCCGGCCGCGAACCAGGGAGGAGATGGGATCTCTATATAATGCATAATATGCTTTGATGAAAAATGGTATTGTTACCAACCTGCCTTGGTTTAAAATAAACATATATATGAAAAGAAATGTACACACCAGCACCTGGTCTCCTGGGTATAAGTTTGGTTGTTTTAACAAATCCTATGCTTCAATGGGTTGATCATCTTTGTCACTTCTCTCTGACCCGTCCCTTCAATTCTTGACCTGTTGATACATGAAAGAAACACTTGCAGTGATTGTTGTTGGGTATATCTTGCATCTCGTCACCTAATGTCTTCGCTACACTATGGGCATCAGTTTTTAACCTAGGTGGAGGAGCAAGGGGCATTCTCATGCAACATCCACTCACCAACTCGGGAGAAGTTAGATGGTGATCTGAGCTAGGCTTATTCCTTAGAGCGTTTAAGGCTAGGGGTAGGCAAGGTAGCCATCCCTTCTTCAAAGTTATCCTTATCTTTGCTTTTTATTCCTTCAATAATCCATTCGCCTGTGGGTAATAAGCAGAAGAAAATGTGTGCTTAATGCCTAATAGAAGAACTATTTGTTCAAGCAGCTCATTCATAAAATGTGGTCCATTGTCAGACCCCAAAACCTCACACACACCCCATCTTTGGAACACTTCACACACAAGGAACTTTACAGTGCACGTGACATCACGCTGTGTGCATGGACCATCCTCGATCCATCTAGAGAAAGAACATACCACAACCAGCATATATCTGTAACCATTGCATGTCTGCAGCATATCTACATAATCTATATGTAGGTGCTGAAATGAGACATTTGGTCTAGGAATTGCTCCTCTCACTGTTCGCAAAGTGTGCCCTGCAGTACATTTCTGGCACCCAATGCAGTTTACAATAAACTATGCCACATGTTCTAACAAATTTGTCGAGAACCATTCCTCTGCAATTGCTGCAGCTAGACTCTCTCGAAGGCACATGGGTGGGGTAGTGGAGTTGCTCCAATGCTACCCTCAACAATGCTGGAGCTATAACTGGCTTTCCAGTGCTATCCTGTCTCCAAATTGCCTCAGTGGGGGTTAAAAAACACCCTCACTTCATCCATAGATCCTTCTCTTCTTGCAGGATGTGCCCTTGTATCTCAATTAACTGGACAATAGACAGCATGTTAAAGCCCTCCTTTACCAACATGCATCGTCCCGTCATTTGTTTGACACTTTCAATTTCAAAATTAGAAATGGCTTGAAAATAGGCTGCCCTTTTAGCTTCTACATCTGCTTCTTCATTTCCGTGAGAAATTAAATCTGTCCTTTTTGAATTTGCTGTGCATTTTATGACTGCAAGCGTCAATGGGATTACTAGTACTTCAATAACTTTATCCAATAGGGCCGCATGTTGCACTGGAGTACCGGCTGCACGGAGGAAGCCCCTCGTTTTCCAGCATGACAGACCTGCATATACGGTTGACATCACATAGGTGGAGTCAGAGTACACCGTCACTTCCTCATCTTCAAATCTCTGAAGAGCGCCAAGAAGCACCACTAATTCAGCAGCCTGTGCTGAGCAATGCGAAGGCAATCTCACACTTGTCACTACTTCAAATTCACCCTCTCGGTACAGCTTTACTACTGCTGATCATGTATGCCTTTTGCCAGTCATTTGATCAATTTCTGAAGAGCCATCAATAAAAACAACCCCCCCTCCCAAGGGCATTTTCTCTAGCTTGGGGAATTTCATTATAATTTTCAGTATAGGTTGTGCAATCATGTACATATTCATCCTCTCCTACTGGTTCAGCTATGAACGTTGCTGGGCTCACTGTCTTACATCTGACAATTTTCATCGCAGTATTCAATATTATTACCTTGTATCCTGATGCTCTCTGTGTGGTCAATGTACTCTTAGGTTTCTCTAAAATCGCAAAAATAATGCACACTCAACAAATAATGTTACTGAACACCCCATTGTTATACTTGAAGCTTTTTCAATCGCTAATGCAGCAGCAGCTAAAGACTGCTCACAAGGATAATGCCCTTTCAAAACTGGATCTAAAATCCCACTGTAATAGGCTAATAGTTTGTGTCCATGTCCTAATGTTGTTTATTGTGTGAGGACTACCGTCATAAATTCTCCATTTGAATGAGAAAATAAATAAAAGTCTTCATGAAAATCTGGAATTCCCAACACAGGGGCTGTACTGATCACCTTTTTTAATTCTTCAAATCCTTCAGTCATTTCATAAATCCATATTATTTTGCTCTTGCCCATCTGTGCTTCTTTAAGCCCTTTGAAAAGTGGTTAAATATAAGTACTGTAATTGAAAACCTAGGCCCTGCAATAACTGCATAGTCCTAAAAACTGTTGCATCTGCCTCACTGTTTTAGGTTCTGAGATCTTCATAGCTGCTTCTGCTCTCTCAGGTGTCACTTTCCTCCCGTCATGGGAAATCAACTGTCCTATACACAAGACCTCTTCCTGACAGTATTGTTGCTTCTCTTTGTTCACTTTATATCCTTTTTCTGTGAGGATGGTCATAAGCTTAATGCAGTCTTCTCTAAACCTTTCTTCTGTCTCAATGCACACCAAAATGTCATCCATATATCAGATGATTGCACTTTCGAGCGGAACATTGCCTAAGTCCATATGGAGGACTTGGAGGACTCTATTAACCACTTAACTGCCAGGAAAAATTATTCTAATGGGATTCTTCATGCACCTAGGACTAGCAATCTTGTCCTTTGCAATTAGGATTTAAGGGGACTCACAGTACCACTGGAGTAATCAAGTAAGTTTCGGGTGGATCGTTCTATATGAAAAAAGGAAGTCATATCCTGTGAGTCTTCTTGAAGGGGAATTTAAAAGAATGCATTTTTATATCTATGACTGTCCAATATTTGGCCTTAGATGGGATGTTGTACAATATTGTTGCAGGATTTGGAACTAAAGGAAATTCAGCTTTCACTATATTGTTCAGAGGGCAAAGGTCCTGAATAAATCTCCAGGACCCCCGTTGATTTTCTCACTGGATACACAGTCGTGTTACATGGAGAATCGGATGGTACCAATATTCCTTGCATCATCAAAGCGGAAAGGGTCTCAAATACACCTTTATCCGCCTCTCTAGGCATAGGGTATTGTCAAAGGTGCTCCTGGTTTATGCTTTATTTTATCTGCTACTACTCCCTTTGATACACACACATCATACAGACTTGTGGTCCATAAAATCTTTGCCACCTTTTCTAAATCGCACCATTCTCTGTAGTATTTCTCTATTCTCTACATTTATCCAATAAGTGAGATTTATGAAAAATACTAATTTATCGTCTGAATACTCATCCTTAAACAACTCCTTGTCTGTCAAATCTGTCAGCCTGTATCCTTCACTGAGGTCTATCACTGCTCCATCCTCTTCCCTCATCATCTGTCCCATGAAGAACCACCCTCTCCCCTCTGACCACTGGTGCTTTTAACTCCAAGGGCATAATCTGCCCTTCTTCATCCATTAGATTTCTGGTCTGAACAAAAACTCATCAGGTATTCTTAATAGTTTACCTATCAATCTGGGCAACCACGATAATAAAACAGTCACTCCATACAGAAATACTTCTGGGTCTAAAGGGACCTCTCATAATGCTTTCTGGGCTCTAAAGGCTAATATAAACTCTCTCACATTCATATAATGCATCCCTGGTGTTAGACCAGAAAAGCAACCCTATAGTCGAATGATATGTATAATATGTTGGCCAGAAGCCAATAGCATCATGTGGCAAACATCGCAATCCTAGAATCGTCACTGTAACCAAAGGGCGTCCATTTTGTGAAATGTCAGCCATTTGCTTTTTCTTTTCTGTCAAAACACTTTGCAAATTTCTTCTATGCTTTAGACTTGCACACCGTGCGAGGCCATGGCTTGAACGCTGAAATACTAACACAGACAGGAATGTCAAACTGTGCAGAAATGCATTGTTTTTCTCTCTCACTAAGTCCTTGAAGTCGAGCAGAAGCCACATCTAATCAGTAGTCCAGGTGCCGGTTTGTCTTGCAAGCTCTGTTGTAAACGGCAGTTAAACATGAATTATATTCTCCTAACGGTGCTCCTTCGCGGATAGTGGTATTTTCTGCTTCAGAACTATCTGACCCTTAGCTCATGAGCCGAAACACACAGATAATGTAGTAAGGAATGTCTTCCTGCTAAGAACACAATATCCTTGCCGAGCCAGAGCTCCATGTTCCTCAAAACAGAAAGCTGTCTCTGCTGCCTTTGCTAAAATAACTATATTTAGGATGAATGAAGATGTGTCATAATGTGTCATAATTGCCATAATTGTCAATCACTGAACCCCAGCTTGTATGACATGTATGAGGGAGGGTCGAATTGCCTTAACAAAGGATATGTCTAATGTATATATATTGCTGCTTGAGCACTGCTCGCTCTCTCTCACATCTCACGGTGTTTGGGAACACACGTCGTGAGGCGTTGAGACCCAGTCGGCCAACTGAGAATACTTTGAAATAAACCAGTCTTGTTTGGAAAATGAACCTCACTTCTGAAGTGTCATTTTAGTATATGGTTATTGTGCCTTAGTTTCCATATGCAGTCTTTATGGCCTAGCAAATATGGCGCCCAAACTGGGACCCTCCCACTAATTCTCCCTCGTATACGTTGAGTTGAAGGAAGGCAAAAACAAGTCGAGGACAAAGCCGTTGAACCGGGATCGGAAGGTGTTTGGGGCACCCCTGTAGAAGTGATAACAGACTCCTCTGCAGATCTGTACACAGCCGATCCCTGATCGACGAGCAGCGCCCAGAGAGAATCAAGGCGAGGGTCCTGGAAAAAGGCAGATTGAGCCAGACATGCAGTCACAACGATTCTTGGTTGCGTCTTTATATGGGCGAATTGCGTCCTGAGTGATGAATTGGTTGATCAGGTGAGTCATACCCCGATTCTTAAACAACCTGATATTGGTAGAGAGTTGCACTTGCAAGTTCAAACGGCCAGGGTAAGAGAAGGGTAAGAATTAACCATGCCTGGGAAATTGTCTTCCTGTTTAGTGAGTTTTTTTCACTGTGGTAGACAATCTTTAGAAACTGGCCAGGTCGCGCCACCCGAAGGGTCGCCGGCATATGAAATGTATATCAAGTATGGTATAGGGGCAGTAGTGTTTAATGCGATTTGGCATAGGCAGACCAGACGTGTATCAGACCTTCAGTGGCCTAATAATGTGAGCTTTGAATTAGCACGTATAGAACACCTAGAATCAGTAGTGCTACGCAAAAAGGCCCGACCTGCAGCATTCGACCTTGTAAGAGACTGAAGGAAGGAAGCTAATCTCCTTTTGAGAAGTAGGGAGAAACATGCGCACAGACATAAAACAAATGTAGGGAAAGAGGAGGAGCATGATCAGCATCAGCAAACAGAAGCAATTAGGAACGAGGACAGGGCTTTCCAATTAGATGTACAGAAAATATATTCCCAGCAAGATTTGCATATATCAGATGAACTAATAAATACAATTTTAAATGAGCGAAGAAATGAACATCAAAGTACTGACCCAGTTGCACCTCCTCCTTATGTACCTCCCATTCCCGTTATTCCATCTGCACCTGTAGTAAGCAGTTCCTCTCCCCTTGTGCCTGTGACATCATTGCCTCCAGAGCATGAGTTAGCCGCTTTAGCAGGCAGTTCTAAAGAGATGGGGCCTGCGTAAGGAAGTATTAGACAGACTCGTAGTCTGATTAGCAAAGGAAGGAAAGAAGAACTGAAAGAATGGGCTGAAATGTATATTGATTATGACAATGAAGTGGCTCTGCAATGTTCCATATCTGATCATAGAGGCCTTGGTGAACAGCAGGTATTGTTAGAATGTATGGGGAATTATCTTGTGAAAATATGGAGTGATTTGACCGATCCAGTGGTACCGCAAGAGTTGCGTGATTTGGTTGTTCTTTCAAATATGCGAGATAATGCGACAAACGTATGAGAACACGTAGACCGAATATTTGTGTTTAAGTGAGAACTTGATCGACTGCATTAATAATTATTGAGAAAAGATCAACCGCATATGTCGTATGTCCATCAACGGTTTTTACCACAGTTGAAACCTGTTAGTGAAGAGATGCGAATTTGTATGCAAGATGCGCTTAGATGGATTACGGATGCCGCCATCTCCCCAATTGAAGTGCATGATACGTTTAGTCAGTATACACTAGAGAAAGGTATTACAGGTTATGGTAGAGTACCTACAGGATGAATGTATGAAGAATAAGATATGTTGTCCCGCTGATCTAATGACAATTTATAAAAGAGCATTTCACCTGAAACTGGAAATTGATTTAGCTTTGTTGCTTAATAGACGAACGATGTAGAATCACCTAGTTTACAATTACCCATGAGGGAGGTGCCTCCCATGTTTGTCCCGAAAGTAGAGGTTGCTGCCGTTGGAGGAGCTCCAGCACGAACGATAGAAGCTCATTATATTGCTCAGTTTGTACATGTCCCTTATTCTAGGCAAGAGGTAAATACTATAAAGCAGACGATCTCTGATATTAGGAAAAACCCGGCACGATTCTATAAGGAAATTTAATCTGTTTTGAATTCATCTCTTTTTACATTGAGTGACATTGATTTACTGTTTCCCGTGATTCTTCCTGTAGACATATGGAAACAGGATAGAAATATAAATGACGCGCCAATGTTAAGCGATACATGGGAGAATTTGATTAAAATTGATAGTGAGAGAAAGGGTGGAGAAAAGCCACCGCAAGTAATGTTGGCCTTGCCATCGCAAATAGTAGAGAAATTGAAAACTTTAGTGCCCGAAAAAAGAATAGTTTGGGATAAATTGACTGCTTGTTGACAGGGCAAAGAGGAAGGAGCGACGGATTATTTTAATCGGTTTGAAGAAGTATTTGCAGATTTTAGTGGTCAAGATCTAAATACTGAACCTGGGAAGATATTGTTTGTTGATAAGTTTGTGTGAGGGTTGTTACCAAAAATCCAAAGTTTAATTATGACATCTGAAAGTGCATGGCAAGCAAAAACACAGGCCTCATTACACGGTAGGCGGTAAACCATGGTGCCATTAGCACCATGGTTGCCGCTGGTACCATACCGGTACCACCATGGAGGAAAGGGGAATTACCACCCCATTCCAAGGTTGGCGGGCGGGAATTCCCCCTTCCTCTATGGCCCTTCCCCATTCCCATTTTTGCCCCATAGGGCATAGTGGGAATGGGAAAGGAGCTAATTACGGTACCGCAAATTGCGGTACCATAATTAGCACCAAGGTCCCTTTGCGGGTCCCAACTTTAACGGCTGGTCTACATCAGCCGTTAAGGTCGGGTCCTGCAAAGGGACCTCGTAATAATGTGGTAAGGGTTTACCGGTACCGGTGCCCTTACCAGTACCGGTAAACCCTTACCACCTACCGTGTAATGAGAAGAGTGAAGTTACATATGGCCCAATATTATAAGAACAGAGTAAATTCAGAAAAGGATAAGGAACTAAGGGACAAAGGGAATTTGAAAACAAGAGTATTGTTACAGCAGGTAGCTAACAGTAATAGAGGTGGTGGGAACATACTGTCCAGAGTCCAATTTACATTAAAGTCCAATATGCAAGGGGGTCCAATATGGATTAATCAAGGTGCCTATTGTAGACAAGAAGGCCATTGGCAAGCACAGTGCCCGCATATACAGAATAGAAATGGGACTTTTCTGAGAAGAAAGAATAGAGGTCATCTGGGAATACAAGGACAGAATAGAAACCAAAATCAGGAAAATCAGGTAATCAGAATCCACAATGAAACAATACAAATGGTGGGAATGTTTTTGACAATCAGTCCAATGCATATTACTCTGGCGACTTTACATCTGACGATGTACTGTTCTACTAGGACAGCCAGAGACAGAGGTTGGAACCAGTACCTATTCCCGTTGACCAGATAGGGCCCTACGTAGAAATGAAGGTAGGGAATAGGGAGCACATTTTTTTAGTGGACACAGGTGCACAAAAATGTTCAATTGACCATAAGCGGGTTCCAGAAATACCACTGTCAGGGCATAAAAATGTCTCAGTAGGGTTCTCAGGTATGCCAGTAATTAGTCCAGTGTCACAACCAGTACCTATAACACTAGGTCCATTCACAGAGTCTTGCCCATTTCTTTTGACGAAAAATTGCGGCAAAAATTTGTTGGGATTAAATTTGTTGAAGAAATTGAATGCAGTCATTTATTGTTCTCGTGATGGAGTGTATTTGACAATTTTACCACAAAAGACTCCTGTATCACAATTTGTATCTATGCCACTACCAACCATGTTGAGTAAAGTACCGGCTTGTATATGGGCAGTGAACGACAATGATGTTGGTTGTTTGAAAGTAGAGCCAGTAAAGATTGTTCTTAAAGAAGGAATTACATTGCCGCGTATTCCGCAATATAAAATTTCAACTGAGGGAGAAAAAGCGTTGAAATACATTGTGTCAGATTTAATTAAAAGAAACGTAATTGAAGAAACTTCTGGTGGTATTTGCAATAGTCTGATTCTTCCGGTTTACAAGAAAGGAGGTAATGATATACCTTATCTTTTTATAATTAATTTATGCTGCGTGAATTAAGTGGTTGATCCGCAATTTCCATTAGACCCAGATGTGACTACAATTTTAACTATGATTCTAGACTCTGCATCATATTTGAGTGTAATTGATTTGAAAAACGCATTGTTTAGTATCCCAGTGCATCCAGATAGTAGATATTTGTTTGCTTTTACACTAGGAGGATGTTCATTTACATTCACACGAATTCCACAGGGCTACATTGAGAGTCCAAGTATTTACAGTAGAGCATTGAAGGAACAACTAGATATGCTTGAACTACCAGCAGGTTACATATTACTACAGTACATAGATGACTTGCTAATAGCAGCAGACACAGAGGAAATTTGTAAAGAAAGTACAGTTGCATTATTGACACATTTAGCAAGGCATGGACATAAAGCTTTGCTAAAAAATTCCAGTATTGTCGAAAGGAAGTGGCCTACTTGGGCTACCTCCTTTCGAAGGAGGGAAGAAGACTGACACCAGAAAGAATAGAAAGCATCTCTGATATGCCTATTCCAAACATGCAGAAAGAAGTCAGGGCTTTAATTGGCATGGCTTCATATTGTAGGCAGTAGATTTCTAACTTTTCAATGATTGTGAAACCGATAGTGGCATTGACAAGGAAGGATGTTACCTTACCTTTGCCATGGAACATGGAATGTTAAGAAGCATTTGACCTGCTCAAAGCTGCATTGTGTTCAGCTCCAGTTTTGGGCACGCCAAATTACGACAAGCGTTTTAAGTTATTTGTGCATGAAAACAATGGATGTGCTTTGGCTGTTTTGACTCAGCAACACAGGGCAGAAATAGACCATGCGTCTACGTCTCTTTCACGTTGGATCCTGTTGCATGTGCTTTGCCGTGTTGTTTGCGAGCTGTAGCTGCAGCTGCTGCGTCAGTAAAACAAACCGAGGGAATGGTTTTAGGTCACGCTTTAACCGTAATGGTACCTCATTCAGTGGACGTTCTTTTAAATAGAACGCAGACGCAACATCTTACATCAGCCAGATTAACAAGGTATGAAATTGTTCTATTTGCACCGCATATCCAAATTAAGAGATGTTGCGCTAGAAATCCGGCCAAGTTAATGCCTCCTCCAAATGAGGGGGTGGAAAACAATTCCCCCATGATTGCTTAATGGTTACTGAGCAAGAGACAAAAGAAAGAATTGACCTAACTGACACCCCACAGAAAGAGCCAGATGGAGAACTATTTTGTGACGGTTCTTGTTTTAAATTACCAGATGGCACATCAACTGCTGCTTATTTCATCACTACACTGAAAACTATTATAGAAAGCAAACGAATCCCATCTAACCCAGCACAAGCTGCAGAAATAATAGCGTTAACAAGAGCATGTGTAATTTTTGCAAACCTCAATATAAACATATATACTGACAGTCAGTTTGCCTTTGAGGTGGTACACAATTTTGGTCGATTATAGGCTGAAAGGGGTTTCCTGACATCACATGGAACCAAAATCCAACATGGCACTTTGCTAGTGAAACTGTTGTCAGTGCTTGCGCTTCCCAAGCGGTTAGCGATAATGAAATGTGAAGCACATAAAAAAGTAACATGTAATGTAGGAAAGGGAAACGCATTTACAGACAAAATTGTGAAACAAACTGCCACTGATTTACACACAAAAATGTATGTCGAAAGAATAGAAGAAGTACCCTGCATGATAGAAAACGGAATTGCAACAGTTAAGGAGATACAAGCAGAAGCTAATGTAGATGAAATAAAAAAATTGGTCTGAGGGTTCAGCAGAATTAGATTCTGAGGGTTGTTGGGTGAACAAGCAAAATAACCGATGGATGTTGCCAAATGCCTATGTGATGGCCATGGTCACTATGGCTCATAGTCCGACACACATATGTGCTAGAAAAATGATTCAACACCTGGATTTTGTATGGAAGAATCCACACATTAGAAAAACTGCTGAAAGATTGGTTCAGAATTGCATGACTTGTTTACAACATAACATTGGAAAGGGAACAGTGACACCAGTAGGTAGTTTTGGCCCACCGGCTATGCCATTTGAAGTCATCCATTTTGATTTCATAGAAATGGAGAGGTGCCATGTCCTTGTAGTGGTCTGCACATTAAGCAAATGGGTAGAGGCCTATCCCCTGAAAGATTGTACAGCTATATCCACAGCTAAAGCCATGCTAAAAGAATATTTTCCCTGATTTGGGCTACCCTGTGTCATATGGTCAGACAACGGGCCGCACTTTATTGCGGCCGTGATATTGCAAATTTGCGCAGGTCTCCAAATTGATAAACGATTCCATTCCGTCAGCCACCGGATGAGTGCCGGTTTGGTAGAACGCCAAAACGGTATCTTGAAAAACAAGCGGAGTAAAATGTGCACAGGGAGCAATTTGAAATGGCCCGATGCACTACCCCTCGCTTTACTTTGCATGCGAACAGCTGTACAGGCGAGGACTGGTCTCTCCCCTTACGAGATCGTGATGGGGAGACCAGCAAAAGTCTGGAACGTGCCCTGACCAAAACGGTTGAGGGATATTGAATACCCATTACTTATTGATTACTGCCAACAGTTGACTCAAAACATGCATTTTTTAAAAAGATTTTTAAACTTTTATTTATTGAGAGAGCAGGTTCACAACAAGACCACCAACATAAACATCATAACACAGTGTAAGCGCAGTTCCATTACTTATGCGCATACAATGGGTAAAAAACAGTACAGTTCAGGGCGAAGATGAGGGCGTTGTGTCCGTATCAGGAATTAGATTACACAAGTATAGGCGCAGCAGTGTCCAAATGTCTTTAGGATCTCAAGGTGATGGGACAGATAGTACAAAGAGTTCCTCATCATCATTAACCATACATAGGTCTTTTAGGAAATTGGCGCTGTCCGGTCCAGTTGCTGATTTCTAGCATTTAAGGATACAGCGCTTGGCGACAATGCATGCAATATTAAATACGCGTCGCGTGGTTTCCTTCATTTTTCCAATGCCACCTAGTAAGTACTTCAAGGGAGACAGAGTCGCTGGAATCGCTGTTATATCCTCAAGGAGGTCTGCCACCTCCCGCCAAAATTCAACAATTAAAGGGCATGACCAGTACATGTGATATGGCCCCACATTTGGGGCATTACATTTGGGACACGATCCCGAACAGCCCTCCACAAATTTAGATAACTTGGCTGGGGCATAGTGTAGTTGATTCAAGACTGATTCAAGACTTTAAACTGGATCAGTCGGAGCCCAGAGTTCATGAAGACCGATCTAGTGAGTTGACAGTAACGGGCCCATCTGACATCATCGATCTGGGTGCCCATGTCTCACTCCCAGGTCTCTTTTATCGTGTTACGGGATGGGGTATGGGCTTGCACTAAACAGTATAACATCGGGACCCCCTTATTATGGCTATTCATTGACACTATTGCCCTGATACATTCGTGTGATTGGGGTTCTATCATTTTAAGCAATGCCACTCGGCCATATAGGGATAACAGGAGGTTGGCCCATAGTTGGAACTTAGTTGTCAGGTGCAGCAGCAGTTCACCGTGATTATGTGTGTATAGCAGTTGTCTATCTCTGGCGACCATAATTCCCAAGTAGCGTACCTGGGTGGGAGTGGGTCTAAGTCCTGCTATCTCGGATAAGTCACCCGTACCATCGGCAAGGGGAATATTTCGGACTTGGTGTTACAATCGTTAGTCCTGCTCTCCCCGATACTAGTGCAAATCCAGCTCCCTCGCACCGTCTCAGGCATTCCACGCACTTGGCACTCGGACACAAATAACCCACAAAGCCAGAAGTGGGGTTGTAAAAGTGCTGTAATGTTAACACACACACCATGCTCTGGAGGGCTGCATCGACTCTGCCCCCTCCCAGGCCTGGCTCATACTTATGTACAATGCAAAGCTACATATTAATCTCCTCCCATTAGCCATACGTATTCATAACAATAGTTCATTTCGCCGAAGAAAAGGCAATCAAGTACATTTCGTAACTTCAGATTGTCTTTGCAAGTCAGGCTCTTATCAACCTTGGGACTTGAGCCAGCAGCATCCGAACTGTGTACATTCTCGAAGGGAGGGCTGTTCATGCCCGTCTCTGCGAGGCCTGCGGCATTCCACAGCTAGCTGGGCTGGTTGTGCTCTGGTGGTTCTCTGCGACATCTGCTTTCATGGCTGTTAGATGTTTAGGCCAGTCCTTATGTCAAATCATTAGGCCAGTGTTCCTGCTTCAGATGTGATGTATCTCGAACCAAAAGAAAGTGCAGAATCAGAAATGTACCACGTAACATGTGCCCACTTTTTTTTCATCTCTTCTTATTTTATCTATCAATCACTAACGAAAACCCTTGCACTACTTCTACATAAGCACATTGTAATAAAACTATTCTTACTCAATAAAGAAGCAGAAAAATAACAAAAAACATTACCAAACTAAGACAGCTTATTTATGTCTTTACACATCTAAAGCCCTTCACTGTACTGTATTGCATAAACACTGCCACCTATTAACCTCAGCCATAATCTAGAGTGCATCTAAAACAAACATAACTACATGTCCCGCCCTTTCCAGCTCTGAGCATCCCTGTCACTCTCACATTCAGCAACACCACATACATGTGCCTGTCATGTTTGTTTGCACTGTCCAAGTCAAACTCTCCCTTACTTTCCAATAGATAGTAACCCTCTAGTACCTCCCATTCCCTAGGTGCACCCGCAGTCAGTGTCAGCAGCCACTTGTCAGTGCTTGTCATATTTTTCCCAAGTAGCATCTTCCATGGTGAATACCTGGTCGCTGAAAACTCTCTCAGCAGTCCATGGAGAACAAATGACAGCCAGTCTTGCCACTGTGTGTCTTTCTCATCCATCTGTTTGAACTGCTCCTTCTTGGGCACCTCTTTCTGTTTGTTCTTCCATTGAGCCACACAAATGTCCATGTGCTCCTGCCACTCATCTTTTGCTGTGGGCCCCCAGGCCCTCTCTGTCGGGCACTGAAATGCATTGTCTTGCCCTTTCTCTGCATTGAGAAGCTTAATCATTAGTTCATCCTCTGCTTTCCAAATACCCAGGAGGCGCTCACATTTCCTTTGATCCTGCTTCTTGCTCTTCTGTAAGATAATCTCCACCACTTCAAGCTGTGGCCCCTCCATCAAATGACACTCCTTATCTTCAATGGATGCCATTAGCTCTGGCTGTGGATCATTGTCAGGTGCCACGGGCCACTCTCGCTCAGATGCAGTTACCATCTTTCTTCCCAGATGCAGCACCACTGATTGTGATTCACCATGCTTTGCTCTTTCCCCCCCAAACACTATTAAGTGACGCTGACACTGACCACCAACTTCATATGTGGGCCTGTCAATGTGCTTCTCTGGTGCACATGCCCTGAAAGCGTCTTGTTGTGATTTGACATTCTCTGGCATGTATTCGCTTGACACTACACCTTTCACTATCATCTTGTTCAATTCCTTGTCTAAGGTGCACACTGCACAGTCACCTGTCCTTCTGAAATTCAGTTTATTTATTGCCCCTTTGTCTGGACATGCCTTCCCCCATTTTGTCAGGACCCCGTTTGCCAAATAAGTGATTGCATCTCTCTCTTCCAAAATGTCCTCCCTCCGGTATCTTCCCCCACTTCCTTCCCTTTCTCGGAAATACATAGAGCCATCCCCACAGCGTTGTGCGTCATCCACCCCAACCCCCAAAGGCACTGGTGCTGGCACCTCACATTCCTGCCCCTCTTTGTGTCCTCTCTCCTCCCCCTCCTTTACTAACACTGTTTTTTTCATTTTCAGCCATGCGTCATCAGCTGCATTCAGAATGTCTGCCCACCCCTTGGCGGATCTTAACCTTTCCTCCACATTCCCTTCAACCACCCTCCTTATCTCTACTAGCAGCTGCCATCTTGTGCCGATCATGAACTTTTGTGTAAGCATTACTTCAAAATCTGAGCGTCTCTGATCACTCTGTACCTTTTCTTGTGATTCAGCACTTCCTCCCTTGTCCATTCCCTTCACCACCCTTTGTAACTGATGTTCGTGGGCAGCCCCAAACTCCTTCTTCCTTTGTACCGACTGGGGGATCACATCCCAATTGTGCAACATGCTCTTCAGCCTTTCCAGCACAGCCCTTGCCCCCGACTTATATGACAGATCTTCACCCGCCTCTTGCCTTGTCAGTGGACCGGCATCTGCCATGTTGCCACTGAAACTGTATTCTGTAATCTGTATTCTTTAATCTCTTTTATTCCTCTTTTATTCCTCTTTTTATTCCTCTTTTACTCAACCTTCAGACAGACCTCCCACTCTGTGCCCTCTACAGCATCGACCCTACACCCACTCTCCACGCCCCGGTGCTCTGACTGTATTACAGGTGCCTAAGAATGCTCTGCCCTATCTTTGTATTATTCCTAGAGTCCCTGAAGACTCCAAATTCCCCAAATTCCACTACCGCAACATGCAACAGGGTCCGCGAAAATGTTTTCACTTACCCGTTGTATTGCTGTTATCTCTGTGCACTTGATGAACAGAAGAGCTCCCGGGTTTCGGCACCATATGTTACAATCGTTCGTCCTGCTCTCCCCGATACTAGTGCAAATCCAGCTCCCTCGCACCGTCTCAGGCATTCCACGCACTTGGCACTCGGACACAAATAACCCACAAAGCCAGAAGTGGGGTTGTAAAAGTGCTGTAATGTTAACACACACACCATGCTCTGGAGGGCTGCATCGACTCTGCCCCCTCCCAGGCCTGGCTCATACTTATGTACAATGCAAAGCTACATATTAATCTCCTCCCATTAGCCGTACGTATTCATAACAATAGTTCATTTCGCCGAAGAAAAGGCAATCAAGTACATTTCGTAACTTCAGATTGTCTTTGCAAGTCAGGCTCTTATCAACCTTGGGACTTGAGCCAGCAGCATCCGAACTGTGTACATTCTCGAAGGGAGGGCTGTTCATGCCCGTCTCTGCGAGGCCTGCGGCATTCCACAGCTAGCTGGGCTGGTTGTGCTCTGGTGGTTCTCTGCGACATCTGCTTTCATGGCTGTTAGATGTTTAGGCCAGTCCTTATGTCAAATCATTAGGCCAGTGTTCCTGCTTCAGATGTGATGTATCTCGAACCAAAAGAAAGTGCAGAATCAGAAATGTACCACGTAACACTTGGGGACATTGATTTTGTATCCCAAGTGCTCTGAGAACTCATGTATGTCTGTCATAATATGTTGCACATTCTCCTTTGGGTCTCGGACATATAGCAGGGTGTCGTCTGCGTATAGTGATATGATCTGTGGGGGACCGGTCATCCTAAGACCTCTATGTGAATGGTTCTGACGAATATATTCCGCCATTGGCTCAATGGTGAGTGCAAAGAGTATGGGCAAAAAGGGGCAACCTTGCCTGGTCCCTCTGTGCAATTGAAATGCAGAAGATAAGGTGGTGTTAGTGAGGACTTTAGCGGATGGCTGGGTGTATAGTAGCCACACACATTTAATAAAATATTGGCCAAGGCCGAACCATTCAAGCACCAGGAAGAGGTATGTCCAGGAGACGGAATCAAAGGCCTTTTCGGCGTCTAGACCACCATGGCCGCCTTTGCATCCGGGTCTATCTGCGCCATTACATTGATCTGGTTGGTATAAATCCAGCCTGGTCAGGGTGGACCAGGATTGGCATATACGGAAGGAGTCTGGTGGCGAGTACCTTGGCAAAAATCTTCACACTGGTATTTATCAAGGAGAGGGGTCTATAGGATGCCATGTCTTGTGCTGGCCTACGAGGTTTCAAGAGGACTGTGATGATTACCTCACGCATTGACTCTGGAAGGACACCATGGTTTAACGCTTCCTCCCACACCTTCAATAACACCGGGGCTAATTTGCCGTGGAACTCTTTGTATAGTTCCGCACCCAGGCCGACTGAGCCGGGGGCAGAGCCTCCGGATAAGAATTTGATGGCTTCTATAAGTTCTTCCACTTTAATAGGTTGATCTAGAATATTGCGTTGCTCAGTACTCAGTGGGGGGCGGTCGAGGTTATCTAAGTATCTGAACGTATCCTCTTTCATTCTTCCATCATGGTTGGAGTATAGGGCGGAATAGAATTCAGCGAAGGTGGAGTTGATGTCCTGTTCCCTATTGACCATTACCCCAACTGGTGTCTGTATGCCGGGGATCGGGTTGTGGTGCCTGTTGGTTTTAAGCATATTGGCTAAGAATTTCCCAGCTTTGTTACTTTCCCCGTATCTGCGGGCCTTGGCTGGTGCGGCCATGTACAGAACTTCCCTACTCGCTAACTCATTGAATTCCTCTAGCGTGGCCTGAATCTTCGATAGGGTTTCCTTGTCCTGCATAACACCATATTCGGTTTGTAATGAGTCTAGTTTGGCTTCAGCTATACCCAATTCCCTCCGCACAGATTTCAACATACCCGTAGATTTGCCCAGGATGGTTCCCCGAATCCAGACCTTGAATGCCTCCCACAGGGTAGCATAGGTAGTCACCGATCCCTCATTCAGTTCCAGAAATTCCGCTATCTCTGTATGCAAGGTTTCACAGATATTGGGATCCTTAGGAATTTCGGGGGGCATTCTCCGTCTTCTAGCCGGTGGTGGGGTGTCGCCTAACTGGATATCAAGTGTTACCGGTAAATGGTCTGAAAGAGTGCGGGAGTGTATTGCGCAATCAGTGACCGTCCCAGCTAGGGATGACCTAATGAGCCAGTCATCTATGCGCCAGTGGGAGTCGTAGACGGACGAGTAAAAGGTGAATTTCTCCTCGTGGGTGTAGCACACGCCACATATCTATCTTGTCTGTCTGTTCCATCATCTGTTTCATGACTAGTGCAGCTTTGGATCGTGTTCTAGGGGAGGTCGAAGAACGATCTAGGGACTGGTCTAATATCGTATTGAAGTCTCCACCCCAAAGTATGTGTGCCCCACCTGAGGCGGCCAGTAAATCAAGTATTGTGCAGTAAAATTGTGGGTCGTCCACATTAGGACCATATGTGTTGACCAGAATTACTTGGTGCCCTGCCAGTTCCCCCCACACCAGTGTGTACCTGCCTTGTGGGTCAACTTTACTGGAGTGACATTTGAAGCCCAGTTTGGGGTGTATGAGGGTCAACACTCCCCTTGATTGTGCTGAGTATTCCGTATAAAATCTATGCGGGCCCCACCTAGGGAGGAATTTGGTATTAACATTCCCCAGTGCATGTGTCTCTTGTTTAAAGAGGATGTGAGGGTTGTGGCGTGCAATGTATGCTGTGATTTTCCTTGCCTTAACCGGGTTATTGAGGCCACGGATGTTCCATGAGAGTAGTTTCATGTTTAATCCCTTATTAGCCCGGGTCATAATCATGTCGTGGTAGAATAATCTGTTCATGGAGCTGCCCCTGTCACCAGTGGTATGGGTATCCTGCAACTAAACCGCTCTCTAATTTTAACAATTTAACTTCCCTGAACAGTTCAAGCTCAGTGCCGAGATGAACCCTTTCTCGATTTCCCCACCAACCCCCACCAGCATCATCAACCCCAACACGATGATGTATCCCTTGAAACATAACTTGAAAAATCTCTTGGTACTCACGTGGCCGTTTACCAAAAGGGGCTCACAGCCTTTCTTAACATATGTGGTGGTTGGGGCCACCTTGCCAATCATATGAATTTCAGTATCGTGGTGGTGCGGCATAGGTCAAAAACCATCAGCCAGCATGTTCATCTGGCTCGTCGGGCAGGTGGGGTGGCAAGTTCTGGTTCACCACCTGCTCCCTCAGGGGGAGCGGAATGGAGGCTTCGACATACGTCATGGCTTCTGTAGGGTTCTCAAAGAAATGTGCACGACCCCCGTGTTGGATCCTCATCTTAGCCGGAAAGACAAGCGCATATGAGATCTGACGAAGTCTCAGCTGCCTCTTGACTCGTTCATAGTATCTTCTCAGTAACTGCACATTCGTTGAGAAGTCCGGGTGTATATGTATTCTGTTATTCTCGTGAAATAGGGAACCTTTCTCCCTGGAGATTCTCAGGATAGCGTCTCTGTCCCTGTAATTGAGCAGGCAAGCGATAATGGTGTGGGCGGTGCTCCAGGCCTAGGAGTGGGTGCCAAGGTGCGATGAGCTCGCTCCACAAAAAAATGGTCTGAGAAAGAGTCAGGGCCCAGAAGGCATTTCAAAAGGTTCTCAACCTGTCGTTCCATCGATCCTTTACCAAAGGTTTCAGCCACCCCGACCAGTCGGATGTTGTTCCTTCTGGACCGCGATTCAAGGTCCTCGCATTTATTTAGGGTTTTCTGCAGGTGCCCTTTCAGTTGCGCGATGTCCCGGCCATGTTGAATGATCGAGTCCTCATTGGCGCTAATCCTGCCCTCCGCTTCAGTGGTTTGTGCGCTCTCCTTATCAACCCTTGCTTTCAAGGAGCTAATTGTTGCCCCAATATCGTCCAGTTTACTATTGACTGCCAAAAAACCATTCTGGACCATTGACATCAGCTTGTCCACTCTCTCGTCCATCGGTGGTTCTGGTTGGCTATCCGTTGGCCCGGGTAGCGGCGTGGTGGACCCCTGTGATAGGGCATTGGTGAAGGAGTCCATCGGGCCAGTTTTTTTGGGGCCAATTCCCCTCCTGTCGTGGCAGCCCATATATCAGGCCGAGTGGCTTGTGTTCTACCACATCGCTCCTATATACGTAGTATTGTGGGTATGTATCTTGGATGGGGCGTGGTATGTTAGTGCACCACAATGTTGATTGCCCCCCCAGCCCAGGCCTCGACACTCAACCGTCCCGGAGTGTGGAGAGTATGCTGAAGTGCACACCCCAGAGCCGGGCCGTGGGCCAATGCTTAAGGAGTTACTCGAACCTCGCCTGCCTTCCGGATCTAGGTTCGCAGGTTTGGCTAGTCTCCTGGCAGCGGTCCCTCGCCACAGATTGAGATCAATATGCAGCTTACATAAGTGTCCACTAGGCTCAAAAGGTCGACGGCGTGCTTCTCCAGCCCACGCCTTATCTCGGGCACCCTTAGAGCCCCAGGACTCCAAAGCAGTAGAAGCATTATCGTGTCTGGCCGCATTTAGGCAGGAGGAGTGTGGGTGCAGGGGTGGTACCTTCTGGGATGCAGGGTATCAGAGCGCCAGCTCCCTCCGCCCAGAGCCACCGCTGCGGGGCGTCTCCACCTCGGAATCGGGATGCAGAAATCATTCAGGGACGCGTACTGCATATCAGCGGCCCAATACTGCATCCACAACGGGCCCCGCAGAGTCCCGTATCATGCCAAAGGTCCAATCTCGATGAACAACAGCAGGATCCCCCTGCGTTGAAGCGGGGTTGAGAAGCCGCCGGCCCCAGGGAGAAGCCTCGGGAAGATGTGTAAGTATGGCGGTCCTCCGCCGACTCGAGTGTAGCCCCCGAGGGGGAGAAGCCGGTTCGTCCGGCGGCGACTCCTGCTTAGTAAGGAGGATGGCTGTGGACCGACGGGCAGCAGCCGTGCCCATGTCCCTCCAGCGTGGGACACGGGGGTGGCGAGTCGCAAGCCCCGGGTGCGGCCGCGGCTGCAGATTTCTTCGTGGCGGGTAGTCGATGCCAGGGGTTGTGGGTGACTAGCTCCATCAGCAGGCAGGAGGTCAGCAAGTGTAGGGTTCGGCAGGACTCCAAGCCGAAAGGTGCGTCACACAGCCCCTCCCCCACCTGGCCCGATGGCAGAGTCACGCCACCGGCGTATATTAGTTTTGGCGTGGAGCCGCGGCGTGGGCCGCCTCTACCTGTTGTCTCGGTAAAAGTTCCTCGAGCCATATCTCGCGGGTCCGTGCACGATTTTCTTCCGGATTTGGGTGGATAGTGCCGCAGACCCTCCGCTACCAGCCTGTGGATTTTCCAAGCGTGTCGGCAGCCCCAACAAGGATTGATTAAGTTCAGGATCAATTGCGGGCCGGAGCTCTACCTTCAGGCGGCCATCAACGTCACGCGCAACAGCGCCCCCCGACTCAAAACATGCGTTTGATTAATCAGCAGGTGCAGGAGGCTCTTCCTGTCAGATATACGGCCCAGGACATCGTCTGCAGCCTGGCGACTGGACTCTGATGAAAAACTTTGAAAGAAAATCTTTGCTTGCACCGCGCTGGACAGGACCCTGCCAGGTGCTACTGGCTTGCAGACTGCAGTCTGAGTGAATGGCCGCAAGCATTGGATCCACGCAACACACACGAAAAGAGTTCTGTTTCCTTTGCCACATGAGAAAGAGATTGATGATCCTGACGTCGAAAGAAAGACAGCTGTACTTGATCACAAAGATATCATCGCCAGTTCCCTGTCAGAAGTACTTCCTAAGCCGGAGAAAGGGCCTGGGGAGATTGCAACAAAGATCAAAAGGCCAAAGTTGCCTCAACTTTGTCCGACTGCTGCCTTATCATCATGCAGTGCATCACAGGTTGGCACTAATCCTGCATCTGGAAATGAGAGTGCATTGTTGATCGATCATACTGTACCTGGAGCTGTAAGGTACAATCTACGTTCACAAAATCGGAAATGATCAGCTTTTGTTTCGCCTTTGTTCCTAGCTCATGGATGAAGCTGGGAACGGAGGTTAGGGAAAAGGAGCTTTTGAGCTGTATCAAGTTGAAAGCTCTGACACGTGGTTTCCCGGTGCTACCATTGAAAGTGAAGGTCTTTGCAACCTGGCGCGGACAAGCAGGGGCAAATGGTACCAACACTATAAAATTGATACTTGCTCATGCGTTTTTGGAGCTCTGTGCAGATTAACATCAGCTTGCTATCATCTATAAGCAGGCCAGCCTGGACTGGCCTGAACATTTGTTGCTAACATGTGTTGCTGTGGAGAACTTTCCCGACGGACACTGAAAAACTTTTCCTGAGATAAACATTACAGACAAAGCCTATATTCGCTCCTGCTCCCTCCTGCACCGATGCTGTTGATGATATAGAGATTAAGCCTACTCCAAGAAAGACTTAGTTTGGAAAGAATAATATGCTAATGATTATGGTACCGCTTTGCATTTTGTTTGCACTGGGGTCCCAATATTTTGGTATCTAGAAACTGTGCATCCCTTAAACTCTCTCCTGACTGCTACCAATTCTCCTACCATGAGCAGCCCAGTGCATGCGCTCTCTTATACTCTCCATTCACAAGACGTGAAACATAGAAAAGGATATGATAATAATACATTGCTACTGATTATGAATATGACCCATGCTATCTTGAATAGGTCCAATTGTTGGGTTTGTTCCCATTTACCCCAGCACGGGGAAAGAGGAATGGGTTGGTATGTACATCCTTTGCCACGTATTACCACCTGTTATGCATCATTAAGAGCGCTCTTTTTTGGAAAATTGAATGATAGTGTCACTGGTCAGTTTGATGGAACAAACATATATTAATTTGAAAGATTGATATTAGAACCGTTGGGTTGTTCTGTATTTACAAGCAGAAGCAAAATAAAACTGGTAACAACAAGTCCAGTAGATAGGCTCTCTAGGCCTTACCTGTCTCTAATCACCTGTAAAATGGCTCTGGTAGGAAATATCGATGCTGTGCCTCCCTCCTATACTATTAATCATAGTCCACGTTCTGTCCCATTTTGCTTACTGAAAAAAGGTTCCTACCCAGTGGGAGCATTCCCTAGATGCATGAATATTGCTGTACTTGAACAAGAAGAAAAAGCATTATATATGGGAGGTTCTGTCTATTTTATATGTGGAGATCAGGCCTATCCATGGTTACCTAGAACTTTGGAAGGGACCTGTTATTTAGGTATACTTTCACCTGGTGTGTTTCTTTCCAAAACTTCTGAAATAGCAAAATTATCTTGATCTCGGCCAAAACGAGATGATACCGCAGGACAGATTGCTGGGGATATAGCGAAATCATTTATACAATTTTGGGGATAAGCAATATACTCATGGAATATAAGAAACTGTCCAGGTTGTTAGAAAAAACGATAAATGGGACAACAGATATACTCTATGGGCTTCATTCCGAGTGCGGCGGTAAGGGGTTAATGGCGCCGGTAAGGATGCCGGTGCCGTTAACCACTTACCGCTGCACTCCGAGGTCCTTTAGCAGGTCCCGCCCTTAGCGGGAGCCGCTAAAGGACCAGGGAGCTAATAATGGGCCCGTTGTTAATGTGCCTGTTATTAGCTCCCTCCCCATTCCCACTGAGCCCTATGGGGGCTCGAATGGGAATGGGGATGGCTTCCTTGAATGGGGAAATACCAGGTCCTCCAAGGTTGGAATGACCCGGTAAGTCCCCATTCAGGGAACCTGGACCCGAGTTTGGAGGCAGCCTCCAAACTCGTAATGAGGCCCTATAATATAACATTGGAACAAAAAGCAATCAGATTAATTGCACTTCAAAATAGAAAGGTACTTGATATCATTTTGGCTGATCGTGGAGGAGTATGCAAATTGGTGGGGTCAGCGTGCTGTGTATTTGTAAGTGACTCCCCCCCGCCCCCCACAATATTTGAAGTAATTAAGAAATTGCATGTCCTAAATTCCTGAAATTCATGTTCCCATAGGTGGTTGGAATCTGAATATAAGTTCATGGTTTTGGGAACTGCTACGATCATGGGGATGGAAACCAATTGCCATTTTGGTTATGATATTTGGAATCCTCATATTCTGCTGTTGTTGCATACAATACCTGCCAGTCCTCTGCTCCCAAATTTCAAATGAGTGTGTTCATGCAATTAGTACAAAACCTCCTCGCATGTTAAGTGAAGGTGCACGACACAAAAATTAAATAATTAAAGAAGTTATGGCAATTAATATTTCTGATGACGATTATAGCGACATTGGTTGTTCGGAATCGGACACGTGGTCCGCTGAAGACGCGATGTATGGATGATGATATTGGCTTAAGGCCAAAATGAGGGTTTGTTAGACCAGAAAAGCAACCGTATAGTCGAATGATGTGTATAATATGTTGCCCAGAAGCCAATAGCATCACGTGGCAAACATCGCAATCCTAGAATCGTCAATGTAACCAAAGGGCCTCCATTTTGTGAAATGTCGGCCATTTGCTTTTTCTTTTCTGTCAAACCACTTTGCAAATGTCTTCTATGCTTTAGACTCACACACTGTGCGAGGCCATGGCTTGAATGCTGAAATACTAACACAGACAGGAATGTCAAACTGTGCAGAAATGCATTGTTTTTCTCTCTCACTAAGTCCTTGAAGTTGAGCAGAAGCTGCATCTAATCAGTAGTCCAGGTACCGGTTTGTCTTGCAAGCGCTGTTGTAAAAGGCAGTTAAACATGAATTATATTCTCCTAACGGTGCTCCTTCGCGGAGAGTGGTATTACCTGTTTCAGAACTATCTGAGACTTAGATCATGAGCCGAAACACACAGAAAAAGTAGTAAGGAATGTTTCCCTGCTAAGAACACAATATCCTTGCCGAGCCAGAGCTCCATGTTCCTCATAACAGAAAGCTGCCTCTGCTGCCTTTGCTAAAATAACCATGTTTAGGCTGAAGGAAGACTTGTCATAACGTGTCATAATTGTCATAATTGTCAATCACTGAACCCTAGCCTGTATGACATGTATGAGGGCGGGTCGAATTGCTTTAACAAAGGAAATGTCTAATGTATATAAATTGCTACTTGAGCGCTGCTTGCTCTCTCTCGCATCTCACAGTGTTTGGGAGCACACGTCGTGAGGCGTTGAGACCCCTTCGGCCGACTGATTATACTTTGAAATAAACCAGACTTGTCTGGAAAACGAACCTCGCGTCTGACATGTCATTTTAGTATATGGTTATTGTGCCTTAGTTTCCATATGTGGTCTTTATGGCCTAGCACTGGAGTTGAATACAATATTCCTTCATCAGTAAAAGATATTATCATGTTAGGTTTCATCATCAAGTCATGGCCTAATATGTGAACTGGTGTTTGTCTAGAATATAATAATGCCATAGACAGGTCATTTTCTCCCATAGAGATTGGTAATTCATCTGTAAAAGGAACTAAATTCATCACCCCAGAGAATCCATGCGCATTCATTGCAATACCTGCCATTGGGTATTTTCCCTCATGGACACAGGAAGGAGTTGCTCCAGTGTCCACAAGAAATTGAATTTTCTTGCCTCCTATCATCACCTTGACCCTTGGTTCCTCTTGAGGATCCGGTGTCACTGAAAGTACTGAACGCATCAGGTCTCTCTGTGGGCTGTCCTATTGTGGATATAAATTCATCCATGTACCTGTGAAAGGATTTCCTCCTACCCCAGTCACACTCCCTAATTCGGATGCTGGTGCTTGCTGGGCTCCTGTAGTCATATTCTATTGTGGCACCATGACCTGTTGTGTCAGTGCTTGCTGAGTTTGTACCTGCTGTGCTTGCATAGGTACTTACTGTGATTGCCCTTGTGGTGATTGCATTTGTAATGGCGCTTGCTGCATTTGTTGTGGTTGCAGCGCATATGTCTGAAACTGCGTGTGATCTTGGGCATAATATTCCTGTGGTTCTGTACTATAGCAGAACATACCCCATCCCCCCTGTTGGTGCTTGCCAATTTTGTTGCATGCCTCCTCTACTACTACATATTCTATCTATTTGTCCTATTCATCCACAATTCCAGCACTGTTGCCGCTGTCCACCATTAAATCCTCCTCTTCGCTGGGGGTTCTGAAATCCACCTCGTCCTACTCCTCTAGGCTCATTGCCTCTTCCTCTTGGCCAAAGGTTGTACTGATCTGTGGGATACCCTATGTTGTTTTGCTGCCCTGACTGCATGACTTGTGTCACTCCTCCTTCATTACTCATCAATACTGCTTCCTCTATGGCTATTTCTGACAACTTCTTCTGGACTAACTTTGTTTCCTCCTCCTTTCTATTCTCGGCTTTCTTCTTATTCTTCTCCTGCATTAATCAGCAATGAAGCACGACCGTCAATTGTATTTCTGGCCATTGTTTTGCTTCCATTCCCACCTGTTTCGTCAGTTGCCATTGCACTGGCTTGGGTAATCCCTGCCAGAAAATGAGGTAAAAGAATGCTACCATTTTATCCCATGTTTCATGCGTCTCCTGGCGCCATCTGTCTTGAATCTCTTGAATAGAAGCAACATGGTCTTCATCATACTCCATTTTCCTAGTCATAATCCCACCCATGTCTGATGTATCGTGGTATTGTACTCTGAGCGGCCGCCATACGTCTGCTCTGCAATTATAAAAATGCGCTCCATCATGTGTTTTATTTTGTGCAATCACACCTGTGTACCTGCTCATTTCCAAATGTTGTCAACTCTCTCCCCTATAATCGCTGCTAGTGAGCCTTTTATATCACCTATAGCCAACGTCATTCCTGATGTCATTCTTTCTATCTCATAAATCCATTTTCCTGGACCGAAAGTGAAACTCAGCAATTTACATTTTAAATTATCTTTATCCATTTGTGGGCACGGTATATATTGTGGTCATCCTCCCCCTTTCTGTAATAATGGGAATTGTGAAAAACCTGGTCCATAATCATACCTGCCTACACTTCTCGTCTTCCTGGCCGGGCTAGTCTCACCCGCTTGTCTTTGTCCTGTAGTGCCCTTAATCTGCTTATATAAGGTGGGGATAAATCCCCTGCACTGCACAATCCTGGTTGTGGCCACTCAGTGTATGGTGTTGATTCTGTGGTCCTTTCTTTGGGGTCCTCTAAATCTGGCCATTTTACCCTCTCTACACTCGATTATTTTGAAAATCTTCATTCGCCCTCCCCTTGCCCTCTCTCGTTTCTTCCCTTTCTTCATCTGATATTATTATGCCCCATCTTGTACGACTGTTATCTTTATCCACGTCATCAAGATCAAGTCTACTTAAGGACAGCGTTCTATGCTCGTCTGCTGTGACATCATCTGACCTACCACTAGTTCACCTCGAAAGAGATCCTTCTATGTTCTCTTGGGCTTTGTACCCTTCTTCATCCCTCATTTGCCTATATAAATCCCCAAGAGATTTCTCTATGACTTCTGTGTCTCACACATCAGCCCATGATGGTATTCTTGGTTCTCCTTGCAGCTCTCTACGAGCTATTGTGACCTCTTTCTTCCTCAAATCGTTCTTGTGCTTCAATCGGCACTATACTTCTATGACATAGATAATCTATCTCGTCATCTTTTAGTCCCCTACTTCTGTTCATTTCTTCTCCCTTTCTCCTCACTTCCTTAATTGATCTTCCTCTCGCCTTCTTTGCAACCTCGTTCTTGCATTCTTAGTGCTTCTACCTCTTACTGTCTCTTCTCTTCTAATCTCTCCTTTTCTTTCCTTGCCTTGTGTCTTCTTCATTCTTCCCTTTGCTTGCATTCTCTTTCTTTCTGTTCTTTATATGCCCTTTCTTTTTCCTGTTCCCGCTCTTCTCTCTCTTCTCTTTCTCAAACTCCATCAATGCCATTATCGTCCAGTTTGAGTAATATCTGTACTCCCATCCATTCATTCTGCACTATTGTTATTCCCTTAGCTTTGTCCTTTATTTCATTTTGCATCTTTGCTTCTTGCTCTATCCCCATCTGCTTATCTTGCATAACGTTCCTCTGTTCACGCTGTTTTCTTTCATCGTGTGTCACGATATATTTGCGTTCTCTGCTTTTGCTCTCTTCCATATTTTCCTCACTGTTATAAGCAGGGTACCCTGGTGCTGCTTTTAATTCATTTAAAGGATAAAATCCCTTCTCTTCTGTGTCTATGTTCTTATTTTCAAGAGGGAAAAGGGGAGCCAAAGGCATTTTATCGGTATGCAGTGTTTATATCGAAAATGTTATATTGAAGAGAACATATATCTTTTCTTTTATATCAAAAACTTTTATAGTGAATGCATGTAGGGGTCAGGTAAAGGGTTAAATATTTTTGGGAAATGGTTGGGTGAGTTATTAGGGGTCGGAAATGAAGGTTTAGGGGATTCACCCCAAAAAAAAATAGCATTCACTATAACATTTTTCGTTATAAAAGTTTCATTATATAATCATTCTCTATATAATCTTTTGATATAAAGACATGTAACCATTTTATCCTCCCTTTATGCTGATTAAGCATCCACTCCTTCTATGCTGGATCTTCTTTCTCATTCTGGTACATTTTCCATAACAGCCAACCTTTTCTGTAAGTTCTTTCCCTTCTATGTAGCATGCAAACACGTTGTCATATGTCACAATACTGTTTTTGACAACAAACCCTCCTGAGACCATGGCAAAAGTGTCTTATTAGTTGTGCCTTAACCCATTCCGAATGATATTTCCTTATCTTAGCTGTGCATCTTGGTAATGTCCTGCATAATTGTAAAAGAGGTGTGTCTCCCATGATGACAAGTTGATCTCGACTGTTCGTACTTAACCAATTTTTTATTCTTTTCTTTATATTATAAAATATACCACACTGATCAATTTGAGCAGGCACCATCAGTTGCTGTTTAATTTAACTGAAAATCAAAATATTGTATCCACTTTTTTAAATTCTACACAACAATGTTCTTTTGGTTCCTTCGTTTACACTTTCTATCATTCTTTAATATCTTGTTTTATTATTGATTGATATTTTAAGAATCTCTTCTTTATTTATTTATTAGTTGCTTTTGACTTATATCCTTCTGATGGACGTCAATGTTTCGATTAAAAATCTAAAAAATCACCTTAATTTTTTACTATCGTTTTATATCTACTAGTTTAAGCACACCAAAAGATTTACACTGACAGATTTATAACTGTACATATGTGCACTTCAATAAATGTTTCCCATGTGTACACCTTCCTTTACTATCTTTAGTAAATGTATCTCATCTCATTTTTGCCCCATTCTGGAGCTTGATACACATGCTTCTTGTTGGCTTTGCCTCAGATATCCTTAACATCCCTATTTGGAGTCTTTTTAGCGTGTACCCTTCCATCCCCTTGGAAACGGGAATCAATGTACCTACTTCTCTTCTTTATAATCCCCAAAAATCCTGCTGCCTTTATACATTTATATATATTATTTACAACACAGTCCCTCTCCCTATTTTTTTTGCCACTTTCATTGTTCTACTTAAATCCGTGGCTCAGCTCCAGTCCCTCAGCATCGACTCTCCCTCAACTGCCCAGTTTGCCTTCCGTCCAGGGGGCACCTGCAGGGACCAGACAGGAATTTGTATCTTTGTTCACGTGATTTATTGCATGCCATTCTCCACATGAAGCTTTGCGGTCTTCTGGTTGTGGGATGTTCTGACCCACTCAGCTCTAGCCCGCAACATCATTGTGTGCTGCTTTCATCAAAAACAACAGAATGGCTGCCAAAAAGCCCTATATGCTAAAAATCTCTGAGAAGAGCGCAGGGAAATCCGAAAAATAGGCTGGCAAATCTATGTTTGCCTATGTCAGTGGTAAAACAGGAGACCACACTGCCAAAACCTATCATTGGGCTGCCCACAGAGTGAAATAGAACTACTTGAAAAGGCAGTGCTGCATTGCCAGGAAAATCCAGAAGTGCTTTAAAATCTGTTTTTCCTTGGCTGTTGAAAGTGTAAAATCATGGTTCCCAAACAGCAGAGAAGATTCAACATCCTTGTGGGGTGTTCACCATCACCTTATTTAAGGAATCCCCACAAGCACAATGTTAGGAGAAGTATCTTTCATCATAAAAAAATCCACATTCAAAAGGTGCTTGCCTGGGAAAAATATGTCAGATAGGGGCGCAGTACCACCGCTCGCCTGTGTCCAAGCTGTCATTTACTTATACTGTCAGTTTAAAACTTGTGTCTTAAAATCAAATTGTGGAAGAGACTTGCCATCAAAAGCCATATAGGTTGTTACAATTCAATCTTTATGTTTTGGAATGAAGAGATCTGTGTGTATATTTGTTGAAAATGTAAATTGTATTTTAGAAAAGACCATTTTAAACAGTGTTTTAAAAGTGAACTAATGTCAGACACACTGGACTTCAAAGACATTCCACAGCTTCTCCCAAACAAACAAATCTTCCTCCTGCTCTCTGCTCAGGAACTGCATTGCGTTGTTAATGGAGGTGGGAGGAGATTTTGGCCTGTTGCTCTGAGTGGAGACAAAAGACTCCCTTGACTGAAAGGAAATGCAAATTCGGGTGTCAACAGAAACAAACTGCCAAAGGCAGAGAGGCCCAGGTTGCTCTTGGCCCAGCCCAACCTTGGAGGCGGGACTAGACAGATATGTGTATCTTAAACTCCAAGGAAATATCTTTTTGGAAAATGAAAACTGTGTAAAATTTGGAAAAATCTGTATTTTATAGGTTGTTAATATGAAAATGCTGCTCACAATTTGAAACTACTCTGAACCCTGTGCGATATTCAGAGACCGGACTACCAACATGTTGATGTTGTAGCAATTGTGATAATGCTAGGAATATGAAAGTTTACAGGATTATGCCCAGATGTCATGCGCATTTATGTGGAAAAATGTGTACAGATCTGACAATGGGTAACCAACCAAAAGCGCAAAAAACTGTCCATTTTGAACCGAAACTCTCAAGAAGTTGGGACTCGGACGGATACGTGCTCTATTAAATTTGTGATGTGAATATGTATTATTAGCAAGTTGGTGATATTGTAAATATGCTATATGAAAAATAGATTTTCTGTGTAGAAACAAAGGGGAGGTTTTTCCCTGGATTGTAAATTGCAGCATCACTATGACACTAGATTTCCTTCTCAAATCAGGAGATGGAAAATACTCTGACCAATCGGATTCCTAGAGGGTGGACTTAGTATAATCAGCCTACCGACCCCTTTGGGAAATACATAAATAGGGACAGTTTCGCACCTAGATACACACACATTCACCCATCAACTGATTTACTGGCGAAGCGCTCTGCAGGAGAACCCAGATCCAAGACTCCAGAACTCTGAAAGCAGAAGGACCAATTCCAAAGCTGAGCCTTTCTCAGCTTGGCCTTTAAAAATCTTGAACCTGATTTTACCCTCAGCCTTTCAAGGGACACATCAAAAATAGAACAGCCTGGCTGTGCTGTTTCTGCTTCTTGCCAAGAACTCTTGCCAGAACCCAGAGATCCAAACCAGTAGAGCAAAGCTGTAACCAGATAGCTGTAACCCAGAACCAACACGTCAGATCCAGTTCAGAGGCCGTGCAGCGACCAAGTGCCGTGCTGAGTGCAGAACCAAGCACCTGAATCCTGTCCGGCGGGCTAGCAGATTCCAGTCCAAAACCTTTGACCAGATCTTTGACGGGCCTATTCCAAACCATAGTTGTGAGTATCTAGCACAGAATTGTCCATAGCCAATCTCTTAGTTTTAAGTAATCCAATCAAAAACCATTCTAGCATATCCATAACTGCTTTATAGAATCTCTTTTGTCTTTTCTGACTCTTTCCCTCATTCATATAGTCCTTTGTTAATTGTAGTGATAAATTCATCTTTGCGCTAATATATTTGCTGAAGAAAGACAAGTGTCTTGGCGGGCAAAAGTCAGAGCAGAGGCGCTGCTGTTCTGGTGGCTATCCCGTTGGGTATCTTGCATCTTCATAGCCTCCTTAAGTGTAAAGAAAATCTGTTTGTAGATTCAAAAGCGCATCTTTCATTTGAAAATGTTGAATCTTTTTGAGAAAAACCGACCTTTACTAAACCGTTCATAACTTCTGAACCGTACATGCTAGAAACAAAATGTCAGATTGAAGCTAACATCCTCAGCTTTCAAACAAACCCAACTCATTATAGTTTTGCCGCAATCGCGCTGAAAAGTTTGCCGCAGATTTGCATTTGGCTCAATTTCAACATGTGTAAAATAGCTATTCTTTGCATCTGACCTCAGAATTCAGTTTCCAATCTGCTAGTTATTCAATCATCATTGCTAGTGTTTACCTGAAACTATCCAAAGCGGCTCCCACTAGTTTTGAATCCAACTTAGAGAATTAAATCAATTTTCAGTGTTTTCCCATTCATTACAAGCCACATTTAAAAGCATTTGACCTGTTTTGAAATCATTCCTGTTTCTCTCTGCTTGCTGGAGGAACTGGGATTGAAACTATATTGGTTGAGTGTTTATTCCTGGAACCTGTATTCTCTCCTTCCATCTTCATCTTGCATATTAGGGGGGGATTGAGTAGTATCAGGGGGAAAGAGTAACATTGCATTTGATTGAACCCATATCAAGTATTATTTTATGTTACATTGTTTTCCTATCCATAGTAAGTATTATTCTATGCTGCATTATTTTTTTATCCATACTCATTCTGCTTAAAGAGATATTTGATTGTTGTGATATCACCCAACTCTGATCATTGTATAAATATTAATAGTGTGATATCTAGATATTGTTAAAATTCATAAAAGTGTGATATATATATCTTGTTCAAATCCATAAAATAAATATTTTAACTTTGCAAAACAACCTACTTCTTGGTTCAGTGAGACCGGGGGGGATTCAAAGAGAGGGGCGTGATATAAGGATACATCATTCAGAAATAAAAGAACTTATAGACACAAATGTATAACTAAGGGTTCCAGCTGTGCATCACACGCTAGGCATTGACTTAGGTGGAATGCTGGGTTGAAATCACTTACAAGATTGGGGGCTCGTGTGTGGGATTTCTGAATTAGATATACCACTTGCGACAGCTTAATACAGTGTGCTAACTGACAGGGTACATAAATCCCTGTTGGGCTACCACGCTGTGTTACACTGTGAAAAGCATCCCTCAATAGGAACGCTTAAAGGAAACGGTCTGTTTTGCTAAAATAAAATAAACTTCTGTAAGTCAGGAAGGAAATTAATATTTCCAGAATGGCGACTTTGGTAGAGATGAATAAGGCTAAAGAACACCTATTGCATAAACTATTTGTAAGGGGTGAATGGACAGAGCAGGATCAGAATGTGTGGTTGCAGGCAATCACAGAACAAATCACTGCAACAGGTTTAGATATATGGCAAGACCAGGGTCCATTACATATGGCCCTGAGTGAACTATATATGGCCCCTAAGGCAAAGGAAGAGCAAAACAAAATTGCCAAAATAGCGGCATATCTGTACCTATATATTGGAGCAATACAGGACAAATATGTCGAGGGCCAAGATCTGGCAAACAGGCAACTGCAGGCATTAGGAAAGGCCCAAACTGATCAGAGGCTACAGAGGAGCCAAGAGTCCAAAAATGAAAGTAGGCAGTACATAATCAAAATAAAAGAGGACATGGGTATCCTGCAGCAGGAAAAGGCAGACCAGGATACCAGAATACTGGCCCTGCAGAAGGAGTACCAAGAAAGTTTGGACTCCTTACTGCAGAGCCAGAAAAAGATGGAGCAACACATCAATTTCAACTGGGCATGCACAGAGCAGGTAGTCACCCTGCAAAGCCACCTAGACAGAGAGAATGAAGAGAGTAATAAATTGATCCTGAAAGACCTGGACACCCAGGCAGAATTTTATGAAGAGTGCCAGAAAGCTGGTGCGCTCCAAAGACAGAGGGACGACCTGGCATCACAGAGGCAGGCTCTTGCTCAGGAAAGGGACATCTTAGGCCAGGAAGTCTGTCATTTAAAAGAGAAAGTAGAAGAAAATCACCTGGCCCTTCAGGGACTGGGTGACCTCCAAAAAGAGCATGAAAGTTTGTTAGAGCACATCAGGAGGGTGGAGGAGGCTCTAGCAAGGAAGGACCAGGCCAGTATGAACAGGACTCAGGAGGTAACCCTCCTGCAGCAAAGACTGGTCCAGTACTCAAAAACAACCCAGGAAGCACAGAGAGAAAATGAGGCTCTCTGTGAGAACAATGGCAGGCTCCACAGACAGGTAGCTATGCAAGAACGATTGAAAGAAACCAGCAAGGCCTTGATAGAGGAACAGAAAGCTCAGGTTCTTGCATGGCAACAGGGAGCAGGGGCTGATAGAGATGAGGTTTGCAGGGAAAGGGAAACACCTGAGCATAACCTCAGGAACTCTAGTACCAGAGGCCTTCACCTCTTCCAATACCTGAACTCTGCCACCCCCATGTCCACTGGTGCACATGAGCCAAGGGCCACGGGGATGGCAGATTTCAATCTAATCTGAAATATGGGGCTCATAGACCAGCACCTCCCAGGAATGGATGGGCGGGCATCTGGGTATGGGTACCCAATTACTGTGAAATTTAGTGGGGAACTCCATGAGAGTAGTCCCACTAAGGGCATCCTGAAAACCCCTGCCCAGCTAGGACAGTGGGGGGTACCCATCATATCCTGGGAGCAAGGAGGAATCAGAAGACTCCTCTGAGCGCCCCAGGACACAGGAGACTAGGTACCCAGATTCTGCCAGCCATTCCCAGGCTCACAGAATCCGGGAGAGACTAGAAGACCAGACGGGCACCTCTGGGAGCAGTGCCTCTGAGTCAGAGGAGGAGTGGACCAGGGTTACCTGAACCAAGAAGGCCAATAAGGCAAAAAAGGGCCTTGCTTAAGGACCCATTAAAGCAAATCAAAGTGATAAGGAGTGTCATCACGCCCTATCATAAGAACACTAAGTATTCTGTTTGGGAGCACTTAGAGCTTTTTGAGCAGATGATGGAAACTTTCCATTTGAAGGACAGCCAAAGCTGTATTCAATATGTGAAATGGACCTTCTCACCAGAATACTCCAGCTTCTTTGCGGGGCTGGAGGACCAAAATCATTCTAGATGGTCCACCTATAGGGCAGCCATCTTGAAGCATTTTTCTGTGCACAGAAATCCTCAGGAGACTTGCAATGTGGGGAGGATCAGGCCCCACGAGAATTTGTGCAGGAATTAAAGCGTGCCTTTGCGCAGACCACCCGAATGGTGCGCACGGACAGCAAAGAATATGTAATACTTTTTTCCACGCTCTCCCCAAGTACATCATGACCCAGCTAGTGAGAGGTTTTCATGGGAAAAGATCACTAGACTGGGTCATTGAACAGGCCACACAAATTTATGAGGTGCAAAAGCCCATAGAAAACAAAAATAATTCCAAAAGCCCCAAAACAACCAACATCCCTGCTGCTGCTAAGGTGGCAGAGGTGAAGGTTGCCCCCATTTTTGATTTGGAGATAAAGGCCTAAAAACCTGCCTGCACAGCAGAATAATCCCAAACCCAGAAGGCCCTTGGGCCAGTCACAAACAGGGAGCCAAGGAGGTAGTCCCACAAATGGGATCCCTCACTCCCCTGACTACATAAGCCCCCTCTTCAAGGGGAACAGACCCATCCTGGGTTATGTGTGGACTCCTCCAGCCCAAGGGGGGGATCCAACGAACAGCAGCTAACCCAGCAAACTTCCCTCCTCACTTCCCCCAGGAGGGCAGAAATTCCCCAAATCCTGGACAGAATTTTTTCCCCAGGTACCCGCCAAACTTTCAAACCCAAAACCATCCATCCTTCTTTCCCCCATTTCCTGAGCCCAGACAACCTAATCCGGGAGAGGGGAGGCCAAGGGTGGAGGGGTACTCAAATTTTCCAAACCCAGGGTATTTTCAGAGAAGGCATAGCTACCCTTCCCGGGATCAGCATAGGGGAGAAAGGAGAACCCCTTAACAGCCTGAGCAGGTGTCACAGCTAGAGTGCCAGGTCCAAAACATGGCACAGGATCTGGGTCGCATGCTGAGGGCTCAACAGAACCCTCAGATGAGCATGCCGGAGCAGAATACCCCAAATTCCTGACCTGGTGCTCCAGAGCAATGACAGGGGCAGAACCCAGACAACCCACCAGTTCCCAGGGAGGAGGCACAAGGGGAAAGGGGGTGTAAAGCCTTGGTGGAAGCCTCCTTCCCCACTTGTAAAAAACCCCTTGAAACCCAGGAACTGGAACCAAAATCTCCTTCCCCTGAATGTCTGCCACCCAAGGAGCAGAGGGGGGGTAGGAGAAACAAAGAACCCAAACAGACCCATTTTGAGGAGGAGGTACACATCTTCCAGTGTGAAGGAGAGGGATCCTCAGAGGATTTTGGGAAAAGGATCTTACCCTTCAGAGATGGGGGAACTCCTCCCAAAGAGAAATGGGTCCCAAAGGATTCAAATCCAGACTGGGGAGATGTGGGGACTGAGCTAGCGCCGCCCATCATCTACCCCCAGAAACAACAACATGAAAATCCGCTGGTTCAAACCCATCCTGGTGACTGCCTCCAAAATGGGGGAGGGGAGCGCCCAGCACCGGAACCAGGGGAACCCAAAACTTCTCTCATATCTAGTTGTCACCTTTTCTTTTCAGATTCCCAAGACTCCCCACAGAATTCTGTCCAAATCTCTTCTCTATCAGTGTCCAAAAATAGAACACTAACCCACCAGTTGTCCAAAAATGTACATTATCTGTGCCCCCTTGCGGAGAAGGAGGGAAGATTCTATGTCCCGGTCCAAATACAGGGGCAGGGTACAATTTTTGCACTGGTGGACACTGGATCCCAAGCTACCCTTCTGTCCAAAGAGGCCTTTGATAAACTGAATTGAGGAAGGGGGGAGAATTACCAAATTCCTCTGACCCTTCTTCCTGGACAACTTCAGAACTTTGACGGGAAGGAACTTCCCATCGAGGGGACTGCGGATTTGGACATTAAAATCGGGCGACACAAGGTGAAACACCCGGTCATAGTTGTGACTCCAGACGGCACCCCTTGTTTACTAGGGGATGACCTCCAGCGAAGGTTGTCACCCCTAATAGATTGCGAAAACAAGGTCCTCTGGACCCAGACTAGCCGGCCCATACAATTAAAACCGAGTGTCAACCAATGTTAGTTTAAACGGCACCTGCCACATGGTTGAACAAAAATCTGACCAGGTAGAATTTCACTTCCAGAACCACCAAATTCCAGACGTGACAGTAATAGCAGTAGGACAACAAACTGGTGATGGGGGGGTCCTCTCTATTTCTGAAAATCAACCTTCCTTCCAGTTTATGGTGGCATTCCACACTGGAAGGAAACACTCTGAAATTCTTTACACATTCACAATCAGACATTCCTACTCCTATGGTCCAGAAAGATGAGAAATCAGCTCAAAGCCTGGCTGATATTCAGCAAATTGGAGAGCAGTTGTTCATCCCTGTTCAGTTAACTGAAGGAAAGGACTCTATTCTGGCCCGACTGTGTGTGAACAACGGTAAGAGCTTCATCAGCGAAGCCATGTTCCGCAAACTCCCAAAGGATCCAGCCATTCCCACATTTAAACTGATAGACAAATGGGAACTGGATCTTGAAACACCCAATTCCAAACATCTCCTGCCAAGCAGGTGTATGCTCACAATCTCCATAGGCAACAAGAGCATAGTCCATAATTGTTGGGTCGTGCGAGACGTCACTGCCGCCTTTTACTCAGGCAGTGACATTCTCAATCGCTTTGCCATTAGTTTGGACCTAATAAACTCCAAAGCTTGGTCCCGATTAGCAGATAATCCCATGGGTTTTGATGACCCAGAGAAAGCATTTAGGTCAGCTCAACTGCTGCCTTATGCAGTTGAAATTCAGATTGGAGAGGAAGTCACCATCCCAGAAAGGACCCGACAATTCTCCCTGTAAGTGAAAGTTAAAAGAGGACAGAAACTGAAAAACCCTGACGCCTATATTCATCTAAATGCTTACTTCCAACAGCAAGAGTTGGGGGTAAACCCAACACCACTAGTAAATATAGAACATGACACCATTCCAATAGAGGTGGATAACAGCGACTTAAAGAGTATCACTCTAGCCGCAGGCACCATTATTGGAATGGCGGTTGATGACCAACATTTTTCCATAGATTTAGGCAATGAACTGTTAGGACCAATCCCCAAGGACTGTTTTGACAGTGATAGTGATGACAACACAACACCAGACAGGATCTTTACCTGGCATGGGGGGAACTTCCTGCTGTACACTTCCTGCCCTTATGGTAAGGTAGATGTGACCTGTGACTTCAGGAGGGATGAGGTGATTTTCCAGGTCCATGAGGGCTGCCTTCCCCACCTGAAGCCACCAGTCCAAATTAGCACTTTGACCAGGGACTTCTCCACCCAGCTGGAGGAGGCCGCTAAGATAGCAAAACCAGAAGTCTTTCCAGGCTTCAGGCAGATGGTTGAAGAGAGAGTCAACCTAGCTGATGCCTGTTAGACTCTGGAGCAGAAGCAAAAGATGAAACAAGTTTTCTTGGATTTTCAAGATCTCTTTGTGGTGGACTCATATGACTGTGGTCGCACCGACATCCACAAAACAACAATTCCCAGAGACCCTGGCATGACTCCAGTGTTTGTGAAGCAATATCGCATGCCTCTCGCATAAATGGAGTCCCTTACTGAAATAATTAAGAACCTTGAGTCCCGTGGGATGATCCGTCCAGTCCACAGCACCTTCAATAATCCGGTGCTGGGGATATTGAAGCCAAACGGCCAGTGGGGACTCTGCGCCAATCATAGGGAGCTCAACAAACGGGTCCATACTTCCCGATGGCCTCTTCCCTACATTGACCAAGGGCTGGCCAGATCCAGGGGTCGTAGGTATTTACTGCAATAGACCTGACCAATAGATACTGGACTGTACCTGTCAGTAGGGAGGACCAATACAAGCTGGCCTTTACCTTTGGGGGGCAGCAGTACACATGGACCCGGACTCCCTTCGGATACATCAACTCTGGCAATTAATTCAACATTTTTCTACATAAGGCCATGCCCGACTTTGGTGAAAGGTGTAACCTGGCCTATGTAGATGATGTTCTCATCAAAAGCTCAACTGTGGAGGAACACATAGCGGAGATCTGTTATGTTCTGACATAGTTGAGGGCTGCCGGAGCAAAACTTTCCTTTCAAAAGGCACAGTGGTGTAGAACCCGTGTAAATTTCTTGGGGCATGAGATTACTCCTCAGGGTCTCTGTCCCCAGGAAAAGAAAGTGGAAGCGCTCCAGAAATTGAAAGAACCCAAAACTCTGCGGGAACTAAGAAGCATCCTTGGACTGACTAATTACAGTAGAAAGTTCATTGAGGACTATGGAGAGATCACAAGACCGCTGATTCATCTTTTGAAGGGGGCTCAAGTGGGAGTGGGGTCCAGAACAAGCCGAGGCAGTAAAACAGCTCAAAAGAAGCCTCTCACAAGCGCCTTGCCTAGCTTACCCTGTCAAAAACAAGGAGTTCTTCTTGGTGACAAGGTTATCAAATACATGCTTGACTGCAGTATTATATCAAAAGCATGAAAAGGTCAATAAAGTAATCTCCTATGCGAGTAAACCTTTATCCTCTGTGGAGGAGAAATTCAACGATTGTGAGAAGGCACTCCTGGCAACGGTGTGGGCATTGAAGAATTAACGCCCGTTTATCCAGGGGGAACACATCATAGTGGAGACTCCATACCAGCCTCTGCAATATCTCCAAAGTGACAGAATCCGGGCCGGAAATGTAAGTAATTCCCGAATTACTTTCTGGATTCTGTCAATGCAAGGCTTTCCTGAGGAGGTCAAATATGGCCAAAACAAGAAGAGTCCCCTCGCGCAAGGTCTGGCTGACTTGCATGATTGTGCCAGAGAAAACTGTTTCGAGGGCGAAAGTCTAAAAATCAAGGACAACATGGAGGCATACCTCAATTCCCCACACAAAGTTTTTGAAGAAGACAAGTGTGAGGGAATGCCCACCGTCTATGTGGATGGATGCTCTTACCATGTTGACAACGGGGAAAAATAACTTGTGGCCGAGGTTGGGAATGCATGGGTGAATGAGACCCCAGAACCCTCTCCTGGGTACAAGATTGGTCCCCGAAGTAGCCAAGTGGCAGAGTTGATGGCTGTGCATCAAGCCATCCTCACTGCTGTCCAACATCAACTCCACAAACTGGTCATAATCACAGATTCGGATTATGTACGGAACGGGTTCATGGAGCACCTGGTTAACTGGAAAACCAGAGGCATGTTATGTGCTAATAACAAACCATTGAAACATGGGAAATTAATACAAAACATTGATCATCTGGTCACCTCGAATGGGATGACCATCTACTGGAAAAAGATCAAAGGTCATTCTAAAGTAGAGGGACCAGACAAAACTGGAAATGACTTAGCTGATCAGCTGGCCAAAACCAGAGCCATCCAAGGGGATCTACTTGAGATCGAGTCCCTGTTGGGGGAAATCCAGGTCACTGCCATCACTAGGTCCCAGACAAATGCTCACAATGAACTCTCAACTGCACAATGGAGCAAGGAGACCCCAGTTGCTGATTTGATTATGGCTCAAAAAGGGGATCCAATAATTGGTAAGTTCTATCAACACATTTAGGACCCTGAGAACTTCCCCCTGACGGATACCAATTACATAGGGAAAGAGGACCTCAGAGTGTTGATGAAATGTCCAAAAATGTTCCGAATCCAAGACGGTTTGTTGGTGAGGAAATCCCTAGCTGGCCATGATCAGTGGGTGGTCCCTACCTCATTCCGAAGCCTGATGTTAAGTCACATCCATGATGCGGCCACAGCCGGTCATAGGGGGTTTCATACAACACTTGAAATCTTAAGAGAGGTTGCATACTGGCAACACATGGGGCAGGACCTCAACCAATATTTGAAGGGGTGTCTTGTGTGTGCACAATTTCAGCCAACATCCCTCACACACTGTGCACTTCTCCAAAAGAGGGGGATGACACTGCCTTGGTCAGATTTACAAGTCGAATATATTGGGCCCGTGATTCGCTCCTCTAGGGGAAATAAGTACATGTTGACCGTGACATGCTTGTTTACTAAGTGGGTGGAATGTCTCCCGGCCCCAAATTGCAAGGCAGAAACAGCAGCTGCCCTGATGATCAACCACATCTTTTTGCGTTTTGGACGACCCCAAAGGATTGAGTCCGACCGAGGTAGCCACTTCAGTAGCGAAGTAATGACAAAGATGTGGGAGATACTTGGGGTCAAAAGGAAGCTACACATTGCTTACCGGCGAGCCTCTAGTGGTGCAGTAGAGAGATACAACAAAACAATTGTGAGCATATTAAAAATGTTTGTGGCAGATTCTGGACCAAGTTGGGATATTCGATTACCGCTTGTCCTAATGGCCATCAGATCTACCCCCTCATCTGCAACTAAAATGTCACCGTTTGAGCTGATGACTGGACACAGGATGGTGCTTCCCCAGCATCTGCTCTACAGAACCCAAGAGCAGACATTTATCAATGCCTCCACAACTCATGAGTATGTTGAAAATCTAAGAAAACACCTTCAATATGCTTTTGCCTATGCTCAGCGAAATCTAGAGAGATCTGCAGACAGCATGAAGACACACTGTGACTTAAAGACTACTAGAAAAGAATACAATGTAGGAGACCGGGTCTACTTATACAATTTCCAAAGGAACCAGGCCAAACAGCGCAAACTTTTGCCCAGCTTGAGGGGACCTTTTCAAATTGTAGATAAAATCTCACCAGTCAACTACAAAATCTGCATCCCCAAAGGCAGTTTGGCAGAGGGGGAAGATAAGTGGGTCCATATTAACCAACTAAAGTGTTGCCATCCTAGGCACCCTCTGCAGCAACTGGAGAGGTCTTCTGGAACCCCAGAGGGGGTCGCTCCAGCTCCCTAGAATTCCAACTATAAAATATTCCATATATAGTCCATAAATTACAATAGAAAAATGTGTCTTTATTTGTCAAATGTATGTGTCCGCCCCACTACATCAATAGTGGTGTGGAAATGTCTAAAAATATGTTTTTGCTTTGTCATCCTAGAATTGGAAACCATAGTTAATTGGAAACAATGGAGACCAAGGGGTCCGGGGTATCGCTCCGTACTCACATCAGGACGGGACGAGGAGAACTGGTCGATCCACCCCAGATGAAGGAAAAGATGATGAACTTTGCCATTTTTGGAACCAAAAGAAAAGAGACTGATCATCCCAGTCTTGCGACTTCCCATTGATGGACGAACAACGCCAAATCGCAAGGGGGGGCTTGTAGGATATTCTGACCCACTTGGCTCTGCCCCGCAACATCAGTGTGCTGCTTTCATCAAAAACAACAGAATGGCTGCCAAAAAGCTCTATGCGCTAAAAATCTCTGAGAAGTGTGCAGGGAAATATGAAAAATAGGCTGCCAAATCTATTTTTGCCTATGTCAGTGGTAAAACAGGAGACCACACTGCCAAAATCTATCATTGGGCTGCCCACAGAGTGAAATAGAACTGCTTGAAAAGGCAATGCTGCATTGCCAGGAAAATCCAGAAGTGCTTTAAAATCTGTTTTTCCTTGGCTGTTGAAAGTGCAAAATCATGATTCCCAAACAGCAGAGAAGATCCAACATCCTTGTGAGGTGTTCGCCATCACCTTATTTAAGGAATCCCCATAAGCACAATGTCAGGAGAAGCACCTTTCATCATAAAAAAATCCACATTCAAAAGGTGCTTGCCTGGGAAAAATATGTCAGATATGGGCGCAGTACCGCCGCTCACCTGTGTCCAAGCTGTCATTTACTTAAAACTTGTGTCTTAAAATCAAATTGTGGAAAAGAAGAGACTTGCCATCAAAAGCCATATAGGTTGTTACTATTCTATCTCTATGTTTTAAAAAGACTGGAATGAAGAGATCTGTGTGTATATTTGTTGAAAATGTAAATTGTATTTTAGAAAAGACCATTTTAAACAGTGTTTTAAAAGTGAACTAATGTCAGACACACTGGACTTCAAAGACATTCAGCAGCTTCTCCCAAACAAACAAATCTTCCTCTTGCTCTCTGCTCAGGAACTGGCATTGAGTTGTTAATGGAGGTGGGAGGAGATTTTGGCCTGTTGCTCTGAGTGGAGACAAAAGACTCCCTTGACTGAAAGGAAATGCAATTTCGGGTGTCAACAGAAACCAACTGCCAAAGGAAGAGAGGCCCAGGTTGCTCTTGGCCCAGCCCAACCTTGGAGGCGGGACTAGACAGATATGTGAATCTTAAACTCCAAGGAAATATCTTTTTGGAAAAAGACTCATAGAAAACTGTGTAAAACTTGGAAAAATCTGTATTTTATAGGTTGTTAATATGAAAGTGCTGCTCACAATTTGAAACTACTCTGAGCCCTGTGCGATATTCAGAGACCGGACTACCATAATGTTGATGTTGTAGCAATTGTGATAATGCTAGGACTATGAATGTTTACAGGATTATGCCCAGATGTCATGCGCATGTATGTGGAAAAATGTGTACAGATCTGACACTGGGTAACCAACCAAAAGCACGAAAAATTGTCAATTTTGAACCAAAACTCTCAAGAAGATGGGACTCGGGCGGATACGTGCTCTATTAAATTTGTGATGTGAATATGTATTATTAGCAAGTTGGTGATATTGTAAATATGTTTTATATGAAAAAATAGATTTTCTGTGTAGAAACAAAGGGGAGGTTTTTCCGTGGATTGTAAATTGCAGCATCACTATGACACTAGATTTCCTTCTCAAATCAGGAGAGGGGAAATACTCTGACCAATCGGATTGCTAGTGGGTGGACTTAGTAAATTCAGCCCACCCACCCCTTTGGGAAATACATAAATAGGGACAGTTTAGGACCTAGACACATACACATTCACCCATCAACTGATTTACTGGCGAAGCGCTCTGCAGGAGAACCCAGATCCAAGACTCCAGAACTCTGAAAGCAGAAGGCCCAATTCCAAAGCTGAACCTTTCTCAGCTTGGCCTTTAAAAATCTTGCAACCTGATTTTACCCCCAGACTTCCAAGGGGCGCATCAAAAATTGAACCGCCTGGCTGTGCTGTTTCTGATTCTTGCCAAGAACTCTTGCCAGAACCCAGAGATCCAAACCAGTAGAGCAGAGCTGTAACCAGATAGCTGTAACCCAGAACCAACCTGTCAGATCCAGTTCAGAGGCCGTGCAGAGACCAAGTGCCGTGCTGAGTGCAGAACCAGCGCCTGAATCCTTTCCGGTGGGCTAGCAGATTCCAGTCCAAAACCTTTGACCAGATCTTTGACGGGCCTATTCCAAACCATAGTTGGGAGTATCTAGCATAGAATTGTCCATAGCCAATCTTTTAGCTTTAAGTAATCCAATCCAAAACCATTCTAGCATATCCATAGCTGCATTCTAGAATCTCTTTTGTCTTTCCTGAATCTTTCCCTCATCCATATAGTCCATTGTTAATTGTAGTGATGAATTCATCTTTGCGCTAATATATTTGCTGAAGAAAGACAAGTGTCTTGGCGGGCAAAAGTCAGAGCAGAGGCGCCGCTGTTCTGGTGGCTGTCCCGTTGGGTATCTTGCATCTTCATAGCCTCCTTAAGTGTAAAGAAAATCTGTTTGTAGATTCAAAAGCACATCTTTCATTTGAAAATCTTGACTCTTTTTGAGAAAAATTGACCTTTACTAAAACCTTCATAACTTCTGAACCATACATGCTAGAAACGGAATTTAAATGTCAGATTGAAGCTAATATCCTCAGCTTTCAAACAACCCCAACATCTTATAGTTTTGCTGCAATCATGTTTCTTGCGCGCTGAAAGGTTTGCCGCGGATTTGCATTTGGCTCAATTTCAACACGTGTAAAATAGCTATTCTTTGCATCTGACCTCAGAATTCAGTTTCCAATCTGTTAGTTATTCAATCATCATTGCGAGTGTTTACCTGAAACTATCCAAAGTGGCTCCCACTAGTTTTGAATCCAATTTAGAGAATTAAATCCATTTTCAGTGTTTTTCCCATTCATTACAATCCACATTTAAAAGCATTTGACCTGTTTTGAAATCATTCCTGTTTCTCTCTGCTTGCTGGGGGAACTGGGATTGAAACTGTATTGGTTGAGTGTTTATTCCTGAAACCTGTATTCTCTCCTTCCATCTTCATCTTGCATATTAGGGGGGATTGAGTAGTATCAGGGGGAAAGAGTAACACTGCATTTGATTGAACCCATATCAAGTATTATTTTATGCTACATTGTTTTCCTATCCATACCAAGTAATATTCTATGCTGCATTATTTTCTTATCCATACTCATTCTGATTAAAGAGATTGTTGATTGTTGTGATATCACCCAACGCTGATCATTGTATGAATATTAATAGTGTGATATTTAGATATTGTTCAAATTCATAAACGTGTTATATATATATCTTGTTCAAATCCATAAAATAAATCTTTCAACTTTGCAAAACAACCTACTTCTTGGTTCAGTGAGACCCGGGGGATTCAAAGAGAGGGGTGTGATATAAGGGTACATCATTCAGAAATAAAAGAACTTGTAGACACAAATATATAATTAAGGGTTACAGCTGTGTATCACACGCTAGGCATTGACTTAGGTGGAATGCTGGGTTGAAATCACTTACAAGGTTAATGGCGGGAGTAACCAAAGTCAGAGAAGCTGGATTTGAGCCTAGGTCTATTAGACCTGAACCATCCGCACTGCTACCAACATGTGTTCTAGCAACTTGAAGCATCTCTTGTACTAGATAGAATTACCAATAAAGATCTCAGACCAAATAACTGGACAGACTCAAGGGATATAAAAACGACTTTATTCTTAATTTAATAAAGCAGGCTCATCTGGCAGACATCTGACTGATGCTTGCACACACAAACTTGATTACACAGGGGTCTTTTACCCCAATATGTGTCATCTGTGATGTCATCCTACGTGGCAAACCATAAAACCTATCAGCGGGAGGGATTGGATATGGGGAACATATCTACTTGTAGAAGGTATATGGGTTAGTACTTCATTGACTGTCTCTTATCTGTAAGACAACCCTTGAACTACCTCTACATACGTATAATACTGATTATAGCAAACAAAATGGCAGCCGATTGGTCTAGCAACATTTTATAGCAGGTTGCCCTATAGACCCACTGATTGGTTGCCATTCCCACCCAACCTTGGACTTTCGAATCGGCTAGCAGCATGTAAGGAAACCGAAACCCAGGTGCTTGGATCACGCCAGATTACTCCCCACTTTCCCAGTTATTCCATCATCTGTCATCAGTTTGTCCATGAGCCAACCATTCTCATCTGTAGTTGACCTTGTAGCCGGTTGTTTCTTCTAGGACATTCAAAGGAGTGAAAGCACATCACTATCTTCATTCGGGGCTTAATGAATAGCCCTTGTTTTCAACTTCTGAGTCACATGTGAAGAGACCACGAATGCGTCAATTTCAGCCTCTTATTTACTGCTATTTAATTTAATTATACTGGGTGTCATTGCTCCTCTTAACCTGTAGAGACTTGCTCACTCTATCTTGCATAGACTTTATAAAATTTTAATTGTCCCTACTGTGCTCTTGCAGATATTTTCTTCTTCCTTAATCTTAGAGAAATATGTGTCACATCCATGACTTAGCCGTATGCCTCCCTTTGTACTTTGCAGCTATCCCTTAAAAATAGCCTCCTTGATCTCAAGCCAACATCAACGACTCTTGTTTTGCACATGAAGCTGTTTTTCCAGCATCTCCTGACACTCCAACCCTGATCGGCTTCTGAGGTAGTTGAATTGAATATTTACATGAGTCGGCATCCATAATGGCCGTCCTTGCCACGTTATATATTCGTCTACAGCAAGCTTATATATATCTTTTCTACCTTGCGTTACTGCATATTTACACTTATTGGTCAGCAAGTTACATTATCTTTTTTTGCATTCATGATTACTTTATCGTATCATACATGTTTCTCTTGTTACTTCAGTTAAATCGTCACTCTTCAGTATTTTCATATCGTTTCAGCATGGCTTCATATATCTTCTTTATGACATCACTTTGCCCATGTCAGATTCCACTCAGCACTCCGTGATATCCAATGATGCGTGCTGACATCCTTCCATACGACATCCTTCCACACTTTTAGTGCGAGGGTACATTTGGTACAGTTGTCTGAGTGTATCAGTCATACACTGAATGAGGTATGGGCATAACACCTAGAGTCCCTCATATCTCCTTTCTCCTGCTGTTCCAGTATGAAAGTGTTGATGGGGCGGGAGCGAGGGATAATGTGCCCACCCACTCCTCTACACTTACCAAGTATTTCCTGTCTGCAAAATTAGGTGGTTTGGTGTTTTGTCAAAATAAGATGTACATACACATTCTGAACTGTGAAAAAATTAGGGAAAGAAGCAGAGACATCTACACTTGTGTTACATCTCAATTAAGCGCTAAACCTGAAATAGAATGACTACATGCATACAAAAATTACAAAAATATAGCCAGCAGCGACAGATACTAATAAGAAGTGTTGGTGGTGAACATTTCATGAGCAGTTAACATTGATGTTTTTCAGTTGGTAGTGATTTTTTTTATGATCTTAAAACAATTTTCATAGAATAATTAACTGAGAAATTCTATACGCACATGAAACGTGTGCTAGGAATGCAAAACTGAAAGTCAGACAGTGAGAAGTGCTCAGCAAATGACCCTGTCCTATATAAAATAGGCGGATACCCTCAACATGGTTTCCAATTCTGCCCATGCAAGATCAGTACTATATACTTAAACAGTAGCACGTGGCGCGTGCCGGTAAGTGAATATTGGAGGTATCCGATATTAGTTGTAGGGAGACATTGCTATGAATCAAGAGCAGGAAGGCACCGTCAAAACTAAAAATATGACATGCATTTCGGCTCCATGCCTCTAGTAAAAGTAAACGGAGTGGCCTTTAAAGTAAAAATATAACCAGAAGCAAAAACAAATCATCAATTTCCACATGATTTTGATATTTATGGACATGGCCTATAAAAGCAACTTTGCGCTACTCTTTACGACGCTGGATGTTGTTCCACAAGTGACAAGTGCTGAGTCACGGGTATCACCAATATATAGGGTGACTATGTAGATCCACGCACTGGGTCAGCATGTTTCTCGACTTGGGCTATCGTTGACCAAACCAATGATTTGCAACAGTGGAAATATCCTGTCCAGGAAGCCCAGAGTCCCTGGGGCATGCAGCCATGTACCCCCCATCATTACTCGGCATATGATTCAGATTGACTATACCAGGTACTGTACCCAAGCAACCAGTGCAAACTAAACAGCTGGGCTTGGGGCTCACTGTGTGTTGTGGACACAACCGCCTACGCACTTTCCTTTCTTGCAACCTGTCATTTGAAAAGTTTGCCCTCCTGCTGAGCGCAGTGATGGGGTGACTTGTAATTTGAGGCCCGTGTGTGCATTCATGGAAGGCGGCATAACGAGTTGCTCGGGCTTATTGGGTTACCAGCATATACAGCTTGTTTACATAAATGCACCACAAAAGCAATCCACAGTAACCAAAATACTATCGGTATGATCAGAAGTGCGTTAGCAGTATAAAGGCATAAGATGAAACAGAAATGTGACTGCCACAAGGTGACACTCCTAGTTTTAACACTTGGTCTCCTAGACCAGAAATACATGCTTTCCGAAACCATCTACTTAATGGTAAAGACTAGAGAAGTGTAACGTGTTTCTAGGTGACCTCAATAAGTGGTGAGGACGAGTATGCTTGTCCTATTTGCATAGACATGCCGGACAGCCCAGCAGTTAAGGGGTTAACACGCCAGGCTTTCAGCACCCCCTACATGAATGCGTATGTGGTCGAGTTGTGTGCAAGTAGGTCTTAATTGCCATTGCAGGGGGTTGACAGGGAATAATTCATTATTAGCTGCTGGGCGTGTGCGCTGTGTGAGTTGGACTGGGGGCTTGGGGAGAAACTGGGGTACCCCTATAGAAAAAGAACCAGAGATTCTGGCCTCTGCCATGAACACGGATCTATGTGATGACTGCGACCCCCAGAATTCCGACTGCCGAAAATGCAGACTTTTTTTTAAACCCCCTTTACACTACATACATATGGGGGGGAGACCCCCACAAGGCCCCCCCACCCTGCTATTATATCCTATACCGCCCACATATATATGTGGTGTAAGGGGGGTCGAGAAAATAAAAGTTGGAATTTTGGGCGTTGTAATTCTGAGGCAGACATTTTGGCCCATTACCTTTGAGGACGTTTTCCACCTGCCAACCAACATTCTAAATAAGGAGAGATGAGCTTCTGAGGTTCCTGTACCTCAGGCAGCCCTTTCTCAGATCCTTGTTGCACACTGTGTACAATGCGAGAGAGGCAAAGTGAGAAATGATATGAGAGCTGTCTGCTGTTAAGGCCAATTTTAGCTCGGACACAGACGCTTGGTATAGCCACTTTATGTAGGGTACGGAAATACGATTATTAGCATCCCCATATCTACCCAAATTGTATGCAATAGTAAATACACAGTACCATGTCATGTGTTTTCCCTGTAAGACAGTGTTCCATTTGCCATTTATGTTAAGACCATGGCAACACAGCATTGAGATATGTGATGTGGACCAGATATGTTTGCAATCTGCATGTTACGTTTACCATATGTGCATTCCGTGTGAGTGTAATGTGCATATATATTATGGGAGAGACCTCAAGTGTAATTTGTTGGTCCAGAGCTACATAGAAGTGCTCCCATGTCAGATTGATGCGTCCCACACCAAATCTGTTCCCTGCCAGCGACCACATATTCACTGACATAGCGAATCACACTGCACCTAACACTCCAACACATACATCTGGTAACAATATTACAGTATTAGTCATCTTGGCCAATTACGTGTCATTACATGCCATAACAAGTGTTATCTTACAATGGCCTTCTCTTGTAATGCCATGTATTGTTTACCATGTATGTTCAGACTATGGTCCGTGGAACTCTCAGATGACCGAAGGTGCTTCGAGGTCATGTAGCTGCATGTATGTGCATAACATATCCATATTCCTTGGATAGCCTGAAAAGAACCAACGTTGAGTTACCAAACGGAATTTCTAGCAGCATGAAGCATAGCAATGGCTTCTGATCAGATCAGCTCAGCCATTCCAACCCACCTCCTCCCACGCGTTAGGCCCAACCTGCCAACATCCACTTGCCCACTTTTCCCTACCGCTAACGGCCCAGTACTATTTTTCCAAAAAAGGACACCTACTATCTTACCCACTACAATAATTATGGCCAAAATATTTTAGATGCGCATATACTGAATTTAATGGTACTCAATTTATCGACCTGTGAAGAATAAAGGGTTAGAGCCATCCATGTCAAGATTTCAACCTGTGCAGTAGAGTTTGGACACAGATCGAAGCAAGTGCTTAACTCACTGAGTTATAAGACACTATGATCGATGCTGGTATAAACCACAGCTCAGTCCACTTGCTCTATTAAACCATTCGCCAACTTCCCCACCTGACAGCAAAGATTGTGCGTTGCTTGCTATGCGCTGGTTAATTTATATAGGCCATAATGACGTTATAAAGAAGCGTAGAAGAGGCCTAACACCCAGACCATATGCAATTTCTTGTATAGCTTTTCTCCCCATATCACTGGTCGGGGATTCTGAACGTTATGTCATATCTCCCACGAGCCCAGCAGTCACCCCTGGATTCAGATCATTTTTTAAGCATTTCCACAGTTAGCTCAGTTCACGTGAAATAGGTTTTCTTTCTATAGGCCGATTTAATAGCGCCTCCCCTCTACCTGCTGTAGTCTCGCTCCCAGCTTACACTTGCCAGTACCTTTGGATAAGTGCATTCGCTCTCTACACTTGGATGTGAGGCTCCCCGTTCTGAGTACTGCCTGCAGTAAGTACTGTGACCACATGCGGAGATCCATGTTCCTCAAACGATCAGGCCTTGAAAACTGGACACCCAGTTAAATCAACATCTGAATGCAGAACATGTTCAAAAAGTGCACGGTAATGGGAAAAGACCTGCTGCGTGAGGTAATTAACATTACATGCGTGCCTAACCGGAATCTGCCTATTAAAAATGTGGATTCATGGTGAATCCAGTATCAAGCTCAAGAGCCATCCACCCAAAATGGCGGTTCAGTGTGTGAGCATGCAGGATGGGCGTGGTCGCAAACTACCATGTTTGGACCGAGAATGTTGATTGACAATTAGATCCACAATATTTCTGCCCACCTGAGGATGAAGTATGTCGAGTGTTACTGGACCATGCCACTACAATCCCCACGCACCCTAGGGCCGTCAGAGAAGTAAATCAGCAGAGAAACTGCTCGAAGCTTCAAGTGTGTTTTATCCATGGAGGACATCAACGCAAGACCGCAGACTCGAGATAAGAGGGACTGTCCCATCGCTTGCGATTTAGACTTCACAGGAAAAAGCAGCCTCTGCTATCAATCTCTGTGGCCTGGAGGGCCTGCATGTTGTGACATTGGAGACTCCAATGCACATTCCCCTACTTAATGTGTTCATGTACCACTTATCTAAATGACATGCTGACTTATCACTTTAGTGTTCTGTACATGGCAACATACTCAATGAGCAGGATGCAGTGAGGGACCTGCAACTGGTATGCAGAGAACTGTAGACCCTACACACTGGCTGCTCACTCTGCCCTGCATAGGCGCTGGGGCATCTGCTGAGAGCAATATGCTGGACATGGAGGAGGAGGAGTGTTATGAGATGGACAGGATGGTGGTGCTGGCAATGGGCACACAACAGTGGCGCCTATCACCTCAACTGTAAATACCACCTCTGCCACCACCACCAGCAGCAGTGATCATCCCTTTATCACCTGTAACTTTAGGTGCTGCCAGCTTCCTAAATGCCCAGTCACGTAGGGACAATGTTGATGATAATCCTACACAGCTCTTGCCTTTTATCATTTTCAGGTGATTTCCGGGACCTAGCTCTTGTTTGGGATCACTTGCCTCTCATTGTATCCAGGTGCAGACTGTTTTTTTCTCCTCATTACCCCCTCAGTGTTTGCCATATATTTTCAAGTATGATATAATTGGATACCAAGGGGCTTCCCCATCAGTAACTACCCATGGAGGGGGCGGGGGGCGATTGGGAACATGGCTGCAGCCTCTCTCCATGCGGCATGTGGATGCCCCAGTAATTTATGGTCAGCCTTTGGTCACTGAACCATTTTAGCTCACCTGGGAATCATTACCGCTACCCTTTGGCTGGGGTAAACAGTTTGAGGTATTTTTGTTTTCTTTATGCAGTTTTCCAGCTCATAAATAGCAAGGAATTACCACCTACAGTTTTTCCTGAAAGACTGCATGCAGTGCCTGACAAATACCACATGTGGTTGGTAAAAGCAGGGGGTAATCCAAATGCTGATGTTTTTACCATTACTGCCAAACTCTCAAGGAATGTAGTGTTATAGTAGGATGCTGACAGAAACACTTCTCCTTGATATACTGTTAACAAGTATTGTTTTGCAGTGTGTTTTCCTGAAATGGTTGCCATATTATGTGTGCATTGACACTAAACAGGGGTCCATCCAAAAGCATTGTTATGCAATAAACTGAGATCTTGACATTGATGTAAAACTTGCTGTGCATTTCTCTCAACACACCACTGAACAAATGACGAGAGGGAAACGCAACGGTTTATTTATTCTGCTGCACAAAGTAACATAAAATAGCAGTGTGGAGGGAAGGCATAGTTTGGCGCCGAAAGGAATGACCGCCTTATTGTCTTGCTCCGTTCCCTACGGTAATATGTCATACCGTCTTAGCCCACCTATATAAAATAATATTTAGAAGAACGGATTAAGACTTATCTTATGTTTCTGATGTGGATGGTGAGAGATTTTGATGCCGTTTTTGGTTTCGAGTCAGCTACTCGATGTTTGGAAGGCCGAGCGGCTCTCGAGTTTCAAGACGCCGGGTCACATGAGGAGACTGATCGGTGTGACACAGAGGAGTTTGTGGAGGCCTCATCTCCCAGTCTGCTTGCCTCAAAGAGCACCCTCTGGTGGCCTTTCAGTAAGACTTCTGCTTTAAAATCTTATCATTTTATAATGATGCCGACTGGCATAAATCATAGAATACTCTTTTGTTTATTGAGTTTTCACAAACAAGTCATCCACAGTTTCACATTTTTTCCCTACTCCTGTCCCTCTCCCCCACTGTGTGTCCTCCCTCTCCCGTTCCAACTGGCCGTGTTGCCTGTTTCGTTGGTAGCTAGTTTGGTGCATATTTTCATCTATAAATGTCTGTGAGAAGTGACCTTGAATAATATTCTTGCATTTCTCCAAAGAGCCAAATAAGTTATACTGCGTTTATCAACCTATAAAGTTATCTATTGTGGTGGCCAGAAAGGATCCAGTAATAAAGATACCTTGGCTTCAACTGCTCCCTCCTTAACCGCTCTATAAAGGGCTAAGAGTGACTCTCCTCCGCCACTCCAAACATCTAATGACCCAAGCATGGAGACTATTTGGATGGAGCTAAGGACTCTCAAACCTTTTATGGAAGTGACTAATAGTAAACTCCAGCAACTCGACGATAGATCGTCCATGTTTGAGTCCAGAATATGTGAAGTGCAGCAAAGGATTAGTGGGACAGAGGATGTATCTCAGCATGTTGCTCTTTTGGAAAAATCAGTAAAGGACCTTCAGAAATATAATGAAGAGCTGAAAAATAGAGGCCGTAGAAACAACCTTTGCATAGTTGCCATGCCTGAGATTTGTGAATGTAATGACCCTGTTTTATTTTTGAAAAAAAGCTTTACCAAGTATCCTTGGGTTCCAGCTGTTAACAGTGTTTGATATTCAAAAGCACATCGACTTGATATAAAGGAATCCTCAAATAAAAAAAGGTCCATCCTGTGTGCACTGATTTTCCTTTTGCTTGAATACATACAACTGCAAATTATCATTAAAAAGACAAAGGAACTTGGCCAAATCTCATGGAATGGGCACAGAATCTTTATTTCGCAAGATGTTTCAAATAAAACTGTGCAACAAAGAAAAGAATTCCTAACATACCGCCCAGCTTTGAAGCAACTTAATGCCTGAAATGTGCTTTGTGAAGAATCCTACGGATCCCTCACTGAAACCCTGCATAAGGTCTCCTCCCAGGTGGCCAGGGAAAGGCAGATGCTGCCTGATCCTGACCTTGGGGGTGGTAAGGAAGTACCTTTCTGGGTTACCAAAACAGGTAATGGCATATTTTCATTATAATGTCCCTAACCCTCATATAAGATCTATGACCCACGGTACAAGTTCTGTTAAATCCAAGCAAGCCTTGTTAACAGAAAGGTCTGTTAAAACATTTCAGGATGAACACCTTTCTTACTCCCAAAGTTATAAGGTAAAAGGATTAGCCAAATATGCCTTGAGTCAAATATCTTCCTCTGTGAGCACGAATTCCAAGAGTCCATCTTTTAATGAGTTTAAGGGAAATACATCTACCCTTAAAAACAATTTAATTGTTAAAAGAACTAACTTTGTTGAAGGGGACCAAATGTACCACAATCCCATGAGTACTGGAACAAGGAAGAGGACTGAAGGGGAATGCAGTTGCAGGAGTCAGGCAATTAAGCCTAACAGCTCACACCTGAATGAACCTGGGGGGCATAAAAGGCCCCCTCGGGTACAGGCAATGGAGAGAAAAGGAAGGTGAGGAAGGAGCTGGAACTTTGACTGGAATGTGAGCTATTGCAGCAGTAGCAGACAGAGGAAAACACAAAGCTGGAAACTAAGCAGAAGGGGGAGAACAAGAAGGGCACCAGAACGTGGAGAGAGCATATTTCACCTGCTTATTCTGAGACGGTCCTGTTCCGCCAAACTCTGAAGTGCAGAGTCTGCACAGTGGAAGGCAAGAAGAGAGGCTGCCTTTCCTTATGTGAACCTGATTGTCGCGGTTGCCATGCAGCGTACGTGTTGGAGACCGAGTCAAGGAGCAGTTGTCAAGCCGTGGGTCTCAGGAACGAGAGAGGCTCCATAAATGTGTGGACGGAACGAAGACACTTTCAGAGAGGCAGGGAATGGGTCCCTACGAAGCCAGAAGCAGTAGAAGTTGTGGCAGAAGTCGTACAAGTGGTGCAATCCGCAGAGCAAGTGTTAAATAAGTCAGTGAGTGAAGCCTGGCATTCTAATAACTTGCGTGAGCATTGCCGGCAACAGTATCCAGTTTCCTATTCAATCGTGTGTGATTTAAAGCGAGCCGAAGTTGTTTGTTGAGGTTCTAATGTATGAACAATGGAAAAGTAGCACTTGTGTATATTAGGAAAGTCCTTTTACTCGCGTAGAGAGCAAATGCGGCTTAAACCCATTTTTAAACCCTTAACAGACTGTATCTAGGACTGTATCACAGGAGTGATCGCATGTCACTAATTAAGAAGAGTGAATGCTGCAAAGACCATTACCAAATACCTAATCCTGCTAAAACCACTGTTGAAGTCTTTATCCTGTGAAAACTATGTCAAAGAGTGGTTGCATGTGCCTAATTGTGATTCCCAAAGGAAGACAGAACTTTATCCTTTCTCTTTACACAGCAATACAATTCAACACACATCTTTAACTTCTGAAAACGACCTTAAGAAGTGGTTGCATGTGCCTAATTGTGGTTGCTAAAGAAAGACTGACCATAATAATGACCATGTGGAAATTGCAAACCACGAGACAAAAAGAGCAGGTTCTGTTCATAGAGGAACTCAGTGAACTAACCTTATGGACTCGAGAGATCTCCACAACCTACATTCCGCAAAAGCCCCAAGCAACCCCCTCATTCCTGCTTGGGAACGAGAAATTCGGGAGGCCACACTTGACCACATTTATGTGTCCAAAAGATTACTGTCATTGGTATCATCATTCGATGTGGAGCAAACTGTAAATAGTGACCACAATATGTTGGTCTCTTCATGGGTTGTACCAACAATCTCGCGAGAAAACAAATGGAAACCTCAGTTGAAATTTCCAATCATGGTACGCGATAAAGGTTAACAAGCACCTCTATAAAACAAATTACAGAACACTACCGCACAGCTAAGTACGGTAAAGAAAGTCTTCCTGGAACAGCAAAGGTTGATTATTGCTCTTTGCTACTCCCATACCAACAACCGAGGAAAAAAACAAAAACAAACACAAAGCAACACTTACATAACAAGAACTTACTGTTGGTTGCAAAAAGGAAGGACATGCAACAAAAAATAAGACAAGCAAAAACGACTCCAACTGTGGAAAACATGGAGATAACCAAACAATCATCTAAGGCATATGAAAATTCGATAAAATCCTACAAAATATCCTTATACCAAGAAGATTCGGATATTATGCTTAGAACCATCTGTGGGAAACAATCCAAAGACTTTTGGTCGTTAACGCTACCCAGGACGCATTCTTAAACAACGTTGGAGATCAAATATGGGTGGCCTACTTTTCAGATCTTTTCAGATCTTTTTCATAAACCGTCGACTGATCCAATCAACCAGCATCTACCATTGTTAAAAACTTGGAACGTCGAGTATGACAAAGCCTCGATCTTACTAAAAATCACCAAATTTAAAATGTCAAGAGTGCCTGAACCCGACGGGATAACAAACATGGACCAGAAAAAAAAACCCTGAAGACTGGGCACACTTTATTGCAGAGATAATAAACACCTGCGTGTTGTCGCATTCAATCCCAGATTCTTGGAAAACGGCAAACATGGTCCCCATTTACAAAAAGGCGACAAAGGGAATCCAGGAAACTACCGTCCAATAGCTTTGTTGGACGTTCTGGGAAAACTCTCTGGGTCCTTATTACTGGACAAATTCCAAGCCTGGGTCAAGTCCACGGGGTGTAGGGACCCCTTCCAATCTTGTTTTGTAAAGAAATATGGGCACCTCAGCAAACATCATGCTTCTAAGCACATTAAAAGCGAAAGTACTGGTGGGGAGCATGAGAGTGTTCCTGGTTTTTGTAGACCTAATCCAGGCATTTGATCGGGTTAACCAGTAAAAATTGTGGTCGAAGCTGAAAATTGTGTGTCCCACCACAATTCTGGAACCTATGAAAGAGTTGTACACCGGAACACCAATGTGAGTGCGACTCAATGGTGCAGGACACATCTCCGATGAAATCAGGACCTCCAGAGGTGTTAAACAAGGATGCCCTCTGGCTCCAGCTTTGTACAACCCATACAGAGGCAACTTCATGGTCAAAGAAAGAACTATAAGATCCTTCCCGCCAACGATGGGAACTGAGAAAGTCAGCTGCATACTATGTGCAGATGGCATCATCCTGGTTGACCAAACCGCTATTGGTCACCAGCGAAACCTCGACGACCTGCTCACATACTTGAAGAAAAACGATTTAGGACTTAATACAGGCAAAACAAAAATCATGGTTTTTGAAAGACCATCAAAGCGCAATGAAAAAGCTAAATGGCACCTCGCGGGAGTCCAACTAGAGAAAGTACAGAGCTTTAAATACTTGGGCATAACACTAAATGGCAGCCCCCATGAAACAGCAATGCAGGAAACTCTCCATGCCAAAACCAAGAGTCTTACATCCCAAACAAAGGTAATGGATACAAAATTTGGTCGCTTTTCTTTGAAGCCGGCGATCAACTTTTATAAAGCCAAAGTGATACCATCAATCACCTACGGAGCGGAAACAATGCCCTACATCCCTGAAAAGATCTGCATAAAACTTGCGGGATACTTTTGGTGGAAAGTCTTAAGCTTACCGCCTTCCACTCCAATGGCTTCAATCAGGAGAGAATTGGGCTTGGTGTCTCTCAAGGCCACGGTTGATTTAAACGGCTTAATGTTGTTCAGAAAGATTTGCGCTCCCCGTCTAAAAATCTTCTAGACAATTCACGCAGAGTTGGAAAGCGGCAAAAACAAAATGCTGTCTCAATGGGCGAAAAAGAACTTAACATTACTGCAAGAGATCGGAAGCACGGAGAAAGAACTTGAAAACAATCCAATGAAAACACAAGAAGCCTAAAAGAGTGGGATTGGATCCAAACTCTAGAGGCTGCCTCCAAGAACAAGTTAACCATGCACTTACCAACGAACACACAAAAAGTGAACATAACAATGGAATGGAAAAAAATTCCAGACAGGAAACTCAGAACAACATTCTTGAGAGCATGGCTAAACTTATTGAAAACAAACGAGATCTCGGCAGTAACCGGAATTTCAAATCACAACTACTGTGGATATTGTGACTGTAAGGACAAAGTGGAAACGTTAAGACATCTGCTATTGTCTTGTTCAGGAACATCTACACAGAGACTTACACACATGGGACACCTTTTTAAGGATTTACAGAACTACGATGAGGAGTTTTGGTGGAGTCGTTTGATGAATGGCAAAAGCACAAAATTTGTGATCGCCATGGCGCAATTTCTTCAGAACATTGGACTGGAGTCGGCGGGGTAACCTAATTCTGGAAACTGGAAAACGGTTGCCAAGCCTCTCAAACGACAAGTCAGGAAGAACCAACCAGATTGAAAAACGAAACTACATCGTTAACAAACTTTTAACTGAAAATCTAAAAGTTAGGAGAAAGAAGGATTTTCTTTTTCTTCTTCTTGCAAACATTGTTAAAACAATTGAGTCAAGTAATAAAAACAAAGAAAGACTGAACTCTGTTCTTTACTATAACTCGGCATCCCTTTTCCTATATAAGAAGTTTAAGTGTATCTAATAGTGACTAAGAGAACAAGCATTCCCCAAGTCAAGAGCCTCCCCATATTAAGTGTCAGAGTTAAGAAGCAATCTAACTGTTACTGTGAAGTTAATAACAGTTAAACAGGCCTAAAATACATATGTGCAAGCATTGCCTGAGCTAAGGGAGTGGCGCCAAGGCTTCTGGGTAATTACATGGGCCGAGAAAGTTGGGGATGGGAAACAAGCTGCTTGTAAAAAACTATTTTGAAGTTGATACAACCTGTATTGCCAAAGACTGTAGAAGCCAGAGAGTAATACAAAGGCAAACCCAGGTTGTTATTGTGGCAGACAGACAAGAAAGGCAAAGGGGCTGCCCCTTTTGAATAGAGATATTCAGAGGAAGTGTGCCTTGCCTACATTAAGGTGTTGAAGTACTTTCAAGTGTATCTTGTCAAAGCCGACCTAGAAGAACAAAGTACTGAAGCAGTGGTGGAATATTTGGTTGTCAGTAGATGCAACATTGTAGTAGCCTAAACAGCTGGGGCACTATGAGACAACGATGACTGCTCTCATAGTGAATCAAGTAGAAGTGAAGCTGTTGAAGTGGAAGCAGCAGCACTGAGAAGTCATCCTGACAAATATACCATTGTGAATTCTGAAACTGTAACTAATGAAGTACAAACTGTTAACCAAGACCTGTGTATCACTGATAATTGTGGATATTGCATTTCTTTTGTATTGTGGCAAGTCTTCTTGAAGATGTGACAAATCATCGTGGTTGGGATTACCATTTGTGCTGTTTGGTGGAAGGGAAAAGTTGATATTTCACTAAGGAGAAAGATTTGCTATTATTGGAACTTTGGTTAACAAATCTTGACTTTGACTTTGAAACACCAAGAACTGAGTTGAGAAATTACTTTCTTTGGTTAAACATTAACAGAATTGACCCTGAATCCTGGGAAAGGGAATCTACCCAGGACATTAGAAGGTTATTAAGAAACTGTGCATATTGTTTATGTTATCTTGCATTGCCATATATTTTTCTTATATATTTGTTGCTTAGTGTGAGGGCAGATATGCTGTTTTAGAGTGTATTGGTTTAGCTTTGGTTATGCAGGGAAATCCTCATCAGAGTAGGGATAGTGAGCCATTTTTACTACATTTATTTTGAGAATAAAGTGGCATGTTTTGATAAATCATCAAATAGCTGTCCGCCTCACATTACTTACCACTCATAGCTTGTACCTTCAAGGTTACTATAAAAGGTAATACCTCAGTGATAATCCAGGTGACCTCAAATTCTTCATTTGATTGTTAAAAATGGATGACATGGATCTTGTGCCTCCTGATTCTTCTCAACAGTCCTTTGTATCCAAGGTGGCTACATGACTGTACTTTACTCCGCACTAACCTTTGATTAATGATAGTTCTGTTCTAACTATCACAGTAAAGGGGATGGGTGGGCAAGGCATCTACTTCTGTTTTGGGGGTGTTTCTGTTAGGTGCCTCTACACCCTATGAATTTCGCTGCATTCCTGTCAACATCCATTTTTGAATGATCAATATGTTTCTTTTTTCCCCGTGATCGTTGTGATCCTATATATATATCTGATCTAGTTTGATAAGGTGTTTAAGCACAATGTTTTTGTAGTTGGTAGGTGCTGCAGTATTGTTTGTACATTTCCCTTGCTTAAGTCTTTTTTGCCAGTATTTATTTCCTCATATGAGTATTATCTTTCTCTTTAATACAGTATTAAGAAATTGAATGCTATCTGAAGGATTTTATGTTTGCTCGTATGTATTGGCTGCATCTCAGCAAGTCTTCTAAAAAAGACAAAGAAAGTGCCTCTGATTTCAATTAAAAGCTTTTAAATGCAGTTCCTGGAATGTTAACGGGATTAACAATCCAATCAAAAGGCAAAAAGTACTCATGTATCTCTAGAAATGTAATCCTTCAGTGGCATGTAACCAAGGAACTCATCTTTCACCACAATAATTGATGAAATTAAAAAAAAAAACTTTGGGTGGGTGAAGCTATTCCCAGTCAGGCTGAAGGTAAATGCAATGGTGTTGCAATCCTTAGTAATATGGGGCCATCTTTCAAAATTGTAGATCAAGCTGCTGATGACAGGGGCAGATGGTCTCTAGTCAAATTACAAACTGATAAGCAAATTGTATCTAGTTTGAACATTTCCTGATCATGATTTTTTGATTTTTGATTTTTGATTGATTAATATTAAAAAATATATTTTGCAAACCGGCCTTCTATAGTAAGGGATGATTTCAATGAAATTATGGATCCTTTTATGGACCGATGGTCGAAATCAGTCTTTAAAAGCTGCAAACACATAAAGAATTCCTTAGATTTATTCTAGAAAATTGGCCGTTTGGACTCGTGGTGGATTGGTTATCCTAATGAGTTTGACTTTATTTTCCGCCCCATTCCTCACAATACATTTTCCCGTATTGATTATATTTGTATGCCCAAGTCTCTATCAGGAACTGTTTTAGATGCTAAATTAGAAAGCATTGTTATTTCAGATCATGCTCCGGTTGTTACTCCCTTTGACCGTACAGATATAAAAAAAAGTTCCAATAGATTAAGTAATTTCATGCTACAAAATAGGAAATTTGAATTATCTTTCTTAACCTTTCATGAACAGTTCTTTCAAATCAATATTGATGGAGACAGATCCCAGGGCAATAATTAGGATACTTATAAATGTATTCAATGTATTTAAATTGATTTATTTAATAATTTTTTATAACGCGCCTAATACCATACCTGAGTTCAGTTTCCAAGCATGGATCCAGGATTCAAAACTCTGTTGCTCTGCATGGTCTTGCTTCCAAGACCAGCGCGTTGACCCTGTGCTATCCTCCGTTCACAAAATAATCAGTCTTAAGAGGCCACATTATTGTCTATGTTATACAAAAAGAAAGAGAATAAACAAGATAGTGATTTATTATTTAGGAACCTTAAAAATCTTAAGAAAACATACAATCAACGTACAACTGATAAATTATTTCATGATATCCTAAATCTAAGTTACAAATTAAATTAGTATAAAAACATGTTTGCGGGCAATCTTAAAATATAAATCAGAAATTGATCAATCTTCTAATAAAGCAAGAAAAGCACTGGCATCCTATCTTAAAAGAAGAAAAGAAAGATCTTTTATCTTCTCTATCAAAAATATTCATGGTGTTAGGGTCTATTCCGATAAAGCTATATTAAATGTCTTCAATAACCTGTATGAATCCCTTTATTTATCCAAACAGGATAATACCCAAGTCGATTTTCAATCTTTTGTTGATAAAGTTGGTAGAAATTCCGATTCCTCAAATGATCACAGCCTCTTGGATCATAATATTCATATTAATAAAATTTACAAAGCAATGAAGGATCTTGGAAAATATAAAGCCTCCGGTCCTGATGCCTTGTCTATAGACTTTTTTAGTCAGTTTGCTTCTAAACCTGACTGTAGGATAGAATATTTATTTATTTATTTTTTTTATTTATTTTATTTTTTACATTTATAAAGCGCTCACACAGCCCGCAGGCATCGAGGCGCTGTTACAAGAATTGTTTGTTTTTCTTAGTTGATAATTGTGTTTTTTTTTTGTCTTAGTTACGTATTTATAACGCGCTTAAACACCCAGAGGTTTCTAAGCGCGGACCCGGGGATCGAACCTGTGTTGCTTTGTGTCGTCTTGCTTCGAAGACGCGCACGCTGCCGCTGAGCTATCCTCCCGGTTTTCTTATTTTTCTTGGATTGGTAAAGCTTCTGGATCCTTTCCTGAGGCCCTTCTAATTGTTTTTCCTAAAGCGGGCAGGGATTCAGAGGATTCCCCAAATGATCGCTCTATATCCTTAATTAATGCAGATTGTAAATTCTTTGCAAAACTATTGGCTAATAGAATCAAACCTGACCTCCCCAAAATGTTAAAATCAGATCAAGTTGGTTTTGTTAAAGATAGAATTAATTCCTCAAATGCCAGACTATCTTGTAACCTGATGCATATTATCAACAATAAAAAAAAAGGTGGCAGAGACAGCTATGCTGCTATCACTCTTGATGCAGACAAAAGCTTTTTAGTGGGTAGAGTGGAGCTATCTCTTTGAAGATTTATGCTGGCACGGGCGTGGTAAAGGATATATCTCACTAGTCACTCTTCTATACTGTGACCCCAGAACACCTATTTTTATTAATGGACAACTTTCTCCTAATTTTTCACTTAAACGTGTCACTACACTGGGTTGCACAATATCACCTATTCTATTTGTTCTCTTCTAGAGCTTATAAGAAAAGAAATATGTATCCATGGAATTCGGTATGGGACATTTGAAATTAAATTAGCGGAATATGCTGATGATATTTTAATCGTTATGAAAAAATACTAAAAATCTGTTTTCCTCTGTCTCAGGCTATAACCTGAATAAGGATAAATCTGAGATTCTACTCCTTAACTCTCTTTGTCCTGAATATGAACTGGATTCATTTGGACTCAAATGATGCCAAACTTCGATTAAGTATCTAGGGATCCATGTGGCCTCCTCACTCAAGGAAACAATTAAACTTAATATGGCGGTCCTACTAAATAGACTTATAGATTTGGTTGCTTCATGGTCTTCATTGTACTTCACATGGTGGGAGCGCCTTGAATCAATCAAAATGATGCTTGGCCCAATAATACTTTATTATCTCCAAATGCTGCCTGCCCCTTTGCCTTCATTGATGTTCAAAGCCATCTATTCAATCCTTTTACATTTCTTATGGGGTAATAAAAAGAATAAAAGAATTGCTGTAAGTAAACTGAAGAATTCCCAGGAAAACGGGGGTGTCCGGTTGCCAGATTGCAGGGGTTACCATAAAGCCTTCGTATTAAAACAGGCACACAGCTGGTTTCTTCTGGACAACAACAATGATCTTCCTGTTATGGTAGAAAGGGGTTTAGTGTACTCTTAATATACATCTTTGGTCAGTCATCAGCCAGACTCTCTAAACCTATTTCGTTTACGGTGTCTACTCTTAGGGAACCTTTATTTCTTTCAGGAGACAAGCCATGTAATCTACTACCTTCCTACCTTTGGTGTAACAAAAACATTACTATTGATGGCAGACCCATCTTCTGGAAAACATGGCTAACTAAAGGCATTACATTTGTCAGTCAGCTCTTCTCTGATGCAAACATATTGTCCGTTGATGAATTTAAGGTTATATTCTCTCTTACAAATTCAGATTTGAATCAATATAACACATTACTCAATGCATTTATAGATCTGAACTCCTTTCCCAGCAATAAACCTGACCTGAACCAATCTAGACTCCAAATGGTGGTTTCCATTATACCATTTAAGGCACCACACTTTTTAAAGATAATTTCAGCTAATAGAGAAATGGCCACTAAATGGTCCTCAAGACTGTGGAGAGTTTTTTGATGCACACACATGGTCTATGATTTGGAGAAAGATGAAGATGGTTTCACCCTCAGTGAATATATCTCAACATGTGTATTTTTTTCTCCCACATAGCCTTTATTACACCAATGAAACTAACTCCATTTTATTAAATGTTGGACATTGCTTGTCTTATATATCCATTAATGAATGTTTCTATGTTAATGCTTTCTGGGCACATGTATGGAGGCATCTTAATATTTTTAAGGTGGGTGCCCCCTTATCCCTCACCAATACTTTATTGGGGAGTCTTTCATTTAATGCTATAATTTTTAACTACTCCTATATTATTTATGATCTGCTTATTATCATTGCTGTTAGAATAATTACATCCATTTGGAAACAATTTCACAAACTATCTATAAAAGGTTGGTGGAATACTATTTGTGACATTCAAATATTGCAGGGATGCTTGGCTTGTTCACCTGATCTTTTAGCCAAATATGCAAGGAAATGGCACTTATTCATTAAAATTTGATCAGCCAAAAGTCCATCCACACAGAGGCCATGATTTATTCTATGTACGGTTTCATACATTTTACAGATGCGCATATACTCTTGAATTATGGGGCTGATTCATGGAATTATTTGCGCCGAAAAACTGGGATTTGTGCACCATTCTGCCCGCAAATCCCCATTTGTTAAACAGGGATTTGCGGGCAGAATGGCACACAAATCCCTATTTTTTGGCACAAATAATTGCATGAATCAGCCCCTTAGTCACATAGTGATATTTATATCCCTCACCTTTGTGCCTCCGCCTGAGCCCGTTTTTGTTCATTGTGTGTTTTTGTATGTAGCCCCATATTCTCCATGTACTGAGGTAACTCATACCGTTATGCATTTGGTTGTTTATTTATTTGTATATAATCTGATGGTTTTTATACTTCCTAATCTCGGGTATGTTTATGTCATATGAGCTGTTTTTCTTTATGCTCGATTTTTAAAAGCTTCACATCCACACACTCAAGGTAGTCCCACCAAACATTGTTTACTGCACAGGATCTGTGGGACCACAAACACAACAAGTATGTGATCCTGTTCTAAGCTGTTACTTAATGGCTAATTGCAATTTGCAAAAATGTATTAATTATATCATTACACTTATTGCCGATATGTGACAATATGTGTTTTGCAGAAATGGATGGTGGTGGAGGGGGGCATATTGAGCCTCTGCTGGGTTTGAGTTCCAGATGGTGTCGGGGCGGCAGGTGAGGAATTGCTTGTAAGTCTTCAGAGGTGTGGCGTTTAGCCACCAGGTATTTTGGTGTTTCATTCGAAACTGCTTTGTAGATGGTTCAAGTTGTTTTGAATATAATCCTGGATGGGGAAGGTAGCCATTGAAGCTTGGGCAATGTTGTAGAGATACAGCTGAATTTGTGGGTATGAGATGGTGGCGTGGGCTACATTGATGGGGCCGTGTGTGGCTGGAAGCCCAGTAAGGAGGGTTTAACCCCTGTTGATATGTTAGATCAAATGGGCTTGAACCACAGTGCGGAAATCATGCAGAGAGATGATGGGTTTGATTTTGCAGAGTGTGGAGATATGAAGCCACACAGTTTGTGCCTTTTGGCTATGTGCTTTTGGAAGGAAAACCTACTGTCAACATTGAAGCCCAGGAATTTGGCTGAGTTTGACAGCTGAGGGGTGAATCCTTCCAGTACCATGTTGTCCAACCATTGTTGCATGAGTTGTTTGGTGGCAGAGTTTTTGTTTGGTGGGGCAGATAAGTGCTTCCTGCCGGGATAGACCACCAAATCCTCAGAGGAACTGTTAGGAAAGAAAGTTAACATGATTGACGGTGTGAAATGTTAACTTTGACAGTGAAACCAGGCTTCCTTTCAACCTTACCGGCAAGTGAGTTTGTGAGTAGCTGGAATCTGCAAATGTTTTCGGGAGGGTCTTAATGCTAAGCCAAACCTACACCATTACTACATCGGCCTTGAATGTGCTCCATATTAACATCAATACCGTTAATAGCAGCCTGCTCCCCTTCTACCCTGGCAGTCCCCACCCACCTTATAGTGGCTTTTAGGCTACAGTTAGCCATGACCCTTGCTCATACCGTACACTCCTATGCCACCACAATCGCTCTTCTTTCCACACCTCTCTGTTTCAGTACACTACCCCCCTTTTCTTTCATTCCAGAATTCTACCATGACATGCCAGGCACCTATAAGCAAGCACAGTCACTCACAGCCCACTCCTGCTTGTCCATAGGCCTCAAAGAGGGTGAGAAAGGCCTGATGCAAAATTATACAGATACAGATTGGTTCTTTGAAGCAACATTTGGTATGGTCACTGATCTATTTAGCACATTTTTATGACTGATGTAAAAAACATGATTATGACATTTATGCCCATAAATTGCCCCACTACACCATAAACCATTGAGGGGCTCGACCATCTGGACCACATATCAACTCCTGGCAGCCAGTCCATGGGTTGACCTAACATTTTTCCAAACCCCTTACACGATCTGGGTCATACTGATACCTAGACCTGGTCTGACCCACCCCCCCCCCTCGCTCTTTTGTCCCTTCCTTGGCCCGTGCCACCATTTTCTCTTACTTGTCAGCACTGATCCTCTGGAACCCACGGTATGGAAAGAATGGTGTACCAATAATCATAAAGTGGGACAAATATTTGAGTAACACCTCTGCCACAGGGCAAAGGGGGACTTCTGTTTACTCATACCTCCTCTGTGTCATTGTCTTTCTGAAACCGAAGATGGTGCGAATGAACACCTCCATTCCAAATGCCGACCGGTGCCCACCATCTTTATGTAGGCACTCCTAAAACATTAACATTAACTGCTGCATGAACCACAACCTGCCTTCCCATCTCGTCATCTTGTTCATCACTGCACTAAGTCTCCTCACTCAAGTGTAGTTGTCTTTTGGCAGACTTGTGCCCATCACCGTCTCCTTGGCATTGATTGATTGATTGGTTATTTATTATGCGCCTATACACAAGTGTTTCAAGGCGCAACAAGGCAAGCGAGGGGGAATAAGGGAGGACAAGACAACGATCTTACTAGGCCTTGTGCCATTGAGATCGAGCAATTGCACAACAGGAAGTGCAGGGGGGAGGGTACAGGGAGAGGTTCACCCAGAGCAGTAGGGCGCTGAGTTAAGTGCAAAAAAGGCTGGGACTACAGTGGGCAATCCTAGCCCGGTAGTGCAAGGTTAGCCAGGTGGCAGTGCAAGTTGGGCCAGGCGGCAGTGCGGGGCGACTGGCCAGGGGGGGCCTGGTGTCCTGTAAGACTCAGAGGACACTGAGCAGCCGGTCAGTAGACGTAGCGTACTGCTTACTTTACTCCACGATCAGGGCATTGAGGCCAAATTCATTGAGCAATACACTGCGTTCCCAAACACTACAATTCGTACTGTCTAGTGATCTCACGTGCCACAGGGCCGCTTGGCAGATAGGACTGTACATCTGGATAAGTTATGCACACGATTGGATATCTTTTGGTAGAATGTTTGGGACTTAACTTTAAGGTATTTCCGTGCTATATAATCTTGCACCACTTCAAATGCATTGCAACAATTGACCGTTTTTCTAACACCTTCCTGCCCCCACCGGATATTATCCAAAGAATCTTTGACGCCCTTTCATGGGTGCGTTTGCACTTTACAACCGCCTGGGACGCAATGATCCTATGACCCCCGGGCACTCACCTATAGTGACAACAATAGCAGCCACGCCCAGTCGCAACAGCAAGGACCACCACACCCCTACCCCAGAGCACATCCGTACCTGGGAGGTATCGCAGGTTCTTGTGCCAGGTGATGGGACGGCTCCTCTCTGCCCCGTGTAGCCTTGGCAGAGCCTCTCTTCAGTTGAGGCTTGGTGTCCCCCGCTCTCTCCATGGGGATGGCTACCTTCAGCTAGTCTCTGACAGGCTTCTTTACTCAGGTGCAGTCAGACATTGCAGAACATACCACCATCGCCTGTGGGAAGAAATGTGCCAACCACACTAATTCTCTTGATAAGAGTTGACAAAATAACCCGCCCTACCCCCAAGCCCACAATTATGTTTCCACCCCAAGTGTCCCACCATGACACCTGGGCATGATAACCACTTGCTCTCTCTGCAAACCATTGCTCACAATGGGTATAAGCATAAGCACCCATCCCAATGCAATATCCATGTAGCTTCACTGGTGGTCACGCTCTTTAATGGACCACCATCGCTGTGCAATAATGCACCTGTCCTTCTTATGAACGAACATCCCACTACACGGTTGGACGCCATGTTCCTGCAGGTCAAGGGGCAGAAACAACATACAGGTCAGTGTAAAACACTCATCCAAAACACCCACCAGTGAACCAGTTACAACAAATGAGGGTAAACATAAATCTCAAGACAGTCAGACTTCTATCTCCCTATGCTCATCATTTGTGCAGGCATCAACCCTGCCTCTGAGGCAGACGTGGCAGCCCCAATCCAAAATGAATGGGGCGTGTACCCCTACGGTCTTACACCCAACAGGACCAGTCCTTTTTTGCACACTCTCCCAGCTTCATATGTGAACAATGGACAACCATCCTGCTGTATCAGGGCAACAGGTCTCACTAACAAATACTCCCTCAGTGCCTTTACTGGACAACAGGCATGGCCCGGGGGCAATTCCTAGTTTTATCTGGGTGCCCTATCCTAACTGATGTGTTACATTTTTTTCCATCCGAAATGACAATCTTGTTCTGTAGCAACCGTACATTTTTAAAACACATTCCCCAAACTGATCTGATTTACACTTTGCCACCAGCTCACTCGCTCTGAATACCCTATAGAAGGCTAATATATAAGCTGCTTCAAACAACAGTGCCCTTAAAGCATGAACAGCATACTTTATCCAATACTCCCACTAACTTCTTTAGTTTGCTCACAATCGTCGGCTTTCTGGTGTTAGGTGTCGACTTCTGCACCTTTGCCCCACCCCTTTAATGCTTTTGCTATCAGGAAGTGGGAAGACAATCTGTGATGACGTGCCATTCTGGAAAAGTATAAGATGGCCAAGAGCTGCTTCCTGGCATAATCAGGGACATCATTTAGCGGTTGCCAGGGGTCACAACTGCGGCCCCTGATGTCTCCCTTGCTACCCCTGTGGTCTCTCTTGCTACAAACACGTTTTTTGTTTTGAAATGCAAGCCATGTGGCTCTTTGCTTCTGGAGTGGCTGGCTTTCTTGTTGTAGGCCACTTAAAAAACAAAAAAACAGGGTTTCTCCAAGTGTAACACTTTCAGCAGTGACCCTAAATAAGAAAGAATCAGAATTAACAAATAATTTGTCTTTCTGGAATTCTAAACAATAATTGCTACACTCTTCAAAGGTTTATTTCAGGCACACTTCAGGGGGTGAGTCACAGTTTTAGTCTGTTCCTAAACGCCTCAACTGAGCCTTTCCTCTTTCTGAGGTCAATAAATGAGTACCAACACAGGTTGGGTGATATTGGGTGTATATTTTTTCGATATAAGGCGTTGAAGCGTAAGTGCTATACAATAAAACATCATTATCATTTGGTCATGGACGTCTGCTTGCATTCACAGTAATTTGGTAAAATGGGCCTATACACACTGATCTTAACGATACATGTGGCGATCCATTCTTGTATGAAATGTACATCACATTATAGTGATATCATAACTATATTTATTGTACTGTACAATGCTATGTGATGCCACTTCCTGTGTTGTCAACGGGTGAAAGGTCGTGTTCCATCACTTCCCGCGATATCACTTATGGGTCGGGTCAAATGACATCACTTCCTATGATGTCATCAGGCAGTCAAGGGTCGTGTGATGTCACTTCCACTACCCCTGGCATTTTGGTAAAATGACGTCCCTGAGTGGCGTATGGGCCCATTAGAGGGCCAATAATGGGGTTTTCTCCATGTTATGTCTGTACAGGAAGTAACAGTGGATGGGGACGGAATTCTTTCCGTAGCCTTTTCCACAGGATCACGAAGCAGCAAAGGGTTGAGAAGAGCTAATAGCAGTTGGAGGAGGATTCTGCTTGGTAGCCCTGGCACATGATCATTGAGGGATGGTTGGGGTGGGGGCTTGGGAGAGATAGCCATAACCACTCCCCTATGACCAAGTTCGTAATCCTCTGTGGTGTATCAACTATTGTATGATGTCATTCATATATTCACTTTTCTTGTACCCAAATGCAGTTAAATGCCTTCCAAAAGAATCTGGTACCTTTTCTTGCTCTTTGGCCCTGCTGCCTTCATTGCCCATAGCATGTGTCTTTCACAGAATGGAAGCAGCTTGGAAACTTTTTGAGTACTGCAGAAATCCCTGAACAAGGAGAATTATGAATGGTTTAGAAAGGGATTCAAATTAAGGTGGATTTAGGTCTGCCTTTGCTAGGTGGTCATTTGGTGTAATGTACCACCACACAGCGACAGACCTTACAGATGGAAACAGTGGGTTTGACAAATAGTTCCGGGTCAAAATAGGTGTCGTGGAAGATCTAAAACATGTCCTTAGTTCAGGCCGCAACTTTCAAGATTTGAGAACGATATATCTCCCTCCATTTATGATGGGAACACATATTGGAAATAGGAAGCAAGAATTGATTTTGTGCATGTGGACTTGGTCGGATATGATTATGAATTGTCGCAATGTATATGGAAGCAGTGAATACAGGGTAGCAAGTATATGGGTATGCTATAGAGGGGATAAGAAGTGGTATGAGGAATGCGATTAAAGCAATCCATAGTTGGGAAAGTCCTGCAAGTTAATTTTAAAATACTGGCACGTGCAGGATATTTAATAGATATGAGTTAATGTCTATGAATAATTTGATCAACTGCATGAATGCTACACAGGAGAGAGCTAAATAAATGTACAAAATGAAATAATAAAATTGAAAAACTTTCTGGACATCAATTTTATCTTCATGTCCACTCTGTTGCTCCTTTCATGCCCTGCTGTCGCCCACTTGTACCCACTCTCTACCACTGCCTTCTTTCCTCCAGGTGTAGCGTTGCCACCTTTGTTTGAAGCCAAACTCGGACTTGAAGCCCCACCTCTATTTTAGAAACCACACCCTCCTGGCACGCCCCTTTCATAGATTTGAACTCTGTAGAACAATAGCAAGGGGAGAGAAAAAATCATGTTTGTACTTTTCTTAACATACTATATTTATTGTATTGTTTTAAAGCAATCTGCATTATTCAAATGCAAAATAATTAAGTAATTAAGAAAACCAAAATCATTTCTTTCTGCAAAACCACTAATCACAGACGACACACTCATGGGATCTGAACAAGTCAAAAATCGAATCAGTGGAAGAATTCAAATACCTGGGCGTTGTGATTGACAACACATTGAAAGATAACTCCCTCTTGAACTCTCTGTGGGAAAAAATCCAAAGCCTAACAGCCCAAACTCGTGCTGTAGATAACAAATTCGGAAAATTCTCGTAGTCACCAGCGCTCCAGTTTTACAAATCCAAAGTAATACCAGCACTAACCTACGGAATGGCGGCGAATCTGAACCTACCACCGGAAACCTGGACTAAGCTCGAAGGTTACCTATGGAAGTCAGTCCTGGCTTTGCTAAATCTGCACCTATGCCAGCAATACGACGTGACTTAGGCTTACCATCTGTAGCCTCAGTGGTAACCCAAAGTGCTGTACAACTGTACAGAAAAATTCTGTCTCCCAGCTCGCCGCCGATTTTTCGACTCATGGAAAACCGAAATCTCCAAGGGAACCTGTAAACCTCTACTAGAATGGGTCAAAAAATACACGAAAAACTGGACGAAGTGGCATGCTCGACTGAAACGGTCCTAAGTAATCCTGGGAGAGTAAAGAGGAAATTGGAAAACCAGGACTGGATCAACACCAGTGAAAGGATCCTGCAGTACAAATCCCTAGAGCACCTTCCTCCTACCCACAATAGTCCGAGGGTCCCTTTAAAATACTGCGAGAGATTCCCAGAGAAGAAACTGAGGAAAATGTTTATGAGAGTGCAACTAAATTTACTGAACACAAAGGAAATCTTGGCTTCACGAGCTCGTGTCCCTGATTCCCACTGTCGCCTATGTGAAGATACAGTTCAAGCTGAAACGATCTACCATCTTCTTATGTCGTGCCCAGCCTTAGAAGCAGAAAGGCAAAAATACTTGGCACCACTTTCATCAGATGAAACTACACTGGACGAAGAAACTCGCTGGTATCGGCTAATCGCAGGAGACTCCCCCAGATGGTCCAGGATGACAGCTAAATTCTTGGACGTTGCATTCAGAAGGGCCAATACTCCTGTCACAAGTCGCCTACCAGCACGCATGGAGTAGAAGTGCTCGCAAGCTCGACAGGGTGTCTGCTCGCCGGACAAAAGTGGTGTCCCAAGTTGGAAGATGGATTTTCGATTTTTGTAAAAACCAAAGAGGTTAAAACAAATAAATAAAAAAAATAAAATAAAAAATTAAGTAAGGCTGAAAATTGACATTTCGCTAAATTATATAACATACATTTTTTTACCACGGAGCAAGGAAAAGCTGACCTGATTCTGACAAAATTGGATCGCGTGATTGTCCAGCTGCTCATATTTTCACAACATGTGAATTAACCAACCTCCCCCATCTTGCCAGACGAATGAATGACACTGATCATTAACAGGCCGATTCATGTAATTCCTCTCAAAAGTGTCGCACGCGGCTGGTGCACAGCGTGCCCGTGCGAATGTCTGCACCAGCCGCGTGCGATAAAATCAATTTCCGCGCACAGCATATTCATGGATTCCCACCTCCAAAAGCAGACGTGGTGCAGAGTGGCGCAGCGACCCTGCAGCAGCGCCAGTTACGCCCCCAAGAACGCCCTCGCGCAAGGAAAAGCCATCAAGATCGCAAAACCATTGCAAAAGGCTGCGCCAACCCTGCACCAGTTTACCGGACTGGCAAACAGCAAACGCAAAGCGGGGAACGGGTATTACGGGTGTCGGGAACACGCGTGCGCGAGAAGTTTCACACGCGATCTGGCCTGGGGGAGCGTGAGCGTGTATTTCAGGGGTGCGCGAGAAGTATTACACGCGAATGGCCTGGGTGCATGTATTTCAGGGGTGCGAGAGAAGTTCCACACGTGATTGGCCTGGGCGCGTGTATTTCAGAGGTGCGTGAGAAGTTCCACACGCGATCGGGCCTGGGGGAGCGTGTGCGTGTATTTCAGGGGTGCGCGAGAAGTTCCACACGCGATTAGCCTGGGCACGTGTATTTCAGGGGCTCGCGGGTGGTTTCACACGCGATCGGGCCTGGGGGAGCGTGTGCGTGTATTTCAGGGGTGCGCGAGAAGTTCCACCCGCAATTGGCCTGGGCGCGTCTATTTCAGAGGTGCGCGAGAAGTTCCACACGCGATCGGGCCTGGGGGAGCGTGTGCGTGTATTTCAGGGGTGCGCGAGAAGTTCCACACGCGATTGGCCTGGGCGCGTCTATTTCAGAGGTGCGCGAGAAGTTCCACACGCGATTGGCCTGGGCGCGTGTATTTCAGGGGCTCGCGGGTGGTTTCACACGCGATCGGGCCTGGGCGCGTCTATTTCAGAGGTGCGCGAGAAGTTCCACACGCGATTGGCCTGGGTGCATGTATTTCAGGGGTGCGCGAGAAGTTCCACACGTGATTGGCCTGGGCGCGTGTATTTCAGAGGTGCGTGAGAAGTTCCACACGCGATCGGGCCTGGGGGAGCGTGTGCGTGTATTTCAGGGGTGCGCGAGAAGTTCCACACGCGATTGGCCTGGGCACGTGTATTTCAGGGGCTCGCGGGTGGTTTCACACGCGATCGGGCCTGGGGGAGCGTGTGCGTGTATTTCAGGGGTGCGCGAGAAGTTCCACACGCGATTGGCCTGGGCGCGTCTATTTCAGAGGTGCGCGAGAAGTTCCACACGCGATTGGCCTGGGCGCGTGTATTTCAGGGGCTCGCGGGTGGTTTCACACGCGATCGGGCCTGGGGGAGCGTGTGCGTGTATCTCAGGGGTGCGTGAGAAGATCCACACGCGATTGGCCTGGGTGCGTGTAGTCCAGAGGTGCGCGAGAAGCTCCACACGCGATCGGGCCTGGGGGAGCGTGTGCGTGTATTTCAGGTGTGCGTGAGAAGTTCCACACGCAATTGGGCTGGGTGCGGGTATTCCAGGACTGCGCGGGAAGTTTTACACGCTCGCCTACAACACGTATTCATGGAAACAAACATGGCCAATCCGGAAACACGTACACCAGCAGGAAGTAGGCGTACGTCCACCCGCACAGCATAAAAGTGCACGCAAACAACAAACAAGCTCAGACGCCAGGATGAACATACTGTTCCTAGCAGCAGTGGCCGTGGGATACCGCAGGAGGAGGAGGAGGATAGTCCGGGCCAGAATTTTTACACCCAGAACCAGCCTTTTTGGGATGCCTAATGACCATGTGTATGGGAGGTACAGGTTTCCACCTCACATAATACTCGACCTGGTCAGTGAGTGGGAGGATGACCTCACATCAACCACCCTGTGCTCCCAAGCACTCAGCCCCCTGGAGAAGGTCCTCAATGTACTGCACTTCCTGGCCACTGGATCATTTCAGCGGACAAGTGCCATAGTAGGGGGGGTGTCACAGGCCACGCAGTCACGCTACCTGCACCAGGTCTTGGCCATCATCACTGCATGCCCATCAGTCCGCAGGCACATATACCTGCCCAGAACACCTGCAGAAAGGCAGGCTGTTGCCCAGGATTTCTACAGGGTGGCACAATTCCCCAAAGTGCTAGGTGCCATTGATTGCACCCATGTGGCTCTACGTCCCCCCAGGGCAACTGAGCACATCTATAGAAACCGCAAGCACTGACATTCCATCAACGCCCAGGTAGTATGTGATGCCAAGGAAATCATCACCTCAGTATACGCCAACTATCCAGGCTCCACCCACGACAGTTTCATCTACAGAATATCTACCCTAAACCGGGACATAGAAGCTGGGCGGCATGGCGATACATGGCTGCTCGGTGAGTATAAATGCCACTGCACATGCATGCATGTCAGATACTGAGTAATGTCACAACCCCACTGATGATACCCATCACCACCTCCCCAGGGGACAGTGCCTACCCTCTCAGCACCCACATGATGACGCCTATTCGGAACACCACCACGCCACCCCAGGTAAGATACAACACAGCCCACATTGCAACCCGGGGCATCGTAGAGCGCACATTCGGAGTGCTCAAGTCACGCTTGCGCTCCCTTGACCGTTCTGGCGGGCAGCTGTTATCCGCTCCCCCAGTAGTGTGCAGGATCATAGTGGCAGCATGTGTCCTGCACAACGTTGCAACACGCCGGGGCCTGACCGTTGACATGGTCGTGCCCCCACATCCTCAACCACATGCATGCCCACTGAGCATGGGAGGGGAAAGGGCACGGGATGAGGCAGCCCGTACGCAGCTCGTGGCTAATTACTTCACATAAAATCACACCCCTGTGGAGTGCACACAGCCCTGGCACATACCAGCTGACAATCAATGATGATTGTAACTGACAATTATGATGTGTCAATGGACAGTCAACTGTCACAACCATACCAGCCTGAGATTGTACATCTGGATGTGTTCCATTGTGTGCTTCCCTACCCACACAAACACCACCAATGCTGTGTTCAAAAGACACACTTCTATGCTGCTAAAATCATTACCCCCTTGCAAGACACAACATGACAACAGTGCCATGTCACCCAACCCCTCCCCAGCACCGCCACCCAACACACCATGGCATAACATGCCATGTGAGAGCAAACAAAGTCATCCCCCAAACATGACACGTGACACAAAGTACAGTGTCCCTAATGGAAACTGGCCACACACAATATGCCCACATAAATGTAGAAACAACAACACACATGACCAAATACTTATCACAATACAATCGACATAGCATAAACATGACAGTACTAAGGCAAAGGATACGTAGTTTTACAACATGAGAATGCCAGCACATCCACCACCTCCAACTGTACAGTGTTGTTGCCACGCACATCTGGAAGTCCACTGCTCACAACATGAGCTCCATCTCCAAAGTGGACGGCCTTGTGAAGACATGAGGAATGAACCTGCAAATTAGGAGGGAGACATGGATGCACAAGCACACATCAATACACCATGCAGTGCACAATACAACAACAATATGCACTAGGAATGTATACACAGTATTGACTACAGACTGCCCACACAGCTCATGGGAGTCCACCGTCACTGTGTAATTCACTGTCACTTGGGCACACCCTTTGCAAGCCCATGGAAAAAGGAAGCAGGAGGGGTGTGTGTCTCACGGACCCAAGCATCTAACCGAAACTCAAGACAAGCCTGCATGTGCCCAGCCGGAATACAGTGGATGCCCACGGGAGCCACACAAGGCAACACACTGCAACAAAAAATCAAAAATCAAAAATGGCTATGTGTGGGCCAGGGGGTGTGGGGGAGGCCACCCAGGAGGTCCGAGGACAGGGTGCCCACCAACAGCCACCTGCGTAAATGTTGCGAAAAAAAAAAACACCTCCATGGGCTCATGGCCTGCACGGCTACTAAATAGTGGGAGATTCATTGCTGGATTCGCTCTCCTCAACCCCTGCTGCTGCTGCCACAGGAGGTGGTGGTGCTATGGGAGGCAGCCCACGCAAAGCCCTAGTTTGGTCCTCCATGGCAGCAAGCATGCGGGTCTGGAAGGCCTCGTTCTGGAGGGATATGGTGCGGAGATCCCCATGCAACACCCGACGTGTTGCCCGGACCTCCGCCCGAGTTGCCTGCATCTCTGCTGAGAGCGTACGGGTGACGCGCTCCAGCAGCTGTTCCGTCCTGGTGACAGTGGAAGCCTCAAGGTCCACAAGAGTCTGCCTGAGGTGCCGGACCTCTCCCCTCAGGGCTTCCCTCTGTCCCTGGGCATCTATAGAAATTGATTCCCTCAGATTGTCCAGGGCCGCCTGTCTGTCCCTGTTGGACGCCAACATGTCCTCTCTGACTGATTGGCAAATGGAGTCTGTTGCCTGCTGTAGTAGCTCCATCTGCCTTTCTGGGGGGACAATGGAAGTGACCACCCTCTCCATGGCTTGAGCAATCATTTCGGATGATACTGCCTGTTTGTTGGCCATACCGTAAATGGATTGCTCCCATGCGGTATTGCCTGGTGGCGGACGGCCACCGCGTTGGCGGGCACCACACCTGTCTGGGGCAAGGCGAACTGCGCCTTGCTATGTCGGCACTGCCTGAGGCTGCAGGACTGCATTTCCCCTCTGAACTGCTGGCCCAGGAACAGTATCAGATGTTGCGGAGTGTGGCCCTGCATCCGTAACCACCACAGGCGCACCTACCAACACTGACATCCCCATAGTGGGCTCTACCCCTGGTGCAGGTGGGTCAGACAGAACAGTATCCCTTCCATGAACACATACCTGCGAATTCACATAGGCCTCATCCGAATCAACACCTGAAAAGAGTTCTGGGGAGGTGCAGCCAGGGACACCCCTGGACAGTATGGCCTGCAGCAAGAGAGGGTTCTCCCCCACCACCAAACCACGTCCCCCACTGGTGCCTGGTCGTGCTTCAGATGCCTCCTGGGCCTGCACCATCTCCTCTCCCTCAACAGCATCAGGTGCGTCATCCTCTGCAAAAACATGAAAGACAAAAAATGGGAACAGGCATTAGCACCATGGCACGCTATTAGGCCAGACAAGCTACAGTACCAGTACTTGATTTACACATGTCCCACATGACTATAACCCTCCCATGCATGCACTGTCCATGAGTTGGAAGGGGAGGAAAATGTCAGACACTGATGACACCAAGATGGGAGAGCAACACATCAGCTGCATGCTGGCTAGCAGTGCCATCACACATTGGCCTGTGAGTGGCATGTCCAATACACATACATGACACATGCCATCACACAGATGGCATGTACCATAGGCATGTCATATATGTGACAATAGGGCAGAGTGATGCGCAGTAGAACCAGGTGAATTCCTACAATCAGCCTGAATGAACACAGCTAAATACAGAACAATGTTGTAGCAAGATGCCACTTCAAGGGCAACTGGCGCGATGTAGTGCAAAACGCCTACTGTGGCCAGAAGGGATACTGTAATACCCAAATCCCGGGGCGCCAAATGCATTGGATGAAGCACATGGGTAGGCCAAAACACTCAGGCATACACACCCTGACCTGGCACTCAACCAGAAACCCTCCCACAAACAACATACACATGGATCACACACACATGCATGTGCACTCACCGGACAATGCCTCGTAATCTGGCAGTTCTCCCACACCTTGGATCTGATCCTCTGTGACGTAGGTCCCAGCAACATGCTCATGTAGAGTGAGTTCTATGTACTCTTGTGGAGACCCACCTCCAGTCACCAGAGTTGCGGCATGACTTGAGGCCAGCTTTTTCTTAGCCCTACGCTTAGGGTCGTTCCAGCACTTGTAGCACTCAACAGCTGTGCGCCTCATAAACCCAAGGGCACTTATGCTGTCCGCGATGGACTGCCAGTGTGCCTGACGTTGAGAAGGTGTAATCCTACACCCTGAAGTGACCAACATTTCAGCGTCATGTTCGGACACATACTGCACAAGTGCATCCAGTTCGGCATCATTGAAGCTAGGCTTCCTTGGCGTGCCGGACCGTGTAGCCGTGTCGGGGTCATCAGCCTGTACTGGACGAGCACTCTTCCTCTTTCTTTTTGTGGGTGGTGGGGATCCGGAGTGCCCTACGCCGCTCTGGACACTAGAGGCAGGAGCACCGGTGGACTGTGTAGTAGTAGTGTGCGATGGCACACTGACCACATGACTTTCTGCAGGCATTAGCTGAAGTGTGATGATGGCAGGGGGAACCTCAGTCTGATGTACCGGGACCAACACTGTCCTTGCTGGGGGAGTCAGAGCTGGGGTGGACGGAGCTGCAGCTGCCCCTGCAGCCTCCCACCCCGCCTACTCGGGGCAGCAGATGACATGGCTGCCCCTGTACCACGTGGCCTGGTGACACTGGCTTGCAGTCAGCCTGGGAGTCACCCTGTGCTAGGTCAGGTGCCACAACGGGCCGGTCCAACAAGGGCTGAGCAGGGATGGTGTCAGCCACGTTTCCCTCAACCATGGGGGCGGGGGGATGTGTGTCCCTGACTGGTCCTCCACACGTGGGGGGCTAGGGGGAGTCTGCAAATCCTGGCCACGTCCCCTACCACGGCCACCTCTTGAGGCTTGTCCACCTTTGCCACCCTTACCACTTGCTCGCCTCGCAGCCATGGCACTGATGGAGTTGTGCGTATGGGAGTTGCAGTGGACAATTGTCCTGGGCAATTGGGGGTCAAAGGGGTAGGGTACTAGATGGAATTCGTACCCAAGTGCTCTAGCAAGGCTGTATGGAACCCCTGGGGAAAGATGACGGGTCACACAACGCACAGGCACCCCAAAACAGAAAATGACGTGCACGCGACCCCTCGTAGACCACATGCGTGGGAAAAGGAACCTGCACTACGCTGCGGCACCCAGAAACACAAAAATGAACGTATGCGTGTCACACGCAGCTTACAATGACCTCTGAAGGGGTACGCTACACACGGGGCTAGCACAGTTGGTAAATACGTGCGCGACTCACCGTCTGCCTTGGAAAAGAGTGTGAAAAATACGCACGTGTGCACGTTGGCAACACCCCCGCCAAAAGAAGAATTGTACACTGTCTGAGGAGACAGGACAAAAGGAGAAGTCAACGCTGTTTGAGGAAACAGGTCGAAGAGAAAATCAGAAAAATACTGACAGAGGTAACAGGGAGTACGAACTAGAAACGCTGTGAAGTAAATCGCGTGTGAACCGACAAGAAGTACAGATTTCACCCACTGGCTCTCCACTGGAAGCACGTACAAGGAAATGACGTACTACACGCACCTTTTAAACCGCACCACACGTCCAACGTCACTTCCGCGTATACGCACTGAGGCACTATCCTCCAATTACGCGGGCTGACACTCGGACGTGCAGTTTTTGGTCTTGTAACATTCCCCCGGGTACAGGGACACGCCCGCGCGTGTCACGTCACAGACGCGCCTGCGCTGTCAGGGCCTTTGGTCCAATGGAATCGCGTACACAGGCCAATCGCGTGTGGAACTTCTCGCGTACCTCTGGAATACATGCACACGCTCCCCCAGGCCCGATCGCGTGTGAAACTTCTTCTCGCACACCCCTGAAATACACGCGCCCAGGCAAATCGCGTGTGAAAGTTCTCGCGCACCCCTGAAATAGACATGCGCCCAGGCAAATCGCGTGTGGAACTTCTCGTGCACCTCAGAAATACATGCACACGCTCCCCCAGGCCCGATCGCGTGTGGAACTTCTCGCGCACCCCTGAAATACACACGCCCAGGCAAATCGCATGTGGAACTTCTCGCGCACCTCAGAAATAAACGCACACGCTCCCCCTGGCCCGATCGCGTGTGGAACTTCTCGCGCACCCCTGAAATACACGCGCCCAGGCCAATCGCGTGTGGAACTTCTCGCGCACCTCTGAAATACACGCGCCCAGGCAAATCGCGTGTGGAACTTCTCGCGCACCTCTGAAATACATGCGCCCAGGCAAATCGCGTGTGGAACTTCTCGCGCACCTCTGAAATACACGCGCCCAAGCCAATCGCGTGTGAAACTTCTCGCGCACCCCTGAAATACACGCGCCCAGGCAAATCGTGTGTGAAACTTCTCGCGCACCCCTGAAATACACGCGCCCAGGCAAATCGCGTGTGGAACTTCTCGCGCACCTCAGAAATACACGCACATGCTCCCCCAGGCCCGATCGCGTGTGGGACTTCTTGCGCACCTCAGAAATACATGCACACGCTCCCCCAGGCCCGATCGCATGTGGAACTTCTCGCGCACCCCTGAAATACACGCGCCCAGGCAAATCGCGTGTGGAACTTCTCGCGCACCTCTGAAATACACGCGCCCAGGCAAATCGCGTGTGAACTTCTCACGCACCTCTGAAATACACGCGCCCAGGCCAATCGCGTGTGGAACTTCTCGCGCACCCCTGGGATACACGCGCCCAGGCAAATCGCGTGTGGAACTTCTCGCGCACCTCTGAAATACACGCGCCCAGGCAAATCGCGTGTGGAACTTCTCACGCACCTCTGAAAAACACGCGCCCAGGCCAATCGCATGTGGAACTTCTCGTGCACCCCTGGGATACACGCGCCCAGGCAAATCGCGTGTGGAACTTCTCGCGCACCCCTCTGATACACGCGCCCAGGCAAATCGTGTGTGAAACTTCTCGCGCACCCTTGAAATACACGCGCCCAGGCAAATCGCGTGTGGAACTTCTCGCGCACCTCAGAAATACACGCACATGCTCCCCCAGGCCCGATCGCGTGTGGGACTTCTTGCGCACCTCAGAAATACATGCACACGCTCCCCCAGGCCCGATCGCGTGTGGAACTTCTCGCGCACCCCTGAAATACACGCGCCCAGGCAAATCGCGTGTGGAACTTCTCGCGCACCTCTGAAATACACGCGCCCAGGCAAATCGCGTGTGGAACTTCTCACGCACCTCTGAAATACACGCGCCCAGGCCAATCGCGTGTGGAACTTCTCGCGCACCCCTGGGATACACGCGCCCAGGCCCGATCGCGTGTGGAACTTCTCGCGCACCTCTGCAATACACGCGCCCAGGCAAATCGCGTGTGGAACTTCTCACGCACCTCTGAAATACACGCGCCCAGGCCAATCGCATGTGGAACTTCTCGCGCACCCCTGGGATACACGCACCCAGGCAAATCGCGTGTGGAACTTCTCGCGCACCCCTCTGATACACGCGCCCTGGCCAATCGCGTCTGAAACTTCTTGCGCACCTCTGAAATACATGCGCCCAGGCCAATCGCGTGTGGAACTTCTCGCGCACCTTTGAAATACGCGCACACGCTTCCCCAGGCCTGATCGCGTGTGGGCCTTCTCTGGCGCACATTTTTTTCCTGCGCAGGGACGCTACCGCCTGCTTTCGTGTGGCGGACATGTATGGGCCTGTGCACGTCTTTGGCCGTGCGCTGTTTTTCCCTATTCGATTCCATGAATACGTGTTGTAGGCGAGCGTGTGGGCGTTCTGCGCACTTGCCTCCTGTACTTCCCCCGTGATGGCCACATTTTCGCGAGTTGTTCCCCATTCTGCGTGTGACGCCCCGTGTTATGCCTACTTTTGTTATGTGCGCTGCGCTATGTGCGAATTCGCTGTGGCCTTATCGCACGGCGTTCAGTGACCTGTGCGCCAGCGTGCGCCAGCGTGTGCACTTTTTCAGCGCACATACCACATTTTGCGCGTGCACGGACTTCCATGAATAGATGTGCGATGTTTTCTGTGCGATAATCGCACTTGCACTGCGATAATCGCACTTGCACTGCGATTTTCGCTATTTCACTGCGAATCGCACGTTTTTGCACGAGTGCACTGTTTTTTCGGCGCACGTTGATTCCATGAATCGGCCTGTCAATGTCTGAAAATGTTATTAGTTTTAAAAACAGCTGTAAACACCTTCCCAGAAGCTTTATTTTCAGCTTTGAACGCTAGTGAATCATTGGCATAGCTCTGTGAGTTAAGAACCTGCCGCACAGATCTAGCTGCAGGTTTCACATAAATCAATGCAGCAGGCACATTAGACTATGCAGCAAATATTCCATAAGAAAGTCACATGGCTGAAAGATGAGAGGGATTCTATGACCATTTGATAAAGCATGCACCAATAACAGAATGGTCTGTTGCAATTTTTAGAGGCATAGCTGGTTACACTAACTTGTGACTGATTTTTGTCCTGTTCCTCCTAGCCCTTTGCAGAAACTTGCCTGTTAAATATCCCCATTTTATCTTTGTTGTTGTATTTGTTAGTCATATCATAGACCTCTCGCCCCCTTAAACAACAGTGAAGTTTACGTTTCCCAATGAAATGCAGATCAGGAAGTAGCAGGCTTGAAGTTTGAGGCAGGCATAATAGAGGCCATTAATGCCAGTAAGATTGCTCAGCAAGTTGAACATTTGCTGCAATCTGCAAGTCACAGGTTTGAATCCCTGCAAGGTGAACTCAGCCTTTTATGCTTCTGGGGTTGACAGCACAGAAAATAGGCTGGAACAAGACAGAGCAGTGCTCTGCCAGAGTGCTGCCCTGTCCTCAGAAAGAGGGGCTTTCCCACAACAATCCCAGATCTGTTCTGAGGCCTCATTATCGCCCACACTTCAACAAGCAGAAGGCTTTCAAAAATCTGCAAGGGTTGTTTGTGCATTTGATAACTCTGCTTCAGAACAGGGTCTGTCCTTAAGGCAAGATACTGCATGCAGAGCATCTCATCTTTCAACAAGCAGAAACTTTTAGTAGATTCAGCATGGGAAACTGAATACAGAAACAGTCAAAGCCTCACATAGTTGTTGCAGCTGTCCAAACTGGTATATATGTCCTGCAATGTACAGACGTTTTTTTCTTGGTGTGAGTAGTGTGACCAATCAAAACTGCATAGTCCAACTTCCATTATTTTCTCAAAAGCGTGTCTTACTGAATCACTATAAAGCATGTTTCACATTTAAAATTGTGGACATTCTTATGTTCCCATCATGCTCTTTGCTTTTATGCAAATCACCAGGTTTGGGTTCTATGAAGAGATACTATATTGCATGACCTGGCCATAGGCCATGCCCCTTAGGCCGCCCCCTGCTCCCTACAGCCCCGCCCCTCCAAGGAGAGAGGGTTGCCCCAGTACATTTCTTTCATTTCCAGAACTGGAGGTCGATAAATGAGTACCAACTTCACTTGGGTGATATTGTACCTAAATATATTCAATGTAACGTGCTTTGGGGGAAACGCTATATATGTAATCCATTTCATAAATAGCAACTACCACACTGTGAATAATGTTGGTGTAACTCTCACTTGAAGTTGATTAGCGTCATAGATTTACAGAGAGAGAACTACAGTCCAAGAAAGTCTAAAGCATTGAGAAGTGGTCCCATAACGTGGCTGACACCTCTCATCAAGCACTGGCTGTTCACTCAACAGCGGTTTGCATTCTGGGACTTGTAGTTTAGCTTTTCTTAAATGTTTGTACCATAAATAAAATTGGCATTGGCTTTAAAGCAAACACTGGCAACTTTTTTATTTAATTTGTTGTTTATAACATACTTCATACCTGAATTAGGTTTCTAAGCGCAGATCCAGGATTCGAACCTCGGTTGCTCTGGTATTGCTTCCATGACCAGTACGTTCCCCCTGTGCTATCCTCCATTCAGCTTGCCAGCTTCTTTCCCTGCACTGCCTCCTTACTCTATATGGTGGTTTTGAAGCAGAGATGTATATTAATAAAGAGTGCTTGCTTTTAGCATTATTAAAAATAAGCACCCAGCATATTGTCTTGCATGTCTGTAAATAAAAAGTGCAGTTATGAAGAAATACAACTGTTGTTTTGTGTTCCAACAAGAAGCAGCTTTGTTGGTTTCTTTCAATGTAAAGTGGACCTTTTCTTTCACAAATGAACCAATTAGCTTGGGGGACCTGTTGTCTCAGCTTGCCTTTAAAATGGACATGGGCTATCAAAAATAACAGCCCCTAGGTTGAAAGGGTCACTTAAGGTGAATTTCCCCATGACCCATTTTACATTAATTAATGCCAACTAGGGGCCCTTTTCCGACAGCAGAGTTGTAAATCACAGCTCGAAGGAGCACTGTAGGAAGCCCATTCAGCTCTGGCTGACAGACCTTAAAGCCCCACCCACTTGCACTGGATTCTGTGTCTTCAAACTCTGAATTTTGTCTCAGGACACAGATCAAATCCAAATGTATTGTCTGCTTACCAGACAACCGGGTAAAGCTTTCAAAATACGGTCAGTCCGGACTAAATCGAGGCAGCTGGCAACCCTAATTGGGTGGGATGAGAGCTGCCACATCCTTCACTCTCCAGACATGTGATATCCTTCACCTTTGTTGGGTACTAGTTTTACACAAGGCTGACATTTGTACTGGAGCAAGCAGACCAAGCCAAGCATGACTCTTTGCATTCTCCTGCCATGGTGCTGTTTCCAGTGCGTGAGGAAGACCTCCTAGACATCATGGCGCAGAGGTGGATGCAGGAGAATGCTTGCCTTTGCTGAAAGGGTACTTCTCATCCTGAGGTAATATCCACTCGGAAAGCTCTATGCTGGAAGAAACATATCATTTAGAATTTACATTTGAATGCATTCTGCCTGGAATCAAGGGTCCTCCTTTCTGTTCCAAGATTCTTCAGGAGTTTCAAGAAGTTCCCAGCAATGCCTCTGTGGAGCAGAAGACACCGGGCCACCATGGCAGCTCCTCCTGGCACCCTGCAGTGGGAACTGTGGCAGAAGGTGCAGACTGGGCTCCTCTGTGAAAAAGATGGCACTTTCTATGCCGGCTTTGTGAGGGGAATACAGGAAGCAGTAGGTACAGTGGTCTTCAAACTGTGGGTCTGGCCCCTCCAGGGGAATGCAAGGCTCTTTAAAAGATAACAGTGACTGTTTTAAATAGGAAATGTAAGCAGTTATAGCTTGTGGTGGGCCTGGAAACAATGTTTTTACTCAAAGGGGGCTCAGTCTAAAAAAAGTTCAAATACCACTGCTGTAGGATAATGCTTATTACTCTTAATGTTGCCACCCATCTTGTTAGCACGGTACCACATCCTGACAATGAAAGCAATGAGGTACTGTATAGCCGGGGTGAGTTTCAGGGAGCCAACAATGATGGAACACCTGCAAGAGTGAGGCATCCGAGTTTGCAGAATCTGGCAACAGCTGATCTTAATATCACAGGAGCAGATATTCAGGAAGTGGTATATCCCTGCATGTATCACATAGGTGAAAAATGCATCCTAAGCCTTTGAGAACGAAGTCTCCTCTGAACGTGCTGAAATTAATTTAAATTATGTTTAAAAAGAAGGGGATTTTTCATACAAAACAAAGATTCTGGGAGACCGAAGATGAAAGTGGCAAATTATTGGTTAACAAACTCAAGGGTATAGTAGAGAATACTTGTATTAAGTGCATAGAAACTCAAGATGGAAAAACTCTACTGAAAAATTCTGAGATTTGTGACTGCTTTCGAGATTTTTATTCGAAACTATATACGGAAGACATGTCTCTGGGTGTTATTTTTTTTTTTTTTATTTATTTTGGTTGGCTGAAGAAATTCAACCTTTCAAAACATTATTCATTACAACATACATGATTAAATACTTTTTACATAATTTGTATCAATTGATAATCTTTTTCATTAAAAATATACATATAGATAGACATAACAAGTTTAACCAATATTGAAATCAAATTATTCTCGATTTTCACAAAAATGATTTAACAACTATTAGCTAAGCATAGATTAAAGAAAAAGAACAACCTATATCTTAAAAACTCATAAAATTATTGATTAAACATGAAGGGTTGCAAGGCAAGACTGTTTTTATGAACTGCGTAAGAGCGATATGAATGGCAGTTCGATTGCTCGTCATTAATAAGCTCCATATTTCATTTGAAGAACAATCGCAGTTTAATTGCAACAAATTGCGAAAGTAGTGTTCGCGTAAGCCATTCAAAGCCGGGCAATCAACCACTATATGGGCTAATGACTCTAGTTGTTTACAGTCTTTGCAGAAGCGACAGAAACTTTCATTTTTTGAAATTAGACCACGTCTTGCCAAAATTTGATTTGTCGGGTGAAGGTTCAGGCGCATTGTTAACATTTCTGCATGCACATAGTACGATGGAGACTTTAGAAGGTAATTGGCCATTTGTTTGAACTTCTTATGTGGAAAGAGATTTAAATCAAAATCCACATAATTTGAACAAAGTTCTTGTGTTACAATCCAGTCATGCCAGTATATTCTTTTTTTTGCTTGATCAGGGTTAGTAAGTAGCAAGTCAATGGAAATGTCAGCATTTACTAATACTTTCAAAATGTCTTTCACCCATTTTTTGGGAAACACATCGTTGGATGAGCAGATGTACATTGCAATTGGGCCCAACAAATTCATGGTGTTAATTCCCAACAGACATTTACGGTAAAAGTTACAGAACTTCCAAAGAACTAGTGCAGATAAAGAGATGAGGCCCAATTCGTACCTTAACATACACATAGGAGTACACGTAGGTAGACAAAAAACTGCTTTCCAAAAATTCCCTTCATTTCTGTCCCAATAAATTCTTGATTGTGGAAGCAATGTTTCAGCTCCATAAGATAGGATTGGGACAACTTTTTGATTAAAGAAAGTGACAACATGAGCTGAGGTAAATTTACCGTACTTATGCAAGATTATTTTTGCTTGAGATATAAGAGTCATGGATTTTGCTTTCAAGGTATCATTATAAATTTGATTTTTCACAGTGCCAGAAAATGGTAACCCTAGATATTTATAAAAGGGTACAATCTTTAAAGGGGCTTTCTGCAAATACCACTGGAAATTCACCAATTTTGTATGTCTCTTTTTTTGACATACTACTATCTGTGTCTTGTCCACATTAATGATCAGGTTGTTAATACAGGTATAAGTGTCTAGTTTGTTCAATAATTCTTGTAGTCCTTTAGGAGTTTGAGAAATAAGGACAAGATCATCGGCATAAAGGAGCCATATGATCTTTTGAGGTCCTAGTTTTGGTGAATCGGATACTACTTGTTCAAAAGAGACACCTATATCTAGAATGAATAGATTAAACAAAGTGGACGCCAGAATGCACCCTTGTTTCAAGCCTCTCAATGTCTCGATGTGCGCAGATAGTAATCCATCGAGAGATAGTCTTACTTGAATAGATGTTTTTGTATGTAGTTTTTTAATTGTGGTTAATAATGATAGAGGACAACCATACTTCTGCAGTTTCTGAAAGAGCAATGTTCTGTCGACCGAGTCAAATGCTATACGAAAATCTATAAAGGCCATATACAATGGCTGATTAACTTCTGCATATTTAGACTTTAGCATGTTCAGGGTGATCAAATTCACTGATGTCCCTAAACCAGCAACAAAGCCGGTTTGAAACTGATCTCTTTTGAGCTCATTAATTGTCCATTTGTTCAATTCTTGTAGAATGATACGGCTATAAAGTTTCCCAGGGGCATCTAGTAAGGCAATGGGTCTGTAGTTCTCTGGGAGACTCCGATCACCTTTTTTATGGATTGGAACAATCAACGAGTGTTTCCAAGATGCAGGAATCTCTTGAGTTTCATTAATATGTTCATAAATTTGATGTAGAATTGATGACCATATTACTGGATGTTGTTTGAAAGTTTTATTGGACAGGCCGTCAGGACCGGGAGCTCTAGACTGACTTATTTTGTTGATGAAGTACAATATGTCAGATTTAGATATGGTGATATGAAACCGTTTATGGGGAAAAGTGCTAAGAGTTGATTCGGAATTGGGCGGACCAGCGTAAACTTTAGAGAAATGGCTAATCCAACTTGCTTCCGGCAGTTGCGACATGGATTGCACAGGGGATATGGCATTAGTTAAAGCTTTCCAAATTTGAGCCGTGTTATGGTCGCGGATGCTTTGCAGCATTAGTTCTCCGTCTCGTTGGAATAGTCTACTGCGATGGTGTCTTCGCCAATTTCTATATGAGGTTTTAACTTGAGTGAGAACTGTAAACCTGATGCTTAATGGGAGCTTCAAGGCCTCTCTTTTTTGGAACCGAAATTCAGTTTTTGTGATTTTCGCTTCCACATCAAAGACATGTGAGCCTGTAAAGGTCTGATTTTTACGCACCCTATTATCTGCAAAATGTTGTATGAGATCATAATAGGGGACAACAGTGGAGGATGTTTTTTCACGTGAGTGACAAAAGGCAGCTTGCAAGGAATTATTTAAGTCATTTAGTTTGTTTTCATTCCAGATTATACGATTTAACTGATTAGAAACAGTTATTTGACCCAAATTTGCCAATGTGTTACATTTAGTAGAAGGCACATTGGTCAACCAGTTAATAGTGAGCAAACGATGGTCACTATTTGGATTGGTTTCTAAGTTAAAGGAATGGATTTTCGAATACAACTTGTCATCCACATAGATATAATCAATTGTGGCTTTTGCAGCACCTTGTTGCCACGTATGAGCAGAATCACTAATGTCAAATTTACTCCCATTCATCATACAAAAGCCTCTGGAATGCATAAGTTGTTCCCACAATCTGCGTCTCGAATCTCCTATAACATAATTAGCAGAAAAACAGTGGAGATTGAGATCACCAGCAACAATTGTATACTGTATTTTTGGGATAAATACAATAAAGTCCAACATCGTGGAAACATCAACCAAAAACCTCTGATTGTCAATGCTCTTGGGACTCCAGTATAAGTTGACTATGGCGTACAAGGTTGACTCTATTGAGATAACAGTTAGTTGGGCAAAAGAATTTGGGGCGTAGGAAAAAAGTATACTAGTATTAGAACTTAATTTTGAGGCCGTCAAAAGACCAGCCATCGGACGCCCCTTTTTGCCTTGTAGTGCTGGTAAAAAGTGTATGGCATGATTGTCCCAAGAGGGAACGCTTGTAAGCCACGTTTCTTGTAATAGAGTCACATCGTAATTATTTAGAGTGTCTAGTGTGTTGTTTAGCAAATGACTAAAACCTCGAGTGTTCCAAGAGGCAAGGGTAATAGTACGTTCATTCTTAACCTTGTACGAGAGTTAACTTCTGGAGTCACAATTACAACAGCATTTAGAGGTCACATCATCTTTTGAGTATCCCTCTATAGAGTCTGAGCCCTTGTTAAGTTCGCTTATGGCTGAGTTGGTCCATGCTTCCTCCCTGAGGGATCCCTCAGAGGAGTTTGTTGGACCCAATAGAAGTATGAAACCCAAAGCTAGGAGTTGATCCTTCGCCTCCCATATAAGATTTCTGACAACTCTGGACGTCAGCCAAAGACACGCCGTACTTACTGAGTTATCATTAAAGAACTCTACCTGCGCTATATCTGAAGTTCTGATGTCCTGCAACAGTGGAATATCAGAAAACACCTGTAGGATACTGTGACGATTTAGCACATATTGTGGTTATAGTGCTGGACGACAACCCAGCACTAAGGCAATGTTTTTCTCCTTACCCACTTTTGTCTTCAGAATTGATTTAACAGGTGGATTACTGAAGGAGGTTGTTGTTGTAGAGCAAGGTAGATTGCCTGCAAGAGGGCGTAAAGATTTCAGCAAAGAAGCAATTTCAGCATCATGAATAGACAAGTAAGAGGGCGAGACTGCCACTTTCTTGGTGTTATCACACTAGAATGAGACCGAAGGTTTAGATCCAGGTCGCTGAATGGATGGAGTATCGGAGCTGAGTGGTGCAAGTGAGGGCCCTTTTAGTATCGATAACGAGGTAAATCTGCTCATATATGCATCAACTTCCTTCCTAATTTCTGAACGACAATTCGCCAGCACCTCCTGTTAGTGTTCAGTCGATGTACAAAATTGAGACGATCTTGGTTCTTTTAATGTGGAGCGCTTAGCGGTCAAAACCTCAGTTCTTTGCACTGGGGTTTGTTTGTCGCTGGGTTCAGCAGCCAGTGAGGGATGATGCACTTCCAAACTCACTTGTTGTTTTTCATAATTTTGGACTGCGTGGACCAAATTGTCCAATGGTGCATAAGAAACTGGAGGTACAGGATTTCCAGTTAAGGAGTCAAGTTTTAGTTTGCGCATTTGACTTAGTTGCGTATACTTTTTTGTAATAGCACAGGCCGTTTGCTGTCTGTGCTTGTTAGGGAGAGTAAGCATGTTAAAAAATTGCTTCGAACTTGTTGGTGCACCAACTTCAGTTTTCTTTACGTTTTTGGATTTTTTTTTTACCACCTCTGAATTTTTATTTTTTTGTTGGAAATTTTTCCCAGAGGAAAGAGCTTTAGATGGTAATTGAGGCGTAGTTTTGGAAAAAATGGTATATGGTTCTGGAATTGGAGCACTCACAGTCTCCCCACCTGCACCTTTTTCAGGAACAGGCGCAATCTCTCTGATGACCTGGCCAATATACGGGAGAGAGCACAATATGCCTGAATTGTCTATGGTGATGGGAGACAATTGCATTTCTGTTTGGGAGTGCTGATTGGATATTTCTAATGCATTCTGCGGTACTTTTACAGAGGGACTATTAGGAGCCATAATAGAAGTCATGGTGGCAGCGGACACCAGTTTGAGCGGATTTACACAATTATCAACTGGTACTGTTGACAGCACAATAGGCTCATTAGTCATCGGTCGTTGATGTGCCCAAGGTGTTTCTTGCTTGGCCTGCCAAGCCAAGACGGATAACAACTGAGCGCCCTGAACACCCACTTTAGTATTCAATGTGTTAAACAATGTGGTGATGGTTTGTAAGGTTAAATTCATTGCTCCCAAAGTTAGTTCAACTACTTTAGACACATTTTGTAATGGTTGGGGCTTTTCAGTTGGAGGGCATTTGCGAGGAGTAGGAAATAGAAAAGAGGAAGTTACATTAGATTTCGTATAACCTCCATTTGAAAACATTTTAGGTGAAAAGGAAAGATTACCAAGTGTTTCTTGTACCGTAAAGTCAGAACCAGGGGAGGGCAGGTCAATCACAACTACATCCCCCTGAGATTTTACTGAAGTGGAACTGGATTTAGTTTCGGAGATTTGGGCCATGGAATCCCCTCTTAAAACTGTGCTGTCAGACAAGGAGACATGTAAGGTGGAGCTACACCCCGCCTGATTCTGACTAATTATATTTGGGGGAGGCTGGGAAGTGTCTTTAGAGTTTTTCAAGGTAAAACTTTGAATTACACAGTCCGGATAAAAAAAGCGTATATCCTGGGTGCTTGCAGTTTGTTTCAGTGAGTTAGTTACAGGATGAACAATACGCTTTTTTAAAATGGGAAGCTTTGGAGGTTCTACTCTGACTGAACGCGGTGTTGAGACACATGGAACAGCCTTGGTTTGTGTTCCGCTGGAATTGGACAATACGCTTTGTAAGGGAGGCATTCCAGTGCAAAGTGTATATAGATTTCGTTTCATTTGGGCCAAAGGTTAATCAAGGGCCCGTAATCAGGACGTCCGTAAAAACTAGACTCTATAAATATCTAACACTCACAGTTTAGGAGCTCTCACAAGCTCTCTTTGTAGATGGAAAGGAGAGTGATGTTAATGAGGATTGACTGCTAGCTCGCGACGCTGCGGCGAAGCGGCAAAGTGGGACTTTCTCGGGACTTCGCCGGGGCGCGCGTGCGTTGCACGCGCAAGTTCTCTTATATAGGCACGCCCACAGGAGGGATAGCACAAAGCCTAACTATAAGAAAAGCAGTATAAGTATATATATATAATATGTATAGTTCGTATAGTTCGTATAAGTGAGTGAACACTGTTGTTTCCGAAGGCTTCACCTTGTGGATGTTGGAGTACTTCACAACAAAACGTAGTGATTCTGGTTCTTCACAGCAAGTAGCAGCGGTAGCAAGTAGCAGCGGCAAAGCTGGACTTTCTCGGGACTTCGCCGGTGCGCGCGCGCGGTGCGCGCGCAAGTTCTCTTATATAGGCACGCCCACAGGAGGGATAGCACAAAGCCTAAATATAAGAAAAGCAGTATAAGTATATATATATAATATGTATAGTTCGTATAGTTCGTATAAGTGAGTGAACACTGTTGTTTCCGAAGGCTTCACCTTGTGGATGTTGGAGTACTTCACAACAAAACGTAGCGATTCTGGTTCTTCACAGCAAGTAGCAGCGGTAGCAAGTAGCAGCGGCAAAGCGGGACTTTCTCAGGACTTCGCCGGTGCGCGCGCGCAGTACGCGCGCAAGTTCTCTTATATAGGCACGCCCACAGGAGGGATAGCACAAAGCCTTGTGGATGTTGGAGTACTTCACAACAAAACGTAGCGATTCTGGTTCTTCACAGCAAGTAGCAGCGGTAGCAAGTAGCAGCGGCAAAGCGGGACTTTCTCGGGACTTCGCCGGTGCGCGTTCAATACTTATGGTTATGCAGCATTTCCTGCACGGAAAGGATATTCTCACTCAGTTTGTCTTTCATGAAGGTCAGAATGTTAGACTTACAGCAAATGTCGAGAATGGAGAGATTGATTCTGTCAAGCTTCTGGCAAAGCCCTCGAGCTTCTGAAGCCAATCTAACTCTAAACCCTGGCGAACACCTCTAGAGTCGGTTGGGCGCTTTTTAACAGACCTGCGTAATGGGTGTTATAGATTTATATGACTTCTTTAGAAAAATTGAACTTCCAACTCTGTCATTAGAAGGGAAGAATAATATTGAAGCAAACATTGAGATCAGTGAGGTACTTAGTGCAATTAAACAGCTCAATAATGGGAAAACTCCAGGGCTGACGGATAAATACCTGAATTTTATAAATTTTTTGCAAATCAACTATCACTGTTCGTATGTGAACTGTTCAATCATTTTTATCAACTGGGTCACTGCGAAACAATGATGGAAGCCTTGATCACTCTCATCCCAAAGCCAGACAAAAATCCTAGACAATGCAGTAACTATAGACCAATATCGCTGTTGAATGTAGATTTAAAGATATTTTCTAAAATATGGGCTAATAGACTTAATGGATTCATAAGAGATTTGATTGATGAGTTGCAAGTAGGTTTTACATCAGGGAGGTTTTGTTATGAAAATATTAGAACGGTTTTGGATGTATTGGGAATGCAAGGCAAAGAGGTGTCAGATTTGGTACTAGCTTTTTTTGATGGAGAGAAAGCATTCAATACAGTGAACTGGAACTTTTTGGAATACACACTACAGAAAATGGGGTTTGGCCCAGTTTTCATAAAGGCGATGAATTGTTTACATTGGAAAATATCAGCAAAAGTGCAAGCTAATGGTGTCATATCAAACTCATTTGAATTGTCACAGGGAACAAGACAAGGGTGTCCATTGTTGCCATATTTATTTAACTTAGCTCTAGAACCACTGACAGCTTCGATTACCCAGAGTGGAACAATACATGAATACATGGAATTTGAATAGGAGATAAGGAATTAAAAATACTGGCATATACCATTGATATGACGGTACTTCTTTTGAACCCATCAGAGTGTGGTCCAGCTCTGACATTGATGTTTGAAGAAGTTGGGAAACTGTAAGGGCACAAAATTAATTGGAATATAACAGAGATTTTCCTTCTCTTGGCTGCATGTGATAAGAGCGTATTTGTCATACCTGTCAGCCCAATCAAACCCGGCATGTCAGCTCACACTCAGAGGACCTCTACTCAGATTACCTCTAAACAGTGGGTGTCCCCTGCCCACACAGCCCAGAGAACAGCCAGGCCGTTCTATACTCATTGGAGGCTGTTTGGGAAACTTCCTGGGAAACGTTTACGTTAAACTTCAAACGGTTACGTTAAATTTAATTTTTGCTGTAGCACAGCGCATTTCAAATGTTCATTCCCTACCTGCATTTGAACATTTCACTCCATTCTGCATACGCATTCTTTTTCAATTATGGTCCTTGTCACGTGACGTGGCATTCACGATTCTTGTCACGTGATATCATTCCGTGTAGTATGCAAGTATCACATGACAAGTTTTTAACTCAGAGCGTTCTGGGTTACGATGCTTCTGATCGTATCGTGTTTTCCTGCGTTCCGGAGCTTGGAGTTTCGTTAACTCAAACTCAAGCCTCACACCGCGTTCCTTAGTGGTGCTTCTTTCCGGTTTTTGTCAGCTGTTCTCGTTACGCTCAGAGCAGCCGGAGTTACCCCGCATTCTTCTGTGGTGCCTTGTCCCATCTGGTAAAATGTTCCAGTGCCACCCGGAGCAGCTGGAGTTCGGAGTTGGTCAGCAGCAACTCCAGTGCTAATATTGCTGCGTTCCCTTGCGGTGCCTCTCACCTACCTTTAGCTGTTTCAGTTCCTCTGTGCAAACAGCTGGGTTGTTCACTCAGCATTACCAAGGGCAAAGCGGATTCCGCTACTGTTTCCAGTCCGTTACCTTGTTTCGTTCTTGTTTGCTAAACTAGCCCATTACTCCTTCTACCTAAGGACTTCTACCAATTTCTGTTTCTGGCCATTCTTGGCTCACGGACTACACAACGGCAGTATCATTTGTACTTTACCTGGACCTTTAATCACCATCCCAACTCTCCTTGGTCTTCCCATCAGTATTCAGTGCACTGGACTTCATGGACGCTACCCTGTGTGCACCAACCCGAATCTAGTGTGGCCCTCGTTCCGTTCGGGTTAGTTCCCTTACTAACTCCCTTTCCCAATCGTCGTTTCTTGGAGTTCCTTGGATGTCATGGGTGACTGTCCTATTGAACAGGTTAGTGTACCTCAGTAAGACTAATAGTTGTATCCTACTTCTGGTTCAGTTCCTAAAGTCCTTCTTATTTTTCCTTCAACAGTTTGGTGGTTATTTTTCCTTTACAACGCCCTTTCCACTAATTACTCCCTTTGGCTGTCGAACTGATCTAGCCAGAGAGTGACATTAGTTGGAAGGTCTAATTTTGACGCACATCGCTCTACTCCGAGTCACCTACGACAACTCCATGTGTATCCTTTTGAATACTTACTTGTATCCTTTCATTGGTGTTCTAGTAGTATTCCCTGGTTTATTACAGTATTGGAATCATGGAATTGTAAGTGGTCACCGACTGGAGGGAAATACTTAGGAATACATGGTATTAGGGATCTAAAGAAGATTGTTCAGTTTAATGTAGATAGAATGATAGATAAACGTTTAATAATATACAAAAATGGGAGAGGTTAACTTTGAACGTATGGACAAATATAAATGCAATACAAATGGTCCTGTTGCCAAAAATGCTGTATGTGATACAATCGCTCCCTTTGCTAGTCCCCAAAAAGATTTTTCAGAAAATTGATAAAGTTTTCCAGAATATTTTGGGGGGGATTAGTAAACGTCCAAGGATCCCTGATACATATTATTCCGTAAAGTCCAGGAAGGGGGTTTTGGATAGCCGGACCTTTTTTCAAGTACTAAAGAGGTTTCCTCCTTAAGAAGGCATCACATTACTTTAACAATGGAGATACAGCGAGTGCATTATGGTTAAAACTGGAAAGGGATGTTTTTAAACCCTATGCTCTGGACATTTTATACACAATGGAAAAGCTATCAGGGGAAAAATATAAAATTAAAAATGACAGCTGCAAATAAGACAGCCTTTGTAACATGGTTTAAAGAGAATGAATTATCCATGTGGCTGCACTATGATGCTTCAATTTGGCATAATCCGGCCCTTCAAGTACAAAATAGAAGTCTACATTGGTATAGCTGGATAGCAAACGTATTTGAGGGTGAGCGACATTCTAAAGGAAGGCAGAATACTGGATTTTGAGGAACTGTAAAGAAGATTTAATCTGGGACGAAGAGAATTGAACCGTTATGTAGACCTAAGGTCACTGTTGACCCAGAGAATTGGTATGCTTGATAAAGCATTAGAATCTAGGCCAGAAATGTGTAAGCTATTTGATGTGTTGGAACACGGTGTGTCTACTTAAATGAATTGTATGCCTATAGAATCTGTTCATGTAGAATCCTGGACATAATTGAGAGAGGCATGGTCAGAAGATATACATTTAGAAATATCCGAGGAGGAGTGGGAAAGATTACTTAGAATTGGCCCAAGCAAAGATGTATACATGTTTGAGATTAATAAGACACCAAATTGTATGGTGACTTTATTGGACTCCGGCAAGAATGTATACATTCTAATTGATAGACAAAGATGTGTATTGGGGCTGTGGAAATGGTAGAGGAACATTGTTTCATTCTACTTCGGAGTTGTTCACGTTTGTTTACTTTTTGGAATCAGATTTTGGACAAAATAGATGTGAGCTTGAATATTGCCTTCCCTAGGTCAGCTGCACATGTGGTTTTATTGGTATGTAGTGGGAAATGCTCAATTGCAAAAGAATATGGTGGATGGATTAATACGGCTTTGGTGGTTGCTGTGAAGATCATCCTGAGAGTTTGGAAAACTAGGAAAAAGCCTACTACAGAAGACTAGATAGCAGGGATGCAGATATTATCAAAATATGAGAAAGTATTACAGTTAGATAAGGATCATGAAGACTTATATCTCACGTTATGGGGCCCTTTCAGTAATTTATATGAATGATTCTTTTTTATATATTTTCTTTTCTTTTAGTGTTGTGCTGTACTTGTGTCTGTTCATACTATGTCTGTCCATAGATTGAATTCTCAACAGATATAAGATGTGATTACTATTTAATATAATAGGACTGTGTTTTCTAAATGCTGTTATGATGGTTTTATAGTAAGTTCTATTACTCTATTGTATTGACAATGTAAACTTTAGTATTTTAATCTTTTGAAGTTGTGTGATGTTAATGATATTCGTTTATATTTGACGTATAATTTCTATAAATAAAAATATATTTTTTTAAAACATTGTTACAATTGGGACAATAAGTGTAAATACTTAGCTGGCCAGTCCTCACTTGGGAGGCTTGGAACTAAAACCCAAGTTACCCGCTTCTCTGAGAGGAAAAAGTTAAAATGGAGTGGATATTGAGAGGGGTGAGTCTATATGCTGAACCAAGGTGGACGATAGATCAACATAACAAACCTTGTCTAGAGGCCACTGAGGTCGCCTGACTCCATGCAAGACTCACTCACTCTCATGAAGTAAGGACCGAGATGAGGGATGAACTCAGTGTGCAAGAGTGGCGATGAGGAGGAGATGCAGCTGATCTTGCAATCCTCCAGCATTTAACTCCTATCCAAATCAAGGGCAATGCGTTCTTGGAATCAAGATAACGCAGCCCCTCATAGGTTCAAATACCATTCTTGCGCCTATCAGCATTAAGCGTGATATAAAAGCTCAATTTATTTTACTTAATGCCATTCTCTGGCCCAAGATTTTTTTTTAGTAAACACAGGCTAATAATGTGTTTCAAAGCACATTTTTCAAAAATATGTTGGATAAAAATCTATAGATTTAAAATAGAGTTCTCAAACAGAGCTTGTTAAATAGCGTAATATATCTACCCAACAGGTATTAGCCTATCTGATCTAAAACATTTGACCTTTTGACCAAATCGACCTTTTCTGAGTGGTCCAAATTGACCTTTTTGTTTTAGGTCAAATAGGTTAATATCTACTTACCTGAACATGAGGTGCAGGGTTGCGGGGGTGTCCCCCGCTCCTCATGTTCATGTAAGTAGGGCAAAAGGCAGTTGCAGGGGTCCCCCCCGCATCCTTAACAATGGAGGTCAATTTGGTCAAAAGGTCAAATGTTTTAGGTCAAATTGCCAAGGAGCCTGGAAATGCATTGAGAGCCGAATCAAAACCTTCACTAAGGGGATGTCCAGCCCCTGCAGGGGGCACTAGAGGGACAGCCTGCATAGCGGGCCACCCTTCTGACTGCCCTGTTCGGGGGCACTCCCACCTCGCCTCCTCCTTGGGAGGAAGGGGCGTCCCGGGCCCAGCCACATCCGACTGGTCTCTGGGGGCACATATAAGGAGGACTGCGCAGCCCAGCTTCTGTCTGCAGCCGCCGCCTTTAGGGACAGTTGAGACTCCTCATCAACAAGATTCAGTGGTTCAGAAGAATTATGTTTGACAGTTACCTTCAGAGGGGTATGTCTGCTACTCTGCAAAAAAGAAGTGACAAATCAGAGGCGTATGTCCACTGCTCTGCAAACGGGAAGTGACAAAGCAGAGGCGTATGTCCGCTACTCTGCAAACCGGAAGTGACAAGTGCCCCCGGGAACTTATGACAATGACAATGCCCACCTACGGGACTACCTTAGAAGTATAAGGATGCGAATTTACTTAGGGCTAGGACTGCCCCCGTATTGCTGTATGACTCCAATAAATGTGATCTTGTGTTTCCAAATATACACCAGTTGTACTCATTATTCTCGGGTATGTTTATCGATTGCATGCTTGTCTTATGCCCCCATGAAAGGTGTGGGCAATGGGGGAGGTCCGCTAAGTCGTGCAGACAAAAGTAAAATGTCTGTGGTGGCAGAAGAAAATGTGCACCTGGTAGATTTTTCCCAAGTGAGAAAAGGGGACATTAATTCTACACCAGGAGAAATGTATAGGAGTCATTCAGAGAATGACAAATACCATCAACATGACAGCCATCCAGGGACGTCATTTGGTGGTTGCCAGGGGTCGCAGCTGCAACCCCTGAGGTCTCCCTTGCTACCCTTAAAAAACAATGTAACTTTTCTTTTTTTATTTTAGATGTAAGCTCCTCGGCTGTGGCCAGTGCCATGTGGCTCTTTGTTTCTGGAGTTGCCCGCTTTCTTGTTCAGACTACTTAAAAAATACAGGGTGTACCAAAAGTGTAACACTTGAGCAGTGACCATAAACAAGAAAGACTATGAATAACAAATCATTTGTCTTTCTGGAATTCTATACAATAATTGCTAGACTCATTAAAGGTTTATTTCAGGCACACTTCAGGGGGTGAGTCACTGATTTAGTCTGTTCTTAAACACCTCAACTCAGCCTTTTAGCCTTCTGGGGTTGATAAATGAGTACCAACACAGGTTGCATGATATTGTATGTATATTTGTTCTATATAAAGCGTATATGCATAAGTGCTATATAATAACACATCATTATCATTTGGCCTTTGACGTCTGCTTGCATTCACAGTAATTTGGTAATATGGGCCTATAAACACTGATATTAACGATACATATGGTGATCCATTCTTGTATGAAATGTACATCACATTATAGTGATATCGTAACCATATTATTTGAAGTGTACTTAGTAATCCCATTGGCTGAAATACTCTCCGTCAAACTTCCAATATCACCCAATCAAACTGCTACCATACACCTGATTTACCGGCCACCTGGTCCCACTACCACCTTTACTGACCTTGCAGATAACACTAAACCCAAGTCCCAAATTATACTACTGGGGGACCTTAACCTGGGATTCCAAGATCCAAATGATCTTAAAGCCCTTGATGTTGCCAGCACCTTATCAGACCTTGGATTATCCCATCATATCCATGCACCTACACATATCAAAGGTAGAACCCTCAATTGGCTCTCTGATCTAAACTGTAGCATCAACTCGGTGCTGATCACACCTTGTATGTGGTCAGATCACCATAAATTCACCTTCTCAATCAAATCCTGCCACCAAAATCCAAAACAAAACATCGCCCCTTCTATCAGTACTAGAAACAAGAAGGACATTACTAAAGAGAAACTGCTCCCTCTTATCCTCCCCCTCCTCACCAAAGTATCTTCTTCCTGCTCAGACCCAACCGTTCTAGTAGACACCTTCAACCAAACTATCCAAAAAGCGCTAAACATCATGGCCCCACTAAAAATGCAGAAACCTAAACCCTGCGCTCATCTTAATTTGTGGTTCACACCACGAGAGTTCTACGCAAAGTAAAAAGAAATGCACAGGCATGTTGGGAAAACCTCCCTACTGACACCAACAAAAGTTCCCTTATTTGAGCTGCCTCTAATTACAAAAAAAGCCATATTTACTGCTAAAAAAGACTCATACAACAAGCACATCCTTCAGGCTGAATCTAACACTAGAGAGCTTTTTAAGATCTTAAAAGAACTTGAAGCTCCCATAGCCCCTCTTGACAATGGCAACTTCGACACCAGCTGGTGTACTAATATTCAAAAAGCGCTCCTTGACAAAGTATCCACTCTCCGGTGTAAAATCAATGCCAAAAAAGGCAGTCTTCTCCTAGACTCACTACCTAACCCCAACCTTAACAAGATACCACCATTGGCACACTCCTTTAAACCATTCCGCTTCACACCTCTTACAACGGTTGATGTGGAAAACAGTATCAAAATACTGAAACCATCGAACTACCAAGGCGATTCCTGCCCTGCACCTCTCATCAAGGAATCTGCCCGTGACCTTGCCCCTTTCATCACCGCCTTTATTAAGGCCTCCTTTAAATCTGGCATAGTCCCCGATAATCTCAAGGATGCGTGGGTTATCCCTCTTATAAAAAAACCTACCTTAGATCCCAACAACCCATACAATTACAGACCCATCACCATGGTACCTTTCTTACTGAAAATACTGGACCGTGCTGCATACCTCCAAATTCAGGAATACCTTGAAAGCAATAAACTCCTTGGCCTCCGACAATCTTGATTCCGTCCAAGGCACGGAACTGAAAGTGCCCTCATTGACATAAAGTCACAAATCGAAGACTTCAATGACAAGGGAAAACTGGCCCTCCTACTGCTGCTAGAGCTATCGCAGCATTCGATCTGGTCAACCCCCAAATTCTCTGCCTACACCTCAAAAATGCTGCCCACTTCTCTTATGAAGCTAACTCTTGGATCACTTCCTTTCTAGCGAACAGAACCATGTGGGTCTTTTCCCCCTCTGCTTCAGCTGAACCCTCTCCAGTTCTGTGCGGGGTCCCGTAAGGGTCTTGTGTCTCGCCCATAATATATAATGTCTTCACAAAGCAACTCTTTGATATTTTTGACTATCTGGGTGTCACCTATAAAAACTACGCTGATGACACCCGGATACTTGTCCCTCTCACTGGTGACTACGTGACCGACTCGAAAGCCCTCAACAATGCTTACATAGTCATCCAGGCTTGGATGGCGCATCATGGGCTCTGCTTAAATGATTAAAAGACTGAGTTACGCATCATAGGCTCTCATCATAGACTCAATAAACTGATTCCCGCCTTCAAATGATTTGTTATTGACGGCAATACCATTAAGGTATCTAACGATAAAAAAACTTTAGGTATCTACCTTGATTCAACTTTATCCCTGACGAGACAAACCAACGCTGTGGCCTCGGCCTCACCGTACACTAGCAAGCTTATCACTGCATGCAGACCCTTCCTCACGGCAGCCAACTGCATCATCTTAGCCCGAACCCTCATTATGGCCAAAATCGATTACTGTAATGCCCTCTACCTAGGGACTAGCCAAAGGAACAACAACAAACTGCAAGTAATACAGAATGATGCTATCAGAGCAGCTCTTAACATGCCCAGGAAATGTCACATATCTGACACCAGGCGCAGCTTACACTGGCGGGCTGTGGCCCACAGAATATCTCTCATTACCCTCGCCCTCACCCATAAGTGCCAATCCAACCTTGCCCCCGACTACTTAGGCAAACGATTCATCCCCCACTCCTCTTCTCGCACGCTCAGATCGGCCCAAACCCACACTTTAGCCCCACCAAGATTTAAGTTACAAAAAGCAGGCAGGACTAGCTTTCCAGTTCTCGCTGCTAGACTATGGAAAACACTTCCTAACTCACTTAGAGCTGATCCATCCTTCTACCCTTTCAACAGTAAGGGAACATTTGGCTCTTTGCTCAGGACCATGCTGCTACTTACTCCTAACTTGTAGCACCGCTTAATTCAATTGTACAATACCTGCATCCCTCTGTAAATGTGTCCTGTGTATGTAACTTTTATGTGCATCCCGCACGTCTGTATACCTGAATTTATGACTGTACTTGTTCGGCATTTGCCACCCTGTACTTTCTTTGTACTGTTTTCGTCTACTGTAACCATTTACCTTTAAGAAATGTGCCCAGGGGGGCGTGGCCTGGAGCGCGGACTATGCAGTCGCCTCCTGGATGGCCTCCGTGGGAAGCCCGCTGCATCTCAGCTTGTTAAGGTACCCAGGCAGCGTTTTCGGACCCAACTCGGTGAGGGGATGTGAGAAGGTCCGGAGCCCCGCCGCTGTGCTGCTGGGACCCAGATTCGCCGAGACAAAGATGATCGGGCCGCCTGCATCTCGCGGCCCCTCCGCCGCGTAATCCAAGATGGCGGACGGGACCCAGCGACGACAGCCGAGACGCGGCCTCGCCATCGGAGCTCCTCCTATGGACCCCTGAGCACTCCGGCGACCCAGCTGATATCCCGGGCGGCAGGAGACGAGGTAGGAGCTTCGGGCCCCGGGCCCCCTCTGCTTTCGCCCCTGTCCCGGACGCCCCCAGGAGGAGAAGACCTTGCAGCCGCCCCAAACACACCGGGGGCGCGCCACACCACGCAGCCGCGGTCCCCCCGGCTCTCGCCCTCCGCTACGCCCCGCCGCCTCCACCTTAGAAGAGGGGGCTGGGGCCAGAGAGTTCCCGAGGGCGAGCCTCGGACCAACTCTCCCTCCATCTGTGGGGGGACTGCGACACTTCGCCTCCAGACTCTGCACCCCTGCAGGAACAGATCTCCTGGCTCATGGTCCCGGTCAGCGGCGCCACGTTCTACTGCCCTCCTAACGGTGAAATAAACCCTCTACTGCCACCACTACCACCAGGAATCCGGCAGGCACCCGTGGCGATCTGGACCCGCGCCCTCCTCTCTGAGAGCCCAGCCTGAACTGGCGTGCTCCGGCACCTAAGCTGCTCCCGCTCGTCCCCCTGTTTGCTTCCTGGGGCGCCCCGGCCCACGCTCGCCATCCCCCCCGCCCAACTTGGTACCAGTGAGACCGGGACGACACTTCAATTCTCCTCCCCTTCGCACTGGAAGCCCCTGCGTGCAACCAAGACATCGGAACACTCATTCTAGCCCCCTGAGTGACTCAGGCTACCCTCAAGCCATCGCCACTATTGCGCATGAACTGCCTGTGGCCCTTGACCCACGCTTGCCAGGCCACACCATGTCTAGGCAACCGAAATCCACCAAGTCCTCAGACATAGCAACAATGCTAATGTCATCCGACAAAGCAAAGAAACTGGACACTCTTCCCCCCGCCTCACGAGAATCCCTGGACAACAAGGGACCGTTAGCAACTAAGGAGGACATCCGTGATTTCATGGCTGACATTAAAACCGAATTTCGATCATGTATGTCGGAGCTTACCGCCAAGTTGGAGAATACCGATAAAAGGGTCTCGGAGATGGAACAGAGAGTGGGAGAGATTGAGGATCGAGCCCAGGACCACGCCTCCTCCCTGACTGAGATCCAGCGCTCCGTGGGGCTTTTGCAGGACAAATGCGAAATCCTGGAGTATAAGCAGGAAAACTTGGAGAACAGAGCCCGGCGCAACAACCTCCGCATCCGAGGGGTTCCTATGTCAGTCCCAGACCAAGAGCTTGCCGGATACGTGGGCCTCTTCTTTCAATCTCTCCTCCCAGATATGGAGGATTCACTGCTGCTACTGGATCGCACTCACAGACTAAACCCCCGCCGTGGAGTTGAGTCAGACGGCCCACCTGATGTGATCATCAGGGTGCATTTCTTTACAACAAAGGAAGCCATATCAGCAATAAGTCGCTCTGAGAACGAAATCACCTTCCAAGGGATCCCTCTTCAGATTTACCAAGACCTATCTACGCTGACCCTCCAGAAAAGGCGAGCCCTTCGCCCACTAACCACCTTCCTTCAAGCCCAAAAGATTCGCTACAAATGGCTCTTTCCTACAGCCTTGCAATTCTCCTATAAGGGTACCATACGCAGGATCAATCATCTAGACGACGCTGGAAGTATATTGCAGCTGGTCCCTGCTAACTCCTCGCCCTCACAGGCCACCGAAGCGGCAACTGACTCGGACCTCATAGCCTCCCCTAGGTCCAAACAAAATACATGGTCGAGGGTTCCGAGATTTAGGAGGAGAAGATAACCTGGAACGACCTCGCAAGGGACCCTTCCGACCCCTATGACCCAGCTTAGCGATCCTGGCGCTGCGGAGCCAACCGCCACTCTTGAAAACACGGATGGATTTCATCCCCGATGCAGCGGGCCCCCCCCCACGGCCCATGCCCAGCTTCAAGGTACATTCCACCTATGAGTCCTTGGAGCAAATCACTCACATTTTCAGCCATGTTGGCTATTCTTTGTTTCACGGCCCCGTTGGCCAGGGGAGGGCCCAACCCCATAATGGGTCCCCCATCCCCAGTTAAATCTTGGACTTCCCGTTGGCGGTCCGAGCAAAAACCCCAGAAGCAGGATAACAGATGGTCACATCTCCCACGACATAATGGCTGATTCCCCAGTAGCTCCCCCCCTCCCACAAGCTTCATCAGCGACCCCAGGTCCCGCTCCGGAACAGCAAACCTGGAAGTTTGTCTCTCTAAACGTCAAGGGCCTGAACTCGCCGGCTAAACGCAAATCAATTCTACAAAAACTCCAGAATGAGGCCGCCGCCGTGGCCATGCTACAGGAAACTCACCTGCTACCGGCAGACTTCAGCCGCCTACACTCTCGCGACTTTCCAAAGCAACTCTTCGCATCCGGCAACTCCAAGCGAGGTGGCACTGCAATCCTGTTCCGGAGGGGGCTGAATCCCCAGATACTGGACACCATAAGCTGCCCGGAAGGACGCTACATAGCAGTGAAATGCCTGCTGGCGGGACAGCTGTTCTCCCTGGTCTCCGTATACGCGCCGAACCTGGGCCAAGCACCCTTCTATGATTCGCTAACCACAACTCTTTCTCCCTTTCTGGAGGGCCAGATAGTGATCGGTGGGGGCTTTAATGGGGTCCTGGACCCCGTAAAAGACAAATCGCACCCACCCTCCGCCGGAGACTTCACCACGGCCTTAGCCCTCCTGCGTTTGTTCAGGACTCTATGGGTGGTGGACTCATGGAGAGTGCTCCACCCATCTGAAAAAGACTTCTCCTTCTACTCTTATGTTCACCGGACATTCTCCAGGATAGATCTTCTTCTAATATCCCCGCAAATCTTCGCCTTCACTGAAGAGGTGACCATAGGCTCCAGAATCCTATCCGATCACGCCCCGGTCACCTTGGAAATCCGAGTTCAGGGTCCTCCTGATCTCCAGCGACGCAGATGGACACTATACGACCCCATCCTTAATGAGATGCCACTCAGAGACGCTATCGCAACCACGATCGACAACTTCTTTAAGGAAAACCCTAGCGGAGATACCTCCCTAGCTAACACCTGGGATGCAATGAAGGCAGTGGTGCGGGGAGAACTGATTGCCAAAGGGGCAGCCTATCATAGACATAAACAACAAATTCGTCAGGGCCTTGAAGAAGAACTGGAGAGGGCAGAAAAGATCCATAAGGAGAAGGGCTGGACCCCTAAAACGCAGCGAGCTCTCCGAATAGCAAAAAGAAAATTGAAGCCCACTATGCTGAACATACCGCCCATCAAATGACGAAAGCCAAACAGTTCTATTATGCCAAAAATAATAAAGCAAACAAACTACTGGTGGCTAAACTTGCTAAGATAAGAAGAAACAACACAATTGTGGGCCTACGGGACCAGCAGGGCAAGACGCAATACTCAGATCACGACAAGCTTCAAATTGCATCGGCCCACCTGACCCAGGTAATGGCCGCCCCGCCTCGGAAGGTCGAAGAACAGAGGGAATGCCTGCAAAGCGCGGCGCTCCCCCGACTGGAGAACGCAGCCCGGGACTCACTGGAAGCCCCAATCACCGGCGAGGAAGTCGATGAGGCGATAAAATCCCTCAAGTCTTGAGCCTCTGGCCCGGATGGCTACACGACGAAATTTTATAAAGTTTTCAAACCCCAACTCCTCCCACCCCTGGTACAGCTGTTTAATTCATTCAGAACCACGGGCACTATAACCCCGTCAATGCAAGAATCAATCACCGTCTTGCTGCCCAAACCTGGCGGCGACCCAAAGAATCCTGCGTCCTACAGACCGATTGCTCTGCTCAATATAGATGCCAACATATACTCCAAAATTCTAGCAACCCGCCTGTCCCGGATCCTACCAGAGATAATCGACGCCGACCAGAGTGGCTTCATCACACACCGCTCTACCGCTGATAACATTCGCAGAGCTTTGAACCTGGTGGAACTTGCCTCCTGAGACTCCCGAGAGCTGGTGCTTCTGGCCCTGGACGCAGTTAAGGCCTTTGACAAAGTGGACTGGAACTTCATGAGGCTTACTCTCGAGGCCTTTGGCTTTGGTCCAGAGTTCTGCGCCATGACTTTGGCTAACTATTCTGCGCCCAAAACCTTTCTCAGAGTCAATGGCATCCTTTCTCCCCCTATTGGCCTGACCTGTGGAACCAGACGGGGCTGCCCGCTATCGCCACTGCTTTTTGCATTAATCATGGAACCATTCGCCCAACGGATCAGGCGAAACCCGGAAATCAAGGGCTTCCAATCGAACACAACACACCATAAACTGGCCCTATATGCAGACGACGTCTTACTAACCATCACAGAACCTCGCACTTCCTTCCCTCAGGCCCTAGCTGATATAGAGAGCTATGGAAGGGTCACCGGCTTTGCCATCAACTTCCGGAAATCAGCTGCCATGGGGGTGGCCCTTTCCCGAGAGGTTCGGGAGGCTCTGGCCCCGCTATGCCCGATACAATGGACAATTAAGAGCATCAGTTATCTGGGGGTCCAGATCCCAGCTGACCCGGGGGAAGTCTACCGGGCAAACTTTCCCCCACTGTTCACGGACCTCGTGGCGGACTTAAAACGGTGGACGGCGCAAGAAATCTCACTGATGGGTCGTATCACGGCCTGTAAAATGAACTTGCTACCAAGGTTCCTATATGCTTGCTCTTCGCTCCCAGTACCGATCCCGGCACCGGCCCTTCAAAATCTACAAAAGGAAATGTCACGGTTCATTTGGAAAGGGAGGAAGCCCAAAATCCCTAGGACCACGATGCTGGGCAATGCTAGACTGGGTGGCCTCGGAGTTCCAGACCTACAAAAATATCAGATGGCGGCCCAACTCGCCTGTATCCGAACATGGCAGATACTTACCAACCGCCCGAGATGGGTGGACCTTGAACAGGCGCAACTGCCGCTCCCGCTACGTTTTCTCCCACATATCAATCCCTCCGAGCGCTGCCAGTGGCAGAACCTCCTGAGGTCCACCAAACACACTGTGGCTACCTGGGATAAAGCGCTGAAACAAAAGAAAATCCCAGTGGGACTCAGCCCCTCCTCACCGGTGTTCCTGAACCCGGCCTTTACACCTGGCTGGGCCACCCGGAACTTCAGATCCTGGATAGCGGGAGGCCTGGAGACCCTGGGGCAACTTTTCGAAGGGGGACAGCCCTGCACCTTTAGGCGATGTAAAGAACTCTTCCAACTTCAGGAGCAGGACAGATTCACGTACATTCAGCTGCGCCACTGGTGCTCCCATCCACAGACCCGCCAAGCTGCCACCCGCCCCCCCACGGCCATTGAACTGACTCTAAATGATCTCCCAACTAGGGGGAGCATCTCCACCCTATACAAACGCCTCCAAATTGACTTCCTAATCTCTAAAACCCGGTATATGGCCCAATGGGAGGCAGACCTGGGCCGCCCAGTCGAAGACCAGCTGTGGGTTGACATTTGGTCGCGGGCTCATACTTCTTCATCTTGATTACGAACAGAGAAGGCGCCTATAAAATCCTCCGATGGTATTATTCTCCCCTAAGACTACACCATATGAACCCCACACTCAACCCGAACTGTTGGAGGCAATGCGGCCAAGTAGGGACTTTCTTTCATGTGTGGTGGTCCTGCCCGAGGGCCCAAGCCTTTTGGAAACAATGCCTAGCAACAATCACAGACATCACTCAGGTGCGACTTCCCCTGGAGCCCGAGCCCATCCTCCTGGGAGCCCCAGTCCCCGGAATCTACCCCAGATCTGGCCATATGGCCAAACTGCTATCCCAATGCCTATTGGCGGGCAGAAACGTAATAGCTCGCACTTGGAAAACAGCAGAAGGACCATTAATGCCTTTTTGGTGGGTAAAAATCTGGGACATCTTAATCGCAGAGAAGGTGACGGCTGCCGGGGCAGGCCGCCTACATCGCTTCGAAAACATTTGGGGCCCAATCTAAGACTTTGATCGGAATTATCCAGCCCTGACATACAAGCCCCAACTAGCCAGGAGGACTTTACGGGACGATAACTCCCAGCGGCGACAGGAAGAAGAAGAATGTTAAGACACGGGGGAGGGGAGGGGAGAACAATCTACTGTGCCTCCTTTATGCCATTTATCGTGAATGATCATTTTGTATTGCCTGATCCTGCCTGTTTAAAATAAATATTTATAAAAAAAAAAAAAGAAATGTGCCCAGATGCCTTTGGGCCATGTAGCACAATACAAATAAATAAATACAATACAATGGTATGTGATGCCACTTCCTGTTTTGTCAAGGGGGGAAAGGTCGTGTTCCATCGCTTCCTGTGATGTCACTTCGGGGGGCTCACTTTACATCACTTCCTGTGATGTCATCAGATGTCAAGGATCGTGTGATGTCACTTCAGCTTCCCCTGGCATTTTGGTGAAATTACGTCCCTGCTGGCATCCCATGGACGCTTGCTGTGAACATATATCTTGAAGTGTCTCGGATATTCCAGCGTGTTTGCAATGGTGTCTTCCTGGCCTTTCTAATTTAGACAGTTGGACGTGCTCGTGCCAGCCCTGCATGTTTAGTGGGGTGGCTCCGTGAAATGTATGAATATGTGCTCCTTCCTCCACACCCTCCTTCCCTCCCCCACCCTCCGCTGGGGTGCAGCGCCCTGGGGCCACAAGGCCGCGGATTCCTAGCACTTGTTTACAGAATACGCAATGCATGTTTTCTGTTAGGCTGCCGTTCTACTTGCTGTAACTTGGTGTCCCCAGCCAGACGTCACTGTTGTAGAGAAAACGTGCAAATAACAAAGATAAAAACAATACATCCGGGCCCCTATCTGGGCGGCCGCAGGCCTTTATTGTTTTTTTTTTTTTATTACTTAGTAAACTTTCCTGGGGCATTGAATCACCGCTACACCCTCAAACGGTTGCATTCGTTTTTCCGGTGTATTTCCTATAGCGCTTCTTCCCTCGCTGTCTCGCGCTGTGTCTTGGCGATGTCGCTAAGTCATCACTCTCTCTCTTTGGCACATTATGTTCTCCCTCCTCTAGTGCTGAATGTTCAGCGTAAAGAAGTAAGATCCCACGTCCTCTCTCTCTCTCTCTCTCGCTCTCTCTCTCTCTCTTTCAGCAGCCCAGAGACAGGCTCGGGAGTTGGAGAGGAGCTTGTGGGTGCCTGCTGCCCCCCAACCCCAGGTTTGCATTCCGCTTTGGAGACAGCCTGTCTCGGCCGCTGCAGCGTGCGCTGTTTCATCGCCCCCTGACCCCCCGCAGAGCCATTATAGACGATGCATAAAAACAAAAGCGCAGGACAGACAAACCCTAAGAAAACACAAGCACAGGCCTCGCATATGCAGCGGCTCCCGGCTCCCCTCGCCGTGCAAGATAAAGGGCTCATTTCAAACGATTATTGTAATGGCTCGTTAGGGGTAAGCAGGTGCCACATTATCGCTATGATTTCAATGACCACATCACAAAGGTGTGAGCATCTTTCAAGTCCCCATTGGGATGACACTGGTGGCGGGTAGAATCCGAAAGCATTAAAACAGATAGCGAAAGCGAAAATGTGCGACCTCTTTGCCACAGATGGTGCTAAGGCAAGTTCCTGTTTGAAAACAAGCACCCGTTTATGCAAGCAAAGGACCCGCGCTTGACATTACTGCTGATAATCATAATAATGTGTGTTCTTATATAGCGCTAAATGACAGATTTTTCCAGCTTCAATGCACCACAATAGCAGGTGTCACTATTACCGGAAGTTTAGTGATACTCAGTGAATTAGTGCAAACACAAACTAATAAAATCAATTACGATCTAAACTGAAAACGTACTCCCGGGAACATACTTGAGTACTTTTATGAACATTTAAAACAATCTTTACTGCACACACACGATTTAAAAGAAAACTATTCGGGCGGGTAAACATGCTGAAATGAATGGCAAATTATCCTCATACAGCCTGCCTCCTAGATTTCGACCATTGCATGACTAGAACCACCTCCTCTTAAACCCCACTAGAACCAAAATCATGGTGTGCAGCAACACTGAGCTTCTACCTTGTCCACTTCCTTGGCCCCCCCTTTCATGAGCCAACCCCCCGCCCCCTCCGTCACAGTAAAAAAACTTGGATGCACTATGGACTCTGGCCTAACCCTCTCCCGACAGGTCAACAATGTATCTAAATACTGTCACTACCATCTCAAAGTTCTCAGGCGCATCTTCCCTTACCTCTCCTTACTGAACAGACTTGCTGCTGTTATGTCTATTGTAATATCGAGACTGGACTATTCCAAATCCCTTTAGCTAGGAGTCCCGGCATACCAGCTTAATAAACTCCGAAGCGCAAAACGCTGCTGCTAAACTGCTCCTCGCCCTGGGTCCAAGAGACCACATCTCTCCAGCTCTCAGAACCCTCCACTGACTCTCAGTCGGACGAAGGGCCACTTTCAAGACCATGTGCATCACTCATCGTGCAGTGCACAAGACCGGCCCACTATTCCTGCAAGGTAAGTTAAAACCTTACCTCCCACCCAGCACCCTAACATCAAGCTCTGCCCTCCTTTTAGTGATCTGAACCACCAACTCCGTCAGGATTGGAGGATCCTCTTTCTCAGCATTGGGCCGGACTCTGTGCAAATTTGCTTCCACCACAAATCCGACACACCCAAGACTAGATGACATTCCGCAAACTACTAAAAACATGGCTCTTTCCATAACACCAACAACAACCTTAAAGATGCGTCTGAACTCTTAACAACCCAATGACTATGTACACAATAGGACTCCCAACCTTGTCTTTTATGAATACGCCCACTGATTCGGCTATAGACAATGGTATATGAAGACTGAACAATGAACTTTAGATCCTACCCACAGGATAGAATGGATGGATTCACTAGATGAATGGAATGGATGGAACGGATGGATGTATGGAACAGATGGATAGAATGGATGGAAGGGATGGATGGATGGAAAGGATGGAATAAATGGAATGGATGGACACGTGCAATGAATGGATGGAATATTTGACATGGATGCATGTGGAATGAATGGAAGGTATGTATATGGAATGGATGTAATGTACGAAACAGATAGAATGGATGAAATTAATAGAATGGATGGATGGAATAGATGGATAGATGGAGTGGATGGATCGAATAGATGAAAAAGATGGAATGAATGCAAGAGATGGATGCATGTAGAACGAATGGATGGAATGAATGGTATGTATGCATGTGGAATGAATGGAAGGTATGTATATGGAATTGATTAATGCAATCGATGCAATGGATAGAATATATGTATATGGAATTGATGGATGGAATGGATGGAAAGGACACAATGGATGGAATGGATGGATGAAATGGATGGATGGAATGGATGGAACGGATGAAATGGATGGAACGGATGAAATGGACAGAATGGATAGTATAGATAGAATGGATAGGATGGATAGGATGGATCGAATGGATAGGATGAATTGGAATGGATAGATGGATGAATGGATGGACTGAATTGGCGCAACAGATGAAATGGATGCAACAGATGAAATGGACAGATCGGGTGAAATTAATGGAATGGATTAAATGGATAGTATGGATAGAATGTATAGAATGGATAGGATGAAAGGATGGAATGGATGGAACGGATGAAATGGATGGAACGGATTAAAAGGATTAAACGGATGGAATAGATGAAATAGATTAAATGGATGAAATATATTGAATGATAGTATGGATAGAATGGATAGGATGGATAGGATTAATGGATGGAATGGAATGGATGGAATGGATGGATGGAATGGATGGAATCGATCAAATGGATGGAACGGATAAAATGGACACATCGGATGAAATGGATGTAATAGATGAAATGGATAGAATGAATAGAATGGATAGGATGGATAGAATGGATAGGATGAATGGATGGAATGGATGGATGGAATGGATTGAATGGATGGAATATATGTATATGGAATTCATGGATGGATGGAACAGATGGAGGGAACGGACTGGATAGAATGGATGGAAATAGATAGATGAAATGGATGGATGGATGGAATAGATGGACGAAATGGATGGATGAAATGGATGGATGGAATTGATGGAATCGATGAAACAGATGTCAATGGGTGGTATGGATGAAATGGACTAGATGGATGGAATGGATGGAATGAATGGAATGGATGGATGGAATGGAGGGATGGAATCGGTAGAATGGATGAAATGGATGGAATGGATGAAATGGGTGGTAGGGATGAAATGGACGAGATGGATAGAATGTATGGATGGAATGGATGAAACGGATCTAATGGATGAAATTGACAGAATGGATGAACTGGAGAGAATGGATGAACTGGATAGAATGGATGAACTGGATGAAATGGATAGAATGAAGGAAATAGATGCAACAGATGAGATGGAATGGATGGATGAATGGAATGGATGGAAGGAATGTATGGAAGGAATGTATGGAAAGGATGGAAAGGATCGAATGGATGGATGCATGTGGTATGAATGGATGGAATGGATGGCATGATGCTTGCGGAATGAATGGAATGTATATATATATGGAATTGTTGCATGGAATTGATGTATGGAATGGATGGAATGGACAGAATGAATGGAATTGATGGAATAGATGGATGGAATGGATGGACGGAATTAATAGAATGGAAGTGATGGAATTGATGGAAGTGATGGAAGGCATCGGATGGCTGGAATGAATGGATGGAATGAATGGATGAAGAAATGGAAGAAATAGATGGATGCAAACGGATAAATGGAATGAATGGATGGCAAAATAGAAGAAATTCATTGACGCATTAATGGAATGGCTGGTTGATGGAAGGAATGGATGAAGAAATGGAAGCAATGGATGGATGCAGTGATGGAATGGATGGATGGAATGGATGGAATTACCCTACCCTCTAGTGCTGTTCTTGTATATCTCTATGTCCCATCCTATTGCTCTAAGCCCTGCCCCCTCTCACTGTGTGTCCGTGTGTCTCTGTGCTCCCTGCCATCCTGTTCCTGTGATGTTGCTATGTATCCAATGTATTACCCAACCCTCTCGTCACCATGTGTGCCCACCATACCCATGTCACTCTGCACTCTGTTTTCTTGTCCCCCATGCTGTTGCTACATATCCTTATGCCCCCTCCTGTCACCATAAGACCAACCCACTGTCACTGTGTGTCCGTGTGTCGATGTGTTCCCTGACATCCTGGTCACGTGCCTGGTCTTGGGCACTTCAAAGATGAACCATCACATCATATCACATCACTATGCCTACTCTCTACTATACACCATCACACAACTAGAACACAGCTATACCCCTGATAAAATTCGGCCTAGCTGTTCACATACGAACACTACCCCATGAACACCTCATCACCCTAATAAAACACAGCGATCCCATGACACTCCGGCCTAGCTACTCACATAAACGTACTTCAGGCCTAACGCAGCCAAACCCAGTCTGGATATCCACCCACCAGACTGAAAACACATACAACGAATATCTTCAACACCACACCTAACACCAGGATGCAGCTACCAATTACATCAGCTGCACACATAACTGGTGCACTCACGCACGCTATGACACCATCTCCCTCTAGTGACCTGAACTGCTGTTCCTTAGGGCGTTCAACCTACCAGCGCTTTGAGGTACCAATGATATATAGATCACTATATAAATGGCAAGTAACATAACATTACATGCATATTATTACGTTTTACTTATAATTAAAATAGTTGCTTCAGGGCTCTGGGGCGTCTTGTTTATTTCACCCATGTTCCATCAATCACGGTTTGGAAAATATTCGAGAAAACGGGTAGAGATTGAGCAGCGACAAAGCAACATCATCATCCACTGGTATCTCTGGATGAATGTTTGAATTCAACACATGAAAACATTGTTTCTAATTCAGAATTAATTTCTATTAATTTAAACAAGAATCAACTGAAACCAGCGTTTTTGTATTGGTGATTAATAAATGTCTTGTGCACCAGGAACCAACACTCGCCCGTTCGGCCCTCTCTTTGTGTAACGAGTGTCAGTAACCTAAGTTTGTTTATAATATGATATTCATTAATATTGTTTGTATATCGCCTATAGATTTGAGTGTCAATTCTCAGGAAGCAAGTTGATTGACAAAGTGAAACAGTCATGTGTTTTCATGGTTTGTGCAGGGGCCCAGGGCCTGCAAGGAAGACCAAACACACAATTCCTTTGGACATGTTCAGGCTGCATTTAATCCAAACCACAATCCAACAAGTATAAAAACGTTCACATCAAGAAATTCAATTAATTTATTGCCCTTATTTACACACCCAGCCTCCTGGGGCTCCTACCAGTCAAAGACACGTGGGTGCTTGCCGGTCTGACCACCCCACCGGCCGACCCTGGGCACTAGAGTCCCAGAGAAGTCTAAGAATGACTTAGTTAACACTAAATTCCTTGGAAAGTCATTTCTGGTTCACTACCTAGATGATCTCATACCTAACAAGCTTGCACACAGCGCACCCAGGTATTATTAATAACTGCATTAGCTAGCAAAGGACACAAAGAATCCAGACACAAACTACACTTATGTATGGTGAAAGTTCACTACTTAGGACATGACTAGTTAGGCAATAGATTCATGGCAGGCTCCTGAACAGAACCTATTCTGAAGGTTGCACTCAGATACCTGAGTGTTCGTAGCGCTATATAAATGCTACATTATTATTATTATTATTATTATTATTACCCAACCCCCAGACCATGACACAGAGGAGATCATATTGGGGATAACAGGAAACTGTAGGCGATGGATATTAGGTTATAGACAAATAGTGAAATCCCTACGAAAAATACTAAGGTTAATACTCCAGAATCCCTACAATGAACCCGAGGAGCAGAAGAGCCATTTAACAAGATCAAAAGAGCGCTATCATATGCACCAGCATTAGGGTTACCAGATTACAAGAAGAAATTCACACTGTCATGAAATGAATAGATTTGCAGATTTGCATTAACCCTCCTCACACAGGCACATGGGCACAACTGGCAATTGCGTATTATAGTACAGCCTTAGATCCACTTGTGGCAGGGCTTTCCCAAGTTTTGGATCTGTAGCAGCAACCAGGATAATAGTACAGACATTTGAGAATATTTTACTAGGGTCAACTTTAGATGTAGCAGTTCCTCAAAACATAGTTGCCCTGTTAGTGAAATCGAAAACACAGCACATGCCCTGTCACAATCCAATAAATATGAGATGTTATTGTTATAATCAATGAACATTACTCTGACTTGTTGCCCAGGGTTCTATGTGAAAATATCCTCAGGTAAATGTAGTCATGTAAAAATGTAGACAGCAAAACATTGTTTTAAAAAATTTAGTCATTCAATACAATTAATGCTGAATGTGAAAATGTTGCCAGTAATAAGGTCGCCAAAAAAGCTATTTGAAGTACACAAAGTACAAGGCTGTAACCTCAAAAATGACCCAAACCTTTAATAAAACCTCTGCAATCATACTAACTCCATTCCTAAACCTCCCCCTAACTCGAATTACTACCCCGAACTCTTACAGAATATTAACCCTTCAGCGTGCTAAAGCATTTTATTTGCATGTCACTTAATACAAAATCAATGAAAAAAACAGTGAACCTAACTCTGACCCAATCATCAGCTTGCCCCAAATGACATAACCCTTGCTCTAACCCAAAAACTTGCACTAATCCTAACCTTAGCCTGAGCCTAAATGTGACTCTAATACTTACCCTAATGCTTACTTTGCTCTAACATTACTAGGTTTATCCTAACCCTTATCCTACATCAACATCACCAGCCTCCCCCACCATCCCTATCCCTTTCTTTAAGACTTAGCCAAAGCATTACTCTATTACCCATAGCCTTGCCATAACCAGTACTCTAACACTTACCCTGACACTTAAGATACCCTAACGATTAACCCAACCCCAACATCACCAACCCTGCAGCTATCACTCTGACCCTAACTCTTACCCTAATTCTAAACAATATCTCTACTCTAACCGTAACCTTACTCTAACCTCTATACTAACCCTAACCCAGGCAATCACAAGCCCACAAAATCCTCCTTAAACCACCTGTCGTACTGGTAGTTAGGCATGTGAGTGAGCTTGTGCCTGCCTGCGTGTGGTCTCTTGTCACCTATGATAACCTGCCTGGCCAACACACAGAGTACAAAAGTCAATACCACAATAAACACACAACACAAGTTATAAAACACAAATATGATGACAAAAGACAACTTTGGGGTTTGTGCTCAGTTTTTGGGGTTTGTGCAGTTTAAGGTTTAATATCATCCTTATTTTTGTTGTTCAACTTTCCAGTCACACGGTTGAGAGACTTTTCTTCTGTCATATACATGTGATGGTGACCTGGCTACTTTTTGCTTGGCAACTTTTTCACGGCAGAGAAATGTTCACCACAACCTTTTCACTGACTTCATTTTTTCTGGCAACATTCTCACTGGATACCATTGGCCATTAATTAATCCAGCATCCCTACTACCAGCTCCATGCCCATGATGGTGAACCACATGACTGTGTAGCCATTACTTACAAACCTTTACAACCAAAATTGGACCTTTTCGACACACTAATTAAAAACATTTTGAGGAACAGATCTTGCTAGAGAGACAAGAACAGCCAATTAGTAGTTGGGTATGCTATATGTTCCTTAGTAGAATTCATATACATTAGTAGATTGCTCAGTGTCACTTCAGCCCAAGTAGCCATGTTAGTAGCACTGATATGAGAATGCAAACTAGCTGAGAAACAAATAGCCATTGGTCCTCTTGACGAACCCGACGCTAAACCATGGTGCTATTAGCACCATGGTCCATGCCGGGGTCCGCCATGGTGAATGGCGGAATTACCGCCCCATTCCAAGGTTGGCGGGGCGGTAATTCCCCATCCACCATGGGCCCTTCCCCATTCCCATTTTTGCCCCATAGGGCTCAATGGGAATGGGGAAGGCGCTAAGTACGGTGCCGCAAATTGCGGCACTGTACTTAGCACCAAGGTCCCTTTGCGGCACCCTACTTTAATGCCTGCTAAAAGCAGGCGTTAAGGTCGGGTCCCGTAAATGGAACTCGTAATGAGGCGTTAAGGGTTTAACAGCGCCGACACCTTTTACGGCGCCGTTAAACCCTTAACGCCAGGGTCCTAATGGGGCCCAATATATCCACAGATTCTCAGTAGGACTTTGGTGTGCCACACGAATTTGGTCAGTTGTAGAAGCAGAGCGGGTTCTTGACATCATCTGGTTCACCAATTAAAAATCATGACTATGTAGCATTTGGAAGCCCATATGTTGTCTAAACCAAAATCCATAATTAAAGTGTGCAGCACACCAGTTTATGATAAGGTTTCTCACAAAAATGCATTATTAAACACGGTTACTAATCAGGTGTCCATTTCCAAATCTCAGGCAGAACATGTTTTCAGACTAGAGTGTGATGCAAGCTCTTCCATTTAACAAACAAGAGGAATTAGCACACATTCAAGATGTTGGTCCAGAAATAGAAAATAACTCACAGTCTAGGAAAGGTTGTCACTTACACAAAGACACTATTTGGAGGGTTGAACATGGTCTCTAAGTCACCCCGAAGATCCTTTTGTCCTACCTCACTCACATTTATCATGGGCTCAACAATGTAGGAAATGGGATTTGATTGCAACCCTCAACCAAGGTTAGTATGTTCCAGACTTTTCTGGGATGGCACATGCTTATTGTTGACATTGGGCCTCATTACGACCCTGGCGGTAAGGGGTTAACGCCAGCGTTAGCTGCGCCGACCCCTTACCGCCAATTACGAGGTCCCTTAGCGCCATGGCGCTTTTAACACCTGCTTTTAGCAGGTGTTAAAATCCATGGCGCTAAGGGACCATGGAGTTAATTACGCCACCGTAATTTACGGTGGCGTAATTAACGCCTTCCCCACTCCCATTATGCCCTATGGGGCAAAAATGGGAATGGGGAAGGGTAAATGGGGATTGGGGACTTACCGCCCCGCCGACCTCGGAATGGGGCGGTAAGTCCGCCAACCACCATGGCGTAAACGTAGTTTACGCCATGGTGGTAAAGTCACGGCCCAGGCGGTAACTTACCGCCTGGGTCGTAATGAGGCCCATTGTGTCATATAACAGCGAAACAATGTTGGGAAAACTGTTCAGGCAATACTGGGAGTGCACAAGTGGCCCTAAGGACCTTTTTTGAATCTTGAGGTTGATTTTGTAAAGCTTTCAAAGTGCAACAATTTTTTGTATATTCTCGTATCAGCAGATACTTTTTCTAAGTGGGTGGAAGCCTTTCCATATAGAAGGGAAGACAATGTTACAGTAGCAGAAATCTTGAGGTACTTTGTACCAAGATTTGGAATATCAGTCAGCATAATCAGTGATAGAGGGACACATTTTACTGGCAGACAATAAGGGGACTCTGCACTGCCCTGAAGATCCAGCAGAGGCCCCACTGCCCACAAAAACCACAATGTTCAAGGGCAGCGATGAGACGAAATGGAGTCTTGAAGAATCGCTTGGCAAAGCTCTGTTCATAAAGAGAGACTGTCTCTCTCCGCCCCTCCCTCTCTCTGTCTCTCTCCTTGTTACAGGAACTGCTGTCAAGATCAGCTAGGTAGCCACATTCACACTGTAAAACGAGTGTTCATGTACACCAGAAAATGGGGAGCAAACGGTTGGTGAATAGAGTGATAGCTGGGCCTTGCGATACTGAATCATATTTGTCACTGGCAGAAGTGAGTGCACCTCCAGAGACTATTGAGAACAACAAAAAGGATGAATTTGACCAACTCTATCATAACGTCAGATATGGAATCTTGGCCTTGGTATCTTAGGCGTTATGCTACGTCCTTGCAGGGACGGTCTCACAACCAGGGGGGTACATGGAAATGCCGGGCAGAGATACATCTGTGATTCATCCCTATACCTGCCATGCACTCCCTGTGAGTTCAGGACAATGGTAAAACCTTAGAAGCAACTGTACCCTGTAAAGAAATATATATAATAGATGCGGCCTGTGCACAGCAGTTCGAAAATATATGTGCAAACGAAATGTGCAATGTTTTGCAGCCACTTAAAACTCTGACATTTCAAGTACCAGAAAATAACCTGCATATTTGTTTAAATGGGTGAACTGCTTAATCTGAGGGGATAGAACAGCAGTTTCAAGAAAGAAAAACAATATTTTATGATGCTGTGGTTTCTGGGGAAAATGTAAATTCAAGGGAAACAGGAAAAGGCACATTAAAAGCTGCAAATGTAACTGAAACCAACTTCAAATGGAGCCAGCACTAAATTCCGACATATGGGAATCCTTTCAACTGACAAAGAACCCACAACCCCAGCATACAGTATTGGAGGACAGATAAGTTGCCTTATCAAGCTAATAAACTCTTTGATGCCTGCCCACATCAGATAAGGATCCTCCTGCATACAGGCGAAGGAAGGCCTCGCTATAAGGTTTAAGTGTTGGGTTGTATTACTTGTCTTGTGTGTATTTTAGGGGTGAACATTGAAAAAAAGAATTCAAATTCAGATGAATCAGGGATCTTGCTCAGTTCAAATCTAGTACCACCATCTCACAGCCTTCCTGAATGAAAGAATGTAACATGTGACAGCACTACAGGTCTGCAAACATCTCAAGAGGAGACAGAATGAAAACCTAAAATCACAAATATTCAAATTACAAAGGCTCTTATCTTCAGCCAGGCCCTGGGCCTAAAGACCATAGTGAACAAAAGATTTCCTGTCCTGACTCAAGAGAAAATAAATACCATATTCCTAGTATTTGTTTCTAGGAAGAAGAACTGTAATAGTAATGCCCTATTTTTTGTATAAAGGAACATGGCCTTTAAATGTACTTTGAATTGCTTATATTCCCTGTATCTCTGGAACCAAACCTTTTAGCGAACTCATTTAGGTGCTTATAATGAGTTTATTCCCCTTGTTAGGTAGCGTGTCATGCAGGTGGATGGGAAACAGAATAACTGTGTACACCAAATAATCAGACGAACTCAGGAAGACGGCAAAGTTTTTTTACTGTTTTAATATCAATTGTCTAAAACAGTGAGTTACAACGGACATCAACGGACATCACACAGCATTCTCTCAAAGCATTTAATAAAAAACAAGCCATTTATAGTAAAAACTTGTCCTACGTGATGTCATACTATGTGGCAAATAAGAAAAACCTATGTGGGTTGTGGTTGGCTCAAGGGGAACATCTACGTATATTTTCTATAAGGGATCGGGTTGTGATTGGGTCTCTACAGTCAGGTGGACAACTCATGCCCACCCCTAGTCATCTTAATCAGTTATTAGAAACATGGTACTCTATTGGTTCCCTTTGTTATATGGCCCTCTACAATTGGATGGCACACTGGTGCCCTTCTGGAACCTTCGATTCACAAGCAGCACATAAGCTCAGACCCAGGGGACAGGAGGTAGACTGGACTGTACCTCCCCACCCAATTAGCCCACCATCTCTCATCACCCATGCCTTCTGCCATGAAGATTGTCTTTGAACTTGGCCTTGCAATGTATTCTCGTCTCTAGGAATATAAGAGAGTACGGGCACACGCTTATCATAGTTCTGGAAGGCATGCCCAGCACTAGTTCCATCCTCGCCTCACATGACAGGAGACCACAATTCGGCCCATTTTATAGCTTGTCTTGAATTAATAAACTTGTCACTCATGGTGTGCTTTCCTTGCACCTTAACAAGGGATAATTCAGCTTCTCACACTCTCTGTTCTTCAAGGATAGATAACCAGTCCTTGGCAGCTTCCAGTCTTGACACCAGGCCAGACAGCCCTTCTCATTTCTTCCATGCTCTCAGCTAATTCTCTGCTGCGACACAGCCTTCAGCCTTCTTCTTCATGAGCTTGAACTTACTAAAATTGTGAAATTGATGTCCAGATCATATATATAATGGTGGCTCCGCCTGCAGTCTATTTACTATGTATAGCCAGCTTCTATGCTTACTTAGTCTACTTGCATTGCTGCATCCGTACAGTTATCAAACGGCTTGCATTTCCTGCGGTGCTCATCACACATGCAATCTTTGTTTCGAATAGGAAAGTTTACTCGATTCCTTACTTCATCATCAGGTTCTATAAGGTCTATACATTCTCTTCGTCAGCCAGTCTTCTCAGTGTGTCACGCTCACTTCTTGCGATGTCACCAACTTCTCTTTCTCTCTTTTTCATATTCCTTCGGGGATCTCCTCCAAGAGATTATCATCTCTTCTGGTATAGATCCGATAGGGTTTTCTTAGTGGATACCTTTTGTCAAAGACTCGACGCAGAATAGTCACAACTGCTGGTGTCAAGCATGGAACAATTTCAGGCTTCCAGCATACAGGTAGTAGGGGGGCGTGACGTCCTGCAGGTGAAGTTGGCTGCTCCTCTACTCTCCTCCCTCTGGTTGATTCATTGACCACACCTTCATTATTCTCCACAATGTGATTTCTTCTTTTGAAGAAATGCTTCTTCAGGGTCCAGATCTTCATTACTCCTTTCAAGGATCCTGCTGATTTTACACGTTCATCAATACTCCAGGCCATGCAGCTGCACTGTCCATTCGGATTACAATAGAGCCATCATCCCACGTACTTCTTGTGATTCTTCGGATACAGGAACATCGTTCCCTCAGGTGCTACGATGCTGGCCTCTATGTATTTTCTGATATCTTCATCTGTCAATTCCTTGGGCCCAAACCCTGATTCCACATTGATTATAATCTTCATTCCTACTGCTTTCTACACTGTCTTCTTGCACTGTGTAATTATTATCCTGATCAAACAGAATCCAAACATCAACATCACCAACATTGCTCCAAGAAACTTGAAGATGTTCACCATCCAGTGTGGAACCCATGAGAATATCGACACAAACCATCCATCATCTGCAATGTTTTCTGTGTCGTCTTCCATCTTGTCGTTCAGTTTTGGCAGCAATGTTATAGCCTCTGTCAAGGTCCCATTCTCGTCATCGTGAGAAGGTATGAACGTGCAACATGATGGCCAGATTTTGGCTCAAACTCCTCCATCCATCACTGTGATCATGTCAAGGACATAACTGTTCTGCAGGGTCATTAGTCGTATGGCTCTCAGCTCTTCGCTGATAACATTCAATCCCTTTATGGTGCTGTTAATGGTCTGCAGAAGTTCCCATCTCGTAATCTGTAAACCATTTGGCATTGGCCATCGTCTGGATCCCAGGCATAAAGATAACTGTGAATATTGAGGCAGTCTTGCTGAACAACATGTGCTCATATGGAATAGCATCAAAGGCTTCTATTGATTTTGCTGAGAAATAATTCACCATCCTTGTTCGATTGAGAAATTCAAGCGATCTTCTCCTCCTTAAGTGGGCATCTCTCTTTGGAAATTCACCAATGTTCAGGTCACTCTGAGAAATCACTAACACTGGAAAATGGATGAGCACCAAGGAACATGTCCCTCCCCAGTCGTTGGGCAGCTTCATGTAGGCCCTGGACCCACAAGCCCAATAATGATCCATCAGGACAGCTGTCCCTTCATTCATGCCTGGTACATAGAAAATTCGGTCACACTGGCGATTCTCCCCAACCTTCCTTGTACCATTATTTCTGAAACATAAGGATGCATCCTTCAGGGGTAGTATTTCCAATGGTCCTCCATTATCTCCAACCCATGTCAACAATCTTGCAATCTTCGGCCATTGATCCTTGCACTCTTTTTCTGCATTTGCCACAACTGCTTCCCACTGTCCAGTTAATGCTGCTGCTTTGCCCACAACCAGTCTATTAGCCCATTCTTCGTAAGCACTGTTCCTTTTATTTGTAGTTGGCCTCTTTCCCAACATTCTCGTATTTCCTTCCTATTCTTATCTTTGCAGTGCCGAATCTTGTTTTCTTCAATCTTGATTCCTGCTCCACTTGTTCCATGCTGTTCATATTTTATTATTTGATACTTTGTTTCTGGCTTCTGTCTTGTCTTTAAATCTTGCACATAATTGTCTTCTCTTTGAGATGTCGCTTTATTTAGCCACACCATGGACACTGTTCTCCCTTGGAACTGTCCTCTTGTCAGGCAAAGTGTGAGATGTGTCAGGCAATGGGCTTTTTTCACTGGTACTTCTGTCGCTATGAATATTTTGGAGGTTTCCAAAGCATAAAGTATCAGGGAACACACGTAGCAACCCTCCTTAGATGGCCTCTCTCCCACCTTTTTCATGTGCTGGTACCACATGTTATTACCCAGGTGTGCTGTATTATCTAGATAAGAGTTTATCCCTTAATTATCTTCCTCTGCATTTCTCTTGTATCTCCCCAATGCACGATTTGTGTAATACTCAGGAAGCAAGTCAAAAACAGTTCTTCCAGCGGCAGGAATCGTAGGGACCTCTGCTTCAGTGGAAGTAAACAAATCAGAAGTAGTTCCCATAGTGGGGAGGATCAAAAGGATAGCTGCCTTATTTGGATCAATGAAAAAGAGAGTGTGAACCAGGAGAAACAGAAAGACAAAAATAGAAATTGAGCATGCATACAATATGCATAAGACTATTGACCCGCACTTCACTAATCAGCCTGGTATTGGTCAGGCTTGCTCAGTCCCTACAATTGTGTTTGCCTCATCATTCCTCATTTCTACTGTGCATCACACTCACTTCTCTTTCTCTCTTTTTCATATTCCTTCAGGGATCTCCTCCAAGAGATTGTCATCTCTTTTGGAATACATCTGATAGGGTTTTCTTAGTGGATACCTTTTGTCAAAGACTCGACACACAATAGTCACAACTGCTGGTGTCAAGCATGGCACAATTTCAGGATTCCAGCATACAGGCAGTAGGGGGGCGGGACTTCCTGCAGGAGCAGTTGGCGGCTCCTCTACAACATGTTTGGCTGAAAATCCTCTATTAGATGGATCAAAAACGATTAAAAAATGTAGTTTTAATATGCAAAGTAGGCAAATGTATGTTTAATTGTGCCGAAACAGCACACCCCAATGAACCATATATCCTTGCATTCGCAGGTGATGAGCCCATTAAGTAGAGATCAAAAAATAATGTATTCAGAAATTATTATTGCTATAATCATAAAAATTGCATCAGTTGATTTGTCACCAGAAACCTTAGGAAAGACGCTGGGCAAAAACATGATGGGGGATCACACCCAAACAAAGAAGGTGAAAATGTCCAATAGAGATCCTGTTAACTGATGCACTGTGTAAAGGAACAAACCTTTCACAGGTATAAAACTAAATAACAGAACAACAAAGGTTCTAAGTCAGGAGAGCAGCATGGAGTACAAAGACACATTTTAGTAACAATTGCATCATAAAATTACATAAAAAACATTACAAAATTAAATAAAGTGACGTGTGCAGCTATTAAAGTGACTTGTACATAACATCGCAAAAGTGCATACAAATATAACCCTAAAAACATTCAATAGGGAACCTGGATAAGGCAGAAATAAAGACCAAAGCCAAACCGCCAAATTACATTTAAGAGCACGCACAAATTCACAATCCTGCTAATCCACAAGGGTCTTATAATGCCAGAGTTAATTAAATGTAGCTCCTACAAACATAGATGTAAAATTGAGGAGACTGTCAATAATAACCCAACATGTTTCATTCTACTGGTAACACTGAGAAGATGGTAGAACTTATTTACAGGACCAATTTAGCGGAAGAAAGTTCTCATGAAATGTGTTCTTCCTTAGACCAGATGCTCTCAACACCTAATGGTAGAGATACATTCTTAGTGTCACATTTGAATCACCTGAAAACACAGTGCAAACATACAGCTATAATTAATACTGTCATAGATTAAATTGGGTGCTCCTCCCGACTCTAAATGAGATGAGGAGCACTTACCACCGGTTTCATATTAGTTCAACATCGGTGTGCCAAGTGCCTTATTAATAGACACATACCTATAAATACAGGTAAATGAACCCAAGATTATAACAGCAATTCCACTCATTAACTAGAAACAGACCAATTACATAACTCGTGGTTAAAACATTTTCCCCCAAATATAATTGACTTACTAAAACCAACACTTGGACTCCCGTCTTCTTTAGGATTGATTCTCAGGTATATTAACACTCAGTCAAAGATAGCCTCAAATCTTCATTCTGTGTTTTACATTCCTGTGAGAAAGGGGACGGGAGACAAAAAAACACAGCAGACACCGACATAAGTCGAGGTGAGTTCAGACAGGTGTCAATCACAACTATATTAGATTTTATTTGGAAGTGCAACCATATAACACTTACATAAAACAAAGCCTTGTGCTAGGAAAATGTCTGTGAGACAGGGCTTTGACCTGCAGCATGTTCAGACAGCTGATGTCATTTATGGGAAGTTACACCTTTAAGACAGAACCAAACGGCTCATGTCATAATTTGCCCAAACTAGTGGAGCAAACAACAATCAAAGTTTAATCAAAGTGCATAGCAAAATTCGATTACTCTTGTTCAACGGACAACTACTCAAAACCACACTCACACGATAGAGAGCTAGATGGTGCAGGGTTTGGAAAACGGGTATTGTCATGCAGTACATCGTTTCTTGTGTGCTTAATCACTGGACATGACATCTGTAGAAACATAACACATGGCGTGAATCACTAACTTGTAGTTTAGAAACATAACTAACTAACTGCGCAACAATAAGAGTTACCACTGCCCATATTAACAAGTAGGTTTACCTTTCGTGAGCTAACATGTTCGTAAATCTGCTTTGTCGAGCGATCACCGCGCATCACGGGACGGTATGGAACAACAGAGCAGCTCTGCAGATAGCTGATAGAGACAATGTATTCACCTGTAGCAGAACGTCGTTAGCCTACCACTCCTTAGTACTTCATACTCGCCACAGAGGCGGCCATCTTGAAGAAGAATAGGTGGCCACAACTCTACTAACTGTACTGTTCCTGCTTCTCTGAAAAATGTTTGGATCTCCCCTGTTTTGAAGAAGACCACTCCCGATCCTGCCTCTGTGGATAGCTATCGCCCCATTACAAATGTTACTTTCCTCTTGAACATTTTGGACAAGGATGCATATCCACAATTACAGCAACATATCGAAAGCAACCTCAACAGTCTGGCGTTCGTGCTCTTCCTGGTACTGAGACAGCCTTCATTGATCTAAAAGTCAATCTATATCACATTGCTGATTCAGGACAGATTGCACTTTTGATGCTCCTGGATCTCTCTGTGGCTTTCAACCATGTTGATCATTCACTACTGCTGGAGAGATTAGGAGCCATAGAGAATTGCTCAAACAATGCCATGTGCTGGCTGTCTTCATTTCTAGGTACCAAATCTGCCTGTGTTGCTTCTGGTGGGGGGTGCAGTTAAACGCCCCAAACAGAAGTCCCTTGCACATGAATGGCCTTTGTTTTGGTTTTTCAAGTAAAATTAAAGAGCCATGGGGAAAGGGACCGACCTGTCATTATCAATGGATAAGCAGCATTTTAATTTACAAATGAAGGAGGAAAACAGTATTTTTAAACATTGAAAACAAAAACGGCCTACACATGTGTGTGCAAATAAAAACGGTTTGAAAAAGTAAAAGTAAAAAAAAACATCACTGCTCACAGAAAAATGTAAAGCAAAAAATATGATGTGCGGGTTGACCAAATGCAATGTACATTATGTTTCACCCACAAAACTCCAGTGACATTTGAAGAGCCACTTTGTCTTCATGAAACAAAATGTCAGGCCAAGGCAGACCCTTTGGCTGGCTGTGGGCAAAACCTCATAAAAATGTCCTGCTAAAGGCCTCGAAATTCAGTGTTATCCAGACCTGCTGTCTCTGAAAGCATGGACTTCAAGAAAAGTCATACTTGGCTGGAGCACAACTAATATGTGTGAAAATGGGAGCACCCACTTCAAAGAGCAGGACCATTTGTCCCACATGAAGATTCACAATTTATTTAAAAGGACCATTATCATTTGGGCCTTTTTCTCAGCCATCATGAGGTGGATGGATTTAATCTATGTACCATTGTTTATGTAATTTCCAGGCAATTTTGGGGATATAAAATTCATCTTCCTTTGACTCTGGGAAATGTAAGGGCCATTTAAATTAGGTTTCTGGCTGATCTGAACATGTTCCAAATGTGAGAGTTGGTGAGCGGGTGGAAATTGAAATTAGAGATATGCTTAATAACTTACATATTCATAAATGTTGTGCCTTTTATGGAAATGGCAGAAAGGTGTCACATGGCCATGCTACATGGCACAGATTTGGCGGTGGGCCTATCTAATTCCCCATGATTAGAGGAAACAGAAAATATGTTTAGTCTGGTATTTGCTAGTAAATTTATGATGTTGTGATACATAACTAGTTTTGGCCATAAAGTTGAAAGGAGAACAAAGGGGCGATGACAAATGGGAATTGACATATTTTGCTCCAGAACCCTAAACCAATCCTGACTTGGAGGCTGGGTTTGGGAGGAAAGCGAAGGGTAACTGTCCAATCCTAATGGCAGGGATTATTGCAGGGTACTTCCCCAAGATTGTAAAATTGGTGTTGTCATTGCTGCTGTATAGGGGGACTGCACTAGGAGACAAGGAGAGAAAAAGGAGAAAGAGAGGAGGACAAAGAGAAGAGACAGACTATCAGGAAGGCTGCTGAAACTTACCATCTGACAGCTGTGAGGAGACATCAGAGGAGATTGCTGAGAGTGCATCTGGGTGGAGCTGCCTATCTCTAGTAAGGTCTCAAAGCTGACTGGGTCCTATGGTGGAGAGCGGGATGCCATCTTTGAGAGTGGAGTGACCAGACCCCTGCTCTTTCCAGAGTGTCCTGAGATGCAGCTGGTTTTCCTGAACCTTAGACAGAGGCTTGCTACATAAGTAGAACTGAGCTCTGGAAAACCAAAAGGTTGGGGAGGCTGCTTGCCTTGAATCGTTGCCCTTTATAGTCGTTGGTGGGGGGCAAAATTGTATAGATCCTTAGCCTATGTAACCAAAAATATTAATTTAATTAAGTCCATATTTGGCAGAACATTACGGGATGACTTTTGTTAAAATTTGAAATTAACAAAGCTCACGTCCCAGTGTGCGCTGAAAACTATAGCCTACAATGTAATTGGGTAATCCTTGTTGTCCAGCTGACCCCGACTTCTTTAAGAGGGGTGTCTTTGTTCTTAAATCAGTCCAACCTTTTTATCCAGCTTCCCCAAAACAGGCCTTTCTGTAAGGGGGGGGGGGTCTGAAATCCAGAGTTCCCCAAAGCATTCCAATTTTTCTGTCTACTTAAATCAAAAGTGTGGGCGAAATTATAATTGCCATATGTATTTTTACCAATCTTGAAATCCTACTGCTACCCTTTTAAGCCTGCAGGAAAATCAAAATTGCACAACATTACATAAGAGCCTTTGTTATTGATCAGTGTAATTATTTCATGAAGTGAAATTTGCAGAAAGTTAAGAATTGTGATTGTGTTCTTTTTAACTCACTTTTGTAATTTATTCATGCTGAGAGAAGTTGATTGTTTTATGACACAGATGAAGTGGTTGTTTACATTTTCCTGCTGATTTCTGTTACTTTTAATTTAAATAAATACCAATATATTTACATTACACCGGCCTGGTTCTTGGCTCATTGTTAGCTCAAGGAGAGGTATCCAAGGGGCATAATATGTGTCTGCTATAGGGCTAATAAAAGAATCTGTTAAACAGTTTTTTGCATAACCACTTAAGTGGGGAGGGAAGGAACTCCCTGTGTCGAGGGTGGCTTCTCAATAAACCGTTACACCATCGGCTTTAGATCTCCTGTTGAATTGCTAACATGCGGTGTTCCACAGGGAGCATGCCTCTCTCCTATGCTTTTTAACTTATATACTCACCCTCTTTTTGTCCTTCTCGATAGAATCGGCGTAAGTTACACTAACTACGCCGATGATACTCAGGTGGTGATCAAACTGACTGGCAATTACGATTTGGACCTCATAAAAGTCACTTCTAGTTATGCTGCCATTGATGATTGGATGATTAAGAACTCCCTTGCTCTCAATGGCAATAAAAATGAGATTATGTTCGTTGGTACTCCCAAATGCTTTGCCAAGCTGGAACTCAGATACTCTGCTTTCAATATCTCTGTAGTTATTAATAAGAGCAACCCTGGGTCAAGACCATTGGCGTATATCTTGACACTAATTTAAATATGAAAAAACATGTGAACCAGCTGAAGGCCGCGTGTGCCTATACGACACGTGTTATTAAGCAAATTAAACAATTTTTTCCCAATTCTAAAACTGCGCCCCTCGTGGTTGCTCTGATCAATTCCAAACGTGACTATGACAATAGCCTTTTGGCTGGCACTTCTCAGTCTAACACGGCCTCTTTACATATTGCGCAAAATAATGCTGTTTGAGCTGTATGTGGCATCTCGAGAAGGAACAACGTTAATGAAGCTCGTAACTCTCTACACCGGCTTCCTGTTAAGAACCACCTTACTTACATAGTGCTATTCCTCACTTATAAGTGCCTTATGGAAAATGGGCCATCCTATTTGAAAGCTAGGATTAAGCTACCTCATCCGTCTCGTTCACTTCGGTCCAGTAACTTAAACAAACTTGAGAAGCCACAATACAAGCTTGCTCATTTTGGAGGCACTAGTTTCGATTATGTTGCTCCACGCCTTTGTAATTCTCTCCCTGTCTCTCTACGTCTCTGGTCAGAGTTTCCTCCTTTTAAGAAATCTCTCAAACATTTATTTTCAACTACAATGATTAGATCTTCTTAGTTTCTTCTGTCTCCTCTGGTATTATTCCTGGCTCGTCTCCACTCTGTTTTCTCTATTTCTTGCTGCGCGCTGAGGCCTTTGGACGAGTTGCACCTTATAAGAGTTAATTAACATTAACATTAGCATTACCAAATTGGCAACAACAATACCCATTTGAGTAATACCCACTCGGAGACCCCCTCTGCACAGGGCAGGAGCCCTTGCCGCCTCGCATACTGCAGGAGCAGCGTGACCATCGGATCCCAGCACAGAAGCCAGCACAGAGCGGAGAAACTCAGCGCCCCTCTCCTTCGCCCAACGCACACAGCTGATTCATAATCGAAGAAGTGCAGCTTATACAGAGCCTCACTCCGCCATTTGATCCGGGGAGAGAGGATTCCGCATGAAGCTACGGCCTTTCTACTTTCTGAAATGGCTGGCGCGATCTGATCCTGATCTTGTTTACTCAGGTTGCTAAGCAACCAATAGCAATCGTGCTCATAGGCCGCTGGAGCTCATTGTAAGGCGCGAGCCATACCCCCTCTGGCCAAGGCCCATATGAGCAAGGCTCACACCTGTCTGGACCTGTCCGGGCCATTTGCGCCTTCGGCGTGAAACCCTGCCCCTCTAACTGTAAGTAACATCACAACTATTCCTGTGTTCCGATAAACAACCCATCCAGTTGCCGTGCATCGTACATTTCAAGGGCTGCAGGTGCACAACCCATGATACCTCCCGCTATTCCCTGCTCCGGACCCTAACTTTTTGGGCCATGCACCGCCCCTATCACCCGCCCACCGCAGGGTGCCGAGCCCAACACGCACAGCTATGAACGCCCACTACACTCATTAACCTCCTCAAAAGTTCTTCCCCACTTTACAATCCACTGTGCGCTGTTCCGGGTGTGGCGGTAGCTGACCCGAACTTCATGCGACCCACATACCTTTGATGCGTAAGGCCACTTGATTTCTCTTACATTTTTGTGCTATATCGCACAAGTACTGCTGGTTCAAAGATCTGTACTCACGATAATGGTCCACGCACACCGTCGGAACTTAATGTTATGTGATTGTTGGTTTATGTTCCCCTGTTCAAAGCTCGATAGTACTACGCATTGTGAACTACCCTAGAGCGACAGCCCACCGGCACTGCTGTGCCTAATTATACTTGCTGGTATTACCACATGTATAGAAGGAGGCAAGTACTGCCACCTCAACCACTTCACCCATAGTGCCTATATTTTGGGAGCCAGAGTGTGAGACATGTGCAGTACCAGTGAAAATACTGATACCTAGGAGAATCTGGGAAGCAAGGTTCCTATTGAGAAAGCCATATCTACGTACGAGACAGTACGATGGTCATTTGAACAAAATTCCAGAAGAAACAGGACAAATGAATGGCAAAGATGAATGGTGATGTCATACAGAACAGAGCTGACGTGCATAGAAGAGATGCACAGACGAGCGAATGCAGGCAATTCTATAAGGCATCAAGAAAGAATCGAAGATAAGTATCATTTTGGGATCAAGATGGAGAAGCTTATGCTAACGAAATAGATGACAATGTTGAGTTGTTTTACATGTATACATATGCAAAGAAACACAAGCAGACAAAGTATTCCTGAGGCTAGCTTTATAGTGAATAGATTGCGGCATGCGCCAACATATACATATATATAAATAAGTAAAGAATGGATTCTTCCACTACGTACAAAGAGCAGAGCTGAACAAAAGGAGTAAGATAGCTTTCCCAGTATGTCGCAGTTAGAAAAACAAGGGAATTACAAGTGAATCTCAGAAAGGCGAGGCTGGATGAGCCAAGAAGCCAAGGCTGTATCAGGCAGGGGTGAGCTGACATTGGATACAAATCGTGTGAAACAATGAAGCTCCTGTTCAGAAGGCATGGACAAAAACAAGAAGACGTCAGAGGTCTATTAGAAGATATTATTTTAATACACTAGAAGCTCAATTTCGTAGTCTTCAGTCACGTGGGGAGAAGAAGTTGGGCGAGCATGATGGTCACACCTATGCACGAGGGCAGAGCGTGCCTTCACTCCCATGCATTTCCCAGTGCAAAGAACACACTCGAGGACAAGTTCAAAGTCCTAATTGACAGCAGACCTCTGAGGTGATGATGGATGGAGATGTTAATTGGTGGGAAGCTATTGTTAAGACGAGCACACCAGCACCTGGCTGCTTAGCCTGCATGCTGCTATACGTAGGTAGGAAGGTATTGACGGAGGTTAGAAGCCGACCAATGATAGGGGACCGTACGATCAAGGGTCTTATAGTTATTTAGCCAATAGAACGTTGTATATTTAGTGACGTTCATAGTGACCTGTTTGAAGGGAGGGTTTAGTTGCTCCACCTGATGTTAAGAAGCCTATCACTTTATTCCACTGCCTAAACAAGTATGGATCGTATACTTAGACGTTTTCTTAGACCCTATCACACTTGTCATTAGGTTTTTGTATTTTGCCACGTAGGATGATGCTAGTAATACGCAGGTTAATGTCACCTATGACGATTTACTGTTATATAAACAAGCTTTTTTCTAAAATGCATTGAGATATTTTGCGATGAGACGTCGGCTGATGTCAGTTGTACTCCATGTTTTAGATAATTGATATTAAAACAGTTATCCTTTTGCCAACTACCTGAGTCGTTTCTATTGTTGATGTTTGAATCATTTCTGCATCCACCATCCATCTCAAGGGTATTGCTACCTCATCTTAAAGGGCTGGGAACTCCAGTTCACACTTCTTCTGCGTTCTCTCAGAAATGACCCCGCCTCACATATCTGTACGCAATATATATATATATATATATATTTGTTTTACACTTGTTTTATTTTGTAACATTTTGTTTATTACAAACTTTTATTACAATTTCTTCCCAATTTTGAACAACTTGTGCTCCAATGTCTAATCAAGAAAATGAAAGTGACTTTCTTCTTGTCCTAGCGATTTTTCGGTTCTGTTGGTTCCATTTGAGCTGTTGTTCATGACCTGTCGTTATCTCGTTTCCTGCTACCATTCATCGGTATGACGCCACCAAAATCTTTCAACTCACCCTATTATTTTATCAAGGTATTTTATGGTTGCACATGTAAGTTGCACCACCGTGCCACTTAAAATTCGAAACCACAAATCATCTATGATATCGTTGTCTGGTGCAAATTTTCCAAGGTATAATGTCCTTTGGTCTTTTAATTCCGGGCAATCCGTTATCAGATGTTTTATTGATTCTATATTTGCAAGACAGTATCGACATTTATTGTCTTTAGTGTTGCGATATTGTTCCATAAACAGGATTTCTTTTGTTTTATACCCGTTTAGCCACAGTCGCAGAAACTTATAGCAATGATATCTCGATGGAAATTGATGTAGATATCTTGGCATTTTTTCCAGTGCATTCGTAGATGGTCCTAGTTCAAGAGCTGTAGCTAGCGTGTTATACTTCTGCAGATTTTGAATCCAGTGTTTTAGTTTTTTTTTGCGATTTGTGGCTGGGCCAAAAGTGTGTCCATGTTTATGTCAGCTGCTTGAAGGAGGTCATTCATCTTCTCTTTCCAGAGTGTTATCATTCTTTCATATGCTTGGTCTTTGGTGAAACTAATATTTTGTGGGCCGGTTCTGGCTTTGTTATGGACATCTTCTTTAATGGTGCTGCTGATTTCCACTGTATCGTTCCGAATAAAGCGTCTAGGCCTAGTTTGTGGCAAATGATTGTCATGGACATGTTTTTTGGTAGCCTCAGAACTCGTTTCCAATACAGCCCTTCTAGGTATGACCATAGTTTATGATCTATATTCCAACTGGGTTCTGCACCAAATGTGATCGCTGGATTTAGTTTTTGTTCATAGAAGATTCAGGCCGGCTTTAGGGTGAACTTCCCATATTGGGAGTTAATTCTTGCGCCTTGTAATGCAAATGTTCTGATTCCATGTGTTAGATCTTGGACCCAACTCCATTCGCTTATTGACGTATTTATCATCACTCCACGGTATCGAATTTCATCGATTTCTTCAATTTATTCATTTGCAATTTGCCATTTAAAGTTCTTGTTCTTTGGTACTTTTGAGGTACTGATCCTCATGATTTTTGTTTTTTTGACGTTTATGCTTAGATCGTTTTCATGCATGTAGTTTAGAGGTTTTGTCAGCCCCCTTTGGAGCCCTATTTGGGTGGTATCAAATAGTACTATGTCGTCTGCGTAGATCGCATAACTAATATGAAGTCCATTTGCTTTAGGTGGAAAACAGATCACATTTGATAAGGCGTTAGGGATGTCGGCAATAAACAGTTTAAACAACGTTGCTGCAAGCAGGCATTCCTGTTTTACTCCTTTATTAGTTACAATAGCCTCGGATAGTTCCCCTTTTGCATTTATCCGGACTCTAATTGAGGTATTTTTATGTAACGCTATTATCGGGTGTAGTATATTATCAGGACCAGCCCCATTTTTGTAGTTTCTGCCATAGCATTCCACAGTTTATTGTGTCTAATGCTTGTTGCATGTCTACAAATGCCATAAAGAGATTTCACCTTGTTTTCATCTTCTCGAGTTTTAACAAGTTTACAATTTTTAAGTTGTTCTCTATTCCCATGCCCTTAGTAAAACCTGTCTGGCGACAGTCGGTTAGCCCACGTCTTGTTGCCCAGCATGTTTTTTTTTGCAAGAAGGATCGAAATATTTTACCAATGGTGTCCAGGAGGGAAATCGGGCGAGAGTTGGATGGATCATCCCGAATACCTCTGTAAAATGTTTGATCCATGCGCCCTCTGAGACGCCATTGGCCATAATTTCATTTTCATTTCAATACCCTTTGTTTAAAATTTGCCAAATTTCTCTTGAGTTGTGTGTTTGAATTAAAGACAGCATTAACTCCCCACGTTCTTGGTGACGCTGGTATGTGTACATTTTTAGCCAGTTTTGGTATTTTTGTTTCCGTTTTTTAATAGCATACGAGACTGCTTCTCCCAATTTGTTTTTAGATCCCAAATGTCTTTATGGAGTTGTTTTCTTTCTTTATTCACCTTCATGCTCCACTCATGGTTGTGTGTATTTGTGACATTTTTCATCGCTGTTGATCCTATTCTTTGGTAGGGTAGAAGTGGTACATAATTTATTGATTCCGCAAGTGGTCTTTTCGCTAATTGGAAAGATGCGGACAAGTTGTTAATCTGTTTAGCAGATATCCTAAATCTGTTCTTTCCAGAGTTTATCTCCATTTTTTGGCCTGCATAGTGTAGCTCCGTTCTCCGATCTACCAGCCAATGCATAACCAAGGGATCATGGTCACTGTTTATAGTCGGAATTATCATCAGCTTGTCAATTCTGTGCCATAGGTTTCTCGAAGTCCAAATGTAATCTAAGGTTTTCCTGAGTCCCAAGTTGTGCCAAGTCGGTTTCGGGGGCATGTCACCTTTTACTTGCCGTTAACCATCACATCATTTTGGGCTTCAATTTCGGCATCTCATCTTGTTCTTCTCAAATTTATTTTCTGGTTTTGTTGATATTTAACTGGTTTCTCTTCGTTCTCTATGTTAAATCACACTAGATTCATGTCTCCAGAGATAATTATTGATAAGTCAAAGTATCTTTTTTGATGATTATCAATTTGGGACATTACTGATGTTATGAATCTTTCTGCTGATATTTTGGCTGGATTCCAATAGACATTAATCAATAGCAGTTGTTGACATGTCAGTGTTTCACCTATGGAATTTTGTATCAGAGTGCTTTGTACAAAGCTGTTTGGATTCTCAGTTTTGAAGACTTCCCAGCTAGTTCCATTTTTTAGGAGAGTTAATAAGCTCGAGAATGGACGTGCTTGTACATTTGTCTGGGCTGGGCCGTTCGACGCACGGAGAGGGCAGGAGCCCTTCTCCCTCCCCTCCACGGACCAGACCGGAGCTGCAGGAGCAGCCATCCACATCTACTGCGAACGAAGCAGATCGCCATCTGCTATCTCGCCCTCCTTTGTTGCAGCGTTTCCCTTCCAACGAGGTATGATACCTAGGCTCTCGACTAAAGCACGTATCACACCGTGCATCCTGTTTGTATTGGCTGCCTACATCTCCCAGTGAGCAATGAGCGTCGTTGCCAGGCAACCCTGGTGCATTTACCTGCACACATCCGCCGGCAGGCGGAAGAAGCCGGCTGCAGCCCTTCCGGCGAAGGGCCGCGGCTAAGGGCACTGTTTTGCGCCTGTTCTGCGCATGGTAGCACGGCGTGGTCAGCTCCCCTAGCTCCACAGGACAAAGGTACCTCGTCGGCTCCTGGACTCCACCCACCTCAGCACCCAATGCTTTATATTGCACATCTGCAACCCCAAAAACTTCGTGCCAACGGGCAGGCTTCCCTCGATCCCGTACTGCCTGACCCTTCCCGCCTGACCTCACAATGCCGGGCGCAGCGTGGCATGAAAGCGAGGCTGAGGCCTCGTTGCTAGGATACTAGCAGCATCTTGTTCCCCCCACATCCGCCGGCAGGCAGAAGCACCGGCCACATGAAGACCCACACAAAGGCTCCTGTTTGCACCCTGAAGCGCCCTACCCTGCTCTTCTTTCTTACAAAGTATGTTCAATGTACCAGCCTTGTCAACTGTATCAGGGAGGAGTAGGAGCTCCCTTCACCCACTACAGGAGCAGCAGGCTATAGGATCGAGGCCCGCGTGCCTTACCAGATGCAAGGTAGGCCATATGCCTCCCCAGCTGCACTCTAGACTTCGGCAACATGATTGTTTTCTCTGCCACAGTTAATCGTACCCTAGCATTCTAACCTGCCAGCCTGTGCCTTAAAGATTTGTGCTCCGACACACTACTACTGTCCTCGCACATGACACTTTAGCTTTGTAGCTTTAGGTACGACCCGGAATTCAGTTGCTGCCCTACGGCTTTATTGGCTTAAGTGTCCTACCCGAACCCAGGCGTTGCCTAATTCAGCCTATGTGCTACTCTGGACCTAGTTGCTGCCACACTGCATCATGTGCTGCACCTTAGGGTCACTAATAGACCTCATTTGATCTGTGTTGTGCCTCATGGTCGCTAATAGACCACACTCGATTTGTGTTGTGCCTCATGGTCGCTAATAGACCACACGTGATTTGTGTTGTGCCTCATGGTCATTAATAGACCACATTTGATTTGTGTTGTGCCCTATGGTCGCCAATAGACCACATTTGATTTGCATTGTGCCTTATGGTCGCTAATAGACCACATTTGATTTGTGTTGTGCCCTATGGTCGCCAATAGACCACATTTGATCTGTGTTGTGCCTCATGGTCGCTAATAGACCACATTTGATTTGTGTTGTGCCTTATCTGTAGTTACTACTGCACTTTACTACTGTACTTTACTACTGTAGTGCCTATTTAGTGTCTACACATACGTTAATTGAGTACACAAACTACTCTTGCTAATAACCTATGAACCTCATTGCCCCCATCTTTAGAGCCAAGTCACCCACAATGGCCACATTTAGAGGCGCCACTCTAACTATGGCTACCTTCCTACCGTTGCTCCAGAATATCTCACCTCAGAACCACGCCCACACAACCCCACCACTTTACCCAGATCTACTGTCGCCAACAGAATGGATAAACAGATTTGCCTGCCCACCTTCACCCTGCATACCCTGTCCCACACCCCTTAGAAATACAAGACTAGGTGCTCGCCTTGTTGCACCCACTTCCACACTCATGAACGTAGCCCCATCGACCATGATTAGAAACGATAGACTCAGCTATCGCACTAATCTTGATACAAAACTCACCAGAATGCTCTCCAATCAGACTAAGAACCCCAAGCATCCTACCTCACTTACTGACCCCCCCCCGAGTCACAACCCAGCAATACCTCACTCGCCACCACACACGAAAGCCAACCCTCCACAGACCTCTATCAAGGGAGCTCTCATCAACGCCCACTCATTGGTAGCCCACGCTACTGATGTCGCCGACATTATCTCCACTAACCACCTAGACTTTATTGTTATCACGGAGACATGGCTCCACCCAGCAGCCGGTCCCACAATAGCTTTAGCCACTCCGGACAACTACAACATCATCCGAGCTGACAGAAAAAATGGAATAGGAGGAGGAATAGCAATTATTGCGAAATCCACCCTAAACATTAGAGAAGTAACCAGCACAACCCTACCTTCAGCCGAACTTTTATCCATCAAAATCCCATTATCTGACACACAAACCATCCTGTTCTATATTATATACAGACCCCCCTCCACCTTTGAAGAGGATATCTCTCTCCTACTCACTACCAATTTGAAACCGAAATCCCAAATCATCATTCTGGGAGATTTCAACTTGGGACTCAATGACCTCAATGACAACCAGGCCCCTTCCTTTAATGACACAATTACCCATCTAGGCTTCACCCAACACATTAATCAACCCACACATACAAAAGGAAGATCCTTGGATTGGCTTGCAGTTGCCAACTGCAACCTCTCACTGACTGACATCACTCCCTGTGCTTGGACTGACCATCACCTTATTACCTTCTCTTTACCTAGATCCTCACCATCTACCACACGACCCACTAAGTTACCTCAAATAATCTCCAGAAATAACCACAACATCACTATAGAGAACCTCAAACCTCTTCTCGTGCCTATCAGTAAAACTAACCTACCTACGCAAAATAACAACCCAGCAGCCATAGTAGACCCATATAACCATACCTTAGAACTAGCCCTCAACCAGATAGCTCCTCTCAAACAAGGAAAAGCCAAACCTATTGCCCACTCCAACAAATGGTTCTCAGCAGAATTAAAAGCTCTCCGCAATATTAAAAGAACTGCAGAAACTAGCTGGAGAAAAGCCCCTTCTCTCTCCACTAAAGACAAATTTGTTTCAGCTGCCTCCACCTACAAATCCGCCATCCTAAATGCTAAAAAAGAGATCTATAACTTGAGAATACAAAATGCCAAATCTGGCACTAAAGAACTTTTCTCTATACTAAGAGAACTTGAATCCCCATTGCCTCCTACAGAGGACTGCATCGAAGACAAGGCCTGGTGTAACAATATCCAGCTCGCCCTCGCTAACAAAATTGCCCTCCTACAAACTAAGATAGAAGCAAAAAAAGCTAGCCTTGCATCCAAGCAGAACCCCAGCAGCAAAATTAACCACACCACCCCTAATTACCCCTCCTTCCACTTCTCTCCAGTCACAGAAGAGGAAGTAATCAAGATAATCGCCAGTCTCAAACCATCCAACTGCAAAGGTGACATTTGTCCCGCATCTGTCATCAAAGACGGTGCTAAGGAGTTAGCCCCTCTCATCACCTCTCTGATTAACTCCTCCTTCAAAAACTCAGTGGTCCCCAACAACCTTAAAGAAGCGTGGGTCCTACCCCTGCTCAAAAACCTAACCTAGATCCTAACATCCCCACAAACTACAGGCCCACCACCACAGTCCCATTTCTTCTCAAAATGTTGGACAAGGTAGCCTATCTCCAAATACAACAACATTTGGAAGACAACAACCTCCTAGGCCAGCGACAATCTGGCTTTAGACCAAGGCACGGGACTGAAACTGCCCTCTTGGATCTAAAAATCGAAATGGATGACGCCAAAGACAAGGGCAAACTGGCCATCTTGCTCTTGTTGGATCTCTCTGCTGCCTTTGATATGGTTGACCACCAGATCCTCACTCAACACCTCTCCTCGGCTGCTGCATTCTCTCAGAATGCCACTAAGTGGATCCAGTCATTTCTGTTTGACAGGTCGACTAGAGTCCTCGCACCCACTGCGGCTGCGGACCCTATCCCAATCATGTGGAGTGCCCCAAGGCTCTTGCATTTCTCCCACACTTTACAACATCTTCACGAAGCTCCTATTTGACCGTCTTGACGATCTGGGTGTCAGCTACACCAATTATGCAGACGACACCAGGTCCTCATCACGCTCACTGGTAGCTATGAAGAAGATGTTGCAAAGCTTAATGATATCTACTAAGACAGAATTGCTTATTGTAGGCTCCCAGGCTCGCCTCAACAAACTGGACCAAAGGTACCAATCCTTTACCATTGATGGCAACATCATAAAAGTATCCAAAGACGTCAAAACACTAGGTGTATACCTCGATTCTACCTTGTCACTAAAGAAACAAATAAACTCTACCATCTCAGCTACCTCATACACCAATAAATTGATCAATGCCTGCAGGCCTTTTCTCTCCTCCTCTAGTTGCCTCACCCTATCTAGAGCGCTGATATTGTCTAAATTAGACTATTGCAACACACTCTACTTAGGCACTACCACAAAAAACTTGAACAGGCTCCAGATCCGGCAAAATAATGCACTAAGATGTGCCCTCAACCTCCCGCGCAAGGCGCACATATCCACGGTTAGCAAAGAAGTCCCCTGGCTCCCGATCCGCGACAGAATTAAGCTAAGAACCCTGGTCATCACCCACAAGTGCCTGTCACGTACTGCCCCACGTTACCTTTCAGACAAATTCTCTAGACACTGCCCCATTAGACCCACCAGAACTCCTTACCTGCACCAACTAAAGATCCCTAACTATAACCTAAAAACAGCAGGAGGCTCCAGTTTCCCAGTGCTCGCAGCACAATGTTGGAACACCCTCCCTCCTACAATTAGATCAGAAACCGCGTTCTGGCCATTCAGAGCCATGGTAAAATCATGGCTACTAGCCTAAACATCTAGACTCTCACCGACCCGACTGGCCAGCCGCCGCTCTCTATCGGTAGTAATGTTTACTCTATCTACAGCCTATTTAGGACCAACCTGTAACCCGGTCCTCACTCGCCACTGTAAATATTTTGTGCCTATTCTCTGTACATACTCTTCTCGGTATATTCTACTCTTGTATGTAAACATTCAGAGCCTGGACTAATGTACGCTCTGTCTGCTGTATTATGATGTTCGTGTAATGATATGTAACTCTGCTGTGCACATGATTATGCGCTCAGCTACCTGAGGGTTCGGACGCGCTTTATAAATAAACAAACTAAACTAAACTAAGAGTGTTACATAGCCATCTTTCACTGGTGTAGAACGCAACCACGTCTCTTGTAGGCAATGACAAAGTTGTCATTCAAGTCTACTGGGAATTTGTTGAATAAATGCTGGAAGCCTCTTGTGTTCCACGATATCAAGGTAGATAGGGCTTCACTTCCATTAAATTCTAGCTAATGCCGCTGTGCTTCTAATTTTTGTGAATCTATTTTTGTTTTATCAACTCCATATTGTTTATTTGATCGAGTTGTTGACGAGCTCTTCAAAATGTTCCTTAAATCAGTTCTTCGCTGTTCGTTTGTTAATGCTGGAGATTAAATGATCTTTCTAGTATTTTGATTTATGTTTTCTTTGAACGTCTCTTCTGAGATTACAAAGCCCAGAAAGAGCAGTTCCTCTTTTGCTGCCATTAAAATTTTACAAACTGCTTGAGAGTTTATGTGTAAGAGCACTCTATCCACTCGTTATTCAGTTAGATATTCCACAATTCAAATATTATGCGTGGTTATGGTCCGCAAGACTGGCACTGTGTTTAAAAGACGCATTACATTTCTTCGGTTTAAGTTGACTTCGTAGTCATCTTCAAAAAAAAAATTCTAGCCGAGGTTTCCCAATGCTGCCTTTAACTCGGCTGAATTTTGTTGTACAACTTGTTGAGCGTTTTTCTGTCTCTGCGATGTGGTTTGTCTTGGGTTAAAGTTTCCTTGCAATTTGTTGGTTGTGTCTTGCGATGTTCCCGCCAGGTTGGTAATGGCCTTTTCATCAGTTACTGGTTGTTTATCTGCCTGGGCAAGTGGCCTTTGGCTCTTGAACACTTTCGGACTCACTTTGTCTGAGGCTTTGGTTGATATCGGGGCTGCCAACTTGCGTTGCGTCTTTATGCATGCTTGAGCGACATTCAGCTCCTCGGGTCCATCCCAGTTGTTGCTTTTGTCTGATTTGATACAGTAGGTTGATAGGTTACATAGATCAACTGAAGAAACCGATTATTCATTCATTGAGTCATTGGTTTCTCGTTTCATGCATTTTTTTGGGTTATTCGTGATTGGCTCTTTATGTATTTCAGCTATTGTCGTTACATTTGGCGATTTTCCAATTTCTTTGGGTACTTCTGATGACTCGTGACTAAATAGGCCCAGTTTAATTTGCGTGGTTAGGTTCCTTATACATTGTCTTGACCTATTTGTTTGTTTTTTGAGGTCAGCTGTTTTGTTACTGGCAAATAATAAGTGCTGTCTTTTTTACTTTTTGCTTTGGTATTGTAATCGTCGTTTGAGGCAAGGTTTTAGCTGCTCTGCTAAATATCCCAAAGGACATCTTTGAAGGAGGGCAGGGATTGATTTCATTTATGCTTTGAGTCATTGCATCCATTGGAATCACTGTATTTGCTCTATCAGTTTCTCCATCTGCTGTGACTAAGTCCACCTTCTCGCTCGGTGGAGGATTGCCCACCGTTGGTCCCTTTTCTTTGTTGTTTAGCATCAAATCCACTTGCATGGACATTGGACGAATAAGTTATCGACCTGCGGCGGTAACGGCAGTGTGTTCACACGTTCATCCGACCCTCCATCGAGTTGATCCGAAGTTGGAATCTCCAGGTATGTTTGTATTTATGCATGTGCCTGAGGTTCATTGCTTGTCTGTTGGATCAGATTTCCACCTTGCTGCTCCTGTAGAAGTGCTGTGGAGTTCATGCTTGTTTCAAGCAAGTTAATGCAGCCTCCATTAAAATAGCTTTGTCGTTGTTGTCTCTCAATGCTATGTCACTCAACCTATTTTGCCAGATAGCGTTTTTTTCCGCTTCGTTATCCAAACGCTTTTGGAGCGCTGAGTTCAGACTTTCCATCTTTGTTATCTTTTTGTGTAATTGCCCTAGCATTTAACCGTTAGTACACGTCGCTTCATTTAGTGTTTCATAGAGCTTGATAAAGGGAATAAGCACCAGGGATGTCGCGGCTAAGACGTTGCTGTGGATTTGGATTGCTGCTGCGACCGACAGGTTTGATTTACATGTGAGCTCCTGTTCGTTCTGGCCCCTATGATTTTCATGACCCAGATTTGAATAATCAGGCCCACCTGAGTCTCTACGGCCACTTGATTCAGAGGTCCTTTCCTCCAGGTCGCCACTTCTTTTTTCCCTTGAGTTTGACCTTTTGTCGGTGGACGCTTCCTTCGTTTTTAAGTACTCGTTAGGTAGACCTTGTGCTGGCGTACTAGTGCGGTCAAACACGCTTTTTTTTTCGTTCTCCCGCCAGTAAGGGCTCTGGATGTTCTAGTTCCAGTGTTAGGTCTGTAGGTCCTTCATTTGTTTCTTATGTTTTTGAAAAGCGCGCCGTTAGTTTGTCCTTCATGAGCTCAAAGTCTGCTTTCAATCTCTCTGTTAAAAAGGCTTCTCGACCAGCCAGGTCGAGCCCTTTTTGCAGGGTAGTAACTACGTTTCCTGATGTTTCAGTAATGTTCTGATCCTTTATCATTGTCAAATTTATTCTTGACGTTGCTCTTGACTTATTTATCATGTGTCTGTGGGATTTCTATAGTCTTTGAGACCAAGGCTCACATTGTGGACTTGCTGGTCTGCTTGAGGACTCCTTATTGGTGACACTTCTCGGTCGCAAGCATAGGTGGTCGCCCTGTTGTTGCTCTCAGTGATGTTTGGAGGCCCATTGTCTGCCAAATGGGTTATTTTGGATACTTCCTTTTGTCGACTCACCTCTTCTGGGAAAATAAATTTGAGCAAATTCGCATACACGCTTGTGCGTGGAACTTCCATTTCCAGAAGCTCAGTATCAGTCACATCAAACGGTGATTAAAATGCGGCTGTGTTGATCTCAATCATTTCCGCCTGTGTGCCGAGAAGTGGATCCATGTGTTTAGGTTGAACAGTGTTCACCCCCATGTTGGCCCCCCCGGGTCCATCGACCTCCGCCACTGCGCACGGGTCACCATTCATAGTGGTTACAACGGGTGCAACAGGAGCCTTATATAGGTGCTCTGTGGTGATCATCATCGCGGCAGGCAACTGACTCGTTGCCAGCGCCGCTAGGCAAGGTATCGTTCTTATCTCAGCTGTTTCTGCGTCTAAGCACAGAGTTTCTTGGCGATGACATCTAGTCCAGTCATACCCCAGTAAATCACACGACACATTAATCTCACCTTCCTCACTTTGCATGAGTTGTAATGTCGTATTGTTTAAACTTGGGTGTCTAGCCTGGCATTGTTTTAACTTTAATCACGTTAGCGGCCCAGCTTCGGCCATTGCCGCTTACCTGCTTACTGCCGCGGACTGCAGCAGACTGAACTCTGCTCACAAACTCTGCGCGCACTCCGCGCATGCCTGGGGCTTTTAAAGAGGTGGAGCTCACAGAGTTTAAAGCAGCAGTTCGCGCTAACACAATCCAGGAAGAAAAAGCACCAAATAGTCGCTGCAGCTCCTCTCTTCACCACCTCCTGCAGCAGATTGAACTCTGCTCACGAACTCTGCACACGCTCCGCGCGTGCCTGAGGTTTTTAAAGTGGTGGAGCTCAAAGAGTTTAAAGCAGCAGTTCGCGCTAACACAATCCAGGAAGAAAAAAACACCAAATAGTTGCTGCAGCTCCTCTCTTCACCACCTCCTGCAGCAGACTGCACTCTGCTCACGAACTCCGCCATGTACGGCATTGATATCTAATGAAATGTGATTGCTGGTTTATGTGATTGCTACCTTATTCATTCCAGCTGCATTAACCTACCTTAGTGCTTGCAGAATAACACATAGTGTCTCTCCTTCTAGTAGAGCTCTCTGCCCTCCTACAAGCCGCTCATCCCGACCTCAACAGTAACCAAGGCAACAACAAGAGTCTTAAACTCACTTGATCCTTGCTGCTACTGCCCAGCACGTCTAGCTAACGTCCACTAAAGGATTGCGCCGCTACCCCCTTGTCTTGATATTGCACCTGAGTGCTACTTGCGACCAACGTCTACCACCACTGCCATGGCAGGCACAGGTCTCCCTTACACTCATGTGTAAGATCCTGCTTCCTGGACATCCTGCTTCCTGCCAGCATACTTACCAACTGGGGGAAGCTGTTCTTACCTGTACATCTCTTGGCGAACCAAGTATTCATCTTTACACTTTCCGGAATGGCACCGCAGCACAACACGCTCCATCGTCGACAGCAGCGCCTGCAAGGAAAAACAGAAGACAAGGTTAGACATCGAAAAAAGTCAGTTTAAGGTTGCGCTTTGCCAGACTTTGCGTTTTTCCTTAAACCATCACTTACCTGCTGTCGAACATTGCAGTGGCATCCATCTTCCATCCGGCCGCGTCTCGTGTCTCACAGCTGCATTGAGGCTGCATTTCCATCTAAGGGAAGAAAACAGAAGAGAGACATTATTGCACGCATAAATAAGAGAAACATATAAAGACATTAAACAGAATGAACAGCATCACAAGAGCTCAAGAAAGACTTACTAATCATAAGGAGAAGCATAGTTGCAACTGGACTGGACTAATCCTTGTCAGGGATCAGTGAAGGAACAAGGTCCCATTCCACGCGCCCCTGCCAGAAGTAGCAGGACGGAGAGCTTATCTTCCATAATTTACAGGTGAGCTTTATGGGCCGGCGAATGCTCACAGAAACCGTACTTTGGGGTGAAGGGTTCGAGAGGTACAACAATCACAGATTGGCGTACTCACACACTGTTATCTCCACGCAGGAGCAGTATCACCACGTACCACCGCTCACAGCTTTTCTGCTGAGGGAGAGGCCTGAAGGGGGTGATTCAAGTTCAGGGAGGGCTGCAACCGTGCTCCAACGCCTCCGTAGAGACCAGGTGAGCGTAACAAAGCTCCCAAACTTCCCATTAACATATTTGAGTGCCCAAACAATCCCTACCTTACCTCACAAGACCTTTGGATTCAACAATTCATCAAGAAACCCACACCTAACCAGCCCTGCTCACTGAAAACAAGAAATGCAAGGTTAGGCACCAGACTAGCATCTCCTCAACCCCTACCCAAAACCAAACCCCCTTGACCGTACACCACATCCCCACATCTACCACCAACACCCCTAACAATCCTGTAACTCTAATCAAGGGTGCGCTGATCAATGTTAGATCTCTACCAGCCCACGCCCTGGACATTGATGACACCATAACATCACTCGACCTTGACTTCCTAGCAGTCACCGAGACATGGCGCCATGCTGCTGCAGGGCCCTCTCTCTCGCTCGCTATCCCAGACAACTACTCCATTATCAGACTCGACAGAGACCCTAACCGTGCCAAAGGTGGAGGCATCGCCCTTATCTCAAAAACTGCACTAGGCCTTAGGCCCATATCTAACCAACCACTCCACTCAGCCGAACTACTGTCCGTCAAACTACCCATCTCTGCCACCCGAACCACCACCATCCACCTTTTTTATAGACCCCATTGGCCCGCATCCACATTTGAAGAAGATATCACTCTTCTTCTCTCAGACTAAGCCTGGCTCACAAATTATATGACTCTGGGACTTTAACCTAGAGTTCCAAGACACAAAAGACACTAAGGCTTTATCCCTTACCAGCTCAATGACCGAACTAGGCTTCACACACCATATCGCAGAACCCACTCATAATAAAGGCAGGACTCTATACTGGCTAGCTGACCTGAACTGCAACATTAACATCTTGTCCAACTCACCCTGTGCCTGGACTGACCACCATCTGATATCTTTCACGATAAAGGATGAAGGCAATCAGAGCATTGTCCACAACCTCGCCCCTTCCACTCAAACTAGGAATATTCGAAACATAACTTTGGAATAAATGCTACCACTACTCCATCCAGTCATCAATGCCACCAACACCAAACATTCAGACCCTACCGTCTTAGTGGATCTGTTTAACCAACTGTACTCAACGCCATGAACACCATTGCCCCACTCAAACTACGCAAGGCCAAACCCTGTGTGCATCTTAACGCATGATTTACTCCACACCTCAGATCACTGTGCAAATCTAAAACAAATGCAAAAACACCCTGTAAAAGTTATCCTACAGCCTCCAACAAAGAGAACTTCCTAACAACCTTCTTCAACTACAAAGAAGCAATCCTCCAATCGAAAAAAGAAACCTACAACACTGGTATCACTCAAGCCAAATCCAATACGAAATAACTCTTTAATGTACTCAGAGAGTTGGAATCCCCAGCACCTCCACAAGTCACCTGTATCAAAGACACGACATGGTGCTCGACCATACAGTCAGCACTACTGAACAAAATAACCATGCTACAAAATAAAATAGAGACTAAAAACCTCTTAATCGTGGACACCAGCTCCAAACCTAAAACTTCTATGCCCCTCACCAAAACCCTGAAACTCTTCAACTTCTCCCCCCTCATCATCAACAAGGTAGAGGACATTATCTCCAACCTGAAACCGTCTAAATGTCAGGGAGACATCTGCCCTGCACCTATCATCAAGGAGGCAGCCAAAGAATTGGCACCCTTAATCACCACCCCTTTAAACACCTCATTCGAAACGGACATAGCACCTAACAACTTCAAAGACGCATGGGTCCTCCCACTACTTAAGAAGCCAACTCTCGACCCTAATATCCCTACAAACTATAGACCCTTCACCACAGTGCCATTTTTTCTGAAAATCATTGATAGAGCAGCTTATCTTCAGATTCAAGAGCACATAGAAACAATCTCATGTGCCTTAGCCAAACAGGCTTCAGGCCAAGGCATGGTATCGAAACGGCCCTAATTGATTTAAAGACTCAAATTGAGGAGTTAAAAGACAAAGGCAAACTCGCCATCATGCTACTACTAGATCTGTCGGTGGTGTTCGACTTAGTAGACCATAGTCCTCTGCTCGCACCTAACGTCCGCAGCACTCTTCTCTGACAAAGCCACCACATGGATCCAGTCATTCTTAGAATAGATCAATAAGAGTTTTTTCTCCATCAGTCATGGCCGACCCAGCACCAGTCACGTGTGGTGTTCCCCAAGGCTCTTGTGCGTCTCCCAACCTGTACAATGTATTTAAAAAGCCTCTGTTCGATGACATGGACAATCTGGGTGTCACCTACACTAATTACGCAGATGACACCCAGATACTCATTCATGTCAACGGAGACTATGACAAAGACACCAAAGTTCTTAACAACATCTACAGTATCATTCAAGCATGGATGGCTAAACATGGACTTTACCTCAATAACGAGAAGACAGAGATTCTCCTCTTAGGCTCCAAGCTCAAACTCAGCAAAGCAGGCAAACAATTTGAAACATTTAATATTGATGGCAATGTCATCAAGGTTTCCAAAGATGTAAAAACCCTTTGCATCTATATAGACTCATCCATAAAACTATCAAGACAGGTTAATGCCTCTGCCTCCTCTACAGCATACACTTGCAAATTAATCACGGCCTGCAGACCATTTCTCTGTACACCCAACTGGATTTCCATAGATAGAGCTCAAGTACTCTCCAAGCTAGACTACTGTAACACTCTCTACCTTGGAACCAGTCAACAGAACTTACGAAAGATGCAAGTTCTGCAAAGTAATGCCATCAGGGCAGCATTGAATATTCCCAGATCTCAACATATTTCTGAGGTAAGACGCAACCTGAACTGGCTTTCGGTTAAGCAAAGGATCGCCTTTTAAAACCCTCTCACTCACCCACAAGTGACTCGCTAACCAAGCACCTAGTTATCTGACCAAGAGCTTCACACGCAACACATCAAACCGCCATATGAGATTGGTGCAAGCACATTGCCTTAAAATACCTGGCTTCAAGCTACAAATGGCAGGAGGGAGCAGCTTCCCTGTCCTTATGGAACACGCTACCATTACCACTAAGAACTGAACAAGCCTAAAACCCATTCAGAAGGAATGCCAAAACCTGGCTCCTTGCTCAAGACCCTTAGAAACCCTTCTGTCATACGATTTGCTTGCAATCATGTAAATGCCTAACCCCAGTCAAATGCTCCTCTTGAAATTTGTAAGAAATGTACCCTTGTAATTCTGTAAATTCTGTATATCTCTGCTATTCTCTTCATGTAAAATGTATTCTGTAAATTATGTTACTTTATTTGACACTGTACCTTCTGCAACCCTGTAAATTATGTTACTTTATTTGCCACTGTACCTTATGCAACCATATGTAAGAAATGCGCCCAGATGCCCACGGCTGTGATCGCTAGAAAAATAAATACATACTTCAGTTAAAAAAACAGTCTAACATCTTGTTAAATCTAGTTTCTACGCTGTTGAATACAAATATAAGCTGCTGTGCTCGCTCATAAAGTTTCTTTTTATCATTGGCTTGATTACCACTTGGGGGTATTTGTATTAAAATACTCAATTTCACATGTTTGGCACATAGCGAGACAATGATCCACTAATGGGGCATTCAGTACATTTTTACGAATACAACTCTTATGTTCAGTAATGCATGTTTTCACTTTTGTCTCAGTTTTCCCTATATACAATTTTTCACAGGGTCACCAAATGGCATAGACAACCATACACGAATTACAATTTGTCAATAGTGTCTGTGTCCAACGTCTAACTATACCTATATTCACCTCTTTAGATCTTACGGTTTGAGCGCAACAACTACATGTCCCACAAGGGGTATGGCCTGTAGGTTTCGAACAACCCCGTGTTTCAGTAATGCTCATTTGCTTATCATTGGGGATAAAAACGTCATTCCCGGACAACGGATCTTTAAGATTTTGACCAAGTTTAAAGGCACAAAGTGGAAGATTAAGAGGTAAATTACCACCTTCCAGAATGTGCCAGTTTTTCTTAATGATGCTATTTTGTTGCATAAGTGATTAAATGTGCTCACAAATACAATATCTTCACTTTTATTGGTCTTAGTTTTGTATTCTAATAATGCTCCACGGTGGTTGTTAGTTGCTCTTTTCCATACTTTTTTGACTATTGATTTAGGATAGCCTCTAGTCTGTAGTTTGGTGCGTAATATTCTGGCCTCAGTGTCAAATTCCTCTCTACAGGAACTATGTCTAAGAAACTGGCCTATAGGTACATGTTTATGCGGATGTCGAGCATGGCAGCTAGAGAATAGTAGTAAAGTATTCCTGTCGGTTGCTTTATTAAATGGTTTAGCTTTTAGCAGGCTAACTGTTGGGTCAGCCCAGATGGTAATGTCTACAAAGTGTATTTAACAAGGCTGAAACACGTGTATGGGGTTGCTGTTGGTACTCTTCTTTGGAAGAGAATTGCCATAACATTTCAGTGCTAGACTGCCCATGTGGGTGGGACAAACACTGATATGCAAATGGCTATTTCCCTTCAGTGTAAGGTTCAGTGAGCTAAAGTGTGGCTGCGGACTCATGAGCGGGTACCTTCCCATAGAACAGGTAATTTAGCCGCGTTCGTTCTCAAAGAGGGGCGCCTATGGACCATTTGTTAATGGTTTAAGGGACTTAGGTTTAGTCACCCTAAATTTCCTAGGGTTATCCAGACGTGAACCCCTTGGTCACTGTGCTCAGAGAGGCACAGCTCCACCTCACTGATGAGGCCCAACAAGGCTGAAACACGTGTATGGGATTGCTGTTGGTACTCTTGTTCGGAAGAGAATTGCCATAACATTTCAGTGCCGGACTGCCCATGTGGGTGGGACAAAGAATGATATGCAAATGGCTATTTCCCTTCTGTGAAAGGTACAGTGAGCTATAGTGTGGCTGCGGACTCTTGAGTGGGTACCTTCCGATAGAACATGTCATTTAGCAGTGTTCGTTCTCAAAGAGGGGCACCTATGGACTATTTTTAAATGGTTTAAGGGACTTACCTTTAGTCACCCTAAGTTTCCTAGGGTCATCCAGACGTGGGCCCCTTGCTCACTCTGCTCAGAGAGGCGCAGCTCCACATCACTGATGAGGCCCAACAAGGCTGAAACATGTGTATGGGGTTGCTGTTGGTACTCTTGTTCGGAAGAGAATTGCCATAACATTTTGGTGCTGGACTGCCCATGTGGGTGGGACAAAGACTGTCCCTCGAAGGAGGGGGCGCCACCCATGTCAGAAGCCCGGGTGGACAGCGGGCTGACAATGCAGGGTCTGAAGTAGCGAACCTGGACAGCCATTCCTGAACCTATAGCGACCCCCTCAGAGGCTCCACAACCTCGGAATACTTCGAGTGAAGGTCCGACGACCAAAGAAATGAAGAAGGGTGCCAGGCAAGGCACGCAGACTCGCCACTTGCATGGCATCCCCTTCCGATTGATCACTAAGAAATTCGACCTCCCTTCATCTAACAAGAGATCGACCACAAAAAAGCCTAACAAAATGGGCACTACGACACATCCATCTGCAAGTATGCACCTGGAAAATTCCTTGAAAACTTTGTTGCAAAGACAAGCAAAAAAAAAAATAATTGGCCTAGGTGAAATTTCGGATGCAGTCTTATTGGAAGCACTTCTTGAACCCTTGATTACTGCCTCAACACGCCATCCTATGAGCGTCCCCAGTAGCTTGGCTCAAGTTTCTCCACAACAGCCAAAAGAGCAAGGCAAAGAAGCTTCCAACTTTTTGCCAGTGGCTCCACCACCTATCGCTGAGACACAGGGAGGCCAGCTTGAGCTAGCTTCTCCATCATCAAAGTTGCCATCACAAAAAGAGCCCTCTCTCGAGGATTCATCGTCTCTTCTGATTGATCAACCCAACCGATATCCACTGGGAAGCCCGATACCTCGACCTCAGATTGACCTTATAGGCCTGCCATCAATCTTGACAGGTCCATTCCACAAAAATAATTTTGGTCCTTCGGGCAGCACAACTTTACTGCCCCAAAGTTGTGACCAAAGGAATACGGCCAACGTTCCCACTGGTCTAGTAGACCATGCTTCTATCCTCTCCCAAGTGCCAGATCAAAGGAAGGAGTATGATCAGGAAGCTCGCGAGGACACATTCCCTTTGGCGGCCGCCCCCCAGCATAAAACTCAACAAATTCCTCGGCTTTGGCCGCCGACATCACCACCAAGACTCTCGGCTAACAGAAGACTAAGCGACACATCCGACAACATTCCAAAAGAAACTCCATCCAAGAAAGCGGATTTTATGTATATCATTTCTGCTGTAATTATTGCATTGGCACCTTTTTGCAAGCTATATGAGACGATTAACGACTCTTCAAAAGATCATACATCCATCTTTGCGATGATGAACTCAAAGCTCATCTACCTAGAAGGCTATATTAATGCCCTGGAGAGACGGAGAAATGACCCAGGTACTATGCCCCACACGTGACAACCTGACTTCTCTAAGTTCTCAACGGACTCCAGAAACACCAGCAACCAAGGGGACAAAGGTGGCCTCGAACTCGCAAACAGAAGTACATGACACACTTCGGCCAGAAGCCATCCATTCGGATTGCAGGACAAGACCAAAATCTGGCTCTCATTGCTCTGCAGGCTATACCAGCTCATCGCTAACCAGACCGCATTCATCACTTAATAAGTCTAGGGATAATGATGTGATGTGCTTAGACGATATGCCCTTGCATAAAGAAAACAAAGGAGTAAGGCCTCCCCAGGGAAAAAAAGCTACATCAATGGCTCTGGTGGTGACCACCGACATTAGCTTGAACACAGGAAGCAAAAATCAAGCCTCCTCTCCACAAGTGTGCCTTAAAACGGCCCCTATGTTTAAACCAACACCACTGATACAAAAACCCGAACAACGATCTGAGGGTATCTTACAACAAAAAAAAAAACACCTGGGGTGAAAGGCATAGACCCAAAAGACTCCTTAAAGCACCAGCAGAAATTACAAGAATCCACTCCCCATTCTCCAAAATCGATAAATGACTTTCTTAATCACAAGGAGCTGATGGACTTAAGTCAACATCTGGATGCCAGTGCCGACAGTCAGTCTGAAGTGGGGACTCTCCACTCACCTAGTGAGATGCCCCGCCCCCAAACTGTCACTAGAGACTTTTCAAACTTCTCCTCATTGAGCGATCGCTTTAAAGATTTACGGAATAATAAAGGGTCTCGTCCCATCAAGCCTAACAAAGACCACACACAAAATTATCTTCTATCAGACTCACCAGTTCGACGGCCACCGACGAAATACACTTCGAGAGTCCATACTCAAAGACAAACAGAACTCTTGGACAAGGCTGGCAACAATATTCAATTTCAGCACAAAAATCAGCAACAGGTCAATAACCCACAGGCGAGAGCTTCTTATAACTTCCAGCATCAGAAGAATCTGAACCAAGACCAACATAAGCAGAGGCTGAGTCCTTCCTTTAAAATTCGGCAACGCACAGGCAACCAAAAATATTTAGTACTAAACAGACACACTGTGATGAGCCTTATACACAGTATTTCGGCTTTAAAAGAAATCAAATCAGAAGACTTTAAAACGGTGGAACCTTCCCACGAGGGGCAAAAGGCCTCTTGTTTCCTCTACACAACATTGGATAGAGTGGTCACTCTGCTGTCAGAGGCAACAGATGTACTCCATAAACAAGGATTCGAACTAACACGGCTCAAATCAAATAAAAATGAGTATGCTGTGTCGAAGGAATGGGTTACGGAGTCCATACAAACAATGTCACAAAAGCCTGACTCCAGACCAAGAGAAGACCCACACTCAGGCTCCTCGCCAGTCCACAGGTCTGACACCGTTCAGTCATCGCCTCATAGGACAGATCCAACACCTCGCCCTACAAACTTTGCAAAATCTAACAGAGCACTACGGGAGGAACATAAGGTGACTTCGGACAGATCAAACCTTAAGTCTCAAACATGGTCGTGGCTACCGAAAGCCCTTTCAACTCATCTACATAAATAGCCACCATTACAGGTTACCACGGTCAAAGATCCCCAGCTACTTTCCTTGGCGAACTGGAACACAAGAGGGTTCCTTCACTTTACATCCCCTGGCGACATCAACTTAGACATCAACAATATGACATATTGTGCCTACAAGAGCTGTGGCTAAAAACTAAACCAACGCTTGACGGATTTGAGATCGCTTTCTCAGAGGCATTGATGGGGGACAAGGGCAGGCCCTCTTCAGGATTGATTGCAGGCCCTCTTCAGGATTGATTATTGCAGTCCAGATGGGAATCGGCTTAGAAATAGTCAAGATCATTTTGAAGTCTCCTTTCGTCCTGGCGGTACTCATCTCCTGGCTGCACAAAGAGGTTGGCGAAGAGTTTTTCACGCACACATATTTGCTGGTTATGTCCATTTATTGGAACGCTAAGGCAATTCAAAGGGCCCTACTGTTCGACCTAGTAACAACTACATTGGACTCCATATTCTTAGAGCAAGGAGCTTGTGAGGTTATTGTTTGTGGAGATCTTAACATTAAATGCCCCATGTCTCTCTCTGAAACTGCAGAGCCCTTACAGTACATACCCTGTCAACGAGGAATGGACTGGCTTAAATTGATGACTTCAAGACAACTTTTCAACACAGCAACTGCACTACCTGACTCTAGCAATTTACCAACATGGAAGCGTGGTCTGGCCAAGTGAATATAAGGGCGCCTGGTGGGGTCCTGATCTACCCAGGAGGGTACGTGTACAAATAGCAAAAGAATCAGGATGTGAGATCCTACAAAACACAAAATGCAGTTCCGTACATATGAGTTTATTTCAAAATCACAAGTATTATTCTTCAGTTAGTTTACACAGATTTTGATAAGCACGAAAGCTCAGGGGAATGGACAGGAGTGATTGTATATGGTGGAAATACAAAGTGAGTATCAACCTCTTTGGTATTGAGGTACAAAGCTCCACCAATGAGCACAGTGATATTTAAACAGTTTGGAAAACATATATTTGAACAGAGTGCATCCGGGACAGAGGGTGGTCCAGGGCGTGGTTAACACAGGGTGTACATGATCTACAAGACATACACGAAGAGGGGTTTATGTAGTTGTGTCACTGAGGATCAGAAGAGGGGTTTATGTAGTTGTGTCACTGGGGATCGGAAGAGGGGTTTATGTAGTTGTGTCACCGGAGATCCGAAGAGGGGTTTATGTAGTTGTGTCACTGGGGATTCCCAGTGACACAGCTAAATAAACCCCTCTTCGTGTATGTCTTGTAGATCATGTTGTGTACACCCTGTGTTAACCACGCCCTGGACCACCCTCTGTCCCGGGTGCACTCTGTTCAAATATATGTTTTCCCAACTGTTTAAATATCACTGTGCTCATAGGTGGAGCTTTGTACCTCAATACCAAAGAGGTTGATACTCACTTTGTATTTCCACCATATACAATCACTCCTGTCCGTTCCCCTGAGCTTTCGTGCTTATCGAAAGCTGTGTAAACTAACTGAAGAATAATACTTGTGATTTTGAAATAAACTCATATGTTGTGAGCGTGGTCTGGCCTACTCAACTATTGACTATATTTTTGCATCGGAATTTCTCCTTGCTCTGGCTGATTGAATTCAGTGTCCAACAGTCAACCCAAAGCGACCACAATCTTCTGGCTATTAAATGGTCATCAATAAAACTATCATCTTCCCATTACTTGGGAGCAATTGAACCAGAAGATAAAGGAAACCGGGTAAGGGTCACCCGGGCAAACATCCGAGACATCACAGTATCTTACGGAAGTAGTGCAAACCACTCTGAGATAGACTATAGACCACGTTTGGAACCCTATAGATTGACAATGAAAGGTGCACATGACCCTAATTCGCAGTCTCCATGTCACATACACAATTTCGACGCCCTACTGGTGGCAAAGCGCAATACGCTCCGTAGAGCTAAAAGAACTGCTGCACAACACAACACGGCTGCCAACAGAATCCATGCAATTGAGGCAACAAGATCTTATAAAAACTGGCTACGATCACATCGCCTAGCACTTTATCAAAAAGATTCTGAGGCCATACTAGATCAAATCAAGAACAGCAATTCTAGAGAGTTCTGGAAACTGATCAACCCACGGGCCAAAGCCGCAGACTCAATGATGTCAAACAGTATCCCGGAGGCAACATGGATTAATTTTTATTCAACACTATTTAGCTCCCCAAATATGCTATTTTCAGCTCTCCTACCACCGGCACCTGAACCTTGGGTCGACCTTCACGACAAAGCAGACATATTATGCACAATAACCAAGCTGAAGATCTCAAGGGCTCTGGGGCCTGATGGCCTTTCGAACGCAAACTTAAAATCTGCACCAGAAGATTGGGCAAACTTGCTGAGCTTGATCTTTCAAAAATTTTCAATTTACAACATAATGCTGCCTACTTGGACCTCAGCGGTGATTATCCCTATATTCAAAAAAGGAAGAAAAGACGACCCAAGGAATTTCCGCCCGGTGGCTTTACTTGACGTCATAGGGAAGGTTTACGGATCCTTACTTCTGGAACATTTCAACTCATGGGCAAAAAACTCACCCTGTAATGACCCTCTTCAAAAAGGGAGTAGGAACCAGTATCAATGTCTTCATACTGAGCATACTAAAATCAAAAGTCCTGGAAGCAAATCAGAAACTATACCTGGCATTCATAGACCTTACCCAGGCTTTTCATTTAGTTAATAGAAGAAAACTCTGCGAAAAATGAACCAACTGGGAATGTCCACCAGAGATTTGGAACCCGGTTCAAGCCTTACATGCCTCTGCCACCGTCCAGGTCGACTGAATTCAAGTGGCCTACTTTCGGCAGTAATACCAACTACCCGAGGGGTTAAACAGGGCTGCCCTCTTGCCCCGGCCCTATTTCTGTCATACTTTGGGGATTACAAAGAAACTAACATCTTGACACAATCCTTCCCCCCCAGAACTGGGCAATATGAAAATTCCAAAACTCTTGTATGCGGATGATCTTATACAACTTGATCAGACCCCAATTGGCCTACAACGCCAGCTGGCCTCACTAACTGAATATACGGAAGCCAATGACCTAGAAGTGAACAAGCAAAAAATTAAGATTATGGTCTTTGTAAAAAGATTTTTAAAAAATTGCAACAACTCATGGTTTTTGGCTGCGAAGAAAGTCGAACAGGTGTCAGAATTTAAATATCTCGGGGTGCTGATTGACTCTACAGCTAAAGACTCAGCAATGCAACTACACCTTTTCGCAAAAATGAAAAACCTTATTTCACAGGCCAAAATTTTGGACAGAAAATATGGCCGTTTCTCTCTGATGCCCCTACTTACATTCTATCGGGGTAAAGTCATTCCAACAATCACCTATGGAACAGACGCCATGCCTTCTCTCCCTAACTCCCTGTGGCCCAGACTGGAGAGTCTTTTTTGGCGTTCAGTCCTGAACCTACCTACTTCCACAACGCTAGTCTTGATCAGATGGGAACTTTCACTCTTGTCGTTGGAGTCAATAGTAATGAGAGCTTCGATTATGCTTTACTGGAAGATCAAGGGCCCTTCCTCTCCGACAATTTTTTCTATGGAACAAGTAGAGATGAACTGAGGTAAAAGCAAACTGCTGACCAAATGGGAGACAATGTGCAAACTACAGCTGGAAACCTGCGGCAGCTCCACAGAAGAACTATTAGGCAATCCGACAAAAACCAAAACACGCTTAGACGAAATGGACTGGATAAATACGTTGGAGAAGGCATCTGCGTACAAATTGACCGGTCATCTGCCCCCATCACGTAGAAAATTAAACGAAGTGCAACCTTTTATGATAAGGCATCCGAGCAGAAAAACCTGAACTACTCTTCTTCGTGCTAGGCTGAACCTTAAAAAAAAATAAACCAACAGTGTCCTATCTGTAGATTTATGGGTGCCTTTGGCGGGTGAAAGGAGACCAAAAGAAATCTTGCATATAAGAGGCCTTTCTGCAACTTACACCTGCCGCTTCTGTAAAGACACTCGATCTATAGAAACATTGCAGCATCTTCTTCTATTATGTCCAGGAACATCTCTATATAGAACTCCATATTTGCTTCACCATTTAGAGAAATCATACTTGACTGATGAAGCCCTCTGGTGGGACTGCTTAATAGGGGGTCTCAGACCTTCGTGGACAATAACAGCCACCAGAAACCTGGATTTAATTTTTAAAAACAAAGCTCCGGAGACTTGGCAGAACTGATAAAGTCGGCACAAGTTTGTACGGGAGGGGGCGGTTTTGTTTGTTTGGTGTTCTGCTCTGCTCTGCTTATGTTCGTTTCTTTGCAGCGTGCTGAAACTATTGATTCTTCTTCTGTCTACTTTTTTACACTTCATTTTCTTAACACTTTTAACAAGTTTGGAGATTTCATTATCTTGTAAAAATAATTTTGGTGATTATAAACTCGTAAATTAAAAAAAAAAAAATTAGATTAATGATATCTGCAGTATTTGTACAAAAGAAGTAATTGCCACAACAAAAGGTTTCAATTGTTTGTCAGAACATTTTGAAAGAGGCTCCAAGTTCGAGCCAGTCCAGTGCCAGCAACAATAGGACAGCCAGGTGGGTTATGAATTTTAGGAAATACATAGAATTTTCGAATCGATGGTGATTCTGCTGGCAAAAAATCCTGTTCTTGTTTACAAATCCAGCCACGTTTATACGCTTTATCACCCTTCATGCCTATAAGACGCTATAGACGTGGTGTGGGATCATCACTAATCACTTCATAAAATGAGGTGTCATTCATTTGGCAATCACATTCATTAATATATGCTTGGTGTTTGAGCATGACTATCACGCCTCCTTTATCTGCCTTACCCAGAATGATTTTCTTGTTATTCTCTAGACTATTGACTGCCATGTATTCACCTGGAGAGATGTTACGAAACACTTTACATCTTTCTGAAAATGCAAGCTTTTCCAAATCATGTAACACTCTTTTCTCAAACACAATAGATTCAGGTGAGTGGCTAGCAACGGGTGGACAAAACGAAGAAGGATTCCGTAGACCACTTGGGTTATCTTGTGACTCACTCACATTGTCCAGGAAATATTGTTTTATATGTACTTTCCTAAACAATTGATGGATCTCAGTTCTTAATTTGAATTTGTCATAACTGGTAGTGTGGGTAATAACCCAAAGCCCTTATTCAGTAGAGTAATTTCATCGACATTCGGCACATGGTCAGAAAGATTGACTAGATACATTTTAATGCAAGAAACCTCTGAGATGACATCATATTAAATGGGAGGGAAACAGGGTGTAGAGGTTTCTCCCATTGACTGCTCCTTCATTAATATGCCCAATGACTACTGAGGGGAAGTCTACTGTGATGTCGCTTTGGGGACATGGCCCAATCATATACATTGACCAATTAGATTTGGCAAATCATAAACACCTAAACAAGGTGGGTTTCTGTTGTATGAAAGACAGGGGTGTCATTTTAGCAAAATGCCAGGGGTAGAGGAAGTGATATCACATGACCCTTGACCCCCTGTTGACATCACAGAAAGTAATGTCCTTTGACCCCACCCCCAAGTGACATCACAGGATAGCAAACGACCTTCAGATTTTTCAGATGAATCTAGCACCCACGTTTGCAGGCACTCTCATTTCGGCCAGATATAAAAACCGAGGCACAAAGGGAGCGTGATTTGTCCACGATTACACATTTGGAGAATGTCATTTTCCAGATTTGACGTGGGGTCTATATGTAAAACATACATAATGCACTATTTGTAATAGGGTAACCAAAATCTCTAGCGCAGGCTACAGCTAGTGTAAAAAACATCTTCAGATCAATGAACACCGAAGTACGTGTTATCTGTGGCATTGCTGTGTTAAGCAAGCCAAGAAAGCACTGACCTGGGGAGGCGTGCACTGCTGTTAACCCAGGAGAAAAATGAGAGCAAGGCCTGAAAATTAAATAGTTGCTCAGGATTTATTATCAACACCATTCCCTGTTTATAAATGTATCTATGAGTCAGCTACCACTACGATAAAAGAAACCTATTAGACTGGTCTGTGTTAAGATGGATTTCTGAACTCTGACCTGGTGGGCCGAGGTTCAGAAAGCCAGCCTAGTCTTGGAACAGGGTAACCTTCTGGACAAGCCAGACCAATCAAGGCAGCATTGGCGGTTGTCAAGACTAGGTTTCATCAGGGGTGAGGGTGATTGAAAGTCCACAATGAGCTCACACAGTAAACAACACCACAAAGTACTCTGATTCAGGTGTATATATGAAAAATACATATACATTTATTAAAGGCCTTTTAAATCAAACACAATGTGAAACCACAGCAATATTAACACTACTAACACAACACTATACTAGGAAACATATATACAGTAACTATTGGCCTATAGGAATATTCAACAAGGAAAGATCCACAATCTGTAATGGAAGAGGGTCCGACAGTACAAATATACTTTTATACTTTAGGCAATTCTTCAAGAGTCTCAACCCTAACTAATAGGCCGTCCAATCCCTACGAAGTGTGGAGCCTTGTGCTCAAAAGTACGCTCAGCGCGGCAGAACTCGATTGTGCGTTAAAGTACACAAGGGTTCTATTCAAGGAGCTATAGTGTCTCAGGAAGGGGGTAAGGCGATGAAGAATAGAGTTCCACTATTCAAGAAGGGTCTCCACAAGGGCGTAGAGCTATTTCCAGGAATCAGGAATAGGATGGTAGCACAGGTTACTGTAACAAAGGAGAGTGGTCCTTGGGGGACACTCATGCGTAAATGTCTATGGATGTGCCAGGGGCCACCGGTAAGTGATGCAAGTACTCACCGACCCTCGACACACTACGGACCAAACTTTGCCAGTCAAGTCCAGTTCGCTAGCAGGTTCGAGTCCAGCAGTTGCGCGTCTCTACGGCTTTCATGGGCTGCATTCCGGGACCTCAGTCCGTAGTGTGGTCAGGGTGCCAAACCTTCCAACGGGTCACCAGCACTCCCACGGATCTGCGTCTTTGGTTCAGGATACTTGGCTCCTTTAGTAAGTTCGGTGTGAGTCTCAGAACAACGACCTGGAATGGGTGTAGAGTGCCTTCTCTTATCCAAAGTCTCCTTCATGCCAAAACAAAGAGAAACCAATCTGAGATTTGCTCACATTCAGCCATGCCAGATGTGGAGCAATCATGGACCACGGTGGTTCCAATCATCCCAGCACAGCAGACATCCTGGCACCCAGGATGTGTATTGGAACTAGACAGCTCCAGCCCACATCCTGGGCGCGCACACACAAGGCATGCAGAAGCCTACAAAAGCTTCGGTTTGCACGGGAGACTGCATGACCAAATAAGGAATTTCCCGGGTCAGCTCAACCTGGGGGAGGCAAAGGGTCAAAATGGCCAAAATACAAAACAAATGACCTCGTGGCATGGCCATTTTGGGCACTGGCCACTGTCCTGTGCCAAACGTGGTAAATATGGTTTGGACCATAGAAAAGAGTCAAACATGCTTTAAAAGTACCTGCTGGCACCAGCTCTGTCCTGGGCACACTTGTACATTCTCCAAAAATCCTTTGAGGGTGTCTAGTGCCTTAAAAATGAAAAAGAGACTCCAGCGCACTCTACTGTAAGGTACATTGTGCACTGATAAAATGTTACCAACAAATGGCAACAAAGTGAAAGACTAAGGGAAACAAAATCTCCCAGTACTGATAGTCTAAAGGGTAGGTCAGTTTCCCCATAACAAGGTGAGCAAAAGCCCAGCAGAGTACAGCAGAAGGTTGGGCTCCACTGGTAAATGTCAGGCAAGGATGGTCAGACAAAAGCAAAAAGTTGGGGGGTTGAAAACCGGATGGAAAATTACCCATAAATGAAAATCTTTCCTAACAGTCTGCTTGCAAATAGGGGAGTGCACCTGATAATGTTATCTTTGCTGGAGCATAATACCTGTGAAAGGTTATTTCAATATACCCAAGACCCCCCATAGTGTTTTTTATCTAAGCGTAATACCAGGTGCCAGAGAACTTAAATAAAAACCACCATTTAATGTAATATCATTGCTGCACACATAAATCTATGGAACCACACAGTTCTTATAAATTGAAAACACCCACAAGTTGCTTCATACCCGGGGACTCACTCACTAGCAGACTTCAAGGCATGCACTGCACACTACCCCTTTGCCATACCCAGTGGTGCCCAATAGCATAGCACAACATTTGGCAGCTCCCCTGCGAGCCACACTGTGGGGGCCCCCCAAGCTCCTTAGCAAAGCACAGGGCACGCCACATCCCAGGCCGGTCCGGACCACCACGTGTGCGCAATGTCCATGATGATAATGCCGCTGCAGGGACATGCACTACTGCAAGTGAAAGAAGTAAAACATGTTTTTATCAAAGCTTAAATGTTTAACATAATATAGAAAGACCAGGCACTGGTATATTTGTGGACCAGTGCCTGGTCCACAAATATACCAGCCACCAGTTGTGGCTGGTAAGTTGTTTTTTTGGAGGGTGTAAATATTTTCCACAAGTATGTGATTGCGACCTAGCGTATCGAGGGAACCCTAAATTAAAAAAAATGGGTTTGGGGGGGGGGGGGGAGGCAGATTCTTTTCACTCCCCTGAGAAAATGTTTTGAATAATGGTGCATTATACAGCACACATTCTGTGAAAGGTTTGGTAAAAGGCCAACAATTTGGATAAAAGACCAACAATCGGTTTTGGAGGGTGTAGGGTAAATCATGAAAAAAAGTACAATAGATGCAACTCAGGAAAAGTGCACAGGGCATTTTCCAATGCATTATCATGCTGGTCCCTGAGATATATGCCAGTATCAAAAACATTTTCATGCTGGCTGTGCCCATACATTTCCATGCTGGCGCCATCAACATATGCTAGTATTTCCATATAAGACCATACTCATGTTCGCTTTAAGATGTTTATATATAGTATCATTACTGGCACTGGCACAGGCACAAAACTGTCTCTGCCAATATATGCCAGTACTCCTATGTAAGAACATACTCCTGTTGGTTTAGCCATTAAAAGTGAAATGTCACAATATGAAATCCTGTCCAAACTGGCTCCAATGTAAGCCAGTCTAGACCCATAAGAATACTTATCATGCTTGATTCATCATAGATACTCAGTTCATAAAAAGTCATGCAACAGTAAAAAATATAAAGGCTGTTAACCCAAAACATCAGTCTAGCGAGGCAACACTACTTATCATGCTTGCTTTTTAAAGATGCTGAGTAATACATGTCATGCCACAGTAAGCAATAGCTAGACTGACTGCACCAAAATGCCAGTCTAGACAGGTAATGGCACACAGTAAAACATGACAATTCAATTAAGGATGTGGCAAAAATGCTCCAGTGATCCCCAGCCTCTCGGAGACTTACACACACCTCTCACTCACCCATACATCCACTCTCACAATCACTCACATTGGATTCACCACACAGGCAAACAAACCCCACACAGAACATTCAAACACACACTGCCACATTCATATTCATTCACTAGTCACTCACTCACACCTTCTCTTACATCCCCTCATTGCATTCTCTACACAGGCACACACCCACCCACCCAGAACATTAAAAAACACACCATCACATTCATACTCATTCACCCACCAGTCAACCACTCAGACACCTTTTCCTACCTCCGCCCATTGCATTCTCTACACAGGCACACACCCATCCACTCGTTGCATTAGCTAGACAGGCATGCACCCACCTACCCACCCAGAACATTAAAAAACACACATCACATCCCATCACATCAAATCACTTCTCATTCACCCACCAGTCACTCACACCTTCTCTTACCTCCACTCATTGCATTCTGTACACATGCACACACCCACCCACACAGAACATTCAAAATCTCACATCACAACACTTCTCATTCACCCACTAGTCACTCACACCTTCTTTTACATGCACTAATTGCATTCTCTACACAGGCACACACCCACCCATCCGGGAACATTCAGAAACACACAACACATCACTTCTCACTCACCCACCAGTCACTCACACCGTCTATTACATCCACTCATTGCATTATCTACACAGACATACACCCAGCCACCCAGAACATTCAAAAGCTCACATCACATCACTTCTCATTCACCCACCAGTCACTGACACCTTCTCTTACATCCACCCATTGCATTCTCTACACAGTGTAAGGAACTCATGGTGGCAAGAGTAAAGACAGACACAAGTGATCACAGTTCAACAGTGTTTATTAAACTGTATATGCGGGTTGGAAAAATGCCTAATCTAAACCTAAATCTAAGATGGGAGCAAGTTACAACCATCAAATAATAATAAGACAGTACAAGTGGCGTCTTGTCAAAATAAAAGGGCTTATGTTAAGAAAAACATATTGCCAATCCTTACGCTAAATAAAAACAAAGAGTGTGGGATAGGATTCACAGGAAAGAAAGAAGTGTTCACAAATAATATGTCAGGATGCGGTAGTTGGGGTCTCCCTTGCCCACATTTTGAGCACGGGACAAGGCAGGTCTCCAGAGTACAGCACACGCTCGAGCTTTCCCAGCACAAGACTACAGTTCTGATCCAGCTATCAGAGCCTTTGGTGGTTAAGTCTCTTTTCTACAAAAAGTCTTTTGCCTCCGAGGACCTGATGTGTTCCAAAATAATAAAAGTTCCTTTCTGCTTGCGGGTTGGGTGATGCCTTTTCACCTCTCAATCCCCTCTTCCGGGCTCAGATCCTCAAACAGTTCCTTTTTACAAAAACACCAACAAATGTTCTGGTTCTGTTCACACTTGGATGATGCTTTCTCACCCCTCTATCCCCCTCTTCCGGGCTCAGACCCCTCTTGAATATCAGCCTCCCTCCATCGGGTTCACTCTGGCTCGTATTCACAACATTTTTCCGCTGCATTCATATGTCGGTGGGGTGATTATTTTTCACCCCTTGATCCCCCTCTTCCATGCTCTGATCCTTTGCAACTGTTTGCTTCCCTCCGTTGGCTTTTAACACAATCTCATCTGTGACATTCACAAATCTTAATGTCTTTTTAAACAATTCACTGTGGACATCCCTCTGTAGGGTTCACTCTTGTCGACACACTATTTACCTGGACTTTTGACTTTTCCCCCTCATTATCGGCATCCCTCCATCGGGTTCACTCTTTCCAGCCTTGTCAATCGCACAATTCCTTGAACAGTTATTTACAATGTGAGATTCACTTCCCTTAGTTTCATGATCATCTGCTGGTCAAAGACTTTTGACTGTAGAGAGGATTTTACTAGACCCCTGTATGACCACTTTTACCCTTTTCTCTTCTTTCCCAAGGCCTTCTGCTTACGGTAGTTTCAACAATAAGGTAATCGCCCAGAGTTTCCCGAGTGATCACCCACGTGGTGCCTGACTCCTCTGTAGCTGTTTCTCCCCTCTCATGTTAACAGTTATTTGTACTTTTTTCAATGACCCATTTGCTACTTTTGTTCAACACAGTTCAGTGTCTTATCGGCTCTCCCCTCGACTCACCGGCTGTGAAGAACTGCTTGGCTTTTCTTGTCTTTGGAGTCAAGGCTGGTACCACAGTGGCAAGCTTCTCTCCCGAGCTTGGTTATCGGCGGAGGAGGGCTCTGTGTACCGTTGACATCTGCTGCAACACACACTCGCTATTGTTTGTGGTCTTATGATTCCTTCCGAGGAAGTTTCACGGGCCTTGGTCGGAAAGGGCAAAGTCGCTTCTCTCCTTGTCACGCTCTCTGTTCACACCGTATTTCTCCTCCTCTTGAACTGTTGTACTGAGTTAGCTCTCTTGCCGTGTGGTCTACCTTGCTCGTATTGTGCTCTCATGCTCCACCTTTTATCCCTGTGGGGAAGAGAAAGGGCTGTCAGGTGTGTGATTCTGGTCAATTACCTGACTTTGCCTGACCCTTGTGTTGGGACATGTCAGGTATATGGCTCTAGTGTTTGCCCGTTGTCTTTCATGGTGTGCGAAAGTGTTTGTGTCAAAAAAGAGGGAGTTAGAATGTTTTAGTGTCCTACATGATAGGTTGGGGAAAAGGAGTTGTAAGAAGGGGGATACCACGTCTCACCCGTCAATGTCCCACTTCCACTCCCCGAGGATCCCCCATCGAGGTGATCCTCCCTCACTGGTCCATCCCCAGGAACTGGATTCAATAGCGATGGTCATGTCCTGGCCACCTGGATGACAGATCCCCTGGGACTAGTCAGGGAGACACCTTCAGGTTCTCACATACCCTTCCCCTATGTAAGGTGTATATGCCTGTTCTTTTCCCAGGTTGTATGTTGTTAATACCTGGAAGAGAACAGAGACGAGAGATGTCCATGAATTCTCGCATATTCCACTGATCGGTTTTAGTCGTTGTAGGTAGAGGTGGTGAGATTACACTGGTCTCTCTACAATAACCTATGAAGTGGGATTTAAGGTTCATGTTGGGTTTTATTGGTTCAGAATATTCCGAATCCCATATTGGAGAGTTTTGGGAGTGATAGTTCGCCTGTCAAGAAGACGAGAGATGTCCATGAATTCTCGCATATTCCACTGATCGGTTTTGGTCGTTGTAGGTAGAGGTGGTGAGATTACACTGGTCTCTCTACAATAACCTATGAAGTGGGATTTAAGGTTCATGTTGGGTTTTATTGGTTCAGAATATTCCGAATCCCATATTGGAGAGTTTTGGGAGTGATAGTTCGCCTGTCAAGAATTCTGGTGGTGAAAATCCCAATAAGGAGGTGGAGTTTTCTGTAAAAGAGTAGAACATGTGGGGAAGTCTCTCCCTAGAATAATTCCTACGGGGAGTCCTGTAATGATGGCTGATGGCACCTCTCATGATTCACCCCGAATTTTAATGCATACAGGTATTTTAGGGTACACTTCATTGTCTCAGTGTACACATGTAACTCTGACTAGGGCTGCATCATCTAGGTCTTTTATTGAAACCAAATCAGCTCACATAGCCATTTGTTTACTCCCTGAGTCAATTAAGGTTCATACTTGCCTCCCGTTTATCCAAACATTTTTAGGAAAAATCGGTACGAGTCTGATATAAACAGATGTTAAAGGTCTCTAGTTCTTCCTCGGGTTCTTCCCACTCTTCTTCTTTTGAGCACCCTATTTCCATAGGTTCATCGTTTATATTCTTCAGACAGTGCCTAGCTATGTATCCTGTTTCTCTACAGGAGAAGCAGACTGGAGGAGATAGTTTGTCCCCTTTTATATCCTCTCTTCTACCTTCATCATTAGTTTTCAAGTCGGTGTTCCAGATCTCTACTTTCTCTCGTGTCAAGCCTTCTTTACTTCAGAATGACCCCCCTGGTTTATCTACTCCCTGAGCTGGAGGACGGTGGACAGGTTTATGATCTTTCTGTTCCTCCCATTGATAGACTGAATGAAAATGTTTAGCTGCATCTGAATGGTTTTGTGCAGTTTCTATAGCTATAGCTAGGGTAGGTCTATTTAACTGCAGAACAGCTTTTTGCAAAAAAGGAGGTAAGAGGGTAGTGAACCGTTCCAGGGTGATCATTTCTGTCAGTTCTTCCAAAGATTTGTCACTAATCCAGAGGGCCACTGTGTTTTTGACACAGCCACCTATTTCTAAGGGGGTTTCTCTTGGGTTCAATCTAATGGCTCTCAATTTTTGCCGATAGAAATTGCAGGTTTGTCCCACTCTTTTAAGCAGCCTTTCTTTGCTGGATTGAAAGGTGGCTCCCTGGGCAAGATTAAGTAGCTGATAGGAGGTTTGTATTTCACCTTTCAGTAGAGGGGCTAAATAGCATCTTTTAAGGTTCTCTTCCCATCCTAGTTGTTCAGCTAGGCGTGCAGAGTTTAGAAAGAAATTTCCCAAATCTTCGCCTTCAAAATAGGGTTGAAGCACCCTCTGTGGTGCAAGGGCCTGGCTTGCAGTTCAATTAGCTTAGCTAAATTTTCTTGAAGTCTAATCTCGGCCTGCATCTGACGGGTTGCCAACTGGGCAATGACATTGGCTATGTTGGCCATTTCTTCTGGTGGTGCAATGGTCCCTTCTGTAGATGATTCTGAATCAGAAAGGACACAGCTTTCAATTCCGTTGGATAAGGTCTTGAAATCGTCCGAGTCTTCCGACTCTGAGTCTATCGAATTAGGGCACTGCGGTTGGTTGATCCCTAAACCAGATGGTGCTGCAATAGATAATGACACAGTACAAACAAAGAAAGGTTCAGAAGGAGGGGGATTCAGGGCACTAGCTCTAATGAAGGAAAAAACAAGTTGAATTTTTAGAATTATCCGGTCCCACGGTTGTATGTGGTAATGAGAGAGAGGAAGAGTATCTAGCAATACTTGGGTCTTAAAGACAAGATCCTGTTGACCAGGTGGGACACCCAATTGAGAGAACATCTCTTTCAGTGTGGATACGCGATCCGAATCAAGGAGATCAACTGTCTTATTTTCCCCTTCTGGTGGTATCACAATTATTAGCATGGGTTTCAGTTTTTAGCAATTGAATTACATCCCATTCTGACACCATAAGGAACTCATGGTGGCAACAGTAAAGACAGACACAATTGATCACAGTTCAAGGGTATTTATTAAACTGTATATGCAGGTTGGAAAAACACCTACTCTAAACCTAAATCTAAGATGGGAACAAGCTACAACCATCAATAATAATAAGACAGTCCTAGTGGCGTCTTGTCAAATAAAAGGGCCTATGCTAAGAAAAACCTATTGCCAATCCTTACGCTAAATACAAACAAAGAGTGTGGAATAGTATTCACAGGAAAGAAAGAAGTGTTCACAAATAATAAGTCAGAATGCGGTAGTCGGGGTCTCCCTTCCCCACGTTTTGAGCAGGAGACAAGGCAGGACTCCGGAGCACACCACACACTGGAGCTGTCCCTGCACGTGACTACAGTGCACTCTCTGCTATCAGGGCCTTCAGTAGTTAAGTCTCTTTCTACAAAAATTCTCTTGCCTCTGAGGACCTGACGTGTTCCAAAAAAATAAACAAAAGTTAGTTCCTTTCTGCTTGCACGCTGGATGATGCCTTTTCACGCCTGGATCCGCCTCTTCCGGGCTCCGATCCTCAAATAGTTCCTTTTGGCAAAAACACACACAAAAGTTCTGGTTCCGTTCACACATGGATGATGCTTTCTCACCCCTGGGCCCCCCTCTTCAGGCTCAGACCCCTCTCGCATATCAGCCTTCCTCCGTCGGGTTCACTCTGACTCGTATTTACAAAATGTCTCATCCATTCATATGTCGGTGGGGTGATGATCTTTCACCCCTGGATCTCCCTGTTCCGGGCTCAGATCCTTCTCAACTGTTTGCCTCCCTGCGTCGGGTTCACTGCGGCTTTTAACACAATCTCATCTGTGACATTCACAAATCTTAATGTCTTTTTAAACAATTCACTGTGGACATCCCTCTGCCGGGTTCACTCTTGTCGACACACTATTTATCAGGACTTTGACTTCGCCCACTCTTTATCTGCATCCCTCTGTTGGGTTCATTCTTGCCAACCTTGTCAATCACACAATTCCTTGAACAGTTCTTTACGATGTGGGATTTACTTCCCTTAGCTTCACAATCATCTGCCGGTCAAGCCTTTCGACTGTACATAGGATTTTACTAGACCCCTGTATGACGACTTTGACCCTTTTCTCGCCTTTCCCAAGGCCTTCTGGTTATGGTAGTTTCAACAATAAGGTAATCGCCCAGAGTTTCCAGAGTGAGCACCCACGTGGTGCCTGACTCTTCTGTAGCTGGTTCTTCCCTATCATATTAATAGTTCTTTGTAATTTTTTAATTAGCCGTTAGCTACTTTTGTTCAACACAGTTCGGTGTCTTATCTGCTCTCCCCTCAACCCACTGGTTGTGATGAACCGCTTGACTTTTCTTGTCTTTGGAGTTAAGGCTGGTACCACAGTGGCAAGCTTTTCTCCCCGGCTTGGTTATCAGCTGAGGAGGGCCCTGTGTACCGTTGACATCTGCTGCAACACACACTGGCTATTGTTTGCGGTCTTACAATTCCTTCCGAGGAAGTTTCACAGGCCTTGGATGGAAAGGGCAAAGTTACTTCTCTCTTTGTCACCCTCTCGGTTTGTGCCGTCTTTCTCCTCCTCTTGAACTGCTGTGCTGAGTTAGCTCTCGTGTCGTGCGGTCTGCCTTACTCGTATTGTGCTCTCATGCTCCACCTTTTATCCCTGTGAGGAAGGGAAAGGGCCGTTAGGTGTGTGTGATTCTGGTCAATTGCCTGACTTTGCCTGTTCCTTGTGTTGGGACATGTCAGCTAAACAACTCTGGTGTTTGTCTGTCATCTTTCAAGATGTGCGAAAATGTTTGTGTCGAAAAAGGGGGGGGCGGGTTACAGTGTTTGAGTGTCCTATGTGGTAGGTTGGGGAAAAGGTGTAAGAAGGGGGATACCACATCTCACCCATCGGTGTCCCACTTCCACTCCCAGAGGATACTCCATCCAGGTGATCCTCCCTGGATCCAATAGCAATGGCTGTGCCATGGCCACCTGGATGACAGATCCATGGGGACCAGTCAGGGAGACACCTTCAGGTTTCTCACAACAGGCACACACCCACACACCCAAAAGCTGACACCGTTCACCCAACAGTCACTCACACCTTCTCTTAGATCCACTAACTGTATTCTCTACACAGGCACCCACTGTTACCACCTCACTTACCTGTCGGAGGGGGTGCGCCTATGGGTCCCGACACGCCCCATCCTGGCGCTGTTATCCCCGATACCGGCTGGGGGGACCGCGGTCATCCGCGGCACTCGGCGCTTCCGGGGTTTCTGTGTCCCGGGGTCTGCGCATGCGCGGAAGACCGCGTCTCGGTCTTCGCGCATGCGCAGTCCTCGAGACGCTTGGGAGGCCACAAGCTTGCTTCCCAAGCCTCGATTCGGGCCCGGCAGCGCTCGGGGATAGCACGGCTTGCGTTCCAAGCCTCCTGAGTGCTGCCGGCCCTATTTAAGGAGCGAGATCCCGAGACTCGCCGCGTCTCAACGCGGTTTGTCTATCGGATCGTGTTTTCGCTCCTGTAGCCTCCTGCTACTCCAGTTTCCTGTTGATCCCTGCTCCAGCCTTGCTCTTCAGCCTACCCCCACAGCCTTACCTGCTCCAGCCTAGCCCTCAGCCTTGCCTGCCTCAGCCTGCCCTACAGCCTTGCCTGCTTCTGCCTGCCCTACAGCCTTGCCTGCTTCTGCCTGCCCTACAGCCTTGCCTGCTTCTGCCTGCCCTACAGCCTTGCCTGCCTCAGCCTGCCCTACTGCCTTGCCTGCTTCAGCCTGCCCTACAGCCTTACCTGCTCCAGCCTGCCCTACAGCCTTGCTCCACGGCCTCATCTTCCACGATCTACCTGCCTCTCTCTTCCTGCATTCCAGCTGCTTCCAGTTCGAGCTCTCTACTCTGTTCTACTATTGGGTTCCCAGTTGTTTTCCCTGGCATCTGGCCTTATATATTTGGCGGACAGTTACTTCACTCATCAGCCTACCTTTGTGTTCCTCTCTGAAGAATACCACAGCATACTGTTCGCAACACAATCTTGCAGACTGCACGGCGCCACAAGAATCAGGAAGGAGCACACTTGTGGCGTTGGGAGCTGGTCCACCCCTAACCCTGTTGACTTCAGGGTAAGGGCTGCACCGGTTTCTCGCGTTACATCATCTACCGAAACCTGTCGGACAGCCTGGCGACCACACCACGAACAACTACCGGAAGCCCAGGTACTCTGCGTCCTAGAGACGCCATCTTTAACAGATTGAGACGCCTACCTTCCGACTCCGAGATGGACGAGGCTCAAGATCTCCGGGAGGAGATGCGTGTTCTTCGGGCCGAAATGACCGCACTCCGTCAAGAGAACATTGGACTAAGACAGATGGTGTCACAATCCTCCGGGGTATCGTCACAGGGAGAAGGGGCTATGTCCCAGACTACACCCATCAAGTTTGATGGAGACCCAAGACGTGTGGCAGAGTTTTGCAATCATTGCAGAATACATTTCCTCTTTAGAGCCTCTCATTTCAGTTCTGACAAAGCCAAGATAGGATATATCTTGGGTAATTTGACTGGAAATGCCCTGGCTTGGGCCGCCCCATTGGTGTCCGCCAATAGCCCCATACTCAATGACTTCGCAGCTTTTGAAAAAGCATTTCTGGAGGTTTTTCAATCACCTAATTTGGCCTCCACAGCCCAGAATCAATTGATGGATTTGAAACAGGGTGTTATGGATATCATAGCCTACATTGGCCGTTTCCGTCAATTGGCAACTGACTCCCAGTGGCCTGAGATAACTCAAAAGACTTTGTTCCGAAGAGGTTTAAGAAAGGAGTACAAAGACGAATTACACAAAGACGAGACACCCTACTACAATTAATTGAACAAGTGTTGCGAATAGATCACAGATTGGCAGAACGGAAGGGTGAGAGACGACGAGCTGAACGGATGTTCACTAGACAACCCAACGCTCAGGCTGGAAATCCCGGGCCTTCGGACTCCGGCCCCGAACCCATGCAGTTGGGAGCCGTTAGGGGTCCACTCTCGGAAGCTGAACGGAAACGCAGACGAAATTTAAGACTTTGCTTATACTGTGGGGATGCTGGGCATTTCCTGGGTACTTGTCCTTTACGCCCACAAAGGAAGTCGGAAAACTAGTAGGCCTGTCGTCAGTAGGAAGGGCAACGACAGGTCCAGATTCGTATTCAGTCCTTTCCAGTTCCGCCTCTTTTCAACCCATGCAACCGGCTGTTTTACTGGTGGTAAGGATCAAGTTATCATGGTTAAACAAGGAGACAGAGGTGCTAGGCTTGTTGGATTGTGGGGCCTCCGGAAACTATATAGACAAGACTTTTGCAGTCTGCCATGAAATACCCTTGCTCACCCGGAGAAGTGTCTTGCCCGTCGAGGTTATCGATGGAACCCCATTATCTTCTGGTCCAATTCGTCAACAAACCATGTGCCTACATATGCATATTAAAGAACATGGGGAAAGAATCGCCTTGGATGTCATCAGATCACCCTCCTATCCCGTAGTCTTGGGTTTACCTTGGCTTCTTCACCATAATCCAACCATCGATTGGGGAGCTCGCATTTTGGATTTCACCTCATCTCTCTGCCTCCAAGATTGCTGTTTGCCTGGTGTGTCAAGAAAGGAGATTTCCTCCATACCCCTCACTAGGGGTACTGGCTCTCCTGAATTCTGTGCTTTGTTGTCTGTCCCTCAGGAATATGCCGAATTCCAGCCAGTATTTTCTGAACCCGAAGACATACCACTACCACCTCATCGACTATTTGACTGTACTATTGATTTGGTACCTGGTTCTGTGATACCTCATGGGAAGGTATACGCCTTATCCCTTACTGAGAAGGCGGTTCTTCAGGAATACCTGTCGGACTGTATCAGGAAAGGATACATCACTCCCTCGAAATCACCAGCTGGATTTCCGCTATTTTTTGTGAAAAAAAAGGAAGGAACCCTACGACCCTGTATTGACTACCGTCAATTAAATGATATCACAAGAAAGGATAGATATCCATTGCCTTTAATTCGGAGCATCATGGAGTCCCTTCGAACTGCCCAGGTGTTTACTAAGTTGGATCTAAGAGGCGCTTATCATCTAATTCGAATTAAAGATGGAGACGAATGGAAGACGGCTTTTAAGACCCCCTTTGGGTATTACGAATACCGGGTCATGCCATTCGGGTTATGCAATGCCCCGGCTGTTTTTCAGCGTTTTATGGATAACATTTTTGGCGATCTAATCGGGATATCCGTTTGGGTGTATCTCGATGATATCCTCATTTTTTCCGTCTCCCTGGAGCAACATGTGGAACATGTTCAAGAGGTGCTTCGACGTTTGTCTCAGAACCATCTGTACGTTAAGCTTGAGAAGTGTTCTTTTCATCAAAGAAGAATGGAGTTTCTGGGCTATGTGATCAGTGGCACAGGAATCTTCATGGATCCAGCCAAGGTACAAGCCATTCAAGATTGGACTCAGCCTTCTGATGTGAAGTCCCTTCAGCGATTCTTGGGATTTGCTAATTTCTATCGGCAATTTATACCCCATTTCTCTCAACACACGGCTCCCTTATCTCAACTAACGAGCAGTAAAACACCTTTTCTTTGGAATGCACAAGCCACCAAGGCTTTCAACGTCTTGAAACAAGCCTTTAGTACTGCTCCCATTTTGCGTCATCCAAATGACGAGAGGCCATACATTGTAGAAGCCGACGCCTCCGATTTTGCTGTTGGTGCAGTCCTTTTGCAAAAGGAACCAGGAACTGATGTGGAACACCCCGTGGCATACTTTTCTCGCAAGCTCTCGCCTAGCGAACGAAATTACGCAGTAATTGAGAAGGAATTGTTGGCAATAAAGGCTGCATTTGAAGAGTGGAGACATCATCTCCTTGGAGGCCAGCATTCAGTGGAAGTACGTACTGACCACCGAAATTTGCAGTATTTGAAGTCTCTTCAGTGCCGAACCTCTCGTCAAGCCCGGTGGGCCTTCTTTTTCTCTCACTATGACTTTCATATCACATACATCCCCAGTGCTCAGAATGTAAAGGCCGATGCTTTGTCTCGATCCTTGGAGGTAGAGGCAAGAGAGCAGTGCAGGGATGAGCCAATAATATCCCCAAGGCATTTCCTGTTCGCCCTTTCGCCTTACCTTCAGAAGATTCTACAAGACACAAATTCCGATCCCGATCGGGAAGATCTCATGAAGCATCCACAGGTTACTGAAGAGAATGGGCTGCTTTTCTTCCGGAACAGGCTGTATATTCCCACGACCTCTCGTCGGACTCTTGTGCTTCAGGGGTTTCACGACTCCCGAGTGGGTGGCCATCGTGGAATAGAAACAACTCGAGAAGTAATATCCAGACAGTTCTGGTGGCCTGGTTGGGCAGATGATGTCGCACGTTATGTAAAGAGCTGTCCTGTTTGTGCCCAGGTGAAGACTCCCAGGAAGAGGCCCCTGGGTTTGCTTCATCCCACCGAGATTCCTCCTTACCCTTGGCACACCATTGCGGTTGATTTTATCGTGGAACTTCCTCCGTCTGAAGGATATACCTGTATCATGGTCGTTGTGGACTGTTTTTCCAAAATGGCTCATTTTGTTCCATTCTTTAGAATACCTACTGCTTCACAGATGGCAACGGCATTTCTTCAGGAGATATACAGGTTACACGGATTACCGCAGAAGATCATATCCGACCGGGGGTCTCAGTTCTTGTCATCTTTCTGGAGTCAACTATGCAGTCATCTCGACATTCATCGTGCACTTAGTTCTGGTTATCATCCTCACACCAACGGCCAGACAGAAAGGACTAACCAGACTCTAGAACAATATCTTCGCTGTTTTGCCAATGCCACCCAGTCGAACTGGAAGTCACATCTAGTGTTTGCCGAAATCTCCTATAACAACACGGTTTATTCTGCTACGGGCCTGAGTCCGTTTTTCTGTTTGTCTGGCTTGCATCCTAGATTGGTACCCTTTTGTCCTGTATCTTCAAGTGCAGTTCCTTCTGCTGATCATCTCGTCACTTCCATCCAGGATCTACACTCCTTGGCACGCAGTACTTTGGCGGAGGCACAGGCACGGATGAAGCGACAGGCTGATAAGGGAAGGTCCCCGGAACCTGCTTTCCAGGCGGGAGATCTGGTTTGGTTATCCTCCAAGCATCTTCCCGTACGTAATTTGCCCACCAAATTGGCTCCCCGATATTTTGGCCCTTTCAGGATCACTAAGCGCCTGTCTGCTGTGGCTTTTCGCTTGCGATTGCCTCAGACGTGGCGGGTGCATCCAGTTTTCCATGTCTCCCTGCTGAAACCATACGTGGTTGACACTTTTGGCCGATCTGCCTCTCGTCCTACACCTGTACTTGTCCGGGGGTCCCCTGAATTTGAGGTACAAGAAATTTGCGATTCTCGCATCAGGCGTGGGGTACTCCAGTATCTAGTGGACTGGAAGGGCTACCCTGCTAGTGATAGGACTTGGGAACCACGTAGTTATGTACATGCTCCCCGCCTGATCCATGATTTTTATCGCCGCTTTCCTTGGAAACCTGGGGCTCCTGGCCTTTCTGGGAGGGGGCAAAGTGTTACCACCTCACTTACCTGTCGGAGGGGGTGCGCCTATGGGTCCCGACGCGCCCCATCCTGGCGCTGTTATCCCCGATACCGGCTGGGGGGACCGCGGTCATCCGCGGCACTCGGCGCTTCCAGGGTTTCTGTGTCCCGGGGTCTGCGCATGCGCGGAAGACCGCGTCTCGGTCTTCGCGCATGCGCAGTCCTCGAGACGCTTGGGAGGCCACAAGCTTGCTTCCCAAGCCTCGTTTCGGGCCCGGCAGCGCTCGGGGATAGCACGGCTTGCGTTCCAAGCCTCCTGAGTGCTGCCGGCCCTATTTAAGGAGCGAGATCCCGAGACTCGCCGCGTCTCAACGCGGTTTGTCTATCGGATCGTGTTTTCGCTCCTGTAGCCTCCTGCTACTCCAGTTTCCTGTTGATCCCTGCTCCAGCCTTGCTCTTCAGCCTACCCCCACAGCCTTACCTGCTCCAGCCTAGCCCTCAGCCTTGCCTGCCTCAGCCTGCCCTACAGCCTTGCCTGCTTCTGCCTGCCCTACAGCCTTGCCTGCTTCTGCCTGCCCTACAGCCTTGCCTGCTTCTGCCTGCCCTACAGCCTTGCCTGCCTCAGCCTGCCCTACTGCCTTGCCTGCTTCAGCCTGCCCTACAGCCTTACCTGCTCCAGCCTGCCCTACAGCCTTGCTCCACGGCCTCATCTTCCACGATCTACCTGCCTCTCTCTTCCTGCATTCCAGCTGCTTCCAGTTCGAACTCTCTACTCTGTTCTACTATTGGGTTCCCAGTTGTTTTCCCTGGCATCTGGCCTTATATATTTGGCGGACAGTTACTTCACTCATCAGCCTACCTTTGTGTTCCTCTCTGAAGAATACCACAGCATACTGTTCGCAACACAATCTTGCAGACTGCTCCGGCGCCACAAGAATCAGGAAGGAGCACACTTGTGGCGTTGGGAGCTGGTCCACCCCTAACCCTGTTGACTTCAGGGTAAGGGCTGCACCGGTTTCTCGCGTTACATCATCTACCGAAACCTGTCGGACAGCCTGGCGACCACACCACGAACAACTACCGGAAGCCCAGGTACTCTGCGTCCTAGAGACGCCATCTTTAACACCCACCCACTCAGAACATTCAAAAACACACATCACATCACTTTTCATCTACCCACCAGTCACTCATATCTTTTCTTACATCCAATCATTGCATTCTCTGGGCAAAAACACACAAACGGAACATTCAGAAACACACATCACATCACTTCTCATTCACCCACCAGTCGTTCACACCTTCTCTTACATCCACTCTTTGCATTCTTACACAGGCACGCACCCACCCACCCAGAACATTCAAAAACATACATCACATCATATCACTTCTCATTAACCCACCAGTCACTCGCACCTTCTCTTACATCCACTCGTTGCATTCTTTAGACAGGCACTCAACCACCCACCCACCCATGACATTCAAAAACACATATCACATCACTTCTGATTCACACACCAGTCACTCACACCTTCTATTACATCCACTGAAGTGGGATGGGGAAGCCCACCACCCCCTTCCTTCCTACCAAATTCATGACAAGGAAGAAGGCCAGAAAACACTGCAATCACCCATTCTATTTTGGACAAATTCCCAATGGACCCATGATTGCCAAGTATGTCGAGAGGTATCCCCTTAGCCAGCCATACGGATCGAGGGACATACAGATCTATCCATGCATGGATGAAGAGCCACAGGCTATGATTAAGGACAGCTATATGGACAGCTTTGATTAAAACATCAAAGAAGCCATGTTGGTGACGCCATTAGAGACATCACGACATAGCAGCTTTAGACATGAAGCACACGTGCCATCCGCACTTTGGGACACAAACACGCAATCGAATACATGAAGAACACGAGTGTACAGTTCTATAGTTAGTTGATAGATACATACACATACTGTCATTGCTTTATTATTTTGCCATTAGTCAAACGCAGCAAAGCAGAAACCACAAGACAAGAGATCCTGAGCAAAGCTTGCAGATGTTTGCACACAAATACCCCTATAGAAATGCAGGAGCACCTATGGGACCTGACAGAGCCAAGTATGACTAAACTATGGAAATGTAGCATAGCATGGACATTCTAGAAACCGCATTGTAAGGTTTAGGAAAATTACCGCAGGCCACAGGCCTCTGAGCAAGAGACGAGCTGAGCTGATTTCGGCTGGACACAGGAGTACGTTGATGGGGGTCTTCTCTACTGGATCCAGTTGGTGCCAAATAGCGTTCTCTTCTGTCTGGGAGGCACAGAAAGATGGCAAGTTTAAAGACCACTGGAAGCGCTGTTTGGTGGATTATTAATGGCTGTAGATGCAGTATAATGCTTTATTTATGATCTCTTTCTTATTTAGCAAAACGTGTACTAAAAATGAAAACAGATATTGCCCTGCCCATGGCAAAGGCAATGAGATAGGAAGGTATTTTGTTGTACAATAATGAGGATGCATGTTTATTGTACCATGTGCTATTCAATTACCAGTGAACGCATATTTTCTTTACATGGCCAGTTTTCCTGCCTCAAATGTCCTTGGAGAGCAACTCTATTCAAAACGGGTTTATCCTATCCAATAGCTTAGCCTTGTTCTTGGTTTTGTGCACACACTTCAGATAGAGCTCAAGATGCACCAAGACCATCTTGGTCATACTTCGGATTCAGCTGATGAATGTTTAGGTCATTGTTCATAATTATCCAGCATTTTCTGGTGTATGGGCATAAACCTGTGTCACCAGGACCCATTATCTCTTGGACGATAATTATTTCTCCTGGGCCATGCTTAATGATGTCCCTCCAGACATGGACTTTCATTGGACTTTTCAGATTCGGCATACTAGACAGGTCTCTCTTCCAAAAAATCAGCCTGTTAAAATATGATATTTTGTCAGTGAACAACCTATCTGCGAATTCCTCACCTGTGAAGACACACCCACAAACGCTCACGCTAGAAAAAAATACACCCCGCTAGGGAAAAAAGGCCAGGAGATTCTTGCAAGGATAACAAATAAATAGGCATGCCAGCAAAGAACTCTGCTGCTCAAGAATGTTTTGCTGTAAAATGGTACATGCAGAATGTTATAAGGAAGAAAATCGTCATCAGTGATGAAAACATATACAGTAAAAACCTGCGTGGCTGGTTGGTAAAACCCTATACATGGTCAGTCCGCTCCATAGGAGATGGCAGGCCATTGGTCCCAGCCTCGTCCGTCCGTCTTCCATCACATGGGGTCTGCTGGGCTCATCATCTCCAGGGAACCAAGGTCGAGTTTGCAATTAGTTACTGTGTAAGACAATGCTACTCTATCATTATGGCATGCACCTGTGAGGCTCAGGGACTGGGACAGGGGGAGGCTTAAGATGGAGCTGACTCACACATTCTTCACTCATTCAGTATCTCATTGTCTGCACCCAAGGCTTCCACCCTCGTTTTGGACTATAATTTATTGCACTCTGTACCTCGCATTACAAATCTTGTCATTATGAAATAAGGTGGAATGGTCGTGTTCTTTTTAGATCTTTTATGGTCAGTGGGTTTATGGTTGGTGGTTTGGGGTTACCTACTATCGTGGAATTCAGGAGTCTTGGACTGGGACAGTTGTGGGATGTTATAACTCATGGTTGGCTGGGTGGGGGTTTATTGATTGATTTGATTTTGAGCATTTGTATCGTGCTCCAAACAGATTTAACTGTATACAAGCGCAGCTGGACACCAGGCCTCGGGATGAGCTGCTGAACAATTTGTATACAAACGCTATCCCCAAACTGAGCAAATTCTATTTAAACAAGCGGGTTTTCAGAGCCTTCCGAAACTGGGACAGTGACTGGCAGGATCTAATCTCCACGGGGAGGTTATTCAATAGTTGGGGTCCATAGACTCCAAATCTCCTATCGCCTCTGGAGACAAGCTTTGTGCGTGGGATATTCAACAAAGCTTATCTCCTGAGCGTAAAGCTCTAACAGGATGTTATCGACAGACTTTGGCACTGAGGCACTCCGAGGCCAGCCCATTAACACATTTAAAAATTAAACAGGCTACTTTGAATTTAATTTGTTCCTCGACTGCCAGATTTCTGCAGAGCGGTGAAACCTGATTTTTTTTCCCAACTGCCCCACCAGTCTAACCACGGTATTCTGGGCCCTCTGCACTCTGTATATCTGCTTGGGCGATATACCCCCCATCAGACTTTTGCAGTAATCCAGGGCCTGCTTTGGCCTGCCTGCGATAAACGTGCACTGTGAGGCGCCTGGTACTGTCTTGCAGCTTTGCAGGATACATTCCTTCTTAAGATAACACTTATTAGCAACAGTTGTGCAAAAAGGGAAAGTTTCTATTGAGGTGTACAGCATGGGTCTCTTTATTGTCAGTGCTTGGGCCTATTCAGATTTCTTCGGTAGGTTTATGGTCTGTGTCTACCGCGCAGTCATGCAGGCCCAAATGTTTCTACCATAACTACAGTATAGTGCCTGTTTATATGAGCGCACTAAGTCTAAGAATCTACATTTCGCATAGTATTGTGTTTGTGCAGGGTCTCTTGATATGCCCCACTGCCCCCTGGCCCATCACACTTGTATTTATGGAATTCACCGTACTCTAAAGCGCCTAGGAGGGTGGAATAGGTTCATTTACTTCCCAACATTTGTCTCGATCTAATGTTTTGTGTGCACCACACTCTTAACCTTCTTCACAACATGGATCATATATGAGGGTCTGGGAGTTGCCAAAAACAAACAATTACTGTAGTGAACATCAACAACACACAAAAAGTAAAAGTCCCCCTCATTTCACAGTCCCCCCTCTGCTCCAATGAAAGTTTATAATCACAAGCTAAAAGTCCCCCTCATTTCACAGTCTCCCCCTCTGCTCCCATGAAAGTTTATAATCACGAGCCAAGTGCAATATTCAGTTTGCCATTATATGATACCCTGTTTCTTTATAACCCACATCTATTTACTAAAGAAAGCGATCTACTGTACATCATTATAATTCGTGTGCCAAACCATAATAAAGTCTGACTTCTGTTGCAGTGCACCATTTCCAACCCAGAGCGCACTGATCATGGTATATTATTTAATTTATACAAAGGTCTGGGAGCCCCTATAACGAGAATGAACACGGCCAAATAGCCTGTTATCTGGGTAGGTTCCAACTCAGTAGGGTCCACAACCATGCTGTAACTCACTGTACCTTTCACAGAGAAGAAATCTCCATTTGCATATCAGTCTGGTCTCATCCACCTGGGCAGTGCAGCACTAAAATGCTACACAATTCTCCTCTGTACAAGAGTACCAATAGCAACCCAGACACGTGTTTCAGCATTGTTGGGCCTCATCAGTGAGGTGGAACTATGCACCCCTAAGCACAGTGAGCAAGGGGCCCACATCTGGATTACCCTGGGTAACTTAGTGTGAAACCCCAAGTTCCTATACAAATATACTAAGGTCTGGGAGCACCTCTACTGAGGACGAACACAGTCAAATAGCCTGTTCTCTGGGTAGGTTCCCACTCAGAAGGGTCTACAACCACATTTTAGCTCACTGTACCATTCACAGAGAAGAAATATCAATTTGCATATCAGTCTGGTCCCACCCACCTGGTCAGTCCAGCACCGAAATGCTAGGCAATTCTCCTCTTTTTGTGTATGTTATTTGATTTGTAACTTCAATCCTGTCAGCAGAAATGTCATCATCAATGTAGTTCTTGTATCTTCTTGAAGTGAATTAGTGATATAACATAGTCATCTAAAAGTGCATCACAACAACGTGAAAGAGATTATTTTTTGTTCAGAACTATGAAAGGCACTTTAATTCTCACATACAGTACAGGCCCCATAAAACACCCTACAGCACTTCTTACGGCTTAAATGCCCTCTTCTTTGGGTGTGCTACCCCCAGTGCTATAATGGATAAAATGCCAGTATTTAGAGTTATTGCTGGATCTCTTTATGACATACCATGGGGCAAAATGCTCTCTTGGCTTGGCGTTCATTTCTAATTGTTTATATTAATTTATAGAGGTCTTTCATCAAAGCGCTGTACCAAATGTGAAATGATACAATAATGAGAAGCACATAAAATGACAAGAAATACATTTTATTAGGCTGAAGAAGATAACAGAAAAGATGTTAAGTGGGTGTGAAAAAGTTGAAAAGTGCGAGAGAAACTAATGGAAGGAGGTAGCAAGTTCTAAGGTTTGGGGGCCAAGAGAGAGCAGGAACGGAAAAGAGGCTGAAATGGCACAAGAGAAGTGGAGGGCAGGATATCATAATTAGTGAAGTGAGATTAGGAGGGGCCAGACCATTAACGCATTTGCCGGCAATGGAAAGAAATGATAAAGAAGACATGATTCAAAGGAATAACGGTATAGAGAATGGAGTGATTGGGAAATGAGGCAGCAGGAGGGAAGATGAAAAAGTGTACGGATTGTAGAGTTAAAGTTGGAGTCAAGAGAAGCAAGCTGGTAGGCAGGGAGTCCCATTAATAAGGCAGAACAATAGTGACAAGACTGAGAATCATTAGAGATATATGTAGAAAAGGTGAGAGAGGGGTCCAAGATTTTGTGCTGATGAGGAAAAAGAAAGAAGAGAGGGAGGAAGGAGACAGGGGAATAGGGAGGGGGAAATAGTTGAAGAGGGGAAAAAAAGAGAACTTCTGTTTTAGAAGCTTTACGATGAAGAAAACAAGAGTGCATCCAGAGTAGGATTTGGAGCAGGCATACAGAAAGGGAGGAGTTTTAGGAGTCAGAAAAGGAAACACAGAGTCATCAGCATCAAAGTGAAAGAAGAAGCCGATGGAATCTGATAGAAGAAAGAGGAGATGTCCAAAGAGAGAACCGGAGAGACCAGAGAACAAAGCCCTGAGAGGCACTGAATTGAAGAGGAAGTGAGGGAGTATGGTTGCTGGCCACAGAGACAGAAAATGCATGATTGGATAGATAGGAGTGAAATCATTGCACCATGGAACTGGAGAAAATCAAAGAAGAGAGCATGCTGAGAAAAGTATGGTGATCGAGAATGTCAAAGGGGACAGAAAGATCTAGAAGGATGAAGATAGAAGATAGTTCAGAGTGACTCGTTGATAGTAGTGTGTTTCTGACGTAGAACGTAGCAGTTTCGGTGGAAGGTAAACGTTGACAACCAGTTGGTGTATGTAGTGGGAATAGTGAATAATGGTTATGGAAGGTAGAGACTTGAGCGTAGATGATGTGCTCAAGAACTTTAGATAGACTTGGGAGAAGAGAAATCAGATGGAAGCTAGATGGAAGCAAAGGGTCCAAAGATGTTTTTAAGAGAGGAAGAATAATGGTGAGTTTGAAATAATCGGGGAAGGTGCAAATAGAAAGAGACGAATTAAAGAGAGCGGTCAAAAGGGGTATATTGTGGGGGAAAACTCACCTCTGGCCCATTTATTTTAGTCATTGTGTAGTACCACAAAACTGCTGAGTACAGCAGCAAGTCCCTTTGCAATGCACAAATAAAGAAAGTGGTCTTTACAATGTTCATATAAAGCCCTGATGCCACATTGTAGTTGTGTCACAAAGTGCTTAAAATCTGGAGTTTAATTATGTCATTAAAGAAAGGGTAAAGTACAGCGCTCAAGGCTGGGCCCCTCAATAACCAGGGAAACTGGGCTTTTGCATTATGAGTAGACTGGAAATTCAAATCTGAAAGTTGCAAATCCACACTTTACAAAACATCAAAGAACCTCCTCTTTAAGCAATGGCTCTTCCCTTACACCTACATCCACACGCTCTCCCCACCTAACCTGAGACTTGGTGATCTGCTCCCCCTGTTTCCTCCCCTTGTTGTTTGTAGATCCTTTACTGCCCAATCCCCCTCTCGGTTAGCTTCCTGCTCCCTTGTATCTGTGTTTCCTGCATTGTGTGCATTCCCTATGACTTGTAAAGTGCACTGTTGCTTCCTGAAGCTAGGTCTGTGCTCAACACATACTGTACTGTTGCTTCCTGAAGCTAGGTCTCTGCTCAACACATACTGTATTAATAATAGCCATACTGCAGTTCTCTGCACTTTGCAAGAGGGTTACACATGACTCCGTATCAGCGAGACTCCCCATTCAGTATTACAATGCAATGCAAGGAATACATCAATGAAAGGCCACCTGTCGCAGAGACAGCACATCACACCGGCTGATCGCATATGACATGGGATCCGGCCTTATGAAAAAAGCAAACCGTTGAGCACTTGTGGAGAGGTTTGTACCCAGCTGTAAAATCACAGTGTCCCCAAGATCAATATTTGATTCATGAAACACATTTACAGTAATCAATTTTTTCACAGCCGGCCCAAGAGTGGATCAGAAATGTGTGCAACTGAAGAAAGGTATAACACTGACCGAAATGTCCAAAACCAGCACTTGCGGATTATCCATGTTTTAGAAGTTGAGTATCCGATCCTCTAAACTACCAATGCTCCGTTTGTAGCGATTGTAAAGCATATATAAGCTTAAACACAGCAAAGCAAATCAAAATGGGTAGGGAAACACAAGTTCTTTTCCTTTATTTTGCACAATTTAGCCAATCTGCTTGCAAGCACAATTTGTCAAGGGCAGTAGATTCCCTGAAGAATAGTATACTTTCCTCTGGACGGCCCCCCCCACGTACTGAAATGAAATCACTGCTGTGAGGTGGAGGTTGGTGAAATGGTAGTTGAGCAAAAGCATGGTTTCTCCGAGGATGAAAAAGAAAAAAGGATAGGTTACACAAGTAAGGAATAACTGTCAATGCCAACCCTCACAAATCCAGTTTTCCCATGTCCTACCTTAGATAGGATCGCAATCGGACGATAGACCTACGGTCTTGCCAGAAGTACCAGTGATGTACTTGAGTCCATAGATCGGAATTCTGCCTGGTACCAAGTCTGACTTACAGGTGTACAGGAGTTCCAAAGGGCAGAAAGGACAGAAAAATACCCAATACAAGTTTGCAGGCACCTGACCCGAACGGAACAAGAGTGCAAACTACAGGAGTCCAAAGAATCCAGGAACAGTTACCAAAAAGACAAATCCATACATCCGTGTCCAAACGTCAATCCAGGAAGAAAAGCCATAGACCACAAAAACCAGTAATCCAAATAACCAAGAAAACCGATGCCAGTAGGATGATTCGAGTTTACAAGTCTGTGTTGAAGAAAGCCAGGGGTACAGAATTCCAAACAAATCCAAGGATCCAATGAAAAAGATAAGAATGGATGACAATACTATTGGCAGGTGAGAACGTCATTGATGAACACCGAATCCAGGGAACGCAGGTGTTTTACCGCAGCGTTGTTCTTTCTCGGCACGTCCCGTAACCGGTTTGGTTCCCCGTCAGGGGACGTGCCGCCATCACCAGCATCATGTGTCACATAGCGGTCGTTGGCACCTGGGTTGCCGGTACGCATTGTGTGGAGTGGAACAATATACTGAGACGAGGAGGAGGACAGCAAGAGTAAGACAGGACTACAGTTTCACCAGTGAGCGGTCTAGTCCTTTTTGGACCAATCATGGTGGCAGGATTTCTAAAAGCCGGGAGTGTGATGGAAATAGAGGCAACTGTGTTTGGGTCAAGGTACACCTCTTCGGATTAGCGGTGTGGCAAGCCGAGCACTCGAGACCCGCTAAAAGATGCAGAATTTATGCAGCGCGAAGCGAAGCTGAAGGATGCTGGAGGCCGGTGACAGAATGTGAGAGAGAGACTGGCGTGACCAAGCGAAGCGGCCGCAAAGACTCCCAAGCTGCAGCATCGATGGGTGAGCCATGCCATGGAGAGCCTCTGGGAAAGCACACGAGGTACCGCGCGGGAAGGAGAGAACTTGTGGCGGCAGAGGACCTAGTAGCAAAGCTGTAAGCTCCGACCGGTGAGTGTACCAAGAATGGGGAAAATAGGGTTGCCAGGCAAATGTGCAAACTGAGCAATGAACATTGATTTAAACCAAAACAAGAGTTTCCATGAATACCGATGTGAATGAAAAGCAAATATATGTATTTTCAATACCAAACAGAGTGAAAGCAAGTTTAGAGCACTTGTGAAATTTTATCAGAGTGAAAGAACAACTGTGAATCTACCAGATACAAAGAACTGTGAAAGAAAGATTGTGAATCTAACTGATACAAAGAACTGTAATATAAGATAAATGAGCATTGGCCAAAGCCAAGAGAATTCAAAGGAACTGAATCATATGAGCAAGCGAGCCTTGGCCACAGCCAAGAGAATTCAAAGAACTGTATCTTATGAAGAAAAATACCTTGGCAAGAGACAGGAGAATACAAGAAAGTGTAAAGTGCATTGTAACCAAGCAAGCCACAGTACAGAGTCAGTAGAGTGTGACACAGGTGGATGCATCAAGTAGCACGGTCAAGTTGAAGCAGTAGTCTAATGTTGATGAAAAAGCAGCAAGGAAGAGGTACCGGCTGTGTGACCTGTAATGGGTGGACAGTGTGGTCCGACAAATGCGCCTAGACCGAGTGCATCCCTGTATGGAAAAGCCACTGAAAACACCCATAAATACACTTGTGGTTATACTACAAAAAACTCGTATGTGTTTGAAGTCAAGATACAGAACTGCCTATGTGATCCAGTTAAAAATAGCAATATTTTAAGAGCTGAGAAAGTGTCTCAAGGAATTGTGTTGTTCTGAAAAGCTAGAGGATTTGAACTCTTGGGGAAGGGAACCACTATGCCTTATGAACTATATTGATCTTGGGGAAGGAGAGGCTGACTACAAGCCAAGAGCTGGAAGAAGCTCTAAACTTTATTTTGAACCCTATTAATTTTGATGCTGTCACCCCTACATATTGTATACAGTTAATTGTGAGGACAAATCTAGGTTTTGGGCCCAGACAGACATTTGTTTTGGACTTCCTGACACAGACTATCCTTAGTTTTCTTTAGGTAGGGAAATCCCATGTTAGCATAGGGCAAGCTAGGCCTTACTCCATCCTGCATTTTGAGTTAATGAAGGTTTTGTGGAGCAAACCTGAACCTGTTTCATGTGTCCCCTTCATGATGCCTTCACAGCACCTACGCTGCCCGCAACGGTACACAAGGTAACCGTGCAGGTGAGCTATGACACAATTTTACATTTCAATCAAACACTGTGCTTTAATTCTAGGCCAATTTATGTCATAATATTTACAACATAGCATGGCAGGGAGGTTCAAACTCAGCTTAAAAGGCTAACAAGGTATCTGTCTTTTCAAAGTTGAGTCTCTTTTCCTCTAGACTACTAATGCTCTGATTATGAGGTACATACACATGTATATATGCTTATACACAGCACAGTCTCTCATTATACTACGGGTGCCCTCCTGGGGATTGCATTCATTACAGACACTGCATGATAGTAAATATTGCAACATGTGGCTAAATCTTGTGCATTGGCTTTGTGGTTTGGAACTTGCACCACACCAGAAAGAGAGAGTGGAGCAGTCCTAATAGCTTTTTTTAAGGCTTATCAATGATTGGGAAAAAATAAATAAAACTGTGAGAGGTAGCTTACCGAGATGCAGTGTATCATAAGGGCAGATTGCGTATCGGGTGAGATTGGTGAGATTACACGTGTCGATGACAACTATTGTATAAACTATAGCCTGATTTCAATCACTCCTTTGCTGGCCAAACTCCTGGAAATGCCAGCCATCCCATTTTACTCTCCACACTGAATCTGTTGGCTGTCTCAATGACCATCAGTCGGACTTCAGAGCAGCCAGGGGCATGGAAACTGCTCTCCTGAACACCCGTGAAGATCTGCTCTCTAATCTTGATTCCTGCTCTCCATCTATCCTCATCCTCCTTGACCTCTCCTCTGCTTTTGACACGGTCAATCATGTCACCTTGATCTATCGACTTCGTAAGAACCTGGCCATCACGGATCAGGCCCTGGTGTGGCTGACCTCCTTCCTCCTGGATCGACCCTCCCAGGTCCAACTTGGGTCCTATCTCTCCACCACCTCTCTCTCTATATGTGGTGTCCCCCCAGGGCTCTATCCTTTCACCCTGGCTCTTCAATGTCTATATGGCTCCTTTGACGCTCTTCTAACGTTCAGTGTTATGCGGATGACACTCAGCTCTCTTTCATGCTTCTCTTAGCCACCTCATTCCTTCGCTCATTCCTGACTTTCTACCACCAACGGTCTCTGCCTTAATGCCAGTAAGACTAAGATCCTTGTCATTGGGACCACTGCTTTCACCTATCTCTATGGCCGCTGTCCTTGGGCCCTCTACACTTGCATTCCTGTGATGCACATATCCTTGGTGTCATCTTCAACTCCACTCTCTCCTTCTCTCCTCACATCAAGGACCTTGCCAAAAAGGCCAATTTCCAGCTGCACCTCCTCAGAGATATTCTACTTTTTCTCACTTTCCCCCAGAAGCTCTTTGTCTCCAGAGCCCTGGTTCTCTCCAGGCTGGACTACTGCAACAGCCTCTTTCTCAATCAACCTGCCTCTACTCCCTGTCCTCTGCAGCTAATCCAGAACAGTACTGCAAGACCTATCCTTGGCCTCAAGCCCAGAGACCCTATCTCTCCAGCTCTGAAATTTCTCCACTGGCTCCCAGTGGGTGCAAAGATCTAGTTCAAGACCCTCTGCATCATCCACAAGGCTTTCTGGGGCCGGGGCCTACACCTACACTATATCCAAATCTCTCTGCTGAAATACCTTCCTTCTAGAGCCCTTTGCTCTGCTACCTCCAACATTCTGAGGGTCAGACGGTTCCTAAACATAGAGTGGGGGGTACATCTCTCTCCTCTGCAGGTGCCTCCCTCTGGTACGGCCTCCCTGCCCCTCTCAGGCTTAAGCCAGATCACCTGAAGTTCTGGAAGCAGCTCAAAACCCTCCTTTTTGCCTCTGCCTTCTCTCTCTCTCGCTTCCCTGCTAATTTACCTGTCTGCTACACTGACCAGCTGCCTACTACCTTAAGAGTCTCACTGGGTACCAGGCTCCTCCTAAACCAGTCTTCCCTGTACTGCTTCCTTCCCTACCATGCACTTAGGGGTTTTAAACTGTAGTCCCAACAGCCCCCCTGATTCATAGCACTTACCTAGCGCTGCACTGCCCTGTCTGCACTTACTCAGAGTCAAGTTGCCCTGTTCGCGCTTCCCCTTCCCCTCTCCCTTGCACATTCCCCTCTCCCTTCCCCTTGCACTTCTTGTTGTCGCACTTGCACGATCCGAATGACACAAGGCCAAGTAGGATTGTTTGTCTTGTCTTCCCTCCCTTGTCTTGTGGATCCTAGAAACACTTGTGTACAGGCGCGATATAAATGCCATATCATATCATAACATATCATACAGTCTCTACCTTTTTAAACTGTAAAGCATACAGGCTTTGGATGTGGGTAGTTGACCACTTGGGCATGTAAAGTATGTAACTGGAAGGTGTTAGTATTTAATAGCTTCTGTTTGGCTTCCTTAATTACATTAATATATGCTTTAGCCACAATTATTTCACATCTACAGTACCAGTACATATATATTTACGATTGAAAGCGCACCTTGACAACTTCAGATGTCACGGAAAGCAGAAAAGTATAACCACCTTTAGACATTCCGACCACCCAGGAAACAACCACACCGCCACAAACCTGTCCCACATCAAAATCTGCTGTTTCTTTATATATCATATTATGTCCCACACCCAAATGACACATTGTGCTGTCTTATTTACATGGGATGATATTTGTAATGTGGTTAGGGACCGGTTAAAACGTTTACAATTTAGTCTGTTTTCCCCTTCAGTTGTCACATGAGCCAATAAGCGGCATTGCATGTGCGTTTGAAGAAGAGTAGAGTAAGAAGAGGTGAGTTCAAGAGCAGACGAGTCCTGAAAACATTGCCGATCCGAGCAAGAGTGAAAGCCCAAAGTATGCTGTTAAAGGCTAGCCGTTGGAAGCTTGACCAGCCCATGTCAGAGACAGACCCGATTGGGACCAGCCGGGTATAAATACCTCTCATGGGGTGTGCCTTCTACCCGCACATCAGCCTCAACAGGGAGACCAACAAGTGGGAGAGCAGCAGCTGCTACCTGGGTGTGATCCTGGACAGTAAACTCAACTGGCGAAGCCATATTGAGAAAACTCAGCAGAAGGTATCTGGAAAGTTGGCAGTGCTGTATCCACTCCTGAAGACCAAGTCCATGCCCCTCCAAAGATCAATGCCTACAAGGCGATCATCATACCTACCCTGATGTATGCCTCCACTGCATGGATGACCTGCCAAGAGCGACACCAGATGAGTCTTCAGAATGACCAGAACAAGGCACGGTGGATAGCGGCTGGTGCTCCACTCTTCACAAGGACAGCCGACCTTCACAGAGAACTGGACATCGAGATGTTGGACGAACATCTAGAAAAGCTGAGCAAGAACTTCTGTCAAGGACTGAATCAGAACGCAAACCCTCTGATCAGGAGACTCAGTGCCACCCCTGCAAACCATTTTGACCACTACCCGCAGCCTTTCGCTGCAACGACCCTGTGAAACCACCATGCAACCCCTCCAGCTAACCCAGAAGCTAGGAATCTCTGAGTCATCTTCGACTCTGCTCTTTCCTTCATCACTCGTATTTAGGACATTGTCAAGAGGTCCCACTTTCAGATCTTCCTTCTCAAAGGTACTCTACCTTTCCTCACCTTCCCCCAGAGACTCAATGTTACCCATGCTCTGGTTGTCTCTAGGCTAGACTACTGCAATAGCCTCCTCCTTCCTCCACCCTGCCACCCCTCTAGCTAACCCAGAATAGGGCAGTGAGATTTATCCCTAGCCTCAGGCCCAGGTACTGCCTCTCTCTTGCCCTACAAAGCCTTCACTGGCTCCCGGTCTCAGCACGGGTTAAATTGAAATTCCTCTGTATCATCCACAAGGCTTTCTGTGTCTGGGGACCACTCTATCTTCAACGCTTCCTGACCAAATACTCCCCTTCTAGACTCCTCCATTCCTCTGGCACCAACTCCCTGTGTGTTAAGCGCTTTGCTACACAGAGTGCTGGAGGGTGATCAATTTCCTCGGTTGGCTCCATCCTGTGGAACAGCCTCCCTCTTCCTCTGCGTCTTAGCATTACCTCCTTAACTTCTGGAAAAGCCTCAAGACCTTTCTCTTTACCTCTTCCTTCTCTTCCTCTCTTCCCTGCTAATCTTACAGCAGCATGACTGATGTGCAGGTCTATTATGTGTCCTCTGGGCCTTGATGCCCCCCCACTACCCTCAATCCAGCCGCTGTGTTTCTACTGCACTTACTTGGCTCATCCTACCCACAGGTGGTTTGCACTTACGTTCTTCTCCTTTAGGCACTTACCCTGAGCACTTCTCCATGAGCATCAAAGCACCTATCCCTCACCCCCCGCCGCCTGCACTCGCATGTTCTGAATACTCAGAAGGCATTGTAGGTTTGTCTCCCCTTCACTTTACTCTCATTTTTTGTTTGTATTATTAATTCAATTCTTTATAATTGCTGTAATTTATTGTCTGCCTTCTCCTGTCCCCATCCTGTTTGCCCTGTGGGTACTTTCAAACAGTTTTTCTAATTGTATAAATGCCTAACAAGTGACCAATAAATAAATCAATTACTGTTGTTGCGTTATATGTAGACCACTCTTAACCTGGTTAGTTCCTTCCCACCCCCAATCAAGAAGCCCTGCAATTCTCACTTAAGTTATTAGCGCTGGCCTTACTGAAGACTCATATAGAGTCACACAAGTCTCCCCCCTGTGCCCACAGTGAGCCAATAACCAGGGTGGGGTATAGAAAGAATATATATTTATTTTAATTATAAACTCAATGAATAATAACTTTGTTCAATAACAGCCACCACATTCTTTGTGGCAGAAAACACAGCTTCAATTATAAAACACACATTTCTACATATTCCTGTGTCTCACAAGCATGGAACATAGGCTAAGTAAACTGTCAAAACACTTATCAAAAGAGCACATACATCACACATTCAGTGTTGGATACATGAAGTCTCACTTTTGCAAAGCACTACTCTCCCAGCCCCAAGAATCCAAGCAACAATGACATGCAGCACCATCTGTTCAAAGGCCAGGTCTAGGGAGGGGGAAAACTTAGGTATTCTGTTTTGCAGACCCCCCTCACTTAAAGGTCCATGTTGGGGAAGTTGGACAGTAAAATGGGAATGATTATGAATTTTGGTTTTTCAGACCCCCTCCCCTTAAAGGCCTGTGTTGGCGAAGTTGGGCCGTTTAGAATTTCACTTTGCCAACCCCCACTCACTTAAAGGCCTGTGTTGGGTAAGTTGGACAGTAAAATGAGGATGATTATGAATTTTGGTTTTTCAGACACCCACTCCACTTAAAGGCCTATGTTGGGGAAGTTGGGCAGGTCAGAATTTCGTTTTTGTGGGGGGGCCAAGGGCACCCCTTGGTTAAATACAAAGTTGAAAGAGTGGTGACAATTGGGAATTTCGTTTTTAAGATTAGAATACCTTTTATTTAAAAGCAAGTTTGGGGAATGGGTTTCAGTGAAGAATTTTCGTTATAGGGACAAGGATCTTTTGGTTTGAAAGGCAAGGTTTGGGGATGGTGACAGTTGTCAATTTTGTTTTAAAGGCCAGGACACCCCAATTACTTTAGATGGCTATAACATTATTCCCGCTAAGAGGGAGGGTGAAAGTTTCGATTTCTTTCAAGCTCCCCCTGCGTCAATCTATTTGGGAGTTAATTAAATTATTATACAGTCAAATATGCTAAAGGTTTACACAAGGTTCCCCCCATCCACTAATGGAAGATATCCCACTATGAAAGGGAACTGGTGGATTAAATAGAAACCCATGTTGACATTTTGTTAGACAATCTACTTACTTTTGAAAATCTCTGGCCTGTCACTCATCGACTGAGAGTCATGTTCTGTGGTTGCTTACCTGCAACGCTGCATCAACGCTTGATCACATGCATTTAGCGACTGTATCTGTGTTAGGGCGCTGGTGGCTGCTCTCTGCTCTCCCATTTCCAGTAAAGACGCGGGAGGCACTGCGATCGTCTGGGGCATCCTCCGGTCCTGACAGGCAACGCGCCTATGTCACGGCGCTGTCTTGTAATCTCAGATCACGTAACATGACGGCTAGTGGTCTCCCGGGCAATAACCCACACCAGAACCATCAGAATTCCGCTATATAAGGCCAGAAGAGCCTAGGAACGGTACATCTTAATGCTCTGGTTCTACAGCGTTTGCCTTGTTCTGACCTTTGCTTCTTGCCTTGCTCTACCTCAGGGGTGCGCCAAATTTGATTATTTGTTTCTTCTTCTCTCTTCTGCCTTCTCCTGCCTTGCCTTGTTCCTTTTCTGCCTCGGCCTTGTACTTACTGCCACAATTGTCATGGGGGTGGCTCACTATTGGCACCTTGTCACTGAGACCTACCATCTCCTGGTTCAGTGGTTTCCACTGCCTTCACACCTTGTTAATTCTCGGAGGTGCGCGTGTGGTGTGGGGGCGCTGGTGCCTAATCCTGCCTGCGGTTGCAGCCGCTCAGGAGGCGAAGGGGACAGGGTCTCCTGCCTGCACTGACCACAGCATCCTGGATGTCCCATGAGTTGGAGCCTCCAAGAAGACCGCCAAGCCTTCTCGACCTTCCAGTCAGCATTCTGGTAAGCAGAAACCCAGTGACCAGGCCCTTGACACTGAGCAGGGCTATGCTCTTAGGGGAAAACAGGGTTCTGGCCAGCACGTCAGTCTATGGTCCACAGCAATCCTGCCTCTGTGGTTCCAGGGAAGTCCCACAGCCTCTGTTTTCTAGTCTCCCCAGCAATATTTCCACCCAGATGAAATTTCAGCAGAGCTCCTTTGGTAATTTTTTGCAGCTGTCCTTTGCTAATCTTTTTGCAGCTCTCCCCGTTGGTCATTTTTAGCAGCACTCCCTTTTTCCATGGTGCAAGACCTTTTTACCCTCTAGGCCCCTCCCAACTTCAGGAGGTGCTAACTTAAGATCTTGCACTTAGAATTGGACCTTCACATTTCTCTCCAATCCCCAAGCCCAGCCCCAGTCTAAGGATTGGTTCAGGCATCTAGAACAGAAATATAGCAACTCCCATTTGAAATTCACATTTTTCTTTCTATGTCCAATTTAGCAAAAACGTAGATACATGGCAAAACTTTGTAATTTACTAATAAATGCCATGAAATAGATATTAATATGTGTCTCCTCATGACGAATCAGTGGAGCTTACTTTCATTTCGGCACCTTATTGCATGGTCGTGCTATAATTATTTGCCCTTTTCACAAAAAGTGTAATAGTTATGAACATGCAATTTGATCTCCAGGTACCTCATTTTATAACCCATCAGCCTGCCAATTCTGAAATCCAGAACATTTTCGAGGAAATCAAAAACAGAATTCAGGTGATAAAATGATTTCCAAAAATGCCATGTAGATCAAATTTACATCTGAATAACTGACTCATTACTATCTTTCTGATGACATATGAATGAACTCTGTGCGTCCTTTGGTTCGAGAGTTATGGAGGAAAATGATGCATTCAATATAAATCTATAGGCACTGCATTGATTTACATGATCTTTAGTTTCTTTTCTTCAAAAACAGTGAAGCTCAGCTCTGCTGATTCCTATTTCCTTGACGCCACGTGACACAGAGCCTATTAGGCAGCAATGTTGACACTGTCTGCAATAAATCCTATGGCCTTGTGTACTTTGAAGGTTAATGAGCTGCTCATCGTAAATAGTCAGGATGCATCAGCCACACAGAGATGTCCCATTGCAGATAATAAGCAAGGCCGGCCCTGTGATATGATGAGGCCATGCTGACATCTGACATTCCTGTTATCTGAAGTTGACCATAATTTTGATCTCCAACCCTTCTTTTCTCTTGTATTTGTCCCCACCAAGGGCTGACAGACAATTTATTGCAGTTGTAAATAGCTGGGATGCAGGAGTTTCAAAGGAATTCCCTTTCCATATACAGAAGCCAACAGGCCTGCAGTGGTGACCCATTTGTGAAGTCTACCCAACAACAGAACATGAGCTATGGAAAAAAATAGCCTTTTATTCTCAATTGTTGCCGGCATTTTACATGTGAATCATATTATTTATATTAATAAATTGCATCTTGTCAACACACACTCAGTCTTTTCCCCGAAATCTTTATTTTAGATGGGGAACATTGTTCTAATTTCTTGTTTTACAAACTGCAAAACACCCTTGCAAGGCACTTTAGTTTGTGTTTGAACACCCTGTTTTTAATGTAGAAGGGACCTTTGAATTTCTTCTGCCAAAGTGAATTAAAAGGCTGCTTTTCAATTTGACCTTTCCTTTTGTAATGAAAGATAGGCATTTCGATTTCCAATGCTTTGCCATTCACATAGCACTTCCTTGTATTACTTGCAGAAACCCCCAGCATCTGCCTTAAAAGGCCCATTTTCAGTTTGAAGGTTTTTGAAGACTGGCAGGTCATTTTTCCAGTGGGCCTTTCAGTTATGTTTGTTTGGGCCTTTGATTAAAGCCCAGATGTCCCTTCCCAGGTCTTCTATGATTCTTTTGTGGGGAAGAGCAGGGCAGAGTGGGGTTTTCATCCAAAGTCCCATTTCTCCTTTTATTTTTGTCCTTTTTGTTGGAGTCCGTCGGGCTCAATTTCCTTCCTTAGGGAGTGGGCACTCCGACCTTCACTTCCGTCTTTGGGTTGGGGGGTGTAGGGTGGAACCTCCTTTCATTCCTTCTTCCCAGGGACCTCCCCAGACTCACCTCTTGCCTCCATGCTAGAAGTGAAGGAAGTTAATTATCTAGCAATAGAAAGAAAAGAAAGGTTCAGTGCTTTTTACACAACACATTTTCCTAGAAGATGGACATTGCATTCGAGAGATAAAAAAACATCACATAGAACAGACATTTCAGACCATCAATTCAACACATTTATCTTAACATTTCCAAAGAAAATTAATTAAACTACATCCAGGGTGTCACCCTTTTCTTTCACTCCTTGGATGGTTCCTCTGCTCGACTTTCATTTGGCTCCTCAATCAGTCGTAAATCTTGTCTGGGATAACTGCTTGTCAACTGATTGATGTGGACCCATTTTCTTCTCTCTGTTCTTCTTTTGGAATACTGATCTTGTAGGTAATAGGTGATATTTTTCTACAATTTCAAAGGCACCATGTCAAGATGGAAGACATTTCCACTCCTTTGTCTGATTCTTTTGAAAATTGTACAGGTAAACCTTGTCCCCTACCTCGTACTCCTTCTTGGTGGTCTTCAGATCATAAATATGTCTTCATCTCTTCAGCTGACTTTTTGAAATTGCACTGAGCATAAGCAAAAGCATGCTGAAGGGGCTTCCTCAAATTTTCAATGCACTTATGAGTAGTAAACACATGTATCAGGGTCTGCTCCTGAATTCTGTAGAGCAGATGCTGAGGTAACACCATGTTTCATCCGGTCATACACTCAAATTGAGACATTTTAGTTGCAGAATATGGTGTAGACCAGGGGTGCACAACTGATTTTGACAGAGGGCCGAAAGTACCTTACATGACGGCTATAGTGGGCCGAAAAGTAAATGTGGGCGGGGCGGTAGGTGGGGCGTGGCAGTAGGCTTTTTAAACCCCCAATTTGTTCTAAACACATGGAAAAAGATTGTTTTGGAAGGGTAACGATTTTTATTTGCATTTCAAACTTACATTTTGCACTACACATTTTCCATTGTTATAATGTATTTCTATTTAGTTATTGTATCTCGCCTGTTTAATTAACTTATATATATATTTTATTGACCCTAGATTGGACATGCCGTTATTTTGGACTGCTACAATTTGCTATTTGGGTTGCCCAAGAGGAGTATGGCCTTCGTTGAGTCAGGTTTCCTCAAAAAGCCAAAGATGAACATCTCCTAACTGTGCCTGTTTTAGCTTTATTATTGGGTTCACTCTTGGAGTGCAACACTATGCCCCATGGCCCCCTCCCCCCAACCAAACACTATGCCCCATGTCCCTCACCCCCAACCAAACACTATGCCCCATGGCCCCCTTACACCCAACCAAACACAATGCCCTATGGCCCCCTCACCCCCAACCAAACATTATGCCCCATGTCCCTCACCCCCAACCAAACACTATGCCCCATGTCCCTCACCCCATCAAACACTATGCCCCATGGCCCCCTTACACGCACCCAAACACTATGCCCCATAGCCCCTCACACCCAACCAAACACTATGCCCCATGGCCCCCTCACCCCCAACCAAACACTATGCCCCATGTCCCTCACCCCCAACCAAACACTATGCCCCATGGCCCCCTTACGCCCAACCAAACATTATGCCCCATGGCACCCTCACCCCCAACCAAACACTATGCCCCATGTCCCTCACCCCCAACCAAACACTATGCCCCATGGCCCCCTTACACCCAACCAAACATTATGCCCCATGGCCCCCTCACCCCCAACCAAACACTATGCCCCATGTCCCTCACCCCCAACCAAACACTATGCCCCATGGCCCCCTTACACCCAACCAAACACTATGCCCCATGGCCCCCTCACCCCCAACCAAACATTATGCCCCATGGCCCCCTCAACTCCAACCAAACACTATGCCCCATGTCCCTCACCCCCAACCAAACACTATGCCCCATGGCCCCCTTACACCCAACCAAACATTATGCCCCATGGCACCCTCACCCCCAACCAAACACTATGCCCCATGTCCCTCACCCCCAACCAAACACTATGCCCCATGGCCCCCTCACCCCCAACCAAACACTATGCCCCATGGACCCTCACCCCCAACCAAACACTATGCCCCATGGCCCCTTCACCCCCAACCAAACACTATGCCCCATGGCCCTCTCACCCCCAACCAAACACTATGCCCCATGGCCCCCTCACCCCCAACCAAACACTATGCTCCATGGCCCCCTCACCCCCAACCAAACACTATGCCTCATGTCCCTCACCCCCAACCAAACACTATGCCCCATGGCCCCCTTACACCCAACCAAACATTATGCCCCATGGCACCCTCACCCCAACCAAACACTATGCCCCATGGCCCCCTCACACCCAACCAAACACTATGCCCCATGGCACCCTCACCCCCAACCAAACACTATGCCCCATGTCCCTCAGCCCCAACCAAACACTATGCCCCATGGCTCCCTTACACCCAACCAAACATTATGCCCCATGGCACCCTCACCCCCAACCAAACACTATGCCCCATGGCCCCCTCACCCCCAACCAAACACTATGCCCCATGGCCCCCTCACACCCAACCAAACACTATGCCCCATGGCACCCTCACCCCCAACCAAACACTATGCCCCATGACCTCCTCACCCCCAACCAAACCCCCCACCCCATGGCCCCCTCACCCCCAACCAAACTCCCCAACCCCCAAATCAGCACACACAAACCAGCACCAATACAGACCCGAACCCCCACCCCCCAACTCAGCACACACACAAACATGCATGCACCCATACAGACCCGAACCCCCACCCCCCAACTCAGCACACACACAAACATGCACCCATAAAGACCCAAACCCCCCACCGCCCCAAGTTCAAACCCCCCACCCCCCAAATCATCACACACACTCTCAAGCATGCACCCATACAGACCCGAACCCCCCACCCCCAACTCAGCACACACAAACATGCACCCATACAGACCCGAACCCCCCACCCCCCCCAAATCAGCACACTCTCAAACAAGCACCCATACAGACCAGAACCCCCACCCCCAACTCAGCACACACACAAACATGCACTCATAAAGACCCGAACCCCCCACCCCCCCAACTCCAAACCCCCCACCCCCCAACTCAGCCCACACTCTCAAGCATGCACCCATAAAAACCCGAGCCCCCCCCACCCCCCCAACTCCAAACCCCCCACCCCCCAACTCAGCACACACACTCTCAAGCATGCACCCATACAGACCCGAACCCCCCACCCCCCCAACTCAGCACACACACAAGCATGCACCCATACAGACCCGAACCCCCACCCCCCAACTCAGCACACAGAAAACATTCAAATCAAAACATTCATACACATCCGACAACCCCCCCAACCCCGCATCTCATAATACACACAAAATACATTCAAATCCAAACATTCATACACATCCGACACCCCCCCGACCCCCGCATCTCAACATACACACAAAATACATTCAAATCCAAACATTCATACACATCCGAAACACCCCCCCACCCCCGCATCTCAACATACACACAAAATACATTCAAATGCAAACATTCATACACATCCGACACACCCCCCACCCCTGCATCTCAACATACACACAAAATACATTCAAATCCAAACATTCATACACATCCGACACCCCCTCCTCCCCCGCATCTCAACATACATACAAAATACATTCAAATCCAAACATTCATACACATCCGACACCCCCCCCCCACCCCCGCATCTCAACATATACACAAAATACATTCAAATCCAAACATTCATACACATCCGACACACCCCCCACCCCCGCATCTCAACATACATACAAAATACATTCAAATCCAAACATTCATACACATCCGACACCCCCTCCACCCCCGCATCTCAACATACATACAAAATACATCCAAATCCAAACATTCATACACATCCGACACACACCCCCCACCCCCGCATCTCAACATACACACAAAATACATTCAAATCCAAACATTCATACACATCCAACACACCCCCCCACCCCCATCGCAACATACACACACAAACATAAAGCAAAACAAATCCGACACACAAACACAAACAGACCACTTACCGGTGACGTGCTGGAAGGCAGGTAAGCGGCAGGTAGGCTGGAACTCTGGAATCGTACTACGGCTGGTGTGGTCCAAGGCTGAAATGCCTTCCGGCATCAAGCCTTATGGAACACGCCAGCCGTAGTGCTGGCCCTCTATTGGTTCAGCACACACGCATTACGTGGCTCGTAGGAGCGACGTGGTGCGTGTGTGGTGAGCCAATGAGGGCCAGTGTTTTGTCCGGCCCAGAAGCAACAAAGACTTTCCTAATGGAGGGCGGCCGTGGGCCGCCCTCCATTAGGAAAGTCTTTGTGCCTCGCGGGCCGGACAAAAGAGCATGGGGGGCCACAACTGGCCTGCGGGCCGTATGTTGTGCATCCATGGTGTAGACCTAATGGCCATCAAGACAAGCAGTAATCGGATGTCCCAGCTGGGTGCAGAGTCTGCTACCAACTTCTTTAAGATGCTCACAATTGTCTTGTTGTATCTCTACCCTCTCACTTGAGGCTAGGCGGTAGGCAATTTGGAGTTTTCTTTTTACCCCTAGAATCAAGCACATCTTCGCCATCACCCACTGGTAAAATGACTTCCTCGATCCGACTCAAGCCTTTGCGGAAGGCCTAAATGAGAGATGAGGTGGTTGTAAGTGATTTCAATCCAGCACTCCAACTAAGTCAGTGCCTAGTATGGGATGCCCAATGGAAACCCTTATTTATATATTTTTATGTTAAAGTTCGTTTAATTCTGGATGATGCACCCTTATATAACGCCCCTCTCTTTGAATTCCCCCGGTCTCACTGAACCAAGAAATAGGTTTGTTTTGCAAATTAAAAGATTCATTTGAAGAATTGAACAATAGATAGATTACACTTTTATGAATATGAATAATATCTGAATACCACACTTATGAATATGAAAAATGATCAGCAATGGGTAATTGTTACACTCACCTGGTATCCACAGGGATGCCACCCAGCCGGGTTACTTGCTGGTATGCTTCTCAGCTTTGCCCTGATGTGGTCTGCGGGGAAGGTTCTGGCTTGTGGTAGAATTAGGCGTGCTCTCCGTCCTGCCTTCTTTGCAGGGGCGCATTGTCTTTCATGGGCGAGTGTGGTCCAGTTAGTCTCTTGTCTGGCAGAATGAACCTCAGCACCAAGCTCTCCTAGTAATTGGGCCAATTGGTCCATTTCTGATGTCTCCATGGCGCCCAGCTGGATTTGTTATGGTAGTCTTCGCATTCTGTTACGCTCACCTGGTATCCACAGGGACGCCACCCTGCCGGGTTTCTCGCTGGTATGCTTCTCAGCTTGGCCCTGATATGGTCTGCGGGGAAGGTTCTGCCTGAAAATACAGGAACTCTGTGTTCAAGACTGACCGACTGGGGTAAGTATCCTCCCTCCACCCCTGTATGATTTCAGTCCCTCTGGCGCCCTCTCATCACCTTGTGGTAGAATTAGGCGTGCTCTCCGTCCTGCCTTCTTTGCAGGGGCGCGTTGTCTTTCATGGGCGAGTGCGGTCCAGTTACTTCACTGACGCCGGCCCGTTTGATATTGTTGAGGTAGGTCTTATTTCTGTTCTTTAGTTTTGTTGCTATCCTGCATGCCTTTCTTTGTTTAAATGTCTCGTTTTTCTCCCTTACGTATGTGGAGCTTCAGCGCGGCAAACTGGCTTGGTTGAGCCCCTCTGGTAAATGATGGCGCATTAAGAGCGCTATGATGTGGCAAGTAAGCGCTATACTCAGGGCTACAAAGTCTTGCCTTTGCTAACCTGTGTTTTCCTCCCTTGTAGGTCGCGGTGTTCTTCAGCACAGTGGAATGTCCGGAGTGGTGCCATCCAAGAGGTGACCATCCAGGTAAGCCTTTTGAGCAGTTCGTAATTTGTAAATGTCTCTACTGCTTTCTTTAATGTTGCCTCTATCTTCCGCTTTCAGGTCGTTCTGCCGGGAGGCGTGCAGATTTGAGGAAGCTTTCTCAGTAGCTGCGAGTGTTTAAAGATGAAGACTGCAGATAAGATGCTGCTGCTCATGATGTTCCTTTTGTCTCCTTGCAGGTTCTGCTTCTCTGAGGTTCGAGGGAATAGCTGGACACAGTGAGTGTCACGTTGCAAGCTGCAAAATAACGCGAAGCGTGTTGTCTTGCTCGGGTGTGGTATAAATAGCCCCAACAAAATAGTCCTGGTAAAGTAGTCCCTAGGCTGCCACACCCAAAACACTAGACCGCATAGCTTGGTTCTTAGGAACCAAGCTATGTGGATGCCTCCATGTTGGCTGACAATACAATAAAGTAGTTCCCAAGCACATTGTTTTTCATGGTGTATGAGCCTGGCGCCATAGGCCATAGGCGCCAGGACTGGCCCCATGAGGGCTTTTGAAGAGGATGCCAGGCTCTAGAGGCCCGAGTCCTGACTCCACCTGGCCAATGGGTTTGCCAGAGGGGGTTTTGGGCGAGGGTCGTGACAGCACTCCCCCCTAAGGCCCCTCCCATGGTGTTCCTTCTGTCTGGCCCAGGTTTGGTTGGGAAGTTCCGATGGAATTTCCTGATTAGACGTGGTGCATGGATATTCTCACTGGTCTCCCAGGATCTATCTTGTGGTCCAAATTCTTTCCAATCTATGAGATAATATAGCTTGGTCCTAGAGTATTTAGAGTCCAAGATATCTTTGACTTCGAATTCTGGTTCTCCGTCAACAAGTATAGGCTTAGGTGGTGTCCCAATCCGTGTGCCGGGTTGCATTGGTTTCAGGAGGGACACATGGAATACCGGGTGGATGTGTAGATTAGGTGGTTTCACGGCTGTTGGGTTGATAATTGCCTTAATGGTATAGGGTCCTAAGAATCTGGGATGAAAGGTCTGGGTTCCCTTGATGGTTACGAATTTAGCGGCTAACCAAACTTTGTCTTCTACTTGATAATCAGGGGCCTTTTTCCGGTGTTGGTCGGCGAATCTCTTTTGTTTTTCTTTGGCATGAATAAGGTGTTCCCTTGCCCTTTTGAAAGCCTGAGTAATGGTTGTGTGTAGAGTCTTTACCGCAGGTATTTCCAAGCTGGCTGGAAGGTCTAGTTCAGAGGTACGTGGATGTCTGCCATAAAGAGTATAGAAGGGCATTTGTCCCGTGCTTGAATGCAAAGAATTGTTATATGCATACTCGGCTATCCATAGTAGGTCTTTCCAATTCCTTTGTTCGTGGTGCAGCATGCACCGTAAATATTGCTCGAGTGTCTGATTGGTTCTCTTGGTTTGGCCGTCCGTTTGGGGATGGTGACTGGTAGATAGCCGAACGTCGATCTGCGCCATTGCACAACATTTTTTCCAGACGTTTGAAACGAACTGGCTGTCTCGATCAGAGACCAGAACTGAAGGGAAGCCATGTAGCTTAACCACGCCCTCCAGGAACACTTTTGCTAAAGTGGCTGCGTCTGGGAGGCCTTTGAGAGGAATAAAATGGGCCATCTTCGAGAATAAGTCCACAACTACATGGATGGTGTTGAACCCTTGGCTTGGAGGTAGATCAGTGATGAAGTCAAGGGAAAGAGTGTGCCATGGAACTGGAGGAATATCCAATGGTTGTAGGAGACCAGATGGTTTTTGTTTCTGTGATTTATTTTGTGCGCAGACACCGCAGGACTGAATATACTGAATGATGTCCTTACGCCAGGTAGGCCACCAAAATTCCTCTTTCACCTTAGCTAGGGTTTTGGCGATCCCAGGATGCCCTTCGATCAGTGAATCATGATAGTTTGGAATAATATGCTGTTGTAATTCCTTCTTGGGTACATATAGGCGATCCCTAAAAAAGGGTAGATGGTCCTTGATGGTATATTGTTCTCCTTGAGTTTGCCATGCGAAGTAGGCATCAGAATTCATTGTCCATTGGATTTCTTTTCGTAGTTCTGCTTATGTTAAGGCTGTCGTGATACCCAAGAGTTTGTCTTCAGGTATAATAGGTACTGGGTCTGGAGTTGTATATACTATTTCATCTATGCCCATGCGAGATAAGGCATCCGCCTTTCCGTTTCTGACTCCTGGTCGAAATGTGATTACATAATAATATTCGGCGAAGAAAAGGGCCCACCGTAATTGGCGCGAGGACTGGGCCTTGGCTGTTTTGAGATATTGCAGGTTCCGGTGGTCTGTGATGACTGTAATGGTGTGTCTGGCCCCCAGAAGGTAGTGCCTCCAGGCTCTAAAGGCGGATTTGATAGCCAGGAGTTCCTTGTCCGTGATGGCATAATTAATCTGGAGGTGAGAACTTTTTCGACCAGAAGGCCACAAGATGTAGCTGGCCGGTTTCCGGGTCTCTCTGGGAAAGGACAGCCCCCATTGCGAGACTGGACGCATCAGTTTCAACGACATAAGGGAGGTCTGGACGAGGATGTCGCAGGATTGGAACAGAGGTAAACCTTTGTTTAAGTTCCTGAAGGGCTTCTTCTGCTTCTTCGGTCCAAGCAAACTTTTTATTTTTTTTTCGTAATGGTACTGTGATTGGGTGCACAACCTAAGAGAAGTCTGGGATAAACCGGCGGTAGAAGTTTGCAAAGCCCAGCATGCTTTGTACCCCTTTCAGAGACGTCAGTGAAAGCCATTTCAGAATGGCATCTAACTTGTGCATGTCCATTCTGATGCCTCCTGGAGTAAGGATAAAACCAAGAAATTCTACTTCGGTGGCGTGAAAAAAGATTTTTTCAAGCTTTGCAAACAAGCAATGTTGACGGAGCTTGGTGAGGACTGAACGAACGTGCCTGACATGATCTTGTTCCGAGGCTGAGTATGCTAAAATGTCGTCTATGTACACTAGGCGCACACATCAATTAACTCCCTTAAGACGTTATTCATGAAATACTGGAATGCCGCAGGAGCGTTGCATAACCCGAAGGGCATGACTTGATATTCAAACAAGCCGTACTTAGTACGGAAGGCGGTTTTCCATTCATCTCCTTTTCTGACTCGGACCAGATGGTATGCTCCTCGAAGGTCCAATTTGGTATAAATCTGGGCATCTTTAACTTGGTCTAGCATCTCAGGGATAAGTGGCAAGGGGTAGCGGTTCTTCACGGTGATCTGGTCCAATGTGCGGTAGTCAATACAGGCTCTCAAGTCTCCTTCCTTTTTTGTTACGAAGAACAAAGGACTGGCTGCGGGGGACTTCGAAGGGCGGATAAATCCGTTCGCAAGGTACTGGTCTAAATAGGATTTCAAATGAAGGTTTCCTGGTTCTGTGAGAGCGGAGATCCTGCCGCAAGGGATTTGTACACCAGGAACAAGGTCGATCTGACAGTCATAGGGCCTGTGCGGTGGCAATGTATTGGCTTGGTCCTTTCGGAAAACATCCTGGAAATCATGGTATTCACTTGGCAAGGTATTAGTTGCTCCCAGGGTTGATACTGTCACTCTGGGAGTCTTGGAGATACAGACGTCGGGTTTCTCCTCTTGGTAATAGCAGGCAGGGGAGCAATCAGCGGGGAAGGTTAATTTTCGTGCCCGCCAGTCTATCAAAGGGTTGTGAGCAACCAACCATGGCATCCCTAGTATTAGCCTGAACTGAGGTGCCTTGATAAGATCGAATGCAATAGATTCCCGATGTCCGTCCTGGCACCTGTTACCCTGGCTGTGCACTGGGTTACTGGTCTGGAAATGATTTCTGTCCCATCCACAGTGGTTACCTTGTCCATAGTTGGCTTAGAACACAATGGAAGCCCCATCTCTGCTGCCAGTTCTTGAACAATATCATTTCCAACTGCTCCGCTATCGCTGTATGCTTCAACGGCATGCATTCTTGACGACTGTTGGTGGTTAATTAAGATCACTGGTATTGCAAAGTGCGAGGTCAGCAACTCTTTCTTCTCACTCGACAAACTGACCTCTACGTTTGACGAGCTTGGTAGTTTTCGAATTCCTTAGCTTCATCCTTCTCTGTGGCCCCGACTGTTCTTCTTGGGGGTTTTACTGGACAGTCCTTCAGGAAATGTCCTGGTTTCCCACAATACAAACAAAGCTGTTGTTGTCTTCTTTTGTCCCGCTCTTGTTTTGTTAATGGAGGCCGTATCCCTCCAATCTGCATGGGTTCTACAGCATTTTCAGGTACACGGGGTATGTTTTCCCTTGGTCGAACATACACAGTCCTAGGGTCCGTCTTAGACCGGTCTGCCTTTCGGTCCTGCAGCCGGTGGTCTAGCTGCACGACCAGATTTATGAATTCTGCACAGTCTCTGGGTGGATCAACCACCTGGGCTAAGACGTCCTTTAATTCGCCTCGTAAGCCTCAATGGAATAACGTGGTTCTTTTGTTTTCTGGCCACCTAGCTTCGGCAACCAGTCTGTTGAAGGTAGCAATGTACATTAACAAGTCCTGATTCACCTGTCGGAGGGACAAGAGTTAATTGTCTACTGCTTATTCCTGGGTATGGCGAGCAAAAAGTTTTTCCTTTTCTTTCTGGAACCCCCCAAAGTCATGTAATAGAGGATCGTCCTGGGTTACCAACGGCACCGACCAATCTGCTGCACTACCACTCAGGTATGATAAGACAAAATTTACCCGAGCTTGATCATTTGGAAATGTTCCAAGCCTACAAAGAAAATGAAGGCGGCACTGATTGATGAATGCCGCATACTTCCGCGGGTGCCTGAGAACCTTTCTGGTGGTGCCAGGGGCACTGTTCCAGGTAACATGACCTGTACCGGTGTGGGTGGTATAGCAGGGTTTTGCATCATTGGATTGCTTCCAGGTAGAGGCGTCTGTCCTGCCTGTGATTGCAAGTATTGCCTGCTAATCTCTTCAGTGTGTTCTCTGGTCACTATTAGGTCTCTCCGGAGGGCATTAGTCTCTTGTCTGGCAGAATGAACCTCAGCACGAAGCTCTCCTAGTAATTGGGCCAATTGGTCCATTTCTGATGTCTCCATGGTGCCCAGCGTGATTTGTTATGGTAGTCTTTGCGTTCTGTTACGCTCACCTGGTATCCACAGGTTTCTCGCTGGTATGCTTCTCAGCTTGGCCCTGATGTGGTCTGCGGGGAAGGTTCTGCCTGAAAATACAGGAGGACTGTGTTCAAGACTGACCGACTGGGGTAAGTATCCTCCCTCCACCCCCGTATGATTTCAGTCCCTCTGGTGCCCTCTCCTCACCTTGTGGAAGAATTAGGCGTGCTCTCCGTCCTGCCTTCTTTGCAGGGGCGCGTTGTCTTTCAAGGGCGAGTGCGGTCCAGTTACTTCACTGACGCCGGCCCGTTTGATATTGTTCAGGGAGGTCTTATTGCTTTTCTTTAGTTTTGTTGCTATCCTTCATGCCTTTCTTTGTTTAAATGTCTCTTTTTTCTCCCTTAGGTATGCGGAGCTTCAGCGCGGCGAACTGGCTTGGTTGAGCCCAGCTGGTAAATGATGGCGCATTAAGAGCGCTTTGATGCGGTAAATAAGCGATATACGCAGCGCTGCGAAGTCTTGCCTTTGCTAACCTGTGTTTTCCTCCCTTGTAGGTCGCAGTGTTCTTCAGCGCGAGTGGAATGTCCGGAGTAGTGCCAGCCGAGAGGCGACCAGCCAGGCGAGCCTTTTGAGCAGTTCGTAATTTGTAAATGTCTCTACTGCTTTCTTTAATGTTGCCTCTATCTTCCTCTTTCAGGTCGTTCTGTCTGGGAGGCGTGCAGATTCGAGGAAGCTTTCTCAGTAGCTGCGAGTGTTTAAAGATGAAGACTGCAGGTAAGATGCTGCTGCTAATGATGTTCCTTTTGTCTCCTTGCAGGTTCTGCTTCTCCGAGGTTCGAGGGAATAGCTGGACACGGTGAGCGTCACGTTGCAAGCTGCAAAGTAACACGAAGCGTGTTGTCTTGCTCGGGTGTGGTTTAAATAGCCCCAACAAAATAGTCCAGGTAAAGTACTCCCTAGGCTGCCACACCCAAAACACTACACCGCATAGCTTGGTTCTTAGGACCCAAGCTATGTGGGTGCCTCCATGTTGGTTGACAATACAATAAAGTAGTTCCCAGGCACATTGTTTTTCATGGTGTATGAGCTTGGCGCCATAGGCGCCAGGACTGGCCCCATGAGGGCTTTTGAAGAGGAAGCCAGGGTCTAGAGGCCCAAGTCGTGACTCCACCTGGCCAATGGGTTTGCCAGAGGGGGTTTTGGGCGAGGGTCGTGACAGTAATATTACAATATCAACAATCTCTTTAATCAGTTAGGAGTAGAAAGATGAAGAATAATGTAGTAGAGAATACTTGTGTAGGTTCAAGGAAATGCAATGAGATGAAAGAATGCAACACAGAAATAAGACTTGATATGACTTCAATCAAAAGACAATATGGTCACTCTTTCCCCTGTGACTACTCACTCCCCCCACTATGCAAGATGAAGAGATGGAATGAGGGCACACAGATATCAGGAATAACAATGCAGTTCAATCCAAATTCCCCCAGCAAGCTTAGAGAGAACAGGTATGATTTCAAAACAGGTCAAAATGCTTTTAAATGTGGTTTGAATTGAATGGGAAAAATGCTAAAAATGATTTAATTCACTAAATGAGATTCAAAACTAGTGAGAGTTGCTTTGGATAGGTTCAGGTCAAGACTAGCAATGATTGTAGAATGATTAGCAGATGGAAAACGAAATTCAAAAGTTGAAATCAAGAAATAGCTGTTTTTACATAGAATGAAATTGAGCCAAATTGCAAATCGCGGCAACTTTTCCACGTGCGGGAAACGCGATTACAGAAAAACTATAAGGAATTGGAATGTCGTTTTGGGTTTGTTTGAAAGCTGAGGTTCAAAAGTTACAGAGGTTTTTGTGAAGGTAGATTTTTCAGAAACAGGTTGAAGATTTTAAAATGACAGATTGCGCTTTAAAGATTCGGAACCAATATGGACTTATACTAAGGGGCTATGAATTACAAGATACCCAATGGGACAACCACCAGAACAGGGCGCCTTCCACTCTGGTTGTTGTGTGCCAAGACACTTGACTTACTTCAAAATATCAGTGCATAGATGATTATCGCTACAGTTATCATAGACAATATAAGGAGAAGAATTCAGGATGGACACAAGATTCTATAATGCAGTTCTGGATAGGTTGAAATGGATTGAATAGGATTACTTTAAACTAAGAGATGACTATAGACAGTTGTAGACTTAATACTCACTCCTACGGCTTAAGAATGGAGTGGGCCCGTCAAAGATCTAGTCAACGGGTTGGCTGGGATTCTCTCGCCACCGGACAGGATTCAGGGCACCTGGACTCTGCTCTCAGCAAGGCACTCTGGTCGACGCGGCCTCTTGGACTGGATCTAACGGGTTCTGGGTTACAGCTGTGATGTGCGGGTCTGGATCTTGGTTCTAGCATGGGGTTCTTAGCTAGAACAGCAAAACAGCTCAGCCTGGCTGTTGGATTTAGTTAGGCCTCGTGGAAGTTTAGGGGTTAGAATCAGGTTGCAAAAGATTCTGAAGGCCAGCTGAGAAGGGTTCAGCTTCTTGGGTTAGGCCTCTCTGCTTCAAAGTTCTAGAGTTTGGTTCTAGAGTCTGGTCTCTGGATCTATGTCTGGAGCCTGGATCTTCCTGCAGGGTGCTTCGCCAAGAAATCAGTAGATGAGTGGAAAGTGTGTCCCTGCCTGTCCTCAGCAGTCCCTGTTTATGTATTTCCAAAGTGGGTGGGGAGGCTGATTCTACTATGCCCAACCCTGTAAGGATCTGATAGGTCAGAGAATTTCCCCTCTCCTGATTTGAGACAGGAGCAGTGTGTCATCAGGTGTCAAAGTGATGCTGTGTTTATGGCCCAAAGGAAATCCCTCCCGTTTGCTTTTTGTTAGGAAATCTATTTTCCCCAAAAATCATATTTCCAAGATACACAAGTTGTTCATCTTAATGCGAGCTATGGTTCATAAATGACAACTTTTGTTTTCTCAATGTTAGTTCTTCACCACTTTTTATACATACATGCACGTCCCCTCTGGGCAAATTCCTGTAATTTTTCATGTTCCTAACATAAACACCATGGCTACAATATGAATCGTTTCTGGGGGTTCAGTCTCAGAACATTGCACAGATTCCAACTTAGTCTTAAACTGTGAGCAAATTTTTCATTTTAACAATCTCTAAGTTTCATATTTTTGTCAGTTCAGTACACTTTGCTATACGTATTTTTCTAAACATACATTTAATCCAATGTCAAATCAACAATTACAGTCTGGCCCGCCTCCAGAGCTGGGCTGAGTCAGAGGGTCACATGGCCTGCATTCCTAGCAGAGCAGTTTGTTGTCAGTCACACCCAAATTAGCATTCCTATTCAGCCCAAGGAATCCATTGTTTCTTGGTCTGGGCAGCAGGGGAAATCTCCTCCCCTTCTGATTAACATGCCAATGCGAAATGCTCTCCTTTTGGTGGGAATGAACAAGGTGTGAGATTCTCAGGGGAAGAAGGCCTCTTGGAAGTTTTAACTGAATCGGGTTACCTTCTGGTCAATCGTAACATAGTTCCTTGTGAAAGAAATACATTTATAAATTTAAAATAAGCAAACCCATCTTTACTTCCAGTCCTTTTTCAACATGAAAATCAATGTGTGGCACTCGTATATGGCATTTTGATGGAAATCTGTTCTTTGGCATAGTTTAAGTTCAATGTTCAACTTTACACATGATAAGTTTTAAATCGCCGGCTTCTGATAGAGGTGAGTAACGGTACTACACCCATTTTTGACAGATGTCTTCTAGCTCAACCATCCACAAAAGTGTACTTTGTTCAGATAATATATACTTCTGTGGACATTGTATTTATGTGGATTCTTGCAGTAGAATAATGTGGAACACCCAACAAGGAGGTTGGATCTTTTAGGGGGTTTGTGAGCCATGATTTCTGCACATTTTTTTACAATCAAGAAAACAGATTTCCAATCAGCTCTGTGTTTCTTTTTGGCAATCAGCATTGCTTTCAGCATTACAGTCTTTAGTCATGGTCCTGAAGAAGATGGTTCAATCGACTCGCCATCGAAACCGGTCGACCTCCGAGGCCACGAGGGCTCTCGTGACCTGCGTTCGATATCCTGAGCATCCAAAAGGGATACAACAACTAAAGTGTACACTTACATCTAGTGAGCTTTTACAGCACCCCATCTACATGGCCACGATTAGCTGTTTCGACAGAATCGAATAACCAGTTCTGCCATTGAACAACAGCTGATTGGCTGTGTTCTTTTTGCCAGCCTCTCAATGTTTTAATTTAATGTGTATTCTCTAACAATTGGTCATGTTAAGGGACAGTTCTCTTAAGCTATCCCTGTTAGACAGGCGTTGCACCATTGTCAACCTAGGGCCAGGCACTCCTGTCAGGGATAGGGTGTCCTTCCTCTAGGGACAGCTAGTACATTGTTGTTCTACAACCCTTGTCCATCTACTTATGTTGGCCAATGTGCACATATCAATCTATTTCCCCCAAAGAACCTTTGTGTGTGATACGTATCATTCACCCAGGCATTCCCATTGTCAGCCACTAGTTATTTTTCCCTGCTGTTATCAGCATGGTAGGAGTACCCATCCACATAAACTGTGGGTGTCCCCTGACATGTGTCTTCTTCATAGAGCTTATGTGGGGAAGTTAGGTATGCCTCCAGGTTGTTGTTGGTCATTAGACTTTCAGCTTCAAGACAGTTTTCTTGAGCACAATCATGCAAGTCTGCCAACCTTTGAGCGAGGGGACTCTTCTTGTTTTGGCCAAATCTGACCTCCACAGGAAAGCCTTGCATTGACAGAATCCAGAAAGTAATTCTGGAATTACTGATGTTCCCTGCCCAGATTCTGTCACTTTGAAGATATTGTAAGGATTGGTGAGGAGTCTTGACAATTATGTGCTCCCCCTGAATGAATGGGTGGTAATTATTCAACGCCTACATCGTGGCGAGGAGTGCCTTCTCACAGTCATTACATTTTTTTCTCCATGGAGGACAAAGTCTTGCTCACGTACTAGATTACTTTTTGACCTTGTCGTGCTTTTGGTACAGCACCACTGTTAGGCAAGTATCTGAGAACCCTGTCTCCAAGAAGAACTTCTTGTTCTTTATGGGGTAAGCCAAACAAGGAGCCTGGGAAAGGCTACTTTTCAGTTGTTTATCTGCCTCGGATTGTTCCGGACACCACTCCCACTTGACTCCGGCTTTTAATAGACGGACCAATGGTCGGGGGATCTCTGCATAGTCTTCAATGAACTTCTGACTATAATTAGTGAGTCCAAGAAAGCTTTTTAATTCTTGTAGAGTAGTAGGGTCTTTTAATTGCAATAAGGCTTCTACCTTCTTTGCCTGGGGATTAAGACCTTCAGGGCTGATCTCATGTCCTGAGAAGTTCTCTCGGGTCTTACACCACTGTGCCTGCTGAAAAGACAATTTTGCTCCAGCTTCAGATAATATATACTTCTGTGGACATTGTATTTATGTGGATTCTTGCAGTAGAATAATGTGGAACACCCAACAAGGAGGTTGGATCTTTTAGGGGGTTTGTGAGCCATGATTTCTGCACATTTTTTTACAATCAAGAAAACAGATTTCCAAACAGCTCTGTGTTTCTTTTTGGCAATCAGCATTGCTTTCAGCATTACAGTCTTTAGTCATGGTCCTGAAGAAGATGGTTCAATCGACTCGCCATCGAAACCGGTCGACCTCCGAGGCCACGAGGGCTCTCGTGACCTGCGTTCGATATCCTGAGCATCCAAAAGGGATACAACAACTAAAGTGTACACTTACATCTAGTGAGCTTTTACAGCACCCCATCTACATGGCCACGATTAGCTGTTTCGACAGAATCGAATAACCAGTTCTGCCATTGAACAACAGCTGATTGGCTGTGTTCTTTTTGCCAGCCTCTCAATGTTTTAATTTAATGTGTATTCTCTAACAATTGGTCGTGTTAAGGGACAGTTCTCTTAAGCTATCCCTGTTAGACAGGCGTTGCACCATTGTCAACCTAGGGCCAGGCACTCCTGTCAGGGATAGGGTGTCCTTCCTCTAGGGACAGCTAGTACATTGTTGTTCTACAACCCTTGTCCATCTACTTATGTTGGCCAATGTGCACATATCAATCTATTTCCCCCAAAGAACCTTTGTGTGTGATACGTATCATTCACCCAGGCATTCCCATTGTCACCCACTAGTTATTTTTCCCTGCTGTTATCAGCATGGTAGGAGTACCCATCCACATAAACTGTGGGTGTCCCCTGACATGTGTCTTCTTCATAGAGCTTATGTGGGGAAGTTAGGTATGCCTCCAGGTTGTTGTTGGTCATTAGACTTTCAGCTTCAAGACAGTTTTCTTGAGCACAATCATGCAAGTCTGCCAACCTTTGAGCGAGGGGACTCTTCTTGTTTTGGCCAAATCTGACCTCCACAGGAAAGCCTTGCATTGACAGAATCCAGAAAGTAATTCTGGAATTACTGATGTTCCCTGCCCAGATTCTGTCACTTTGAAGATATTGTAAGGATTGGTGAGGAGTCTTGACAATTATGTGCTCCCCCTGAATGAATGGGTGGTAATTATTCAACGCCTACATCGTGGCGAGGAGTGCCTTCTCACAGTCATTACATTTTTTTCTCCATGGAGGACAAAGTCTTGCTCACGTACTAGATTACTTTTTGACCTTGTCGTGCTTTTGGTACAGCACCACTGTTAGGCAAGTATCTGAGAACCCTGTCTCCAAGAAGAACTTCTTGTTCTTTATGGGGTAAGCCAAACAAGGAGCCTGGGAAAGGCTACTTTTCAGTTGTTTATCTGCCTCGGATTGTTCCGGACACCACTCCCACTTGACTCCGGCTTTTAATAGACGGACCAATGGTCGGGGGATCTCTGCATAGTCTTCAATGAACTTCTGACTATAATTAGTGAGTCCAAGAAAGCTTTTTAATTCTTGTAGAGTAGTAGGGTCTTTTAATTGCAATAAGGCTTCTACCTTCTTTGCCTGGGGATTAAGACCTTCAGGGCTGATCTCATGTCCTGAGAAGTTCTCTCGGGTCTTACACCACTGTGCCTGCTGAAAAGACAATTTTGCTCCAGCTTCAGCAACTGGGTCAGAACATAGTGGATTTCTGCTATTTGTTCCTCCAAAGTTGATCTTATGCAGAAAGATGTTGCACCCATTGCTGGAGTTCATGTATCGAAAGGGGGTTCAGGTCCACGCGTACTGCTGCCCCCTGAAGGTTAAGGCAAGCTTGTACTAGTCTTCCCAACTCACGGGTACTGTCCAGTAACCATTGGTCAGGTCAATGGCGGTGTACACCTTTGACCCTTGGATCTGTGCCAGCCCCTGATTGATGTAGGGAAGTAGCCATCTTGACATGTGAAACAGGTGGTGTAGATGCACTCAATTTTCTTGTAGTAATTGAAGTAATACAAAATCTAGTGAGTCATCTGATCACATCTTGACATGTGGACCCGTTTATTGAATTCCCTCAGGTCTGCACATAGTCTCTATTGGCCGTTTGGTTTGAGCATCCCCAGTGCCGGGTTGTTGAAGATGCTGTCGATCGGATGAATTATCCCACAGGATTCTAAGTCCTTAATAATCTCTGTAAGTGACACCATGGACGTGAGAGGTAATCAGTATTGTTTCACAAATACTGTAGCCATCTCAGGGTTCATGCGTGTGGTGGTTCAATTAATAGAGGTGCGTCCACAGTCATATGAGTCCACTGAAAAGATATCTTGGAATTCTAGGAAGACCTGTGTCCGCTTTTGTTTTTGCTCCTCGGTCTCACAGGCATCAGCAAGACTGATCCTTTCCTCAACCATCGGGTAGATACCTGGAAAGACGTCAGGCTTGCCGATTTCAGCAGTATACTCAAATTGGGTGGAGAGATCTCTTTTGATCGTGTTGACCTGGACAGGAGGTGGCAGGGATTTGAGGTAGTGGTCCTTTAATCTAAACACTACCTCCTCCCTCTGGATGTCAAAGGTCACCTCTTCCAGCCCGTAGGGGCAGGAAGAGTAAACCAAAAAATTCCCCCCATGCCTATTAACAATCTTTTCTGGGGGAATACCGTCACTGATGTCGAAACAGTCATTTGGGATTGCTCATTACCTAAATCAGTAGAATAATGTTGGGCATCAACCGCCATTCTAATAAAGGTGTCTGTGCCCAAAGTGATACTTCGAGCGTCGCTGCTATCCACCAATATTCAAATGCTGTTGTGTTATATGTCTACTAGAGGTGTCAGATTTAAATACAAACCTTGTTGTTGGAGATGGGAATTCAAACGTTTATAGCGGTCCTGATGTTTGAGGTTCTGTCCTTGCTTAATTTTGAGGGGAATAGTAAATAGTCGCACCTATTCTGCGATGGTAACCTCTTCTCGCACTTGAGCTTCAACAGCATAAGGCAGCAATTGAGGCACACTTATCTCTATGCCTAATGGTCTTGCTGCAGTGTGGTCCTAGGTCTCAATTTCAAAATGGCTGCTGTTTTCTAATATGGCGTTTCATTCTCAGTGCAGTCTATACCCAAATATATAATAACCTAACCATAATGCAGCTACTATCAACACCCCCTCCACCCTATAACCTCCCTAAGCCCCTACAATACACTCCTATGCATTTGCCTCATCCGGAATCTCTTGGGGGCCTGGGACAATCATCCCTGCTTGCCAACAATCCCCCTTTCATTAATCCCACATTAACAAACTCCCATGTGAGCCTTTATCTGTCCTCCTTCATTTTCTCCCTTTCAAACTCTTAGCTTCCTGATATGGCCATGTGCCCTTCTTGGGTACCCATGCTTTGTACACAGATCTTAAATTTCCCCTGCTTACGTATTCTGCTCTGGGGAGCACTTGAGGTATGTACACCCCTCATCTCCTGATAGGTCAACCCAGTGTTCATCATAGTTCTCAGGGTCTGGTGGGGGAATGGTCACTGTGCCTGGGGGTTGTAGGTGCTGCTCTATCCTAACCATGCGGGGCATGCTTGAGTCATCTGTTTGGACCTGGCTGTCTTTTGTACCGCTAGGTGTGCAATGTACCCAAATTGAAACCATCATCATTGCACTGCTAGGCATTGCTTTGGCACAGTATCGAAGTCCCATCTGGCATGTGCAGAAGATCACCAACACGAACACGATCCCTGGTACCAGTAGTTTCACTATTGCCCCCATCTACGATGGCGCCCAAGAAAAAGGGCCATTGAACCAGTATTTTTTTGTATGCCGGATTCTGTTTGCATGTGGGTGCCGAGAGTGTGCAGTGCCTCTATTATTTGTGAAAGAGACCCATTGGCGGAATCATTTGGAGGGATGTACGTGCAACAGGAATCCCCCATTTTTTTGCAGATGCCTCCTTCCACTGCGGTTAGCAAATCTAGAAGGTAGAAATTCTGCCGTGTGATCAACCTGATCGCTCACATTTTAGCCTTTATTGCATTCAGTCCTTGTTCAATGTCATTTGCCAACTGTATCACTTCCCAGCTGACTATTTGAAGCCACTTGGCATTGGCGATTGCTTGTATCCCTGTCACTAACAATGATGCAAAAAATGTCTCTTCCTTGTTATACAGTCTTTATTGATCTGCTATTTCTTTCAGAAGCTGTGATGAGAGAGATCTTTTGATCTCCACTTTCAGGGCAAGATTTCCTTCTTTTTCTTTTCTGGCAGGATACAGAATATAGGGGGTGGCGGCAGAATGATGGTGGATCCAATCCCCTGGGCCCCACTATCAGGTGTTCTTTAGGGACCACAAGGAGAGCGGAGTGCAGCATGGCCAGTGAGCAGGTGGCCCTCCATAATGGTGGGAGGTGCTGAAACGCTTGCTGACTGAAGACCCAGTAATTGCCCATCACTGCAGTTGTCCCTTTCTTAAGGACTGGGATGTATGATGAATTGTTGCATTTGTTGCTGGCCCCCACAAAGACACTTCCCTCATTGTAGAAACACAATTTATATTCTTCTTGCTTCTGCACCTTCATTGGCTTCTCCGTCGTCTCAATCCACGTGAGCTTTGTCACATGCTCACTCCAATATTCTCGGCACACAACATTTACCATTTCGATAACTTCTTCACCAAACAGCACAAGCCCTCCTGCCATGCAACTCTTTGTAGTGTCTTGCCACCTGTTCGCCACAAACTTTACACCTTCCAACTTCAGGTATGGCCTTTGTAAATACTCTATGCTTTAGCGATTCTGGGCACACTGCAGTTCGTCTAGAACCATCATCACAAGTTGTTTGCTCTGTGACTCAAAAGTGCTTCGCAATCTGCATAACGTCAGATGGACTAAGCATTGAGCCTTGAAAAGCAGAATTTCTTGCAGCATTGATACCTTGGAGGCCCCCCGGCGCGTGATGTATCAAGGAACAAATGTCTCCCACTAACCCTCTTTTTATCCTTTCTGCGTACCAGCTATAATTCAATTCTGGGTGGTGCACATATTCTATCACATCTAAGCCTAGTCCTCTGTACCCGTCGTATTTGGCACTTTTTACTTGTCTTTTAAAATGTTTTAATGAGCTAACGTGTTAAACAGTAGGAGGACTGCTCAAAATTGCAATCATGTCAGAAAACAGATTAGGAAATAATAATGACATAGCCAGCTTACTGAACTTCCCCATTCCTTCCCAAGTGGCATTCATAGTAAGGACAGTTATGTTGTTTTTCACATTAATAACAGTGGTGTTGTCTTTCCCAGTTCCCCCATTCAATGAAGATATATTGGTAGTATTGTTCAATGAAGAGATATTAGTAGTATTGGTATCCTCCTGTCCCTCCCTTTTATATGCTCTCCCCATATAAAATGATATTCTGAATATATATCTAATCCGAACATAGAAAGAGCAAACAATTCAGCTACACAATGCATTACGCAGGTCAAGCAGAAGAAAACACGGTCACCATAGAATGTTCGCGAGGATGTGACCGTTCTCTGAATGTATTTTTATGTATTTGTTTTTTCATCATGAAAGAAGAGAGAAAGAAAAATTGCAGAAGGAAAGGAGGGGGTAAAAAGAAAGTGCAAATCGTGCGTAGCAACGTTAATATTTTGTGGAGGTAGACAGGTTGCAGAAACACATTGAAATTGTATCATAAAGCAATGTTTTGTCGCAGGTTATAGTTATATGAACATGGTCAGAAATATTAGAAATAGATCAGTTTGTATCACAGTTCTTACACCTTGAAGTTCTGTTCAATTTGCGGGGAGTGTGGCATGGGGGGCCATCTGGACATACAAGAGATGTATCCAATACAGCAGCTCCTGAACCTTTACAGCAAGGCGAGTAGCATAGATATCCGTGAAAGTGCTGTTGTGCATAGGCTCACTCCACCTATGGACAACATTTTTTACAGAAATCCTATCTCCTGGGAAGAGCGGGAGAGGAGGTGATGTCAGTGGATCAGATGCAGAGCTTGCTTTATCTTCGGATTGTAGCTGCACTATCTGTTGAGAGATACATTTTATTGATTTTGTTAAGGTGAAAAGATAATCTCTGAACTCATCCCCTAGAATGGACACAGACCCGTGAGCATCTGACAGTTTTCTGATGGGAGATAGGGGCGTGTGCATTCGCCGCCCTGTAACCGCCTTATGAGGCGATAAATGATGATCCTTACAGGGCTGTGTGTGCATGCTAAACAAAACCAGGGACAAGCAGTGCACCCAATTTTTCTTTAACATGGTGAACAGCTTTGAAAATGTACTCTTTAATAGACCATTGATCCGTTCTACAAACCCCCATGGCCTGGGGTGGTAATTTGTTCACATCTGATGCTTTATGCCCAGTAATGATGTATTCCCTTGAACAGCTAATTGAAGAAGTGGGTGCCATTGTCAGACCTTAATACATCGCACAATCCCCAGGGAGGGAAAGCCTCTCTGACCAAAAACTTGGCAACACACTTAGCATATGGATGTGCATAAGGACCAGCCCCCACCCAACGGAAGAAGGGACACACAATGACAATCATGTAACGATACCCATTACACCTCTCCCCCATATCTGCCTAGTCGATGTGCAACTCATGAAATGGCCCAGTCGGTCTGGGTAGGGTATCTCAGAGAATTCTTAGGGTGTGGCCAGTACTGTAAGTCTGACATGTAATGCAGTTAATAACTGTTTTGGTCAATGTCTCTTGCAGATTGGGGACAAACCAGTCCTCCTGTAAATCTGCAGCAATATGTTGTTTCGACACATGAAATGGATGGTACAGCTGGTCAAAAGCGACCAACAGCAGCGCATGCAGCATAACCACCTTGCCTGGTGTTTCCTGCTGCCATAATAAGTTTTATGGGGACTGTTTACATCCTCTCCTTTGCCACAGGGCCTTCTCCTCCTGTGGAGCACAGCCCTCTAATTCAATGATTTGTGCAATTGGTAATGAGTTGCAGGGTGCTGGCAATTATGCTCGGCCTTGTGCTATCACTGGATATTCTCAAATACTGGGCACAGGGAGATATGTGGCCCGTTTGGCTGCCGCATCTGCGATGGCATTACTGAGTGAAACTTTGTGTCATTGAGTTGGGTAGTGCATTTCACCACTGCCGTCATGGAGGGCTGGAAAGCTCTTCAATCAGTTTGTCCAGTAATGCTGCATGCTGTATTGGGGACCCGTCAGCCCTCCTAGACCCTCTCCTCTTCAACCGTGCAAACCATGAATGCACCGTTGTGGTGACATAGGGTGAGTCAGAGTTAATAGGCACGTGGCACCCCTGGCATGCTAGAGGCGCTTCAATAAGCGCTATAAGCTCTGCTGCTTCGGCTGAATAGTGCATTGGCAGTCTTTTCTGCACCATTACCTCATATTCACTGTTCATTAGGTAGACAACTGCCACACCAGTATGTCTCAGGCCTGTCCACTGGTCAATAGTTGCTGACCCGTCAATTAAAAGGATCCCCTCCTTCAAGCAGACTGCCTTTAGTTTTCAGTAAGTCCTCCTCCTCCCACCCAAATGTCACACAGTCATGCCTCACAAAGCCTTCTTCAGTGCACAATTCTGTTAAGAAGGTAGCAGAGTTTACTGTCTTGCACCTCACTATGTGGATGTTTAGGCCTAATAAAATGACCTCATATGCGGATGCCCACTATGCTGTTAACACTGATTTAGACCGTTTTTAATGGCAAATACTGCATCAATCTTACAGAGCACTCCATGGTAATAGTGGAGCACTTCTCAATCACGAATGCAGCAGCGGCAAGCGCCTGCTCACAAGGAAACTGTCCCGGCATCCTTGAATCCAACACTCTGCTGTAATAGGCCAATGGCTTGTGTCCCATGGTGCTTTTCTGGCTAAGTACTGCTGTCATCATCTGACCATTAGAATGGGAAACCAAATAGAACTCTTGAGCATAGTCAGGGGTTCCTAGCACTGAGGCGGTAGAAATGACCTCATTCAATGTGTTGTAATTAGTAAGCATGCCTTCTGTCCAGACAATATTGTTATCAGTCTATTGTACCTCTTTAAGACCTTACAACAAGGGCTGTGTGTACGCTGTGTAATCTAGCATCCACGCTCTACAGTAATTGCACAATCCGAGAAAAGTTTGCATTTCTTTGGCAGTTTTAGGCTGGGGAGCACTGCACACAGAGGCAGCACGTTCTGGCATTATTTTCTTTCCATGGACCTATATCAATTGGCCCAGGTAGAGGACTTCCTGGAGACGATATTGTAACTTTCCTTTGTCTACCTTGTACCCTTATGTGCTAACAGCTGCAAGACAGCGATAGAGTCACTTCAGCACTGCTGCTCACTTTCACTTCACACTAGCAGATTTTCCACTCATTGGATGATAGTACTGGGCACTTGGATGTTCCCTAAATCTGCATGTAGTAGTCTATAAAAAAATACTAGGGGATTCACAGGGTTACATGTGATTTGAACGAATGAAAAAATAACAAATACATTTTCATTTTAAATTGGAGGGTCCAAACCCCCTGTTTCCCCACGCTTCCAACAACCCCCGAACTCCCCACACCTTTTATCCCTTTACCCCCATGCCCCATATATATATTTTTCAATATTTTGTATTATTATTTAATTCATTATTTTATTTTGTCAAAATCACTGCATAACAATTCACAGCACCCTTGTGGTAATCATGTGCGCTCAAAACCACATTCCGCCATGCGTTAACACAGTGAGATATTGAGAATCTGGGTGCAAGGGTATGGAAAGGAAGACATTCTTTCAATCCACATCAGTGAAATGTGTTGCTTGTTTTGGAATGTTGCAAAAAATAGTTGCAGGGTTAGGAACTACAGGAAATTCTGCCTGTACAAAGTCATTCAAGGGGAGGAGATACTGGGTCATTCTCCAACTTGCCCCCTTACCTTTTTTACCAGATATATAGCCATGTTGCATGAGGAGTTGGCGGGCACAATAATCCCCTGATTTAGGAGTGCGGCAATGGTGTCTCGTATTCCCTCCTCTGCTTCATTGGATAGTGGATATTGGTTTACTCAGGGTAACGTTATTCTTACGGGTGCCACTCCCTTCAAAAGCCCTACATCGTGGCACTGGTTGTCGATAACCTCTCAGGGACCTGATCTAGATCTTTGTCAGTGAAGGAGGGTGGGGTGACAAGGGACATCAAAGAACACTGCACCCTACAGTATTGCACCATGATCTCAGAAGTGATACAAATGGCTAGCACTATTTCCCCATCATCAACCTGATACCCAAACAATTCTGCATTTGTTACTTCTTTAAGAGAAACTGTTGGCTCAATACCCAACACAGTGTGTCACTCACACCCATCTGAATCCATTCCAACCACAACAATCCTTTTTGTCGACACCACCAGGCCTTGCAAATCTAGTGAGAGTATCATCCCTGCCACAATCTCTGGGGCGACAATGGGCCGAAAGATAAAACCAGATGGTATCTGCCAACATGCCTTACTAATTTGGGGCACTGCATCAAGTAAAATTGTAATGACATACATAAACATATCGGGGTCAACAGGAATGCCATGAACCACCACCTCCCCTCCTCTGGCCCGTACTGTCACCATCACCCTCATAGTACCCATTCCTGGGGTGGCACATATTATTCCTCGATCTGTGAAGAAGATGGACATGTTCAATTTGTGCAGGAGGTCACGCCCTAACAAATTTACTGTGGTGGTTTCTGAATACAATAAGGGTGCACGCACCACTTTCCCACCTATTTTAATGGTTACCTCTTCTGTGTACAGGACCATGGTGATAGACCCAGAGAAGCCTTGCGTATAGCGAGTTTCACCTGATAGTGGGAAGTTTCTCACACGGATGCATGATTTAGTGGCACCCGTGTCAACCATAAAGATGAATTGTTTATTTCCTATCTCAGTGCCCACCAAGGGTTCCTCTTCAGGGTGGGTAGTCACGGACAGGACTGGGAACGCAAGAGATTTCTGTGGGCTGTCCTAATCAGGATGTGTATTGGTTCCCGGAAATGTGAAAGGGTTGCCTCCCAGGACACTCACCCCCCGAAAAGGTGCCACAGTCCCATTCGGGACAGCATTACTTCCAGGCATTGGACCACCGTATGATTGGTTCGTTGGCGCTGCTTGCACTGGGGTGCTAGTTGGGGCAGGCAGCTGCAACTGGGGGCTGTAGTGGTAGCTGTCTGTATGCTTGGTGTATTTCATTTGGGATGGATGTGGGCATTGAGGGTGCAGGAAAGTGTTGCTGTTGTTGTACAGGGGCAGAAGTGCTTTAATTAGGTTATTCTTATCCATCTGAGCCCAGGGTTCATACTACGCCCTCCCTAGGCCTTTATGCAGTAATGGCAATAGTAGTGCCCATTCCCCGTCTTGCCTTCCTGCTGTCACTTCACTTTTTTCTAGGTAATGGTGCCCACCCAAACCTGTTCCTCAACTACTGACCCCACAAGCTCTCTACCTGTGGGGTAACTGCCGGCACCTCCTTATCCTCCAACTTATCCATCGTGTCCCACTCTTCATCCTGCAACTCAGTTTGTATCTCTGTACGACCTCACTGCCCCATAACCTACAATTCCCGCTCATCACTCTTCTCCATATGTACATCGTTGATTGCAGTACTATCTATTATGAATAAAATATCTCCAGCCCTCCACTCATCTAGTCCACACTCCGATTTACTTACTTCTTCCCAGAGGGCCCTCAACCGCACAATTCCGCTTGCACCGCCTGTAAAGCTTTGTCTAATTCCTTCTGGGTGTTCCGATCCAGTGGCACTGCAGTATTAGTGTTTTTTTTTAATATGGGGGTGCTGATATTGATGTGGGCAGGGCTGTGGCAGGCAAGGGCATATGTGTTGGGGGCATATATCCTGTGGTGGGAATAGTTGGAAAAAGCCCTATTTGCAGCAGGGGTGACTGTGTTCCCTCTGGTGCTGCTGGTTTAACTATACCTGGGGGCTCAGCTGCTATCACACTGGAACTTCCACTCATCATTATCCTCTATATCCTCCACCATTTTCCACAATTCTAAGATCTGGTCAGGGTGGACTGTCATGGACAGGACTGGGCACCCAAGAGTTCTCTGTGGGCTGTCCTAGTTGGGGTATGTATTGGTACCAGGGAACTTGAAGGGTTTGTTTCCTATCATGGGTACCACAGTGCAGTTCAACACTGCATCAGTCGTTGGCATGCTACTCCCATACATTACATTTTGTTGGGGCATTAATGGTTGTGTCATTTGTGGGTATTGCACTTGTGCACCCGGGGGTCATGGTGGTAGCTGAGTGTAGGCCTGATGTATCTCGTAGGGTATGGAGGTTGACCCGGGGGTCGGCAGCTGTATTTGGGGCAGGGGTGGTGGGCAGTAGTTGCTATATGGATTATATCCTGGCCCCTGCCTGCTCCTACACTCCCTTACAAAATGTCTCCAGCATTGCGAGGGATGCATGCCTGCTCCCCTAGGTCCCATCCCTCCAAATCCCCCTCTTCCCCTCTGAACCCACCTCTCCTGCGTTGCTGACCTCCTTGCTGCCAGTCCGGATAGGGGGGCTGAAGCCCCCCTTCCCACTGTCCTTGTCTGCCTCCTGGCCGAAATGCTGCTATTCTGACATCTGGAGGGGCAGGGGTCTGCTCACCCACCTCTGTTCGTGCACTCGATGGTACTGCCTCCTCAACTGCTATCTTTGCCAATTTCTTTTGCACTAGTTTCCCATACTCCGCCTGCATACGTTGAGCTGTTTCCTTTTCTCGCTTTTTTATTCTTTTACAGTGATGTATGATGATAGTTTATATCTCGATCCACCCCTTCACTTCAATGCCCACAATGTTTCTAGTGCCTTCTGAACTTCTTTGGGCAAACCCCTTTTGATAACGAAGAAAAAAGAGGAACTGATCGGTCCCACTGGTCACCCGTCTCCGCAAGTCACATCTCCTGAACCTTAATAATGTATTGCGTGGGGTCCTCGTCATCCCCCATGGTATCCTGCATGATAGACTGCAGATCTGGCATATCAGGTATGTTCTCCGTAGCGCGGCCTGACCCGCGCTCTGATATTGTTAAAAGGTGCACCATCATGTGCATCATCGTCAGTTGTACTCCAGGATATCCTGCTTTACCCCACACGTCTCTGTTTTTCAAAAGCATAGATCCACTTCCTGGCCCCGGAAGTAAGGGGCGGGAGCAGATTAATCAAATTATTTGTATCCATTTGCACCCAGGGCATATAGTGCATCCTGCCTATGCCTCTGTGCAGCAACGGCATCTGAGTACCTGTGTTCCTTCCTTTTTTTCTGTCCAACACTTCCCTTTTTCTTTGCTGCTGCCACTTGGACAAACCTGTTCCTTAACTGTGAATCCCACAAACTTACCACCCGTGGTGTAATCTCCGGCGTCTGCTCATTCCCTTCATCATCCTCAAACTCATCCACTGTATCCCATTTGTCATCCCTCAGCTCTCGGTCCATACCCTCTCCAACCTAACAGTCCCATGCCCTGTGCTCTTGCTCGCCCGTCGCCGCCCCCTACTTCTCAATATGCATGTCCTTTATGGCCGTACTATCAAACCTGAACAAAATATCTCCTGCTCTCCATTTATTTAACCCATTTCCCTTCTTCCCTCCTCTGTCCTGGGCTGCTCTCAATTGAGCCAATTCCACCTGTGTAGCCTCCAATGCCTCCCGCAGCTCCTTCTGTACCTTACTGTCCTGGGGTGGGATAAAAAAAACGTTTACTCTTATGCGCTGTGCATGCTGCTATTACAAAAGTCACTACCAATCCAACGCCACCGACTCCCTGTCGCCCCCTGTTACTCCTTTCACTGTCCCCTCCCCCTTCCACACACACACAAGCAACAACACACTACACGCTCTTAAAACAAATTATCAGGACTGGACCCCCTCGGGTCTCTGCATCCTGCACAACACATTGTAATATGCCAAAACAACAAGCTAAAATAACAAGTTAAAACAACAACCACTACTCTATGGAGCTATATGGAGCTCCTATTTCTTCCGTTATCTCCTTGTTATCTCCTTGTTACAAAGCAAATGGCGCTTGTTATGCTCACCACGAGGACGCCACCCAGCCCTGGTTGGATGATTTGCACTCTCAAACCCTCTCCCAGCCCTTGGTAAGGCCTCTGGTTAAAGATGGGTCTGCAATATAGGAGAGCTGGATTCAATACCAGATTGTCTTTATGTTTTCCCACCTCCCTTGGCCTCAACTCCTTCCTCCCCCTTGGGCCCTCTCCTGACCTTAATATTGTAAAAGGTGGATTATCCGTCCAGCTCCTCGTGGCAGGGGCGCGTAGATGTAGGGGGCAAGCAGCGACCAAGTTACTTCACTGGTGCAAGCCCCCCTGTGGGAATCCAGGCCTGCTGCGACTCCGTAGGTTTGCTGCTTTATAGTCTTTATATGCAGTTCTTATGTTCCTCTTAGTTCGAATAATAATGTCTTGCTTCTTTCCTTTTAGGTATGGAAAGGTATTTTGGTGTTGTCATGTAGTTTGAAGATGAGCATGGGCTGGTAGGCGAAGGCGTGGTGTGTGCGGTGATGTCCGGTAAGTAATGCGTGATGTGCGGCACTGTTTCGCCTTTTATATTGTTAACCATTGTCTTTTCTCTCCTTGCAGGTTGCGATGTTCCTCGCCGAGCGCCGTAATGTTCCAGCAATGATACTGACCAGGAGATGACTACCCAGGTAAGAATTGTGTGGCTTTCTTCATTCGGGAGGAAACGTGAGTAAACGCTTACTAATGCTGTCTTTCTTTCTCCTCTTTCCAGGTTATGGTTTTCCAGGATGCATGCGGTGCCCGGATGATGGAGTTCGTACCTTCAGGTGAGTGGAAATGAAGTTGGCGATGGATTGAAGACAGGATACTGTTCCAGGTAAGTTTTGTATTGTTCTTTCTCTCTCTGCAGGTCCTTGGTTTCAGGTAAGCTGGCATCAAAGAACTGGACACAGTGAACATTACGCTGCCCACAGCAGAATAATGCAAAGCATGTTCTGCTGTTTGGGTGCGGTTTAAATAGTCTAAGGTAAAGTAGTCCAGATAAAATAGTCCCAGGCCTGCCATACTCAAAGTAGTCCGGGTAAAGTAGTCCCAGGCCTGCCACAACCAAAAGACTAGACCGCATAGCTCAGTTCCTTGCAACTGAGCTATGTGTGTGCCTCCATGTTGGCTGAACCCCCCAGCCCCCAAGTTAAATAGTCCCAAGTACATAGTCCCATTCTAATGTTGGTCTTCATGATGGTTATGAGCCTGGCGCCAAAGGCCCTTGACCTGGCCCTAATTGGAAGGCTGACTTGCCAGTCATGGCCAGAGGCAAGGGTCATGTCAGCACTCCCCCCCAAGGCCCCTCTCACAGTGGCACTTCTGCCTGGTCCTGGTTTGGCTGGGTAATTCTGATGGAACTTTTTTAATTAAACGAGGTGCATGGATGTATTCACTAAGTTCCCATGATCTGTCTTGTGGGCGGTATCCCTTCCAATCAACTAAGTAGTATAGTTTGGATCTGGTGTATTTTGAGTCTAGGATATCCTTTTCTTCAAACTCTGGTTCTCCGTCAACTAATACTGGTTTTGGTGGTGTTGTAACCCGAGTACCGGGTTGTACCAGTTTCAGGAGTGATACGTGAAACACAGGATGAATCTGGATTTATTATGGATTCAATAGATTAAGGTCCCAGATATCAGGGACGAAAGGTCTGAGTCCCTTTTATGGGCACATATTTTGATGCTAACCAGACCTTGTCTCCACTTTGATAGTCGGGGGCTTTACTACGATGTTGGTCAGTGAATTTCTTTTGTCTGTTTTGGCTTGAAGTAAATGTTCTGCTGCTTCTTTGAAGGCCTGGGAAATAGTCGTATGTAGGGTTTTAACCGCTGGCATTTCCAAAGGGGTTGGGAGATCCAATTCTGAAGTACGTGGATGTCTACCATATATAGTGCAGAAAGGGGTTTGTCCAGTGCTGGTGTGTAATGAATTATTATAGGCATATTCAGCTATCCATAACAAGTCCTTCCAATTTCTTTCCACTTGATGTAACATGCAACATAAGTATTGCTCGAGGGTTTGGTTTGTTCTTTCTGTTTGGCCATCTGTTTGAGGATGGTGACTTGTGGATAGTCGAATGTCAATTTGGGCCATTGAACAGCATTTCCTCCAGAAGTTGGTTACGAACTGACTACCTCGATCTGAGATCAAGACCGACGGAAAGCCATGTAGCTGTACGATTTCCTCCAGGAATACTTTTGCTCAATTGGATGCATTTGGAAGGCCCTTAAAAGGAATAAAGTGTGCCATTTTAGAGAACAAGTCTACAACTACTAAGATGGTGTTGAATCCTTGACTGGGAGGTAGATCTGTAATGAAATCAAGGGACAGTGTGTGCAATGGTGCGGGACGAATTTCCAATGGTTGGAGAAGACCAGCTGGTGTCTGCTTCTGGGACTTGTTTTGTGCACACACACCGCAAGATTGGATAAATTGTATGATGTCTTTACGCCATGTGGGCCACCAATAGTTTTGTTTTACTTTAGCTAGAGTTTTGGCAATTCCAGGATGACCTTCAATCAGGGAGTCGTAATAACCCGAAATAACCTGCCCTTCTAAATCTTTACTTGGCAAGTATAGACGGTTCCTAAAATATGGTAACTGGTCTTTAATGGTGTAATGTTCTCCTTGAGTACACCACTCTGGTGAGAAAGTGGGATCCATTAAGAGTTGGATCTTGTTTTGGAGTTCAACCTGTGTCAATGTTGTCATAAGACTCAAGGAGTTTGTCTTCTGGAATGATGGCTACTGGATTGTCATGACCACCGCCCAAAACCCCCTCTGGCAAACCCATTGGCCAGGTGGAGTCAGGACTCGGGTCTCTAGAGCCTGGCATTCTCTTCAAAAGCCCTCATGGGGCCAGTCCTGGCGCTTATGGCGCAAGGCTCATACACCATGAAAAACAATGTGCTTGGGAACTACTTTATTGTATTGTCAGCCGACATGAAGGCATCCACATAGCTTGGCTCCTAGGAACCAAGCTATGCGGTCTAGTGTTTTGGGTGTGGTAGCCTAGGGACTATTTTACCTGGACTATTTTGTTGGGGCTATTTAAACCACACCCGAGCAAGACAACACGCTTCGCATTACTTTGCAGCTTGCAACGTGACGCTCACCCTGTCCAGCTATTCCCTCGAACCTCGGAGATGCAGAACCTGCAAAGAGACAAAAGGAACATCATTAGCAGCAGCATATTACCTGCAGTCTTCATCTTTAAACACTCACAGCTACTGAGAACAGCTTTCTCGAATCTACATGGCCCCCGGACAGAATGACCTGAGAGAGGAAGATAGAGGCAACATTAAAGAAAGCAGTAGAGACATTTACAGATAACAAACTGCTCAAAAGGCTTACCTGGCTGGTCGCCTCTCGGCTGGCACCACTCCGGACATTCCACTCACACTGAAGAACACCGCGACCTACAAGGAAGGAAAGCACAGGTTAGCAAAGGCAAGACTTCGCAGCGCTGCGCATAGCGCTTACTTAATGCATCATAGCGCTCTTAATGTGCCATCATTTACCAGCGGGGCTCAACCAAGCCAGTTCGCTGTGCTGAAGCTCCGCATACCTAAGGGAGAAAAAAGAGACATTTTAAACAAAGAAAGGCATGCAGGATAGCAACAAAACTAAAGAACAGCAATAAGACCTACCTGAACAATATCAAACGTGCCAGCGTCAGTGAAGTAACTGGACCGCACTCGTCCATGAAAGACAACACGCCCCTGCAAAGAAGGCAGGACTGAGAGCACGCCTAATTCTACCACAAGGCAGAACCTTCCCTGCAGACCACATCAGGGCAAAGCTGAGAAGCATAACAGCGAGTAACCCGGCTGGGTGGCGTCCCTGTGGATAACAGGTGAGCGTAACAGAACGCGAAGCCTACCATAACAAATCCACCTGGGCGCCATGGAGACATCAGAAATTTACCAATTGGCCCAATTACTAGGAGAGCTTCATGCTGAGGTTCATTCTGCCCGACAAGAGACTAATGCCCTCAGGAGAGACCTAATAGTGACCAAAGAACACACTGAAGAGATTAGCAGGCAATACTTGCAATCACAGGCAGGACAGACGCCTCTACCTGGAAGCAATCCAACCATGCAAAACCCCGCCATACCACCCACTCCGGTACAGATCACGTTACCTGGAACAGTGCCCCTGGCACCACCAGAAAGGTTCTCAGGCGACCCACGGAAGTATGCGGCATTCATCAATCAGTGCCGTCTTTATTTTCTTTGTAGGCCTGGAGCATTTCCAAACGACCAAGCACCGGTAGCTTTTGTCTTATCATACCTGAGTGGTAGTGCAGCAGATTGGTCGGTGCCGTTGGTAACTCATGACGATCCTCTATTACATGACTTTGGGGGGTTCCAGAGAGAAATGGAAAAACTTTTTGCTCGCCATACCCAGGAACAAGCAGTAGACAATTAACTCTTGTCCCTCTGACAGGGCAATCAGGACTTGTTAACGTACATTGCTACCTTCAACAGACTGGTTGCTGGAGCTAGGTGGCCAGAAAACAAAAGAACAACGTTACTCCATCAAGGTTTACGAGGCGAATTAAAGGACGTCTTAGCCCAGGTGGTTAATCCACCCAGAGACTGTGCAGAATTCATAAATCTGGTTGTGCAGCTAGACCACCGGTTGCAGGACCGAAAGGCAGACCGGTCTAAGACGGACCCTCAGACCGTGTATGTTCGACCAAGGGAAAACACACCCCGTGTACCTGAAAATGCTGTAGAACCCATGCAGATTGGAGGGATACGGCCTCCATTAACAAAACATGAGCGGGACAAAAAAAGACAACAACAGCTCTGTTTGTTTTGTGGGAAACCAGGACATTTCCTGAAGGACTGTCCAGTAAAACCCCCAAGAAGAACAGTCGGAGCCACAGAGAAGGATGAAGCTAAGGAATCGGAAAACTACAAAGCTCGACAAACGTAGAGATCAGTTTGTCGCGTGAGAAGAAAGAGTTGCTGATCTTGCACTTTGCAATACCAGTGATCTTAATTAACCACCAACAGTCGTCAAGAATGCATGCCGTTGAAGCATACATCGATAGCGGAGCAGTTGGAAATGATATTGATCAAGAACTGGCCGCAGAGATGGGGCTTCCTTTGTGTTCTAAGCCAACTATGGACAAGGTAACCACCTTGGATGGGACAGAAATCGCTTCCGGACCAGTAACCTAGTGCACAGCCAGGGTAACCTTGCTGTGCCAGGACGAACATCGGGAGTCTATTTCATTCGATCTCATCAAGGCACCTCAGTTCAGGCTAATACTAGGGATGCCATGGTTGATTGCTCACAACCCTTTGATAGACTGGCGGGCACGAAAATTAACCTTCCCCGGTGACTGCTCCCCTGCCTGCTATTACCAAGAGGAGAAACCCGACGTCTGTATCCACATGACTCCCGAAGCGACAGTATCAACCCTGGGAGCAACTAATACCTTGCCAAGTGAATACCATGATTTCCAGGATGTTTTCCGAAAGGACCATGCCAATACATTGCCGCCGCACAGGCCCTCTGACTGTTAGATCGACCTTGTTCCTGGTGCACAAATCCCTTGCGGCGGGATCTACGCTCTCACAGAACCAGAAAACCTTCATTTGAAATCCTATTTAGACCAGTAGCTTGCAAACGGATTTATCCGTCCTTCGAAGTCCCCCGCAGCCAGTCCTTTGTTCTTCAGGAGACTTGAGAACCTGTATTGACTACCGCGCATTGAACCAGATCACCGTGAAGAACCGCTACCCCTTGCCAATTATCCCTGAGATGCTAGACCAAGTTAAGGATGCCCAGATTTATACCAAATTGGACCTTCGAGGAGTGTACCACCTAGTTCGAGGAAAACTGCCTTCCGTACTAAGTACCGCTTGTTTGAATATCAAGTCATGCCCTTCGGGTTATGCAACGCTCCTGCGGCATTCCAGTATTTCATGAATGATGTCTTAAGGGAGTTAATTGATGTGTGCGCCTTAGAGTACATAGACGACATCTTAGTATACTCAGCCTCGGAACAAGATCATGTTGGGAAAGTTTGTTCAGTCCTCACCAAGCTCCGTCAACATCGCTTGTTTGCAAAGCTTGAAAAATGCTTTTTTCACATCACCAAGTAGAATTTCTTGGTTTCATCCTTACTCCAGGAGGCATCAGAATGGATGTGCACAAGATGGATGGCACTCTGAAATGGCCTTCATCGACGTCTCTGAAAGGGGTACAAAGCATGCTGGGCTTTGAGAACTTCTACCGCCGGTTCGTCCCAGACTTCTCTCAGGTTGTGCACCCAATAACAGTACTATTATGAAAAAAACAATAAAAGGTTTGCTTGGACCAAAGAAGCAGAAGAAGCCTTTCAGGAACTTAAACAAAGGTTTACCTCCGCTCCAATCCTGCGACATCCTCGTCCAGACCTCCCTTATGTCGTTGAAACTGATGCGTCCAGTCTCGCAATGGGGGCTGTCCTTTCACAGAGAGACCCTGAAACCGGCCAGCTACATTCTGTAACCTTCTGGTCAAAAAAGTTCTTACCTCCGGAGATTAATTATGCCATCACAGACAAGGAACTCCTGGCTATCAAATCCGCCTTTAAAGCCTGGAGCACTACCTTCTGGGGCCACACACACCATTACAGTCATCACAGACCACCGAAACCTGCAATATCTCAAAACAGCCAAGGCCCAGTCCTTGCGCCAATTACGGTGGGCCCTTTTCTTCGCCGAATATGATTATGTAATCACATTTCGACCAGGAGTCAGAAACGGAAAGGCGGATGCCTTATCTCGCATGGGCATAGATGAAATAGTATATACAACTCCAGACCCAGTACCTATTATACCTGAAGACAAACTCTTGGGTATCACGACAGCCTTAACACAAGCAGAACTACGAAAAGAAATCCAACGGACAATGACTGCTGATGCCTACCTCGCATGTCAATCTCAAGGAGAACAATATACCATCAAGGACCATCTACCCTTTTTTAGGGATCGCTTATATGTACCCAAGAAGGAATTACAACTGCATATTATTTTAAACTATCACGATTCACTGATCGAAGGGCATCCTGGGATCGCCAAAACCCTAGCTGAGGTGAAAGAGAACTTTTGGTGGCCTACCTGATATAAGGACATCATTCAGTATATTCTGTCCTGCGGTGTCTGCGCACAAAATAAATCACAGAAACAAAAACCATCTGGTCTCCTACAATCATTGGACATTCCTCGAGTTCCATGGCACACTCTTTCCCTTGACTTCATCACTGATCTACCTCCAAGCCATGCGTTCAACACCATCCTTGTAGTTGTGGACTTATTCTCGAAGATGGCCCATTTTGTTCCTCTCAAAGGCCTCCCAGACGCAGCCACTTTAGCAAAACTGTTCCTGGAGGGTGTGGTTAAGCTACATGGATTCCCTTCGGTTCTGGTCTCTGATCGAGGCAGCCAGTTTGTTTCAAACTTCTGGAAAAAATGTTTTGCAATGGCGCAGATTGGCGTTCGGCTATCTACCAGTCACCATCCCCAAACAGACGGACAAACCGAGAGAACCAATCAGACACTCAAGCAATATTTACGGTGCATGCTGCACCACGAACAAAGGAATTGGAAAGACCTACTATGGATAGCCGAATATGCATATAACAATTCTTTGCATTCAAGCACGGGACAAACGCCCTTCTATACCCTTTATGGCAGACATCCACGTACCTCTTAACTAGACCTTCCAGCCAGCTTTTAAATGCCAGCGGTAAAGACTCTACACACAACCATTACTCAGGCTTTCAAAAGGGCAAAGGAACACCTTATTCATGCCAATGTAAAACAAAAGAGATTTGCCAAACAACACCGGAAAAAGGCCCCTGATTATCAAGTAGGAGACAAAGTTTGGTTAGCCGCTAAATTCGTACCCATCAAGGGAACCCGGACCTTTCATCCCAGATTCTTAGGACCCTATACCATTAAGGCAATTATCAACCCAGCAGCCGTGGAACTGGATTTACCACCTGATCTACACATCCACCCGATATTCCATGTGTCCCTCCTGAAACCAATGCAACCCGGCACATGGATTTGGACACCACCTCAGCCCATACTTGTTGACGGAGAACCAGAATTCGAAGTGCTGTCACGAACCTCGCCCAAAACACCTTCTGGCAAACTCATTGGCCCGGTGGAGTCAGGACTCGGGCCTCTGGAGCCTGGCATCCTCTTCAAAAGCCCTCATGGGGCTAGTCTTGGTGCCTATGGCGCCAGGCTCATACACCATGAAAAACAATGTGCTTGGGAACTATTTAATTGAATTGTCAGCCAACATGGAGGCATCCACATAGCTTGGTTCCTAAGGACCAAGCTATGCGGTCTAGTGTTTTGGGTGTGGTAGCCTAGGGACTAGGGACTACTTTACCTGGACTATTTTGTTGGGGCTATTTAAACCACACTTGAAACACTTGTGTATAGGTGTGTTACAAATGCCATATCATATCATATCACACCCGAGCAAGACAACACGCTTCGCGTTACTTTGCAGCTTGCAACATGACGCTCACCATGTCCAGCTATTCCCTCGAACCTCGGAGAAGCAAGGAGACAAAAAGGAACATCATTAGCAGCAGCATCTTACCTGCAGTCTTCATCTTTAAACACTTGCAGCTACTGAGAACAGCTTCCTCGAATCTGCACGCGCCCCGGACAGAACGATCTGAAAGAGGAAGATAGAGGCAACATTAAAGAAAGCAGTAGAGACATTTACAAATTACGAACTGCTCAAAAGGCTTACCTGTTTGGTCGCCTCTCGGCTGGCACCACTCCAGACATTCCACTCGCGCTGAAGAACACTGCGACCTACAAGGAAGGAAAACATAGGTTAGCAAGACTTTGCAGCGCTGCGCATATTGCTTACTTACCGCATCATAGCGCTCTTTATGTGCCATCATTTACCAGCGGGGCTCAACCAAGCCAGTTCGCTGCATACCTAAGGGAAAAAAAAGAGACATTTTAAACAAAGAAAGGCATGCAGGATAGCAACAAAACTAAAGAACAGCAATAAACCTACCTGAACAATATCAAACGTGCCAGCGTCAGTGAAGTAACTGGACCGCACTTGCCCATGAAAGACAATGCGCCCCTGCGAAGAAGGCAGGACGGAGAGCACGCCTAATTCTATCACAAGCCAGAACCTTCCCCGCAGACCACATCAGGGCAAAGCTGAGAAGCATACCAGCAAGTAACCCGGCTGGGTGGTGTCCCTGTGGATATCAGGTGAGCGTAACATGGATCTGGAGTTATGTATACCTTTTCATCAACACCCATGCGGGACAAGGCATCAGCCTTTCCGTTTCGGACTCCTGGCCGGTAGGTGATCACATAGTCATATTCAGCGAAGAAAAGAGCACACTGCAGTTGACGGGATGATTGAGCCTTTGCTGTTTTTAGGTATTGCAAGTTTCGATGATCAGTTATGACCGTGACAGTATGTCTAGCACCAAGGCGATAGTGTCGCCATGCCTTGAAAGCTGATTTTATAGCCAAGAGTTCTTTGTCTGTGATAGCATAGTTGAGTTCGCGAGGTGAGAATTTTCGTGACCAGAAGACCACAGGGTGTAACTGGCCAGATCCTGGGTCCCGAGAGAACAGCTCCCATAGCCATGCTAGAGGCATCTGTTTCAACTATATAAGGGAGATCTGGGCGAGGATGCCGTAGAACTGGAGCAGAAGTGAATTTTTTCTTAAGTTCTTGAAAGGCCTTCTCTGCTTCTTCGGTCCAATGGAACTTTTTATTGTTTTTTCTCAATAGTGATGTAATTGGATGCACTATTTGGGAAAAATCGGGGATGAATCAGCGGTAAAAGTTTGCAAAGCCCAATCTACTCTGGATTCAATTAAATTAAGTTGGTGACGGCCAGTTAAGAATGGCATCTACCTTGTGCCTATCCATTCTGATACCTTTTGGTGTGAGGATAAAACCGAGGAACTCCACTTCAGTGACATGAAAAGAGCATTTTTCAAGTTTAGCATACAGTTTATGTTGGCAGCGTTTAGTAAGAACGGCGCGGACATGCCTGACATGGTCTTCTTTTGTAGCAGAATACACTAAGATGTCATCAATGTAAACCAGGGTGTAAACGTCGATTAACTCCAGCAAAACATCATTCATAAAGTACTGGAATGCAGCAGGAGCGTTGCAAAGTCCAAAAGGCATTACCTGGTATTCATACAAGCCGTATTTGGTACGAAAAGCAGTTTTCCATTTGTCTCCTTTCTTCACTCGAACAAGATGGTACGCCCCCCCCTAAGGTCGAGTTTGGTATAGATTTGGGCGTCTTTGACTTGATCCAATAATTCATGAATAAGGGGCAATGGATAACGGTTTTTACTGTGATCTGGTTTAATGCGCGATAGTCGATGCAAGTCCTCAAATCTCCTTCCTTCTTTTGTACAAAGAATAAGGGACTGGCTGCCGGTGATTTAGATGGGCGGATAAATCCATTTGCCAGGTACAGATCAAGATAAGATTTCAAGTGGAGGTTTTCTGGTTCAGTAAGTGCATAGATTCTACCACAAGGAATTTGCGCACCAGGTATGAGGTCGATCTGACAATCATAGGGCCTGTGCGGTGGTAGAGTATTGGCTTGTTCTTTCTGGAACACGTCGTGAAAATCTTGGTATTCATTTGGTAGAGTACTAGTCACACCTAGTACAAACGCTGCCTTACTGGGAGTAGCAGATGTACATAAGTCTGTTTACCCCTTTTCTTGGTAATAACAGGTGCGAGCACAATCATCGGAAAAAAGGCCAACTTCTTGGCATGCCAATCTATTAGAGGGTTGTGAGCTACCAACCATGGCATCCCTAAGATTAGTCGAAACTGAGGAGCTTTCATGAGGTCAAATGCAATAGATTCTCGGTTTCCATCCTGGCACAGTAGGGTTAGTGCTGCTGTGCATTGGGTTACTGGCCCGGAAGCTATTTCTGTCCCATCAACTGTAGTAACTTTTTCAGTAGTCAATTTAGAGCATAAGGGAAGCCCCATCTCTGCTGCCAGATCTTGGTCGACATAATTCCCAACTGCTCCGCTGTCTATGTATGCTTCGACAGCATGCATCCGAGACGGTTGTTGGTGATTGATCAAAATTACTGGTAATGCAAAGTGTGAGGTCTGTGGCTCATCCTTCTCGCCCGACAAGCAGACCTCTATGCTTGCCGGGCTTGGTAGTTTTCCGACTCCTTGTTATTATCTTCCTTCTCTGTGGCTCCAACAGTTCTCCTTGGTGGTTTCACTGGACATTCTTTGAGGAAGTGGCCTGATTTTCCGCAATATAAGCATAATTGCTGTTGCCTTCTCTTGTCTCTTTCAGTTTTAGTTAAAGGGGGCCGTACACCTCCGATTTGCATGGGTTCTACCGTGTTTTCCAATGTACGTGGAACGTTATCCTTTGACCGGACATACATAGCTCGAGTGTCTAACCTTATCCGGTCTGCTTTTTGTCCTTGTAATCTGTGATCTAATTGCACCACAAGGTTGATGAATTCTCCACAGTCTTTAGGTGGGTTAACCACTTGAGCAAGGACATCCTTTAGTTCCCCTCGTAGACCCCGATGAAATAGTGTGGTCTTTTTCCTCAGGACACCCATCTTCAACGACTAGTCTGTTAAATGTTGCTATATATGTAAGCAGGTCTTGACTTCCTTGACGAAGTGACAAAAGCTTGTTGTCTATTGCTTGGCCTTGGGTATGACAAGCAAAGAGTTTTTCCATTTCCATCTGGAAACCCCCAAAGTCATGTAACAACGGGTTATCCTGACTTACCAATGGTACCGACCAATCCGCAGCACTGCCACTCAGATATGACAAGACAAAAGCAACCCGTGTTTGGTCGTTAGGAAAAGCCCCAGGTCTGCAAAGGAAATGAAGATGACACTGGTTCATGAACGTTGCGTACTTCTTGGGGTCCCCTGTACATCGTTCTGGTGTAGCTAAAGGAACTGCCCCAGGAAGGGTTATTTGTACTGGATTGGTGGAAGACGTTGGTACAGGTGCTGGAGGAATGTTACCAGGCAATAGGGTCTGTCCTGCCTGTGATTGAAGCAATTGTCTACTTATTTCACCAGCACGATCCTTAGTAACAAATAAAATCCCTCCTAAGAGCGTTGGTTTCTTGCCTGGCTGAATGTACTTAAGCGCGTAATTGTCCCAACAACTGAACTAACTGGTCACCCAGGTGGATATTATTGAGGCTTTGCGTTCTGTTACGCTCACCTGGTATCCACGGGGACGCCACCCAGCCCTGGTTGGATGATTTGCACTGTCGAACCCTGTCCAGGTCCCTTGGTAAGGCCTCTGGTTAAAGATGGGTCTGCAATATAGGAGAGCTGGATTCAATACCAGATTGCCTTTATGTTTTCCAACCTCCCTTGGCCTCAAATCCTTCCTCCCTCTTGGGCCCTCTCCTCACCTTAATATTGTAAAAGGTGGATTCTCCGTCCTGCTCCTCGTGGCAGGGGCGCGTAGATGTGGGGGGCGAGCAGCGACCAAGTTACTTCACTGGTGCAAGCCCCCCTGTGGGAATCCAGGCCTGCTGCGACTCCGTAGGTTTTCTGCTTTACAGTCTTTATATTCAGTTCTTATGTTCCTCTTAGTTCGAATAATAATGTCTTGCTACTTTCCTTTTAGGTATGGAAAGGTATTTTGGTGTTGTCATGTAGTTTGAAGATGAGCATGGGCCGGTAGGCGAAAGCGTGGTGTGTGCGCGATGCTGTCCGGTGAGTAATGCATGATGTGCGGCACTGTTTTGCCTTTTAGTTTTGCCTTTTATATTGCTAACCTTTGTCTTTTCTCTCCTTGCAGGTTGCGATGTTCCTCGCCGAGCGCCGTAATCTTCCAGCAATGATACTGACCAGGAGATGACTACCCAGGTAAGAATTGTGTGGCTTTCTTCATTCGGGAGGAAACGTGAGTAAACGCTTACTAATGCTGTCTTTCTTTCTCCTCTTTCCAGGTTATGGTATTCCAGGATGCATGCGGTGCCCGGATGATGGAGTTCGTACCTTCAGGTGAGTGGAAATGAAGTCGGCGATGGATTGAAGACAGGATACTGTTCCAGGTAAGTTTCGTAGTGTTCTTTCTCTCTCTGCAGGTCCTTGGTTTCAGGTAAACTGGCATCAAAGAACTGGACACAGTGAGCATTACGCTGCCCACAGCAGAATAATGCAAAGCATGTTCTGCTGTTTGGGTGTGGTTTAAATAGTCTCAGGTAAAGTAGTCCAGGTAAAATAGTCCCAGGCCTGCCACACCCAAAGTAGTCCAGGTAAAGTAGTCCCAGGCCTGCCACACCCAAAAGACTAGACCGCATAGCTCAGTTCCTTGTAACTGAGCTATGTGTGTGCCTCCATGTTGGCTGAACCTCCCCCCCCCAAGTTAAATATTCCCAAGTAAATAGTCCCATTCTAATGTTGGTCTTCATGATGGTTATGAGCCTGGTGCCAAAGGCGCCAGGACTGACTCCAAGAGAGTCTTGGATGAGGTTTTAAGGCCCTTGACCTGGCCCTAACTGGAAGGCCGACGTGCCAGTGAGGGCCAGGGTCAAGGGTCATAACAGCGCTATCATCTTCCCTTTCTCAGAAAGGTTCCCTACACTCCTGTTTTACCTCTATAAAATATTCTTAAACTACCAAAGATAACAATTATAAAAACTAAATCTTGCTACGTGGCTTCACCACACTGCTCTCTAACTCAGGCATACCATACTCCCCCACACACTCTACCCCTCATTGTTATCCCCTGCTAGGGGTGTACTCACGTCTTAGTGTTCACCCGAACTCCTCCATCACGGGGTCCCAATAACCACCTGCACTCTCCCAAGAGCTGCGCCTCGCTCGCAAGAGCAGACATGAATTCTGTGAAAACAGCTCCTGCACACTTCTGTGGGTTTGCACGCTTGGGACTGGTCTCTGCAGGTGGGCACAGCCCGTTCAGGGAAGCAGCCTGGAAGCCTCCGCAGTTGCAGAAGTTGATGGGATCACATCGGGGTCACAACATGTAGGAAAGCCCCCTATATGCTCATACCAGAAAAAATACAAATCACTGGGAGGAAAGGCCCAATACACCTCTTGCAAGGGCAACATGTTTTATTTCCATAAAAAAGGAAAAAAGCACCAAGAACTCTGCTGCCACTGAACATTCTGCCAAAATATGCATGAGCAGCATATTAATTAGGTACATAGCATCATCAGTGACATCATCACATACAGTAGAAACCTGTGCTGTGGTTGGTGAGACCCTACACATAAGTCACCTGCTCCATAGGGGATGCCAGGCCATTGGTCCCAGCCCCATCCATCCATCTTCCTCCAAGTGGGCGATGTTTCAGTCGTCATTCATCAGCAGACGACCAAGTAGCAATTATATTATTAAGAAAAACACATCTATCTCTATGTAACAGAGCACCTGGTATGAACAAACAGGTGTCCAGGGGAAGCTGAGGCCATATTAACTCACATACTTCACTCGCTCCCCGGCAGGTTTGCATTGCTCCAAGGTCTCCAACCCTTCATTCTGGGCTATAATTTCATTCCTTTCTGCACCTAACAGCACAAATCATGTGACCTAGAAGTGAAGGCAGGAAATCCCTGCTTTCTGATCTTTTGATCAATCAATGGTCCTGCAGGTTTATGGTCAGTGGTCTGGGGTTATCTGGTACACTGGAATTCAGGGGTCCCAAAGCCAGGGCATTTGGGTGCTATTATTTTTGATTGGGACTGGTGGGGGTTCGATGCCTGTACACGCCTTCTCATGGGATTCCACTGTTCACAGCACTTAGCCCTCCTCCCATGGCCTTGCAGGGCACATTCGTCCCAGGGAACAAAGATTATCAACATTTTAGGACAATGAAGTCTTTTTGGATCCGTGCTGCTCTGATCTTTCTCATCAATGTCTGGGATACAACCTATTCCTCTCTCACGTTGGTGGCCTAGGCCTGGGGTGCTGACTGCTGTGCTACGTTTATGCTTTGTACCATTGTATGGTGGCAAGTATCTAAGATGGCTGCTATTCCTGCATGCACACTACACCTACAAAATGTACAATAATATGATTGTGTAGATGACTGTAAGGGGACCACCTTCCCCCTTGGTCTCTTACATTACCGATGATGGCCCTTTCCTTATACTAATCCGTCTGGGGGTGCAGGAAGATTTGGTCCTCTTCCCAACACCCGCTGGAGGTAGGGCGGGAGCCAGCTGCGGCAGGAGTTGGTGTGCTCCTAGTGAGGTGCATGCATTGTGTGGGGAGGAGGCAACATGTTGTTGGGCTGTAGTGCCGTGGACCACGACATGGAAGAAGGTCAGCACGGAGATGTATCCTTGACCTCTGCTGTGAGTGAAATGATGTTACCAGCGCAGGAGGGAGCAGCGCAATCGCGTCACGTGGTCTGCAGCGCTGTCGTTGAACACAGTGCTATTATAGAAAAATAGCTTGTATGCCTTGGAACGCAGCGAGTCTTACAAGAAAGTTTTGGCTCATGCAGCCGGCATGCTTGGCTGCAGACAGTGGTTGCCAGAGTATTTTGTCGTGATGATGGCTGGAGAAGGGACTAGAGAGTTGAAGGGGCAGGAAAGGCAGCACTTGGCTGTCATGGAGCAGTCATTTTACGAGTATGGCCCAGGAAGAGAACAAAAGAGACGTTGTGTCTCCAGTGCGTTCGTGGCCCAGGGGAACTGTCCCATCTGGGTGGTGGGCAAATCTATGTGTGAGGAGTTTTGCGAAAGGTGCAGCAGTTTTGTAGACAATTTGAGGGAACTGGATCCAAACCTCTGGGGATTTTATGTACAGTTGACAACCCTCACAGTATTAGAAGACTGACGTGGTTTGGGTGTTTGCAGGGAGGCCAGTCATTTTTGTGTTGTGGTGTTTGGTCTTGTGACCTCTGGGTTAGTATACTCTTAGTGGGGGTCGCCATGGGCTGATGTGTGTTTTGGGCCTGTAACGTTCATTTCTTGCGTGTAGATGTTTGTGTTGTGGTCTGTGTCAACAACAGGTGTGTTCTTAGTGCATTCTCTGCGTCCATTGCACTATGCTGTTGCCCAGGGTAATCTTGCTGGGTTATTAGCTGCAGCGTGTGTGAGCTGGTTCTGAGCACCTCATGCCACGTCTAAGGTTTCCACTGTTTTGAATTTGTGGTGTGACTAACGGGGGGGGGGGGAGAAGTGTAGTAATGTGCTGGTTCCATTGGAACGCCTCGGCTGTGGAATATTTGGGTTGAATATTTGTGTGGTTTGTGAACAGGGGTTCTGCATGTGGCAGTTAGTGTGAGTTGAGCTGGAGTGGATGGGCCGGTGTTTCTTCCTGTACTACACTTGGACATAAGTGTACAACTGGGTGCAATAAACCTTGCATACAACTTACTTAGTTCCTGTTTGGTGGTAAAACCAGAACCCCCACCTTGGTTACTTCAAAAGGCCTTGATAGCAGATGAGTCCATGTCCATAAACATATGTGGGACTACTGGATCCAGCTGAAAGTATTTGCACTTCGTATTTAGCATCAAGGCAGGTGACACCAAGGAACCCGTGGCTTTTTAGACTTGTTCAAACATCTTGAGTCACACATGTTGAGAATTCGCTTGCTTCGCTTCACATGTTGGAATAATATATGCTCCGTGTGCCCTTAGAATCTCTGTTAAAATGCTTTAGTTTGGGTTTAAAATGTTTCTGACTTTTGGAATCCAACAGCAGGTGCAGACATACTGTGCACTGATCATTATCAGAGCGGCTCGCGCCTCCGTCGCCGCCAGTGGTGTGTCCTTTCTCTATATCTATGCATTGTCTCCCGTGGACTCATCCGCGGATGCAAATCTCTGCCACCTGTCGCGCCAATTGCCCAATCACTACTCTCGCTCCTTGGGAATCACACCTGCCAGCCCCTCCCACTCCAGGAAGCTTGGGGAGGACGGTATAGAAGCGACCAATCCGCGCCGGGCCTGGAGCCGACGTCACGGGAGCACCTGCGAACAAGCGAGAAAAGCCCCCGAACGGGTTCTAGTGCAGCTCTTCCAGTCCAGCAGCCCGGGCAGGCGCGCGCTCCGCCACTCGCTCCCCATTGGTCGCCCCGCCCTCGCGCCCCCGCCCCTCCACCTGCCGGCCTCGCGCAGCGGCCGCGCTGCCAGCGCAGACCGCAGCCACTGTCCCAACCCGAAAGTCCAGTTCCGCCGCCGCCGCGCGGGGAAGATGACACAAGAGTACGACAAGTAAGTGATGGCGAGTGGGCCAGTAGAACCGGTGCGGCGCCCCCGCCCCCTCCTCGCGCCTGCCGCCTGCCTGCGCTGTCCAGCGCCGGCGCGCTCCTTGCTAGTGGTCAGCATCCCTCTAGAGTGCGCTTCCCAAGGCGGGTCCCAGCTCAGGACCCACGGGCACCGCTGGCGCGAGGCTGCGGGGATAATGTTATGCCACCTCGTCTCGCGAGTTGCGAGTCAGGGGAACTTTATGCATGGAGTTATTTATGCCACTGCGGTGTGGGGCAGCGTGGAAATGGAATGCATGATGCTGCCCACCGGGCCGGCCAAGTCCAGTGCCAGCTCTGCCGGCGCTCTGGTTCCCGGACATCAACGCATGTGGTTCTTGGGGATGGGGAATGCCGAGGACATGCTCACCGTATGACCCTGGAGTGTACTACCTTTAGAGCGTGGACAGCCTGGGCTCTAGACTGAAATGGTAGAGTTTCGGGGTATGGCCTTCGGGCATGGTTTGGGCAGTGTGTGCATGTTGGGTGGCTCGGGACAGGTAGGGCCCCCTGGGCGCTCGAGACTGCGGCTGGGCTGACCCCTGGCAGCCCCTGACACGGGCACAGCTTCAGAAGCCTACTGTAGCTCCCGTCCCTTCCCGTGAGGCGATCCGTCACCCCAGAGCTGAGCGTCAGGCCAATGTGTGTGTTTGGATCCTCTGCGGGTGCAGCAGCAGCAGGTGCACGTGGCTCGGAGCCACAGCCCTCTCCCGCAGAGGGGACCACTGGTGTTTGATCTCACCCCGCACAGTTCTGCGTGTGGTCAAGGCGTCCCAGCTGGGCTGTGGCATGCAGCTGCTCACATGGGTCACCTTTGGCAGGGCTGGGAGTAGTAGCGTGTCCAAACGGGGGCGGGGGTAAGCATTGTATTTTAGAGTCTTGTTTATTGCCGGGTGAGATGTGTTTTGGGGTCTAACTAGCTGCAAAACGTGTTTCCCAGTGACACTCTGGGCCCTATTCATGGAATATTTGCCCGGTTCAAAGTGAATTTGCACTGCCGAAAAGTACTTTGCATTGCCGACACTGTGTCGGTAGTGCAAAGTCACTTTTCAGCAGTGCAAAGTCACTTTGAACCGGGCAAATATTCCATGAATCTGGCCCTGTAGCTTTCTAGCAGGTGGAAGGCGTCCCTGTGCTTAGGGATAATGCAAACAAGTAAACAACGTTTTTTTTAAAAAAGCAGGCCGAATAGTTTCTCAAAGATTTGTTTTACGTATTACCATATGCTGTATAAACCCTATTTCAGTTTCTAGCAGGTGTTTTTGTATCATGATATTGGGACATAGTGCCCTGGACACGCGAAAGGAGCTTTGAGTGTTCTAGAGACCCCTCGCCCCTGAGGTCACCCTCCACGAGGACCCCCTGCCAGGGCGCGTGTCATGTGCTCTCCAGGCCAGTGCATCTTGCGCGGAGCTACTCGGGTGACAAAACTCGCTTCTTTTAATGGAGCATTGTACGGGGCAGCCTCTGCAGCGAACAGCCCGATGGAGCTCTTCATTTCGCCCCGCGTGCAGGAGTGCATCTCCAGGCTGCATCCAGCGCAGGGCAGCCAGGCACGGCTTATACGCCTGTTCTCGGAAGCCCTGTCCCCGGAAGGTGCGTGGTGTACTCTGGCACACATCAGCTGTCAGTCCTTGCTGGCATGTGTATGAACAACACACCGTTTGCTACGCTGCCACGTTCCTTCAGACCTCTCTGTTGAGGAAACGGCAGGTTACTATGCTCGGCTGTCCATCGCCAAGCTTGGGGTTGCGGCGGGGGGAGGGGCGAGGAGAGATACCTGCAGCCTGGGTGGAACCTCGCCCACCGCGAGGCGTTGGTCCTAGCCTCCTTAGCATGCAATCTGCAGGACAATTGCTGTCTGCCAGCGCTCCCAGGCCTCGGAGACGCGGGCTCTCCCTGTTGTCTGGAGGCCTTTGTGGCGGGGGCAGGGCCGGTCCCCTGTCCTTTCTGATCCCATTGTGGGCCTTGGCGGGGGACCAGGGCTGATCGCGGGCAGAGGCTGAAGCCAATGCCTAATTACACGAGGCGGGCACGCCCAGGCCTCCCTTAATGACAAGGGCCCGTGGCACCAGCGCACATCATAACTCGGCCACTGCGTTGTGCTACGCCTCTGCCATAACACAAGCGCAAGCTGCGCAACTTCTATTAGATAAACCCGGGCGCCTCGACGTGTGGGTTTTTACGTTAACGCGCTTGCTACTGAATGGAGTTTAAGTGATATTCCGAAAAAATCTTTCACCGCTCAGAGCAGATATTTCCTCACATTGGGGCTCTAAGACTAGTATTTATTTACAGTAAATCTGAACAAGACATTTTTCTCCCAAGCCGATTTTATCTGAACCAGTTCACAATTAACAGACAGCCTCCCCACGTGACCACACTGTGCCATCGCTAGTTTCAATGTTTTCCAACATGGTAATTTCTTGGAAATGGCAAATACCGGTAACACATACACATTGAAGTACACGTCTACGTTTCATTCATCCGAACTGATCAGAAAACGCAAACCACCAAGGCTTTTGGGGCAGGGGCTGAGTTGCTGCCAAACATAGGAAAGTTTGTGCAAAGTCGTGGGAGCGTGCCCCCCCAATCCTCCCCCCGCCCTCCTCGCTCGCTCCCTCCCCGGTGTGGTCTAAGGCGGGGCGCCTCGAGGCCTCTGGGGGATCTGGGTGGGTGCTGGGATGGGCGCAGCACATCCCTGTCAGGCGCCTCGGTGCAGGGGCCTCCCCGGGAGCTCGCTGCAGTCAGCCCGGGCTCTTCTTTTGCCCTGTTTTCCCCTCTGTTCCCAAGAGAGCTTTTTTTGTTCCCTTTGGCAGCGCCCTGGGTCACGGCCCCCTTCATGCCCCGCACCTTTAATATTCTTTTATTTGGCTAAAACAACAAGAACAATGAAACCAAGCCTTTGATGGGAGCGGAATGGTGGGATTATTTTTTCCTTCACAATGAAACCCTCCCAGGTCCACGTCCTTCCAAATTGGGTTATTTGAAAATATTCCCAGTCCCGCAGACGCTCCTTTCAGCTTCTTTCATGCGCGCTTAGCAGCCAAGCATTTATGTGTACATTTCCCTTCAAATCAATCTTTTTGTCATGCTTTCTTTCGCTACAAAGGGAGGATTTGGCCAAAGTACACACATTTATACAAAGAGTATAAAAATGGTCTAATCCGTTTGCAGAATCACAATGATTTCTTTCAGGTAAATCTACTCAAAAATAGTGTGTCGCCATGTTAAATTTCCCCTCGACGATGACTAGTTACCGACACCGGGATCTGTGTCACTGAAGCTGTCTTGTGCTTTATTTTCTACTTACCGCTCAATGCAAAACAGGCGCTGTTCCCCTACTACCACTGCAGCCCGGCAGCACTATTTGTAAAGCGCCTCAAGCGAGCAGGGTTGTCTTCAGAGCCCTCCCCCACCCCCCTTTCATCCCCAGGGTAATACAAGGCACGCTGTAGCGTTTTATCGACTTCAACAAAGCTGGACACACGTTAGTGACCGCAAAAGGATGAGGGGGCAATTCTGCCCTCTGAACCTGGGACTTTGGGACCCGCATCTGCTCAAGTGCAATAAGTACTAGAGCAGGCACTGCAACCTTTGGCTCTCCAGATGTTTTGGACTGTGACTCCCATCACCCCTACCCAGCACAGTGTTGTAAGTAGCTTAAGAATAGTGTGGACTCCCACCCCGTGGAATTCCACACTCCATGTTTACATTCTATGTTCTATGGTAGTGTCTGAAAAAGAGCAGTTGCTGGGACTCTGAGGGAGCAGGGACTTCGCTGTTCTGGCTGGTCCATAAAGGTGTTTGTCAACTTACCCCAAGTATCCTCGTTTCTACACAGAGTCAATGGAAATGTATCATGGATATTGTAGTCCAAAACATCTGGTGAGCCAAATGCAGCAGACCCCTGTACTAGACCATGGATGTTGCTAATATAGGAGGGTGGGTTCTGCGATTGTTACTTGCATTATTTGCACCCCAATGGCTTGCTGTCATTGGCCACTGTATATGGTGCAAATTCACTTTGAACCGGACGCCTAATCAGGAACCAATACACAAACAGGCCCTGCTTTTGGGTTGCTTGTGGGAAAATCAAGCATCCTGCACTGTACCAAAACGTGTGTCTGATTAAATACAATGCATTCACAATTTAAGTTGTACCGTGGGTGTCAAAATAGGACACACTGATGTGTGCTCAGAGCACGTTTTCTCAATGTGCGTTTGTGTGTATAATCTATCAGGCACGTGTTAAATAGAATCAAATAGACCACGTGTACGCTTTCGTGTTTAAGTTGGTTATATATGATTTTATCGAACCACATTTCAGAGTGGTACATTTGATCTCGACCACAATACGCAAAACACACATTTGTTTTCATTTTAACTTTGGGGGACCCAAGCCCCCTAGTTTTCTACCCTTATAATGCCACCCCAACCTGACTCATTTTAACTCCTAACCCCACTATCCCATATATATTTAATTTGGGTTTTTCGGTATTATGTACGTCGATGAAATGTGCACTCTGTTGTGTTTTCGGTAAAATGACTGGGTACCGTTTAAAGTTGTGTATGTTCGAGTGGTGATTTTCTTTCTTATCCCAGGTACTTTCTGTGGATATCTTGGGTGCATTGTGAGCGACTCTCAACTGTGTGGATCTATGGTTACTTTGATAGGGTGAAGCACAGTCGTTCTAATGTCATTGGAGCCCAATTCTTGGAGTCAGTGCGCCCGCCCGGTGGGCATTTCGCCGCAGCAAGTGGATTGCCGGTAAACTTGAGTAGTCCACATGGAGACACTGGTCACCTACTCCCAAACGACTTAAAAACACAGCAAACGGAAAATCACCCGTTTAACCTGCACGAGACAATCGTGAAGCAACAAATTGTGAATGCATGGTATTTAATCAGATAACTGTTTTGGCTCGAGCGGGTCCCTTGGTTTTTCCACAGGTAACCCAAACCCCAGTGCTGCGGAACCGTGGTAGGCGGGGCTGATCGCCTCACGGGCCAGGCCTGGCTCTGACTGACGGCTCCACCCGCGTCCAGGAAGGCACCCAGTGTCCCCAAGGGCTGGTCCTCCGCTGAGTACAGTGCATTGTGCAATTTTGGAATATTAATCTCCTTCCCTTGGCCTACATAGTCTCCTTGTTGACGTCTTGCGTGGAATAATTGGGCTGATTGCAGGCCGCCTCCTTGCAATGTGTTTTGTTTTGAATCATAGCATCCTGGCAGCCATGCCACCAGTCTGCCAGGGGCGCAGCCTGTGCGCTCCTTGATACTATCTCATTAAAGACATGTTGACTGTGTGGTGAAACGGAGAAGTAATATTTACTCAGTACACGCAGACTGATAACACCTAGGCCCTGGATGTTTGTAAACTCTGTTAAACCTGTTTGTTGTGTGTATGCTTTGCATTGCTGCCACACGCATTCATTTTAGGTTTTTTTACATGGAAAGCAAAAGGCCAGTGCTGGTTCTGCAGAATGACGTGCTGTACCCCCAGAGGCGCTCCTACTCCAGTGAAGACGAAGCCTGGAAGTCCTTCCTTAAGAACCCCCTGACTGCAGCCACGGAAGCCATGATGAGCATCAACGGGGACGAGGACAGCGCCGCTGCCCTGGGCCTGCTCTACGACTACTATAAGGTAACCAGAGCCAACACAGACTGTCTCACTCTTTCCCTTGACCCTGGAGAGGTTTGCATGGGTCCAGGCTGCAGCAGGCAGGTCACCCTAACTAAGCACGCCATAGTAGACTGTCTCAGAGCTCCTTCCAAGGCCTTGCTTCCCAGGCCTTCCACCTGGACGCCTATTGGAGACTCTGGGAAGCGGTCCCTTCTCTATACGAGCAGCCGACCACAATGGCCATCTGCCAGTGGACATTTCTAGTCATTTCTAGGGAAGTGTAATTCTGCCCCTTTCTGGGAGAATGGGCGCTGCAGTTTTTGTTGCCAGGGTTCTCTGATCCTCAGTGTCCGCATTGCTCGATTTTGTGAGTAGGAATTCCAGGACACAGTGGGAAGACACATGAAATGCACTTTAACGGCCAGGGTTATATTGCTCCTGTAGGAGGGTTGTTTATTGCAGAATCATTTTTTTTAAAGTTTAATTGGCAAATGGATGGATGGGATTAGGCATGAATGCAGTTGTGGGATTTTGCTGTAAAAAGAACGAGTTGAGTAACAGTTTGATTCCAGAGCAATGAAAGGCCTTCTTCTCTTCTTCCCATTTGCGAAATGACTTCAGTAACATTCGAAACGAGAAGATTAAAACATAATTGTATTAAGGAGTGCTCCAATGCTATGCAGGCATAAATACTTATGCATGGCTTGGGTCCTCGCATAACAAGTTCTTCTAAATTGCAGGCCTGCCCTTAAACCATCGCACTGATCTGGATGTTCAGACTACTGCCAACACATGTTGTGCAGTCAATCTAGTTCCTATTCATGCTACAGGGGAACAGCCATCGACAGAAAACCACCTGGATTCTCTTTGGCTTTGGCTACTAGGTGGTGCTTTGGCACCACCTAGAAGCCAAAAGAATTCCTTTGGAGTAAAGATAACATGGAGATGGGAGGCGAGAAGGGACATGCAGCTTCTGGATGTTTGTGGTTATTTACCTACACTCCGGAGTGTCATCCTAATTCATCCCGATGGCCATTCCTACCCACTTCGTGCCACTCCCCACCAAAAACACTCCCTCCTGAGATCTCTCTGAGAACTCTATAAAGCAGTGACATCAAACTTTGTGCTGTAAACAGCCTGCCAGGGTTATTTCAAGGCAATCTTTTTGTATGTTATGGCCTAATTGCACCTGTAGATGCACCGCCAGTGTCATGTATGATCAGCCACTTGATTTAAATAATATGTGTATCACATCCGTTCTTTGCATGGAAGCCCTGACACAATCAAGCACTGGCGAAGTGAAAAGTTTTTGTTTTCGCATAGGTATTAAGTAGACGTTTACCAAGCCCCATCATATGCCCAAAACCCACATTTTTCAGAAGTCACCATTTTATGGCCAGGTAATACCATTATGGCAGCGCATGGCTAATGCCTATGTTATGCTTAGACAAAAGCCAAAACTGTTCGCCTTGCAATAGTTGTTTTCTCTTGTAAATCGAAGCACTCCACTCTGCCCCAGTGGTATATGGGAGGCAGCTCTGTGCTATGTACACCATTTTTAAAATCTCAGATTGCCGACGTCCCCGGCACCCTTTCACTCTTGATGCAAATGTGCACTTTCAAGAGGAGCATACATGCCAGAGGCCAATGGCTGCTAGGGGAATAGCAGGGGCCTGGCAGGCGTCATTTCTTTTGTAGGCACAATCATTTGTTTCATGTTCCCATTTTTGTGGCATCTTTTAATATTGGTTTATTTTAAAACCTTTAACAATTTACCACACTATTAATTCCATTTCCATCATCCTGATCACAATCTAAAAAGGACCAATAACCTTTCATATATCAGTCCATGTACAAGAAAAAAGCATATTAAAATTTCAAATCAAATCCCCTCCAACTTCTTAGTGTTGGTCTTCATTTCATGCAGCTATGCAATTTATAACATCAACCTTAATCTCATGCTCATTTCACTTCCAATATTTCATTCAGAAACGTAACCACTCCAAACGCAAGCGACTGATTTCTCCCCCAAGCGCAGCAGGTTACACCATTCCTCTGGGGTGAGGGTATTCACTTGGGTTAAAAATGTCCCCATATACATAGTCCTTTGGTTTATCAAACCTGTACGGTAGACAATGAAGTGCTTCAAGGATTCCACCACTTCCGATTGAGCGCAATATCTACAGGATAGGTCTGATTGGCCGATCTGTCTTTGACTTTCTTGGTTTAGAATAGATTCAGGTGCATTCACATGAATTGCTCCCTAAATCCTCTGCATGGGAACATAACCAGGTATTTGGGTAGAGTTCTTACACTTCTACTTTCTCAGTTATAATCTCTCTGCCCATTGAACATAGTTCAATGGGCAGAGCGTTGCTTGAAGACCTGTCTGGAAAATGTTGAAATGCAGTCAACGTCCCCTCTGCATCCTATCCGGCCACATATACAAAATGAATAGCATTGTATAATAAATCTATCATTCAGTGCCTCGACACATTTCATTATATCATGTGTTGTATATAAATATTTATCAATATTATAAAAGCCTTTGGCACATATAGAGACATCCCATAGACTCTTAGAAATTTCTTGGGGTAGGAAAGTATTGGAAACATAATGAAAAGAAGGGCACATTGAGAAAGCATGGGGCCTTTCAGATTTGATGGGGCATATTGAGGGAACCTGAAGAGCCTCATGACAGCCGTGGGCCCAGTATGTAAGCATGCGTGCGGTTGCAAGGCATTATGGGACAGTCATCAGGCTGCCTGAATCCTGGATCCTGGAAACACTTACATTTTGGAAAATGGGTAGTACATATTTTTGAAGGCTAACCATGATTGTTTTCTCTTTAGGTGCCCCGGGAGAGGAGGTCTGGACAAGCAAAACAAGACCTTGGCCACCACGATCATGAACACATCAAAAGGTATGGTGGTCTCATGTTTTGAAGTGTCCTGAGGAGCAGGGGTGAACATTTGAGTGGAACAGCTCATTTAAGTGCTAACGTATCCATCTGTCATGCTCTGGTTGTGTGGTTTGCGTTTATTTGCCTCACCCTAAGTTTTGCTGTGAGGGATGTACATTTAACTGGTGATCTTAAAGCTTACTGGCTATTTCTAATTCTTCTGATTATGATGGACTTTAGGCGGACAAGTGGTCACCGCGTTCATCGGTTAAGCAAAGATATGCTCCTTTTAACTTGGATAACTGGGTTTGTTTGGTGCGCATAGAGACAACTAGTAAAGTTAGAGAAATTGAAGGACGGCCTTCCTTGTGGGCAAACATTTAATTAATTTAGGACGAGCTCCGTTTGAAAACTTTCTTATTGCCATATTATGGGTAGAGTGACTCAATGACCTTTTTTATTCTTAACAAAAATCCTTCTAATACGTGGAAAGCTGAATCAGAGACCACCCTTTATCTAGTAGTGTTAGTTACCAATGCCCAGGCCATAACCCTGTTACAGAGATCCTTGAAAGCCTACTTTCAAAATACCCAAACAATGTCATTTCCTGTTGTGGCCCTTCACAGCAGACTGTATATGTGTATTGACAAGGATGAGCAGTTCGATTAGATAGACTGGACAGGGTAGCAAAAGCTTGGCCAACCTTTGGAAGGGTAGTATACCAGGGCCAGAAGCGGCAGGTAGGTGGGTGATGATCCCCATAGGAGGGTCAGAAACATACCAGTGAAGACAGACACTGTGCCGGGGACTGCACAGTGGGTCCTATGGAGGTCGAGAAGCGTGTTCAGGCTGGATCACCATTCAGGTGGAGGTGATTGAAGGCAAGGGTGATGGTGGTGGGGATATGTTTGGTATTAGGAGGTGCAATAATGAGGGGCGATGAGAAAACAAGGCACTGAGGCGAGTGGTAGCATGGGGCTGGGAGATGGCCGCGTTGAGTGGGGCGCTGGAGTGCTTGGCGTGAAGTGGGCAGTGATGGGTGATTTAGTTGGACAGATATGGGGAGGGGCAAGGCCATAAAGATACCTAGAGTCTAGTATCAGGAATTTAGGGAGGTACAGGTGCTACATGACGACCCAGCCAGCATCAAGCCGTTGAGCCCATGTTGGTGAAGGAGCATGAGATGATGTATGTTTATATTTAGGATTGCACATTTGCAATGCGCAACTATTCACCACAAAGGCATCTTGGCGCTGTTTAACAAACTGCAATACAGGTAAGATAAAACTGAGCTGTAAGGAAACATTGGGACCAATCTCAGATGAGTACATTGAAAAGATGACTCTTACTTTTCTTCCGAAAAATTAACAGATTAGACCCACTATGCAAAGATATACACAAAGCACTCACTAGTTTGGAGGCCTATATAGAAAAAGAACGGCTGTCAAATGTCTCCCCTTTCTAGCAAAGGACAGTCATTTCACTGACTGCGATTCGAGGCCTTGTGGTGGACAGTACCACGGAACCTTATGGGACAGGAGTACGTGTTCCTGATGGAATAAAATATTGTCTATTAAGGACAGAGGCTTGAAGAGAATGCGTTGCTTAACTTGGAGCCAATGTATCACTGCAAGACCCAGCATGACATGATCGACTTTACGCAACCTAAGCAGAAGTCTTGCCGCCTTTTTCTAAAATCTTTGTAGCCTAAGCAATAGTTTTGCAGAGATGCCTAAATAGATGCTTTTAGCAAAGTCAAGCCTCGTATAATAAATGCAATGACTGCTGCTGCTCTTTGTAGCAATGGCCGCAACAGAATCAGACGTTTTAACCTCCTGAGATGGAAACAAGTTACTTGAGGCTGTTGGGAAAGTGCAAGGTCAGCCTTTAATAATCCCCAACTTTTTGACAGCAGTGTTTGTATTGGAACATGGACCAGAGCAAGTCTGACAAGTAGATGGAAAGCCAAGGATTTACGAGTGCATTAACCGTTATTTTACGGTGGATTTATTTTGAGTGAATTTTGATCCCTCTATTTGATGTAAGGTCTTGATTGCCAGACATCTTAACCAAAACGTGGGCGTCATTGGCATAATTGAAAACAGAAGACCGTGTTTACACAGCCGTGGGCTTGATGTAACAGTTGAAAAACAAATGCGACAGAGCAGAGCCCTGTGGGACGCCACACAGCTAAGATCTTTGAGCTGAAACAAAATGCCCAGGCTCCACTGAGTGCGGTTCGTAAGAAGAGATCCAATGAAGAACTTTGCCCTGAAGACATTGAGATTCAGGCCTTACACAGGGTGATGGCCAACATTGTTGAATACGGCAGAGGGAGCATCCAGGACCGCCTATACCCACCTCTTCCCTGACTGGATCGGTGATAGCGGTAGTAATCCTCTCCATAATGCGGCGGGCCTTTACCTAAATTGTGCCTGGTGTAGGAGATTGTCCTCTATAAGCGACTGAAGGCACTGAAGAGTTAGTCTTTCCAACCGTTTGGCTAAGTATGGGAGTGGAGAAATTAGCGCATGTCTTGTAAAGTAGGGAATTTTTGTATGGGTAACAGGAGTAGAGCAGGACACCTGTGATCAGTAGTCCGAATGACTTAGTGAGAGGGTAGAGACTGGAGTTGTGAGTGAAGAGGAAGTGCATTTTGCAGATGGAGGATGGGCTTACCCTAGCTGTGGTCACAGTTGATCTTATGGGTTGGTGGAGTGTTAGATCACTGTCAAAGAGAACCTCGTTGTTGCAGGCCATGGCAGATAGTGGAAGAAGGCCAGTGTGAAAGGAGAGGCATGAAGAAAGGTGTGGACTAGCCACCCAGTGGCTAGCCAAAAGACAAAGAAATGAGAGGTTAAGGATAAAAAAGGAGGCAATTTGTGTGTTAACAGCACAGATGTGGTTTGAGATGCCAATGGACATTGTAGTCTGTGCATTGAGGGTGAAGGCAGGTAGGCTGAGGACAGAACCGTTTTGGATCTTTCTCATGGAGGTGAGTGGGATCAGTGGTGTGGGGTTCGAGGAGATGGCAATTGTGTGGCTAGAAAGGCAGGAAGTGCAGTATCTTGGATGCTGAGGACTTATGGGAAGGAGAGAAGGCTGGTGAATTGTATCAAAGGCTGCTAACTGGTCCCCGAGGATGGTGGATGGTTTAGAGCGTGGACCCTGTTAAGGAAGTTGAAAATGTGGGAAGTTGCTAACTCATCAGAGTGGCAGCTGTAGAGCTGAGATAGAAGGGGCCCACAGTGATCATTAACTTCGATGTAGGTCATGATCCAGTTGAAGACGACCTGTTCCAGAGCTGGTAGTAAATGAGAAGTGCGACTGGTAGTAGTTGGCTGCATAGTCTGGGTCAGCTGAGATTTACGTTGGGTAGTACAATGGCAATCTTGAGGAATACAAGATCCCAGTTTCGAGGGTTGAATGGGGAGGAGAGGTGGCGGGTGCCAGCGCCTTGTTGTCTTGCATTAGAAGGCAAAGTCAATGGCAGACAGGGGAGGGGGTAGAGCCAGATGGGGCGTGGGTGGGTCATCTTGCCCTGGAGGGGGGGTGCAGAGCTCACTAGGCAGTCGGGCTTGTGTGCATCTGTAGTTTTGGGGTTTCCTTTCACATGCACAGAGTTCATTTATAAAGGGAGTAACGTATTCTGTGTGGCCATGTGTGTACCCCCCTCGATCTGTTATGCCAATAAACTGATTCTTTGTGTAAGACTGTGCTTCATTCATTACTGTAGTTATAAGACACTGGTAAAGATTTGGGTGGAATTTGTTTCTGGCATGCGCCCGACTGGCAATTTCCAAGAAATGTTTTAACTAAGCTGTCTGTAACATCGCCGTGGTACCTAAGGGTTTGGGCGAGTAACAAATGCAATAAATAAATAAAATAAATAAAAGATAGTCATCTCGGTAGTTCCTATGTCACCTTTCCATTAGCTTTGCAAGGGGTTGGTAACGTTCTGTTCTCTTGTTAGCATTTCAGGTGTTTTCTTATTCCCCACCATAACATCACCAAACAACTTGCTTTTATCTGTCTCCATCACCCTAACAAACGACTGTACTTTTCTTTTTTTATTTTAAAGGAACGGCATGACGAATGTGTCTGAACAGTCCTTGATTTCCGCCGGTGAAAACAGGTTGCAGCTCCTGAAGAGCGTGCCCTTCAATATTGTTCTCCCGACGGGGAATCAGTTTGTCCACGACAAAAGGGGGCAACTGACGACGCCGGATACCACAGTGACTGTCTCCATCGCCACTATGCCAACTCACTCCATCAAGACTGAAATGCAGCCGCAGGGCTTCGCCGTGGGCCTCCCCCACTCTGTGTACCACCCCGAGGCAGCTGACCGCATTGTTGTGTTTGACCGAAATGCCGAGCACTACAGTACCCAGCCCACCAACGCCCAGAGGAGGACGCCGGACTCCACCTTCTCGGAGACGTTCAAGGAAGAGGCGCAAGAGGTGAAGTTCTGCTGCTCTCTGTGCTGGGCCGCCAGCCCCCGCGCGCAGATCGCCTTACGCAGCCATTGTCGTGTAAGCTCAAAATCCCAGTGCAGTGGATTAGCAGTGGGACATCCGGGCCCAAAGAGCACAGGCGTATAATTTAAGAAATCAAGCCCTTGGAACTCCAAAGTCTTATCAAAAGATTTGGTCTAATCTTACAAGTGACTATAAAAGATGGTGGAAGCAAGTGCAGAACGCATTCTATGTCAAGGCAGAGGCATAAAATACACACATTATTCCTTTCAACTTTTTTTTGGTGGTTAAGTGCCTTCCGCAACATCACGTATTTTAAGGCCGCTTAACTGTGTGTAGGTAGCAGTGTCGAGTGCAATTGCTCATGTTTGGGTGTGTCTACAGATGTCCCTACAAGACGTGAAAGGCTCCAGGAGCTACTGGTGCAGCAACATAGATTTAAAATGTGGGAACATTCAGTGCACCAGCTTTTAGCTGTCCTTATTTGTGATAACCAGTTCTACATGTATCTCCTTGCTCAGGGGCTGCATTAGTACCACCTGCAGCGTTAGTTAATCCTCCTGACATCAAGGAGCTGTTGAAATAGCCCTAACCCAGACCAGTCTCACCTTTTCATTTGATATCTTCCGTGCCATAAGTAGCTATCCCTCTGCTCTCACTTTGAAGGCGGTCTGCATGTTACACTAATGGGTGACCTTCATGATATAGCTATATATTCACAGGAAAATAAATAAGAGCGAGCCTACTGTTCTGTGAAAGGTGACCAGGGCTTCAGTTGCACAGCTTCCCATACTACGGAAACTAGAAAGGGGGACACCATTCGTTCACTCGCATGTTCCATTGAATTCATACACATAAAGTTTAAATTAAACTCCGGGGGACAGTTTAGCATTGGCAAGCTTTTTATTGGGCAAGGTCACCCCACTGGTCACACGTCCATCAAAAATGAACACTAAGAAAACGTATGATATATGCCCTGCATCAGTCTCAGCTCACAACTAGAGTTTCACAGGTCCAAGTTCATGCTCGAGTCCAAAATGCAATTGTGGCAGGATAAAAATAATCATGGGCAGTATTTACCAGTAATGGACCCTGAAAGACTCCAGTTTACTGTGTGATTTAAAACGTTTTTAGAGTTGTTTTTGTCACCTCTTAATGTACATTTATTAAAGGGGTTTATTGGGCAGTGAAACATGGATGCATATTAACCGATCCTTTGTTTACTTGCAGTCGTTCTTCCCGCACGAGCTAAATCTGCGCATGAGCTCAGAGGACTACGGATTTGATGCTGTTGCTGGGTAATGTTCAGTCTGTATGTTTTTGTGATCAGTATCTGACAGTATGCTCTGAAAGCGGATACGCGCATATAATATGAGATCTGCATCTGGAGTAAGTCTCACTACTTCTTGCATTGCTGTCTGCCGATAGGAATTGCAACCTTGATGCAGTGAGCTCCCTCCCGGGTCATGGATGTAGTTGTGGTACTCTAGAATGCGGGATGCTGGCAGTGTGGAGGTGGTACTCCAGAATGCGGGATGCTGGCAGTGTGGAGGTGGTACTCCAGAATGCGGGATGCTGGCAGTGTGGAGGTGTTACTCCAGGATGCAGGATGCTGCCAGTGTGGAGGTGGTACTCCAGAATGCGGGATGCTGGCAGTGTGGAGGTGATACTCCAGAATGCGGGATGCTGGCAGTGTGGAGGTGTTACTCCAGGATGCAGGATGCTGCCAGTGTGGAGGTGGTACTCCAGAATGCGGGATGCTGGCAGTGTGGAGGTGGTACTCCAGAATGCGGGATGCTGGCAGGGTGGAGGTGTTACTCCAGGATGCAGGATGCTGCCAGTGTGGAGGTGGTACTCCAGAATGCGGGATGCTGGCAGTGTGGAGGTGGTACTCCAGAATGCGGGATGCTGGCAGTCTGGAGGTGGTACTCCAGGATGCAGGATACTGGCAGTGTGGAGGTGGTACTCCAGAATGTGCAACGTTGCCGTGTAGAGGTGGTACTCCAGGATGCGGGATAATGGCAGCGTGGAGGTGGTACTCCAAAATGTGGGCCGTTGCAGTGTGGAGGTGGTACTCCAGGATGCGGGATGTTGTCATTGTGGAGGTGGTACTACAGAATGCAGGACGCTGGCAGTGTGGAGGTGGTACTCCAGGATGCGGGATGTTGTCATTGTGGAGGTGGTACTACAGAATGCAGGACGCTGGCAGTGTGTGGAGGTGGTACTCCAGGATGCAGGATGTTGCAGTGTGGAGGTGGTACTCCAGGATGCGGGATGCTGGCAGTGTGGAGGTGGTACTCCAGAGTGCAGGACGTTGGCAGTGTGGAAGTGGTACTCCAGCATGCAGGGCGGTGGCAGTGTGGAGATGGTACTCCAGGATACAGGATGTTGGCAGTGGAGGTAGTGGAAGTCCCCCGACATAAACTTTGCTCTCTCACCGAAGAGCGACAACTGATCATGCTCTCTGCCATATGCATTTTAGTTAAGAAATGAAATGCACCTATTATTGTTCGTCAAATGAATCGTTCATGGTTGTGACTGGCATCAGCAAAGAGCAGTCAGACACCATCCTATTTTTACCAAATCAAGACGTTTATGGTGTAAAAACTAGTGAAACAAGGAGTTTAAGGATTTCCACTTTTTTTTTATTTGTGTGCGGTTTCCTTTACATAATGATTGCTGTAGAATAATGCACGTGGACAAATGTCGAAACTAAAATGTCATTGCACGGAGATCTGCCGCTTTGGGGCTTTTTTTCTATTCTTCACTAGATTGTTTGAGGCTCCAGATCCACAAACTATATAGCCACCCAAGCAGGCCAGTCAACATTTGACATTCATGGTGGAAACTATATAGCCACCCAAGCAGGCCAGTCAGCATTTGACATTCATGGTGGAAACTATGTAGCCACCCAAGCAGGCCAGTCAGCATTTGATATTCATGGTGGAAACTATGTAGCCACCCAAGCAGGCCAGTCAACATTTGATATTCATGATGGAAACTATGTAGCCACCCAAGCAGGCCAGTCAGCATTTGACATTAATGATGGATTTTGTAAGCCGAGTGTCTCCCATCTTTGACATGCCACCTTCCATTTCACTGAAAGGGCTTCAACAACACAGAAGGAAAACACATGCATTGGCAATGCCAACAGTTTGGGCTTTTGTGTGGGCATGGGGAAGGCACTGCTGTAGTGGTATTAACTGGTCATTGATGGTAGCAGGTGCAAAATGGTTCGAGTACTTGGGCATCTAACAGCAGTGCCAGGCAAATGCATAATACTTATACACGAGCCAAAACTGCTGGATTTGCCAATGCTTGTTTTTAACACGACTTCAGTTAAGGACACACACAGTGCTTATAGATCGAGCGGCTGACGCCAGACCTGGTTAAGACATTTTCATTACATTGGTAGCGCATTTACAGCTGCAATTAAGTTATTCCCTCTCAGGCAGGCACTTAGAGTGCAAAGTTTGATGGTAAAGCTTTATTAAAAGCGAGCTCAAAGAGTTCCCATGAGGAGGGGTTTTGGGCGGGAAGGGCAGGGAGTGAGTGGGAATGGCCGTTGGGATTAGCATGCCCATGGGCAGTCAATGCGAGGGCAAATAACCAAATACCTACCAGCTCATATGCCATTTCTCCCTATCTGGACTCTAATGCAATAGATTTGGCTTATAGGAGGGGCTTAAGTGCCACCGAATAACCCAAACTAATAACACTGTCAAAGAATTCAGCATGACAAATGGTGGAGTATTCATATAACTTTCGAGGCATCTTGAAATGTCTCTGTTCGACACTCTTCTTCTCTCACATAGAAGTAGGCCGACTAAAGGATCCACATGGGTTGGTGCTCCATGGAAAGGCCATGGGCCTGCTCACATTGTGCACCTTGCAAACGCCTGCATTATCACTGCAAAGCCTAATAGTAACCAGGCCTTAGCTCCTGCTTAATGATGAATCTCTGATAGGTGGTTGGTTTGGCATTTTCCCCATCTGGCAGTGAATATGTCAAATGTAATAAATCTACTCTGTTGGTGACACTTTCTATTTTTCTGTAGCAACAACTTTGAATACACCCTGGAAGCCTCAAAATCTCTCCGTCAGAAGCCTGGAGACAGCACAATGACGTATCTGAATAAGGGCCAGTTTTATCCAATCACACTGAAGGAAATCAGCGGCAACAAAGGCATACACCACCCAATCAGCAAAGTCCGGGTGAGGCTTATCATACCATGCAGATTACCATTTGACGTGTCTAATTTTTTTTAACTTGTATTTTCTTTAATCATATGATGGGGTTTCGCATTGGCTGCATTGTCCACCCTAGTTACAGACATGTGTTCATCCTCAGAGCCCAGATTGTAAAAGCATTGAGGGAAAGTGGAAATATACCAAAATGTCGCCAAAATAACTGCGATCAGGCAGTTACTGCGACTTTCAGCGTACACATTATTCCAACACCTATTATTGGGCCCAAGCAGAGCAGGGTTGCAGTGGTGTGTCTCCCCGCTCTCCTTGGTCGTGGTAATGGGAGTCGGGGGGTTGTAGAGATGTCCCCCACTTACCATTACAGTAAGCTGAGGATAAGAAAGAAAAAAAAGGATCCTGCGGCGTCAGCACCGCCCCATGTAAGTGGGAGGAACTGACGCTGCAGCTGTACAAGGCAGTCAGCGGCACACGCAGAAGTGTGCAGCAGTAAAGGTATGTGGGGGGTGCAAGTTGGAGGATTGCGGGCTGGGGCATATGGTCAAAAGTGATCTATCTGATCACTGCGACGTGCCATGTTCGGAGTCGACATTTTCATCAGCAGAATTACTGCCGGCGCACAGATCACATAGATTCAGGAAAAGCTTGCCTAGTTTCTGATGAAAACAGTGGAGTGCTTAACCTTGCAAGACCATAGAAGCCCTCTTCACACTAACGTTGATGTGATGCCCTTATCCATCAACTCTGAGTTATCTATAGAATCCGAAATTAGTATATTTTGCAGAACTGGTTAACATAGAGGGATAAGACTCCTGACACAGCTTACCACAAAAGCTTGATTTCGTGCACTTTAAAGTCAAGGGGGCTTTACAAGATGGCTGTTAATCAGGAGTATCATGTGAAACGTAATTCTCAGTTGTCATTTCCTACTGGTAGTCCAAGGATTTCACAAGCCAATGGGTACTTTGTGTGTGCTCACAACAATTGAGAACAGCTTTTCATGGCAGCGTTTGCATAATTCGTGAACTCACCGGTCTATCGAGAATAAAACCAGTGTTTGGGGAGAATGTTCTTGTCCACAATTTCCCTTGGAGTGGTGTTTGTGTTACAATTATTATTGAGTCCCCCGCAGGCGGATGCCTCTACCAGGTGGATGTATTACAAGACTTTGGTGCTGACACATTCTTAATGCTTACAAAATGCCAAGGGCACCCACTTTCTTGGAATCCATCTTCATTTTCTAATTAGCAACTCCAGATTTGAGGAGCTCTTTCCAGGCAGCATAAAGATTTTGAAAAGACTCTCCAAAGTCTGCAATTTCCTCGACTTGATTCATTAAATGTTCTTAATTTGAGGATGTTTGCAGCACATTGTGAGGCACTCATGGTGTCAACAAGTAAGACAGGCACAAGTGATCACAGTTCAAGGGTGTTTCTTGACCAATAAATAAATCAATCAATCAATTAAATGCTGTATGCAGGTTGGAAAAATGTCTAATCTAAACCTAAATCAAAGATGGGAGCAAGCGTCAACCAACAAATGAAAATAAGGCCGTCCTTGTGGCATTGTGTCAAAATAAAAGGGCCTGTACTAAGAAACCTATTGCCAAACCTCACAAAAAAAGGGTTGCGGGATCTTTCTCAAGAAAAGAAAGAAGGGTTCTCAAATAATATGTCAGGATGCAGTAGCTTTGGTACCCCTTCCCCATGTTTTGGACACGGGGTAGGATAGGAGCTTGAAGCACAGTACAGTCTTGGGCTTCTCCGGCATGAGACAACAGTTCTGATGGCAGCTCTCAGGACACACTCTTAGGCTTTTGTAGCACAAGATGAAAATTCAGCTTTTAACCCTCAAGGTCTCAGTTATCAGGGCCGTCGATGGCCAAGTCTTGTTTCACTTGAAAGTCTCTTGCCTTCGAGGACTTGACGTGTTCGAACAACAAAACAAAAGTTCCTTTAACAAATGAAAGTTCTTTCCCAATGTTCACTGGGTAATGGGTTCACCCCGGGTCCCCCTCTTCTGGGTGCTGACCCTTCTCAATCGTATTCTGAAATATTTCACAGTTCCTTTATCAATCAACTTTGGGTGACACCTTCACCCAAGGATCTCCCTTGGTCGGGCTCGGATCTCTGTTGCCTGTTGAAGGATTTATTTTCCCTTGGTTTCTCAAGTGTTTTCTCTCACTGTGGTATTCACTTCCCTTTCTCCCACACTGTTGGTAGATCAAAGTCATTCGATTGAACAGGGATTTTGCTTGACCCTCTGTATGACCACTTTGACCTATTTCACTGGTTCTCCTACAGCCTTGGTACATGTAGTTTCTCTCCTACAGGGCTCGACCAGAGTCTCTCGAATTAGCACCCACATGGTGCCGCTTTTTCTCTGCAGCTGGTCTCCCCTTCACATTTTTAACAATTCATTCAAAGTTCATCAGCTTTGATTCAAAACTTGCCACTTTCAAATTCTGACTCAACACAGCCCGATTCTTATCGGCTCTCCCCTCGACTCACCAGCTGTGATGAACCGCTTGGATGTTGGCTTTTTGGAGTCAAGCCGGTACCATAGGTGTGGGAGCTTCCCTCGCTCCTGCCTATCGGCATAGGCTTGACATCTGCTGCAGGACACTTGTGCTATTGTTCGCGGTCTAAGGCTCTCTTCCATGGGCCTGGGTCAAAAAGGGCAAGGGCACTTCTCTCCTTGCCACCCTCTCGATTCCTGCCTCCTTCTTTTGAACTGCCGCGTGATAGCTGTCTCATCGTGCTCTCTGCTGTACTCACCTTTCTCGTACTGTGCTCTCTAGCTCCACCTTTTATCTCTGTGGGGAAGGGAAGACGCCATCAAGTGTTTAATTCTGATCAATGGCCTGATTTTGCCTGACCCTTGTATTCGGACATGTCAGGTAAACGGCTCTGGTGTTAGTCCGTTGTCCTTTGTGTTGTGCGAAAGTGTTAGAGTTAGAAAGGGGGGCAGTGGTTTGGAATGTCCTCTGTGAGAGGATGGGGAAAAGGTGTAAAAGGAAGGGGATACCGGTCTCACCCGTCGGTGTCCCACTCACTGAGGACCACTCCCATCCAGGTGATCCTCCCTCACTGGTCCATCACCAGGAACTGGATCCAATAACGATGGCCATGTCCTGGCCTCCTGGATGACAGATCCCCTGGGGCCTAGCTAGGGAGACACCTTCAGGTTTCTCACAACAGGCATTCGGTGCAATTCAGTTTACTTGTTGATCATCAAAATACTCTTTTTGTGACATGCTTTGTAGGTTTTTGTTTTCAGTCTGTATCATTGCACCCTTGCAGGAGACCAACTGAAACCTTCACTTGACATCTATACCTCCTTCCGTCAACCCTATGCACCTAATCTCTTCTGCCACGCTCCTCCGTAGCCAATAACCTTTGGAGTGCGAGAAGCAGCATACTGGTAGTTTTTGCCTGGTTCATTGTTCAATTTGGGAAAGTGCACACTTTGTATGTAGTTCACAGATCATGAACTGCAGAATTGGCTTTGAAAATACAATAAATGTGACACCAGATGAATCATTTAATCTCCGGTTAAGCAAAGTAAAACAGTCCATTGGGTTTCTCAGCATACAAAAAAAGTAAGAGTGACGATAGTGGATATGGGCAAGTAGGCAGGGGTGTGCAACCTGTGGCCCTCCAGGTGTTTTGGACTACTACTCCCATGATCCTTCACCATTGGTTATGCTGGCCAGGGCTGATGGTAGTTGTAATCCGAAACATCTGGCGAGTCAAAAGTTGCAGACTCTTGGAGCAGAGAAACACCACCATAAACCACCATAAAATGTCCCTCTGTAGCACTGGTGCAAGGGCCATTTCTTTAGGAATTCTGCTAAAACAAAGAAAACAGAGCTACCATTATGCTTCATTCTAGTCTTTGTGACTAATGCTCCGCCCTCCCAGAGAAACGTATCCAGCAAAACCAACTGGCCCAGCCCCAACACTGACACGACACAGGCACACTCAGTTGTGATGCTGCTGTCCTGTATGTTTTTATCAAATGAATTTACCAGCAATGAAAGCTTCCTCTGGGTGAGTTTTGGCCCGGGTGAAAGTTGAAGGTGTTCTCTTGTTTTTTGCAGAGTGTTATCATGGTGGTTTTTGCCGAAGACAAAAGCCGCGAGGAGCAGCTCAGGCATTGGAAGTACTGGCATTCGCGGCAGCACACGGCCAAACAAAGATGCATTGACATAGGTAAGGCGCTCTCTCTCCTCTTTTTAATTACTGGTGTCAAACTTTAAACCTCGTTTTCTTTGGCGCTGCTCATGTTTTCTGTCGCAGAGCAATTTTGAAATAGGCCTTTCAGAAAGAAAAACGCGAGGTGCCCCAAGTTGTCCTGCTGCCAGCCTTGGAACCAAACCCGAGGCTTGCATGAAGCGGTTTCTCCGAATAAACCCCCAATACTAGGAAGCAAACTCACACTACTGTGCTCTCCTTCGGGCGCCCTACACCTGGAAACTTCTTTTCAGGACTTGCGCACAGAAACATCCACCTGTTTGCAGGCGAGCGGGCGGTGGCCAGTTTCCAAGCCCCAGCATGTGCAGGTGGAGTGCCACTCCTAGGCCTCTGCGCAGACATGTGGTACTGAAAAAAACGCACATGCATGCGGCTGTTTATGATTTAAGAATTCCTGTAGAGAGCCGGATCCTGTCACTTCTGAGTGCAGCGCATGCAGCTGCCAGGCTTGGCGTCTCTTGCCGTCCTTGTTTTGCCCCCCCCCCCCCCGTGCCCTGTTTTATGAGCAATTCCGGACTGGTGATGAAATTTCCAACCGAGATTTGAGTCAGTGCAGTTTTCTTAACCCTTGCAGGTCTGCCTCTCCGGCGTGCATTTTTGCTAACATTTTGTTTCTGTTTTCTTACAGCTGATTATAAGGAGAGCTTCAATACCATCAGCAACATCGAGGAGATCGCCTACAATGCCATCTCTTTCACCTGGGACATTAATGACGAGGGAAAGGTAGGCGGTCGACTTTTCTGAGACTGAGCTAAATGCGCACTCGGCAAAACAAGCACGCGAAAAACAGTGGGGGACATTTGACCCAAAGACTGTTGGAAACGTGTGCAGCAGCTATGCTGGTTCATGTGGCTGTCCGTGATTTTTTTTTTATTATTTTTTTTAATATATATCACAGCAACATTAAGAAAGTGGTATCCAGAATGATTTGCTGTATCAAATAAAATACAGACCTGAATCCCAGTTGATCTTGTGTTAAGGCAGCACATCCACAATGTAGTTAATATTCAGAAAAGGAGATACTTCTATAAATGCAAAAATAACCAGTTTCTTGACCCCCTCCCCCTTGCAGGAGTGGGCACTCCATTATCTAGTAATTGAAGCCCACCTTGCCCAGGCGGCAAGGGGCTGCCAGCCACCTGGAAGAGTTTGGCATGGGTTTATTTCAGCTACTGGAAGAACTCTACCATGTTTGAGTCCACAATTGGTTGAAATATATTTTAGTCCATGCCACTTGCACCGGTCATTGCATGTTTGGAGGGGGGGAGGGGAGCAAGAGGGGCAGCAGGCAAGTGAAGGAGCCTATTTGTGCAGGGGGCGGGGAGAGTGGGGGTGTTGTGTTTATGGATATCCTGTTCGTTTCTCAGTTCAGTTAGATTTCTAGAACCACAGTAATGGATAATGCCTGTTCCATCGTAAGTGCAGCTTTTGTGTTCCCTGAGAAGTTGCCAGAAATCCAGGCTTCTCTCTGCCGCGAAGCTCTCCCGGTTAAAGAGAATAATGGCCTCTGGCAATATTGGGCCTGAAAGGGAAAGTTAACATTTCTTAGGGCGGGTTCTTTGTTTGAACTTAAGGAGATCATTGCTTTTTTTGATCCCGATTCCGCACAAAGAATAGTGGTGAAAGTCCCAATTCATTCTTAAAACAACACTGAGACTTATCTACTGGGTTGGAGCGGGTCTGTGACAAAAGAGGCCTAGAAGGAGGCCAGGATTAAACGCCATGCCTCCGAAAGGGGGGTGCCTTGTGTGAGAGAGGTGGCGCTTTTCTCCTCTGCCAGGGTACGCGAGCACGGGATCAGCTGCACACTTCCTTGGTTTGTAAGATCAGAAAGCAGAACTTGGAGACTAGCGTTTGATTTCTCCTTGGCAGCGTCGAATGTTGTAAAAGTTAAGGATTAAGTAGAGAGGAATGTTATGGTGACTGGCTATTATTTGTGCCACTCCCGGTTGCTGCTAGCTTAGATTTATCTTTACCGGAGAGAAGGCCAAGTGACGCAGCACTCAAGAAGATTCCTCAAAGAGAACTCTGCCCAGATGCGTGGCCTAAGCTGAAGATGGTGGAACCCCGTTTTGCTCTTTTGGCTGTCCAATTCATGTGTGGTGGTGCACAGGGCATGATAGTAGACTGGGAGAATTAACACTGACCTTTTGGGTCCAGGATCGAGACCTGCTGAGTTCTAAGAACTGCCTTATGCACTGAATTAGGCATTCCTACACACCCAACCAATGCTGAGTCGCCTACCTTGCAATCCTCTGTAATCTAATGGCAGGATAACTGTTTTCATTATGTATTCACACGCTTTTGGGTCTGGCTAGAAAGATAGTTACTTCCTTTTGATGGTCCTCACGGGCAGATAATGAGCGGGATCACGAGTCACAAGATGGTAAGTCTTGAAGGGTTGCACGGAAGTCCTCAGATGTACATCATGCACTCTGCCTGCTTTTAGTTTGTTCCAGGCATGCGTATCCATAGAGATAGTTTGCTCTTTAACTGATCCCTCAATGATTGCCTCATTCGAAGCTTAGCTGCAAACCATGCCTGCACTGAATATACTGGCTTTCACGCTTTCCTCTGAGGCAAAGTTTGATTGTTGCTCCCTAGGAACAGGTGGGCCATTATGCTTTGCAACTGGAGGCCAGTCATGCCGGCTCATTAGTCCAATGCCAAGGTACTGCGCTGTCAAGGCATGATGTGTTCACTACAGTCTAACATAGCATTCCAGCAGTGGTAGGGCTAATTATTTGCAGAATGTCCTGCAAATCTGCATCTTTTGCGCAGATGTATTTATTTATTGTTTGCTTGTTAGGCGCTTGTACAATAAGAAATACTGTTTCAAAGCGCCCACAGGGTAAGGGAGGGAGCAGGAGTGGGAAATACGTACAAAATACATTAAAAACTCAATATAAAAGAGCAGTGGGGGGAAGAGGAAAGCAGGAGTGAGTATTCAGAACGTGCAGCACAGCAAGGGAGAGGCAGGGCTCAGTGCGGTAGAGCAGGTGCTCATGCGTGAGCCACAGATGAAGTGCTAGGAATGTTGGATGGTGATTGCTACACGGCCTGGAGCCGCGAGGGGTGTAAGTGCCAGCAATCAGGGCAGGGGGTGAAAGTGCACGTGCAGATAGGCAGGAGCTGGGCCGATTGGGTGCCAGAGGTCGGTGCCCTGAGGATGCATAAGGGCCCAGGAGACCAGTCGCAACTGTGGGATTAGCAGAGGAGAGAAGAGGGGAAGGAGGAGGTAAAGAGGAGAGTTTTAAGGAGCTTCTGGAATTTAAGATCCTGCTCAAGGCTGTTCCATAGGAGGGAGCCAGCTGAGGAAAGTGAACGACCACCTGCCCTCTGTTTAGCGAAACGCTTTACACACAGAGAGTTAGAGCCAGCGGAGCATAGTGGCCAGCAGTGAAAATCCATAGTGTTCGCAGACAAAGGGCCTGATCCACAGAAGTGGCTTTATAATCGTGCAATCCCATTGGAAAACACTGTGTGAATCAGGCCCTCAGACCTATGCCGGGTCAGTGAACACTTTTTCTGATTTTCCCTGCGTCAGAATCTAAAATGATGGCATTCAAACACTTCGCTTGACAGGGGCAGATTTTAAAAACATGGGAAAGGCGTTTATGTAATAGTTATTTATCCATTTTGATATGATGTGCAGCCCAGGTATTCTCCTCTCACGTGGCTGGCCACTCTGCCACCCACCCCAGATGAGCTGCGGGTGAGAAATGTGAAGGGCAACCTGCAATATAGAATGCAGGCGGGAGAGGGCCACAACCCTGAGCTCAGGGTGAAAAAACACGGCTCTGGGTGTAAGTCGCTGGTGTGGTTAACCCCTGAAAGTTTTACGAAAGCATTCACGTTGGACAGTCACGCTCTTCTGGGATTAAGTCAGTGACACCCCCCCACACACACACAACTCCTGTGAGTACTTATTCACTCCCGTAGGGAGTCCTCTATGGAGCCTGCAGCCCATGAGGGCCTTGCAATACTACATTTCACTGAGGTGTACATTTAGGGTCTGAAGTAGTAGTTTCTGTTACAGGAGTTCTTCTACACATCTCTGTGTCGGCGAAACACCCTCATCCTTGTCCAAAGGTGACCTCCAAGGTGAGAGAGGGGTCACAGACCGGCTAAACACTGCCTTTAGTCAGCATTTTCGACACTCACGATGCTCCCGGGATATAAATGGCCCTGTCAACCTAATCATACCCCCATTTCTGTAGCTTCAAGGGGGGACAGAAAGGACAGACAAAACTGAGGCGGCCTAATATCAACACAAGCAGCTGAGCTTGGATATAGGCGGCTGCAGTCTGCCGGATCTCCTTTCCTCACACTACAATAGTTAAAACCCACATCATTTTTTGCCAACTTAATTGTGCCTGGAGGCACACTTCCCAACGATTTTATTCATTGTATTAGTCAATTACCTCCGGGCCGGTTTTCTTGCCAGTAGCCGATCTCAGCATCTCCGCAGGTAATGATCCAAATCGCCTCTGACTATTCCTCATGAACATGATGCCACAGGTGTGCAGCGCGCTTCCCGGTATGTAATCCATGAGTGATGACTCCTCTAGAGGAAGAGACTGGTGGCAGTGCCCCAGTTGACATCCTCCCCTCTTCATGAAGCGGCCCACTCCCGCATCTCGCCAGTGATCCACTAAAACATATGCTTGGCCATCATGGCACAGGTAGCGTTCCGTTGTGTTAGTTGTGGGGTGATCTACAATAAGCAGTCAACGGTGCAATCCTTTCACTGCAAAGCTTGAGGGGAGCCTCTTGGCAACGACCTTCCACGGCGCCGTCCCTTCAGGAGAGTCCGTGCTCCTGGCTGCTTGAGTCGTCCAACAACTTGAGGGCCCAAGGTGGCCGCTCTTCTCAGCATTTGGGAGGCTTTGTTTTTTTAGCCTGCTCACCCCCTGTCCTTCCACGTTGAGCAATGTTGCTGATGCAGGACCCTGTATTAATGCCTGGGCAGTGGCAGCAGCAGCAAGGGCTCCAGGCAGAGGGGAGCCTGGGCCTGGAACAGGAAGCCACTCCCGTATAGGTCCAGAGAATGCAACAGCCCTATGAGGGCCACACATTCTCCTCCCCAGTCTCCCGGGTCCCCCACTAGCTGTCACCAGCGGTCACCCACACAGGGTCCATTGCTGCAGGATGCCAAGGGAGGTGTGATCTAGAAGCTATCTAGCGATAAATGATATGATATGATAGGTTATTTATAACGCGCTCATTACCCAGAGGTTCTAAGCGCGGACCCAGAGATCGGACCTGTGTTGCTCCGTGTCGTCTTGCTTCCAAGGCAAGCACGTTGCCCCTGGGCTATCCTCCCGAGACGGAAATGAGTTCCATAACACCCTTGCAACTCCATGGCCACATCCACCGCGTCACATGAGCTAACTGCCAAATCAACATTGCCACCCAACATTCTTGGGCCTGAAATGGGTTTCCAAAAAAGATATAATTAAACAATTGGTGTGCATGCTTGATAAAACTTGTGAGTAATATCGGGTACCCCCGGGACAGTCTGGGTTCAGATTGAGCCAAGGGCTACAGGGGGCTGGATACTAGCAGTATTTCTAGAGTGCAGGCACTCATCAGCACGTCATTCAAGAAAAAGGCATTTGGCCCACACCTGCCCTTAAACGAGTAATACAAAAACTTGAGAAGTTGTATGAAAAGCCGTAGAACCGGTAATGCCTGGTCTCAACCCTCATGTCATCAAACACAACATATTGATGGCACGAGCAGACATACCAGCAGCGACGTGCTCTAAGAATACTGTCATGGCGAGGACAGTACAGCAGGCAAACTGTAACTAACACTTACAATCAGCTCTGCTATCAAGCTCAAAGGAAATGCCTGGCTTGATTGAGTGCCAGAAAGGCCAACCGTGACTGGTAAAGTGCGTGTGTATCAAGGCCGCCATTCTAAATCCCAAACCGGTTCCAAAACAGAAATCTTTCTACGAAAGCGAGTGGAAGCTGCCATTACACTGCTCAGTTTTGTTGCATTTTAAAGCTAGGCAAGTGTTTGCTTTCCACGCTCTGTAGACCGAATCCTCAGTTTATTTATTTGTATAGCGCGCCAAGCACCCAGGCATCTGGGCGCATTACTAAGGTTACACAGGTGCATAGTTACATTGTCATTGTACATAAGCAGAAGGAAATACACAGAACAACACAGGAAAATAGTATGCAGTCAAGATTATGTACATATGAGAGGTTGTGTCGGCAAGGTGCAATAATTACAACAGTGCCGCAGTGAGAATACATAGTTAGGCGAGAAAGGTTAGTAGTGGGTTAGTCGGTTTCCTGGGAGGTGAGCCAGTTTTTAACTTTGATTCTGAATGTAGTTAATGCTAGTTCTGATCTTAGGTTAGTCCATATTTTGGAAGCAAGGACAGGGAAGTGCTTAGAAAGCCTTGTTTTCAAAAATCTCCTCTTTGTGATGGGCTCAACAATTTAGGAACACACTTGTGTTGGCTTTTGCTATCTGTGGCAATGACTTGCCAGAGTTCTCTATGCTTCAGAAAACTAGCGCATGCGCATGAAGCTTTCAATGTTTATGCTTCCAGCGAAAAAGAGCAGTCCTAGAACTGAATGATTCCCGATTCTCTTAACATTGGTTTCAACAGCATTTTCCTGCATAATCCATATTTTGGGCAAATAAAGTAAAGTGCATGAGTGACTCCAAAGATCCTGTGCAAAAGACGCAATTACCAGTGTTCCCGACAAAACCCTCAATTATTTGACCACCTTGAAGGAACACCCTTTGAGGGACTTCCAATTAAACGTGCTTGTATTATGAGGGTTCTCTGTTTACTAAATGGCGGCCAATTCAAGAACATTTGAGCATAGTTTGGAGCGTGACACATTCCAAGCAGCTGTTCCTTGATTTAACTGACTCCATCTCTTCTCTCTTATTCTGCTATTTAGCCCAAAAGTCACCAAAGCCTTTCTCTATGAGGGTTCTGATATTGATACAATAAAATATTGCAATTCTTTTGCAACTTGATGTATCCAAGGTATCGTCAAGTCTCCCCTCTACTGCCATGGACCGCTCTTGGAATCTTCTGTTAGTTTGGCTCTTTTTAATTCCCGCAAATGGATTTTAAAAAACTGCCATGAGACTCACATTTGAACGATCTTTCAAATAACTAACCCCGGTTCCATGTTAGCTGCATACTTTGGGGTAGGGTTTGGAAGACCCAATGGGCTTTTGCAGAATTGGTTTTGCACTACTTGAAGGAGGCACCACATTAAATGCCTGTGCACACAGGCCCTACCTTTGCCTCGTATATTATAAACATGAGCTTCATTGGCTGGGCATTGTATGTTTGTCCACATTGGGGGATTCTCCCTTCTCTGCTTAATTTGTTTATCCTACAAGGTTGTTTCTCAAAATGCATGACTGGGGACAAACTATAGATACACCTTACTCCGAGGTAATGATAACATTTCGGTGCTGAAATCAAATTCCGTTGGTGTAAAAGTGCAGTGGAATGACCCCCCTAGTAGGCTGGAAAACCAACACCATAGATGTGTTTGAAGTCAGTCTTGCAGTTTCTCGGCACTGTTAATCACAGAAAGTAGCATTCCCCTAAAGACAGAAACGCCTTGCTGTGCCTGGTCAGGTGCCCACTGCTGTTTCTCGCCCCCTGTGGAATCAGTGGGTTGTTACAGCGCGCCCCGAGCTCTTCCCTCCACAGACTGCAGGAACTCTTTCGGGCCCCATACTTGAAGCAGTCATTACATCGTCCATATGTGATGGAAACAGGCAGAGACTCCTAAGAGACACTGGGATTTGGAAACTGAATGACAAACAAGATGAACATGTTTGTGGCAACAGATTTTGTAGCAAATAGTTTTGCAATGATAAAAAGTCTGAATGTATGAATGCATTTGTAGAGCAGGCAGATCCACGAGTGCTTATTGCCATGGACGAGTATGCTCCTCCTTTTTGCATAGACTTGCATAATAGCCTGGCAGTTAAGGGGTTAAGCCATTGCTATAGTCTTTTCGTGTGGTGCACGCTGTCCTGCTAAATATCGGCCCGGCACTTGCTGTGGGTTCCGCTGTACTGCTAGCAGTCAGCTGGCGTGGGCCAAGCAGAGCAAGGACTCTGCCTATCCTCTTGCATCACACTTGGACCATGAAGCTGTCCATCATGGGAACACAGACGAAATGTAGTCTCCAAAAAATGGTTTTTTTCTTGCATAACCTTTATACTGTGGATAGACTGCGCCTGCACTTTCTGTTGCGTATACTTCCCAGCATGCAATCCTAAAACTAATTTGATATTCTATTGTATGAAGTATCTTCTGGAGACCCGTCCGCATAACTAGTGAGGCCCGTTCACTTAGAGAGCTTGGAACCGGAAACGGCACCAAATATCATTGCAAGTTATGACCAGTGTTTGGAATTCTGGTCCCAGTGGGCGGTGAGAGGGGTGAGTCCCAATGATGCTGCCTTGCTGTCTCTGCCTATGGGCATCTTCGCCCACAACCTACGGGCATATTTTATTGTCAAAATCGGTTGCATGTGAAAGGTTAAAGAGTAATTTTGCCTTACTCTTCTCTTCCACCCCCTTGCAAAATGTGGGCCCAGGGATGCGTCACTTTGGGCCCCTATTGTTTGCAAGGGCTCACTTAGGGCTTGATTCACAGAGCGTTTTCCAATGGAATAGCACCATTATAAAATGCTTCTGTGAATCAGGCCCTTAGTTTAAAAAAAAAAGCATACTTCTGAAACTGAGGTGTATTTGGGCATGATGCCATCGGTTTCTCTCAACGAGGGTAGGGTGTCCTCATGATGCCATCGGTTTCTCTCAACGAGGGTAGGGTGTCCTCATGATGCCATCGGTTTCCCTCAACGAGGGTAGGGTGTCCTCATGATGCCATCGGTTTCCCTCAATGATGGTCTACTCGCGTAGGTTTGTCCTCATGGTACCATCGGTTTGTCTCAATAATGGTCTACTCTGGTAGGGTGTCCTCATGGTGCCATCAGTTTGTCTCCATGATGGTAGGGTGTCCTCATGGTGCCGTCGGTTTCTCTCAATGAGGGTATGGTGTCCTCATGGTGCCATCGGTTTCTCTCAATGAAGGTCTACTCGGGCAGGGTGTCCTCATGGTGCCGTCAGTTTCTCTCAATGAAGGTGTACTCGGGCAGGGTGTCCTCATGGTGCTGTCGGTTTCCCTCAATGATGGTCTACTCGGGAAGGGTGTCCTCATGGTCCGTAGGTTTCTCTCAATGATGGTCTACTCGGGCAGGGTGTCCTCATGGTGCCGTCGGTTTCTCTCAATGATGGTCTACTCGGGTAGGGTGTCCTCATGGTGCTGGTAGTTTCTCTCAATCAGGTTCTACTCGGGCAGGGTCTCCTCATGGTGCCGTCGGTTTCTCTCAATGATGGTCTACTCGGGCAGGGTGTCCTCATGGTGCCGTCGGTTTCCCTCAATGATGGTCTACTCAGGAAGGGTGTCCTCATGGTGCCGTCGGTTTCTCTCAATGATGGTCTACTCGGGCAGGGTGTCCTCATGATGCCGTCGGTTTCTCTCAATGATGGTCTACTCGGGTAGGGTGTCCTCAGGGTGCTGTCGGTTTCTCTAAATGATGGTGTACTCGGGCAGGGTGTCCTCATGGTGCCGTTGGTTTCCCTCAATGATGGTCTACTCGGGAAGGGTGTCCTCATGGTGCTGTCGGTTTCTCTCAATGATGGTCTACTCGGGCAGGGTGTCCTCATGGTGCTGTCGGTTTCCCTCAATGATGGTCTACTCGGGAAGGGTGTCCTCATGGTGCTGTCGGTTTCTCTCAATGATGGTCTACTCGGGCAGGGTGTCCTCATGGTGCCGTCGGTTTCCCTCAATGATGGTCTACTCCGGAAGGGTGTCCTCATGGTGCTGTCGGTTTCTCTCAATGATGGTCTACTCGGGCAGGATGTCCTCATGGTGCCGTCGGTTTCCCTCAATGATGGTCTACTCCGGAAGGGTGTCCTCATGGTGCTGTCGGTTTCTCTCAATGATGGTCTACTCGGGCAGGGTGTCCTCATGGTGCCGTCGGTTTCCCTCAATGATGGTCTACTCAGACAGTGTCCTCATGGTGCATCGGTTTCTCTCAGTGAAGGTCTACTCGGACAGGGTGTCCTCATGGTGCATCGGTTTCTCTCAGTGAAGGTCTACTCGGGCAGGGTGTCCTCATGATGCCGTCGGTTTCTCTCAATGATGGTCTACTCGGGTAGGGTGTCCTCAGAGTGCTGTCGGTTTCTCTAAATGATGGTGTACTCGGGCAGGGTGTCCTCATGGTGCCGTTGGTTTCCCTCAATGATGGTCTACTCGGGAAGGGTGTCCTCATGGTGCTGTCGGTTTCTCTCAATGATGGTCTACTCGGGCAGGGTGTCCTCATGGCGCTGTCGGTTTCCCTCAATGATGGTCTACTCGGGAAGGGTGTCCTCATGGTGCTGTCGGTTTCTCTCAATGATGGTCTACTCGGGCAGGGTGTCCTCATGGTGCCGTCGGTTTCCCTCAATGATGGTCTACTCCGGAAGGGTGTCCTCATGGTGCTGTCGGTTTCTCTCAATGATGGTCTACTCGGGCAGGGTGTCCTCATGGTGCCGTCGGTTTCCCTCAATGATGGTCTACTCGGGCAGGGTGTCCTCATGGTGCCGTCGGTTTCCCTCAATGATGGTCTACTCAGACAGTGTCCTCATGGTGCATCGGTTTCTCTCAGTGAAGGTCTACTCGGACAGGGTGTCCTCATGGTGCATCGGTTTCTCTCAGTGAAGGTCTACTCGGACAGGGTGTCCTCATGGTGCATCGGTTTCTCTCAGTGAAGGTCTACTTGGACAGGGTGTCCTCATGGTGCATCGGTTTCTCTCAGTGAAGGTCTACTTGGACAGGGTGTCCTCATGGTGCTGTCGGTTTCTCTCAGTGATGGCTTACTCGGGTAGGGTTTCCCTCACGCTAGAAAAGGGAGAAAATCTGCCGCAGCAGGTAGCTGGGAATAATTTGACATCAGGAGTCATGCTTTGCATCGTCGGCATGGTAAACAGCACCTTGAAAAACAGGATACACCTATTGCTCACTTAAGTATGAGCTTTTGACTGACGTGAGGCCTACCCTTCCCTACCACTCCTCTTTTGTTAGGCACGGGTCGGCGGAGCAGCACCTGACGTTCCTGTAAGCGGGTCCGCCCGCGGGCTGCTAGCTGTCCCACACATACATGCACCAAAGCAGGTTGTGTTTTCCGTGCACCTCTCCATCCTCCCCTCCCTGTGAATGATTGCTGATTGCCTGGTTGCGTTCCAAAAAGAACGCGCCCAAACCCAGAAAAAAAGAGATTGACTAGATACTGGAAAGCCTCAGCGAAACTTCCCCAAAGGCATAAGGCGATGTCCCTTTCCTTCATGGTCTGGTTTCAGGGATTAATCTTCTCAGGAGCTGACATGTTTTGCAGCATTAATTCATCGAAAACTGAAGTGTACGCGCAGTTTACATGTCATTCTGCTGCTAGGGATGCAGAGGCCAAACCTGTGCCGCGAAGAATGAGGAACTGCAGGCAGAAAACTAGGTTACAGGTCCAGGGAGGAATCCTGCTCGGCAAGCTGAAGATGCTCGCCACCTTCTTGTGGTTGCTTTTTTTTCACAGGTAGTATTTTTAGGATGGGGTGTGGGTGAATGCTGCTCACTGCATGTCACTCAGAAGCCGCCCTACCTGTTATTGGAGTTTTTTTTTTGGTCTGTACATTCGTTGAAACGCATTCACTTGACACTTTTCGAAGTCTCTGATTAAACAAAACAAGTGTTAAATTTATCCTTTGGGACACATCGATTGAATATTGATCTTTTAAAATTTCAAACAGATAATTTGCTCCCATCTAAAGACATACAGTGTATCATGAACATGCAGTCTTTCATTTATTTTTTTTTGTAAAAAATGCAGTTTAATTATATAGAAACCATTTTTAAGCAGCGCCAGGACTAGAAGGCACAAAGCATCCAGTGGTTCTGACGGCGGCATAGATATAAAGTTAATATCCAAGTCCCACCCTGGGTACATTCACGCCCACTCGGATTTGCCCCTCTAAAGCACACCTTCATCCAGGTTAAGCCCAACGTGAGGCCTGTCTCAGTATATGCCACCATTGCCACTGTAACCGTATATTCTTGCACTTTGGTACCCGTAGAAAATGACAAGGCATCCCAACCATTTATGCCACTGCTGCAAAAATAAATAGATTATAGCTCCCTGCAGTGGCGGTAATCACCAGAACTCCCACAAGCTTCTGCACTGTGTGTATGGGGGTGCGGGGGGTGAGGAGGCACATGCTTTCGCACAAAGACAGGCCAAACCACGCCATGCTATTTAACGCATGTAGGATCTCATGCAGAATCTTTTCAACTCCATTACATTTTAGAGGCAGATCTGTTTTTTAATAGTGCTTCATGCCAGATTTCTCCCACTTCTAAGGGCTGTTATCACAGCTGCTATTATACATTGTCCTGCTGCCTTATTTGTAGACTGTGGAAAGATGGAGGACTGAGGCGCCCCAACCAGGCTTACACGTCTGTGAAGTTGTGAAGTCCAGGCTTTTTCCCCATGTCGGAGGCGACCACTTAGCCCATGAGCTATCCACTCAGTTACTAGTCATCTGCAGATAGCGCAGGTGACAGGAGTCTCATTGTAAGATGCTTGCAGCAATTAACATGTTCAGCATTAAGTAAAACCTCCTCTGCAATGCAGGCTATGAACAGGGGGTGACTCTAGACCAGTGGTCTTCAAACTTTTTAGGCCTGGCCCCCCCGAGCAACATGTGGGCAGGTCGGACCCCCCGAAAAATGCCAAATGGACAGTAAATCCAAAGGGCTATGAGCTATCGTGCACCGTCCCCGCACCCTACTCCCAGAATAGTCCCTGGGCTCCCCCCACCTGCTTCTACCCAGTCCCTGGGCTCTCCCCACCACAGTCCCTGGGCTCTCCCCACCCTGCTCCTACCACTATCCCATGGCACCCACCCACCCTGCTCCCAGCACAGTTCCTGTGCTCCCCCACCCTGCTCCTGGCACAGTCTCAGTGCCAGCGACAGCTGGTGATTTTTTTAAAGTGGCGGGGCAGAAATTTTTCCCCAGATATGCCAAAGTGACCAAGCACCGCGAGAGAGCCTGAACCAATCAAGTGGGGTTTGCGGGAGGGGGGGTTTCCCCCCCAGGATTTCTTTTTTTAAAAATGGGTTAAAATGTTGCATTTTAGAGCACACTTAAAAAAATTATTGTGTAAAAAGCCAAACAGTTTGCAATTGGCGCTGTGTGGGGTGGGGTGGTAACGGGGCAGGCATGGTATTTTTGAGTGGACAGCTATGATAGATGTCCAGTAAATAAGTGTCGGCCCTGTCTGCTGGGCTTCACATCGCCTGAGGAGAGCTGATTTAGGCAGGTGGGTAGGGGGATTGTGCAACAAAGGCATTTTTAAAATGCCTTTGTTGTACAGCCCTCCCCCCTCTACCTCCCACTCGCCAAAATCAACTCAACGGAACAAAACAAACACACACATTCACACAGCAATCACTCTATCATTCACACAAGCACCTATTATCATACACTCACTCATAACACACGCATACACACATTCATACACATATTTAAATAAAAAATAAATGAACATAAACGTATCTTATGCCCCGGTCCTGAAGTTTCCTCCCCAATGCTCGAGCTCCTGCTGCATCATGAACAGGAATCAGGAAGCAAGAGCTTCCTTGTTCCTGCATATGCGTGCAGGGGCCTGTGCGTGGGTGCTGAAACGTCCCGCTCCAGGCTTCTCTGTCCATATGTGCAAGGAGCTCCTCCTCGCACATATACATGCAGTTCCCCAGCCAACATTTCCAACGAGCTATGCAAGGCTTGTGAAGCAAAACGCCCCCAGCCTTGCATGGCTCCCTGAGCATGTGCGGCTGGGGAACTGAACTGTCAAAGGGAAACACTGTTTCCATGTGACAGTTCAGCCAGCCTAGGAGCACTCCCTCAGCTGGAAAAAGCAGCTTACAGAGTGCTCAGTGTTTCACTGGGCTAGATCCTCCATAATAGCTGGGGGGTGGGGGGGCACTGGGTCGACGCCCCCTCGCCCATTATGGATGAGCCACCAGGCTCGGACTGTCCTATAGAGCAATAGGGCAATACCCGAACCAAAAATGCAAAATGCTTGCGTGGGCCCGTTTTTCTTTATCAAAATGGGCCATTTTTGGCCAGTTAATTCACTATACAACTAGTAGTTTTGACCATTGCTGCTAAATAAATATTCTTTAAATATCACGATTTGCTTACATTTTAACACAAAACACCCCCTTGGGTACTATTTAAACAGTCTGTCACTAAAGGAATGAATTGCCATTTGCAATGGTGGGCCACTTTTTCATTGGTGCCCGAGGCAGTTTTATACTCCAGTCCGACCCTGTGAACTGACCATTTAATCCATAAAAAAAAAAACATGTATTTCAGGCTGGGGTGTCACCTCTCTCCCCCTTTACGGGAATTCGGCCGCACCCCAGACCATGACCTGGCAGAACTGGTGTCAATCTCCGAAATTACCATTTATATTGTGTCCTGGTTCTGATTGTAGCTCCAACTCGCAAGAGTCATATCGTGTGCTGACATTATGGTGCTCCGATTTGCGGTGCAGGCTCTTAATGAGTGCACAAAATGCACAGCATTCGTAGGGTGACCACATACCCTGGTTTTTTTGCCAGGACTGCAACCTATGTTGCGCTGTTCCGAGTGTTTTTTTGTTTTGAAAACCCTGTCCCGGTTTTGGGCAAGGGAAGAGAGACAGTCCCGTTTTTTTGTTTTATATCACAAACAATTATCAACTAAATAAACATTATTAGATATTGTCATTTTTTCATTGCTCATTGTTCAAACCCCCAACCCTTCAGGTACCAGCCTTATGTATTAACTGCTTGTGCCACAATGACAGGCTTAGAAGAAAGTACATAGTAATATCAAACAGAGCAAAAGAACCTTTGTTAATATGTACAGTTTTTTTTAAAAAGTGTTATAGTAGAGATGCGCACTTTTTTGACACTAAATACCAATAACAATCAAGCTCATTGTACAAATATAACATTAAAATACATAATTCATTTAGTATTACTTCAAATACAGTATGCTCGTTATTTATGTGCTTTTATCAACACTCAAAGCCGCACAATTTTGATGCAGATACTGTGGAAATTGGGGGTTGAGGGGATCAGGTTAAAGAGGGGATGGGGAAGAGGAGGAGCCCTTCTTTTATGTTGTTGGCTGTCCCGGTTTTTGTCCGGAAAATCTGGTCACCCTAAGCTGTCAGCTACTGCTCGATCAGACTTCACACAGACTGGCTCTGTTTTATGAGCCTTCCAAGCACATCCACATTACTTAAGATCTGTGTATCATCCAGTGGCGAAGCCGGGGAGGGGGGTGGCCCCTCTCTGAGTCCCCGGGGAGCACAGTGCGCCCTCTAGCTTCCCGCTGGCACCTTATTATCCACCGAACCCCCCCCCCCCCCGCACTAAAAGCTGTCTCCACTACTGGTGTTATCACCATGCTGCGTGCTGTCACCTATGCTCCCTTGTGTCCAGGGTGGGACTGGGACAAGAAATAGGCCCGGTCACCCAAAATAAATTGGCCCACCCCTCCCCTCACGACACTTGACCTCTGATGACATCACCGGAAGCTATGTCATCTGACCCCCACTCCAAAGTGACAACCCGGGAAACGATGAAAAGCGACATTTCACCCCTTGACAAAACAGGAAGTGTCATCAAATAGCATTGATCCTAAGTACACTACATTACTGTGAATCCAAGCAGAGGTCCAAGGCCAAGTGATAATATCTTATTGTGTAGCACTTACCCTTAAGCTCTTTTTTATAGGACAAATATGCATACAATATCACCCAACCTGTGTTGGTATCGACCTAAGAAGGATAAAAGGCTTTTTGAATTTTTTGTTTTTTGTTTTTAAATTAAATTCCAAACCGGCCCAGGCATGGCCAGAAACCGGCCCCCACTCTCCAGGGACGATTTCGGCCCGGCCACGGGTCGAAAGGCCGAGGGGCCAATCCAACCCTGCTTGTGTCTCCCAGCACCCATCTGTATACCCAGAGCAAGAAGGGGACACACATGAGCCATCTATGTTCCCAGAGGGTAGGGGAACAGGTGAGAGAGACGTCAGTTCTGCCTCATAACCACTCACTGAGGGGATACGAGCATGAGCCAGAGCTCATGGGGGGCGGTTACTTCTGACTTGTCTTCATGACGGAGAAGATGCGTGGAGGTTTTTCCAGGCAACTGTAAAACACGGATATACAAATGTTTACAGCGTATGCTGTGCACCCACCAATGGCACGAGGAAGCCCATGGACGGGGAGACCCGACAATAGTGAGCAATGAACGTTTTTGAGAATGCAGCCCCGCAGAGGTGACCCCAAGGCTAGCATGCTCGCTCATGATTAGAGCACTCGAGAGTGGCAGCCATGTATAGGGCAGTTTTCAGAGATGCGCTGCATTTCCTCCTCATCAGTGGCATCAGGATCTGGGCCAGGAGTGGCAGTCACACATTTGCCCGCTCTAACTCGTAGAGCTTCTTTTTTAAGCCTTTAGCCCCCCCAGGCTCTGTCACACCACACATGTAGGCCCAAGGAAGTGAGTGCATGCTTAAGACAGCCAGTGGTAACATAGGCCCTTATTCTCTTTCAGGTGAGTGAGTGTAACCTGTTTCTTTACCCTTTGCTTCCGGGAAACAGTTGTGACATCCTTTGAGGCAAGTGCACACAATGCTGGCAGCAGGTGCCATTACTGTACGTGTTTTTAATGGCTTCCTGGTTTTCAGGGATAAAGCACGATCCCTCCTGTCTGCTAACTGAACAGTTATAACTTTCAATGTGCTTAGTAGACTGCCTTCCTGAGCACGCTCATTTGGCTGCTTTCAAATATATAGATGTTCTGCTGCTCACAGTTGCCAGATTAGGAGATTGTTTTGTATATAGTCATTCATGTGTGTTTAGTACACTTAAAAACATTTTGTAGAGCCTGTCATGTGTAAGAATTTAAATGACACCTTATATTATTACAACACTACTGCCCCCGAAGTGACACAATTCAAGAGGTACTAGTGAAAAAATCAGCCTGAGTCATTATGCCATGTCTGCCACTTGCGGTGTCCACTTGGAAGCTGGGGAGCATGCTACTGACAGCTGTGCGCGCGAATGTAGCAGTCACTGGGGTATAACCTCCTCTGCCAGCGCCTGCCTCTGGTAACCCCTATGCATAGATTGCTTTTATCAGGCCATTGGTTGTAGCTGGCTGATCTTTCGAGTGCATTTTGCATTGGCTGACCAATATTGAGGCAATAAGCACCGAGACGGCGGGCCATTACCATCCAAGGTACTGCCCCTGGGGCCCATAGTTACAGGTTCGAGCGTTAGACCGGGGTGCTAATGTCTTTTTTCCCTGGCTGCGAGAGGCGCTGTGTTTCACGGCCGAAAAAAAAGTTTAAAAAAAATGGCAGCTGCAGACTCCGTGGCGGCCATAGTAAACAAAAAAAATGGCTGCCATGGAAGGGGAGAAGGGAATACGCGTAATCCCTTCTCCCTTTCCATGGCGGCCATTCACTTACATTGAATAAAAAAATAAACACAAAAAATGGCCACCTTCGAAAAAGGGAGAAGGGACTACGTGTGGCCCTTCACCTTTCCATGGTCGCCTGAAAAAAATTTAAAAAAAGAAGACGATGACAACAGTGTACTCGCCGCGTGAAGCACGTGCGTGCGCCAACGGGATTACACTGTGTTATGGCTCGGAAACAAGCCAATCCACACCAAGTGTATCCTGTGGATTTGCGTTGCCGGGTACTAATGTCCCATCTTTTTTTCCGTTTGCCCTCATTGCTCTTTGCAAAAGTCTCTGGAGCTTGCGTGCACTCTTTTTGCTTTTCACTGTAGGGCATTCCGCTTCTTGGCTACGCAACCCTGCCTTCATCTGTTCTCACTGCCAGCGACGTGTCTCTCCGGGCGCATGCGAGCTAGGCAGAGCCTTGGAGCCACATGACATTTCTCCGTTTTCAGCCGTAGAAATTCACAGTTACGGATTGATCTCTGAAAAGCGTGGTGATGTCACTTCCTTCTAGATGAAAGGATCTTATGCCATGACGTGACTCGTGCTCACTGGTCACTAAGCTAACTCGACAACACAATTGGTGGCAGCTTCTTAATGTTAATGACAGCCTGCTGGTTGAATCTAGGCAAAGTCTGCTTCCCTCTTTGGTTGGTCTTTGGCAAGCCATATTAACCAAGCTGTGAGGTTGATTTTCTCAGCGTTGGCTTCCGTTTGCTTGCTAAATTATGTCAAATCAATTGAAAAGCAGACATCAAGTGTCTGCTTTCTTCGTGTAATTTGCAAAATACCACACAGTACAACGGGTGTCCGTTTACTGTCAACTACTTAAGGAATAATATTACAGTCTTGGGCGCCCTCTCCTGGCACATCTTTAAAACGCGATTGCTTTTTAGAGTTCATTTTAAAAGACGACCGAACATTTTATTTTCGTTTTACAAGATTCGCATGACTTAATTCTGTTGTATATTCTTTTTTTCCAATTTCCAACAGTGGTGGCTGGTAATTTTTCCAATAGATGCAAGTCACACAGAGTGCACAGGAGAATTTTCCAACGTATTTTAGTATTTTAAACCTTTTTAAATCCACCATAACTTTCTTGGGGGTGGGGGGGGGGTGTATATTATATATATATATATATATATATATATATATATATATATATATATATATATATATATATATAAAAACATGGCCTGTGGTGGCAGCCATGTAGTTATGGTTAAGTTGCTAAACCCATAGGAAGAACACTTTTTGGGCGGCTTATAACTTTGCTCCCCCTGGACGAATCCTCACCAAATTTTGCAAAGAAAGTATATGGCCTACTCTGATTTTTTTTGTGCAAAGTTTTGTGAGGTTTGGTCAAGTGGGGGGCAAAGTTATAGGGGGGTCCCAAAATTTCTTTTTTCCCATAGATATAATGGGAAAAAAATTCGGTTGCACCTACAGCCCAAACCGCTGGATGGATTTTCACCAAATTTATGGCAGGAGCGGCGGCTTGGTCCCAAAAGCGTGCAAATCCGTCCAGTAGTTTCTTTTTAAACGACCAAAACTTAAGGTAAAAAAATTAGTGATATCTATGTCCGTTCCGCGAACTCACTTCCCTATTCGGTCCTCTGATTGGCCAGAAAATTTGCTGACTTTTGCGTGGTCCATGGACATCAGGACGTGGCCGCTGATTGGGTGGTGAGAAAACTTGAAATGCGTCGTTTTTCCTGAAACGCCTCCCATCTTGGATTTGCGGTTTATTTTGGGGTCCCCGGACAGCGCAGTAAAAACATTTTTGAAAAAAGCAGCATTGCACTTGTCAAACTCAATAAACAATCTCGGGGGATGTGGGGGGGGATGAGGATTGGATTGGATATGGCCATAAGAAGCCAAAACACGGGTTGTTTCACCCCCCGAAAGTCTGCGAACACTCCAGATGCCCTGGGGCAGTCCTGTGGTGTTCCTAGGACATCTGTACCTATTTCTGCATTAAAAGGTTGGGGAAAAGCAGTTTTTGGATGGCTTATAACTTTTGCGCCACTCAATGAAACTACATGTAATTTTGCAATGTTATTTTAGAACTACTCCTGAATGGTTTTGCAAAGTTTTGTGGGATTCTGTCAAGAGGGGGTAAAATTAGAGTGGGGGTCCCAAAATATTGTAAAGGCATATAAATGTGGTGTCATTTGACGAATCTGCACATTTGGCAAAACAATTTTGGATCTAGATATAAATAGTTTTCTAAAGTTTGGTGGGATTTTCTCAAGAGGGGCGAAATTAGAGGGAGGTCTCAACAATTTTAGATGGCTTATAACTTTGTTGCTATTTGACGAAGGAGGACAAAAGTTTTCAGAAAGATTATAGACCCAACCTTCAATGTTTGTGTAAAGACTGCATGGATTTTGTCAACTGGGGGCTAAGTTATATGACTATTGTATGTACATACATTTTGACACTTTAAAAAAAATAAAACATGGGCGGATTTCGAGCAAACTTGTGAGGAGCATTGGCAAGGACATTAAAGCATGGTTTTGCAAATGTGCCCGTGTTTTATTTTTTGAGAAGTGTAATAATGTAGGTACAAAAAATTGTCATATACCTTTGGTGACTGAGGTATATAGCCTGTGGCCGTGGGCCGTAGCCAGATTGTCTCGGGACGCGGACAATCTGGCTATTGGCCATGACCGCTAGGGACATAAAATGGTGTTAAAGTGGCACTGTCTACCTGGGACTGGCTATGTGGCAAAGTTATTCGAAGGTAGGATAGGTTTGATTGGGAAAAAAAGTGTTTGTGGTAATATGTTCATAGGGCTTTGCAGGCTGCCATGGCAAGGGAAGAGGGGCTGTGTATGGAGCCCCGCCTTCTCTTTCCATGTTGGCTGTCTTGGAAAAGGATTTTGCTTCCTTCTTACAGCAGGACGCCGCAGGCGTCCCGCTATAGGAAGAAAAATCTATGTTTTAGCACCCTGGGTTCCCGCTTTGGGGACCAGGAGGTGCTAATGGCCTTTATCCCCCATTTCAGGGGCTGCAATGGATGATAATGGTCCATAGCCCTCCTTATTAATTTATTTATTTATAACGCACCAATGACTGCAGACATCAGGCTGTGTGGTTACAGTATTTGTTGAGGAAGATGAGGTGGAGGAAGACAGCTTACTACTTACTGAGAAAGGAACAACCTTTCTGAGAGCATTGCGGCCATTGGCTTTGGTGTGGCGGCGCATGGCAGTGGTCCCGTAGGAGTTAAATAATAATAATAAATAAAATAAATAAATAAGCCGATTAACGGTGTTAGTGCAGCCAGCAAGAAGCAGTGCAAGGTTTAGCCGACAGTATAACTGATAAGTGCAGAAGGAAAGCGGGGTGTGGGACTGTATGGTTACAGATACAGACCCCAGTGCAAGGCGTGGCCCAGAGACAGTGCAGGAGGGTGGCAGGGTGAGCAGGTGCCTGGGCCTGGGGAGCAGAGGGATTCCTGGTGCACAGTGCCGAGAGAGAAAAACAGATCAGCAGGGGACAAGGGGGGCAAATGCAGAAGCAAAGAGGAACGTCTTGAGGTGCTTCCTGAACCGGAAATGGTTCTCCTCAAGTTTCAGAGTGGCAGGGAGGCTGTTCCAAAGGGAAGCCCCAGCCGAGGACAGAGATCTACCCACAGCTCATTTCTTTGAAAAACAACTGACCCTGCGGGAGTTAGAGGTAGTGGAGCGAAGAGCTTGAGAGTGGAGGTATTTACGGAGGGATAGTTGAAGGTATTTTGGACACAGGCCCCAGAAAGCCTTGTGGACAATGCAGAGAGTTTTACATTTTGAGACAGTACATGTATAAAAATGGTTATTGTACAACAACTATGCATTTGAGTGTTTTGATCCATATGAACACGTGTTTATGATTTGTTTGACATTAAGTCTGCATGGGTTTAACCTCAAAGAGGCATACCACATTTGATAGCAATTGTCCTAACTTGTAGACAGAGCTAAATTATTCCTGCTGGAAACATTTTTCCTGTGTACCTATTGTATTCCCCAGTTCCCCCCAGAGTCAGGGAGTGGCCTCCAGTGTGAGACAATAAGAAAACATGTAAAGACTGGCTGCACCAATAAAGTCAAGTCTCACAACATAAGAACACTCCTTTCATGGGCTTTGCCCTTGATGCCAGTAAAAAATGCCATGCCCTATTAGAAAATATATTCAGACTGGTTGCACCAAAGTAGGCCAGTTTAGCCATGTAATAACACTTATAATGTTTGCTTTACTTGTGATGCCCATTATATCATGCCAAAGTAAATAAATATAGCTAGAATGATAGAACAGCATAGGGCTGTCTTGCCATGAAATAACAAAATGGGCATCAAGAGTAAAACAAATATGAACCATGTTTGCTTTACGCTTGATTCCCATTGTTATTACATGGCTAGACTGGCCTTCATTGGTGGGCCAGTCTGGATATATTGTTTTACTCCACACTAAAAAATATATCCAGACTGGCCCACCAATATAGGTCAGTCATCCAGACTGGCCCACCAATATAGGTCGGTCTTGCCAAATAATGACGAAATGGGCATCAAGAGTAAAGCAAACATGATTCATGATGTGGAAAACCAGTCATGAATCATATTTGATTTACTCTGGGTGCCCATTAAAACGTGCAATGTCATGTCTTGGAATACTAACCCTTACTGTGATGTTGGTATGCCAGGACATGATAGTGCAGCCCCACTCCCCATCCATTCCCTTCACACAGACAAAACCAGTCCCCAGCACACACATGCGTTCACTAACATTCATTAATTTCTCTCGTTCGAACATGCCTGCATACATCCCTTCATTTCTCCAGTCACTCACGCAGACACTTACAACACATATAAAATAAAAACAATTCTCCCTACCGGCAGCCCCGGTTATGATGCCGCCTTCCATGGAGGCCCTGCATCTCCTATGCAGCATTAACAGGAACCAGGATGCAGAGATAACTTCCTGGTTCCTGAGGCTGTGCGTGAGGGCGCTGGAGCGTTCCTAACCACTGCCCAGGGAGGCCTACATGTGCGGGTGATGCTAAAGTACCCTCTAGAGCATTTAGGCCTTCAGTGCCCCAGCATGCATCCCCAATAGGCCATGCAAGGCTGGGGCAAGTTAGCTTCCAGCATTGTGTGGCCCATCGTGCATTGTTCAAGGATTGGAAGTATTACAACTAACGGGATTGCAGGATTGTAGCTTTAGCTCAGCATACATAAAATTCAGTGTTGCAGTAACAAAATGAAGGCAAATTACAATAGAGTTAGATGGTGTGAGAAAAAGGTGAGCAGACAAGCGAAGAGGATTAAAATAGATCGGAGAATGTAGGCAAGTGGAATGACGAAGAAGTGGATCAGTAAATCCTTACGTCACACACACGTGAGCATGGAAACAACTGTCAACCATTTTAACCTTGCTTAAAGGTGCTGGGATGCCTGCAAGGCTGAAGGAGCACTGCTAGGGGAGGAGTGTAGTCTCCCTGCTCCCACCTCTTCATCACCTGCCATCATGCCCTCCTGGACATTCCCAGGGCCTTGCAGTATGTAGTCTCTTACATGCCACATCCCATATATCTCCAACTGTATCATTGGCTTCCTCAATCTGGCACTAAGTGCCACTTATGAGCCAATATAATGCAGCCTCCCTAGGTGACCCCATCTATCAGTCAAAACTAATAATGGCCCTAAAATGCCCCCTGTGACCAAACGATGTAGCACCAGGACACTTGAAGACTATTTCTGCCTAGACAATGCCAACACTCTTTCTACACACATCTATAAACATATTGATACCTTATATGGTGGGACTAAAGTGCTGCCTATTAGCCAAAACGAATACATTCAGTACTAGGAGAACCCCTTGGAAGTGTAAAATCTGTCGTCTTAAGTGTTTTTTCAGTATGTGGGTTGTTTTCAAAGAGATTTGTTTTCACCGGGGGGGGGGGGGGGGTGGGGGTATTGGGAGGGGTTGGACAATTAAGCAAACACTTTTTTCAATGTTTCCAGTACCTAGCTAGGGACCTAGAGCATCAAGCAGCCAAGCCGTGGGTTTCCCCATCAGTTCCACCAGGCCATCTTTGATAGAGCATGGCAGAGCAACACACAGGTATTCAATGAGGAGACTTCCCGTTGGGTCCGAGCGCAGCTTGGCAATAGCTGAGGCTATCCGAGATGTCGGTGTCCTTTTCTCATCGCAGATAATTCATCAGAAGGAATCCCACCAGCAAAGTATAAACCAGATAATGGAATGCCAGCTTCTGCTCTGCCTTTACCGCCTTAGCAGAGCAGTGACATGGCATGGGGTTCATCTGCTGCAAAGGCCTTGCTGGTTTTCAGCCAGTGGTTCTCTGGAGTGGAAGTCTGAGGTTGCAATGCTTCCACTGTGGCATGCAATTTAAAGGACAGGCGGAGACCTAGGCCACTGGAGTGTAGCACGCTGTTCCCATCTTGCTCACTGAGCATTCATTGCACGTGGTCTGGGGTGTATACTCGCACTGAGCAGAACATGCATAAGTGTACAGAGCATAGGTTGCATTGCTTGGCACCTTTTTAAGCATCAAATTACAAACAAATTACATCCAGGGCACACAGTATTTCTCTCCCAATGGGCATTGTCTGTCTGGAGATTCAAATACTGGTGGCGTGGGTCACAAAATGCAGCATGCCTCCCTCCACTCGACTGAGCAGCGGCCAGGTTGTTTGGGCAGTTTCCCCCCTCAAAGAGTGGGGTTTGCCTGGTGTCAGCAGACGGATGACAGTCAGGGCAGAAGTGCTTCCCTGTGGGGAATTGTTGACGCAACGCGCTGTGCTGCGGCTTGGACCGCTCCGTCCTCTTCTCATTCAGGTTTTGCAGCCTTCTCAGCGTTTCTCCCCGGACTGGATTCCCAACCGGATGCACTTGTTCTTAATTGTGCCCCTCCCATGGGAAGGGGCTGGATGCTGGAGTAACGATTTCTGAAGCAGTGGAAGCGGCCTTTCCTGCTCGAGGGCCGGGCTGATGCCAGGATCAGGAGGCGCCTGCTCTTCCGGCCTACCCTGCTCCAGAATCAGGAGGCGCCTGCTCTTCCGGCCTACCCTGCTCCAGAATCAGGAGGCGCCTGCTCTTCCGGCCTACCCTGCTCCAGAATCAGGAGGCACCTGCTCTTCCTTCCTGCTCACATGACATTAGCAGTCCTGCCTGGGCCTTCAAAGGCTCAAATCAAGGTTGGGAAAAGCATAAGAAGGGCGGTTAGTAAATCTTGACGCTTCCTCTGATGTGCATTCCTGGAGGCCATTAGCGAATGGGTATTGAAATAATCCATGTCCAGGGAATGCAAGGCGGCCATTCCACCAATACTGATACATGTGACCCGTGTAATACATGCGTCTTTGCAGTACACATACATACATACCGGCTAGTTTATTCTATTGGTTTGGATGTATAGTTTCAAAAGCACAGCACAGCATGGCAAGTGTGAATGATCAGGAACGAGTAATGGGCAATTACTCTTTCTACTTTATTGTGTATGGGCAAAGCTTGTAGGATGCATGTGTCATTAAGGAGATCACTTTACATGTTTTCTTGTAGAAACCAGCACTAACCCCTTTATCCGTGCACTTTAAAACACTTGGTCAAATTGTCAAAAAACGGCACCAATGAATGGAGCACAGAGAATCCACTTGTTTCATTTGCGCTGCTTGCAGAAAGGCTCAGGTCACCCTATTCACAAAGGTGACCTGAGCGTTCCAGGGGGGCTGGACTGTAGCGCAAAGGTGCGCTGTCCCCCCCCCCTGCATATATTGGTGTCAGGAGCACGCTCCCAACACTAGCGTATGGCAGCCTCCTAGCGGATTGGAGCGCATTTCACAGAGACGGGCCATTAAAGGGCCCCTCTCAGTGAAATGTTCAGAGAAAAAAAAAAAGAAACGCATTTCCGTCCCTACTTGGGGGATGGCCATGCTAGTGGAACAGCCGCGGTTTAGCCCGGATCCCAAATAACCCTGTCATGGGTTATGCCTCCCCCTGTGCCTGTTTCAAAGGGTGCACAGGATGACCCTTGTTTCAGGGCATTTAAAAGCGCATTCCATTTGTGAATTCGGGGTGCACTTTGACATGCCCTTTTTTGTGCAAAGAGGGGCGGGGGCATCAGATTGAGCCAGATGCTCTCTCATTCAGGTGCCATTTGTGAGTTGGGCGTCTCCGCTGAGAATCTGGCCCTCAGTGTAGGGGCAGTTCTCTGCTGTGGTGATGCAGACCTCTTAGTATACACGGAAGGCAATGGCCAGTAGAGGTGCAGATAGCGGGCAGGCTTCTCTTCCCTCCCATCAGTGCAGATGATTGCTAATTCATATGTTTGGTAAAGGTGCGAGGGCTTGCGCTGGCGCGTGAAGCTTGGACCCAGGCATTGGGGCACTGGCACTTTACTGCTTTTGCAGTTCACTGTTTTTGGAGGGTGTTTACATACAAGCATTATTTGGTACCCCTTTTAAAAACAATGATCCTAGGCCTTTGTGGGAATGGCACTGTAATCAAAAATGAGATTTTTTATTTTGATACTGACATGGGGTTTCGCCTACAAAAAAACGAAGTGACGTGATCTACAAAAAAAAAATACAAAATTATAATCTGCAATGAGCCCACAAGAAAATAGGGTGGAGTCCAGCGAGTTCGCTCGAAACCCCCGTAACATAGATTATACTCTCTATGGTGAAGGGGTGCCTAGCGAACCCATTGGACTCCATGTAAACTCGTTTGCCTAATCGTGGACCAGGAAAAAAGGATATGTTTACGTGATTTGACGACAAAAATGAAATGTTGGGCACTTTTATTTTTTGCAAAGTGCTTCAAAACTGATGAAGGCTCTTTTTTCACCACACCATCCATATGGCACTATACTTTTCAATTGACGCTTTAGGTGGAAGCTTATTTGCAACACCCTTAAATGACCAGCGGAGGGCGTAAGTGCTCTACTAAAGCATTTTTCATTTTTCACTTTGAAATTAGTTTGCCGTTGGCTAGCAGGAGGATTAGCCTCTCTGCTACTGTTTGCAACTACTTGAAAGCAGATTTGTATATGTGCTGCGTTAAATCGTCCAAACGAAATGTAGTAATCCATACAGTATAACTCTCTGAAAGAGATTTGCGTTTCCCATTGGCACCTTCTTTATCCGTGTACTGTCTCCCCCATGCAGTTGCCAAAATGCCTTCTCGCTAAATTTCATAGTATATCCACCTTTTTATGGGGAGGAGAGAGCGGGGTGAAAAGCACATTTCAATATTATAGCAAGTGAGAAGAAATTGAGGCCTAAACTGTAATGCGTAGACAGTGGCTGAAGTAAGTGTGTGTGTGCGCGCTACGCGGATGTCTTAAAAAAAAGGCTGCATTTTTTTGTGCCATGTCAGATGTGTATACCCAACGGTGTGTCAGGGAGGCTGGCAGAAGGGATTCTAGAATTCGCGCGCTCGTGGCTGGGGGGTACGCGCGTATGCAGGCCTCACCGAGTCGCTTTCCACTCTGCTCTCTTCTGTTCTAGCAGCTTCCACAGCCCCTCGCCCCTTTGCTGTCTTTGCTATCATTCTGCCTCCCTCTGCTCTGCTGAAGCCAGGCCCATAGTTCTCCCTGGTCCTTTGAAGGCATTGAGCCACGAGGCAGGCGGAGGTAAGAGCAGTAACTTCCAAGTGAAGGAGGGCCTGATTCGGCCATTCTAAAATGCTTCTGTGGATCAGGCTTGGAGTTTCCTAACCAAGCCAACCCAGGCACACCGCATTTCGCAGGCCGGTCTGCTCCCACAAAAGCAGGCGCTGAGTCAAAGGAGCATGAAAGACCACAGGCGCTCTTTTCCTGTTGACCGACTGTCTGCCTCCTAGAGCTCAGCTAAGGAGTTGGAGAGCCCGAGGGAATGGGTGAAATGCGAGCATAGGGTGGCGATTAATGCTAACTAGGGCGGATCAGTCTTGACTAGCAGATAGGGTCGGTCTTAGGGTAAAGAACCAGTGGTCGAAATGTACAAAAAAAAAAGTAGTGACACTATGTTCCCTACTGGCCTGCACCCACTCCCCACAAACCCCATCGCCGCGCCCCTTCCCATGCACAATAAAAAACCCAAAACACACGTGCCTGCTCTTTAAGGAAACGTTCTGTGCATTGCACTGAAAGTGCAAGTTTCAACTTCTTCCTACACTTTTATTTTAAAACGAAACCATTCCGGAACGGTTTCTTTTTAAAATAAAAGTATAGGAGCTGCAGAAGGTCATTTAAAAAAGTAGAGGAGCACCGCTCCCGCTCACTACGACCACTGTAAGGAACGAATAATGCAAGACTCCTAGTTGTAAGGCAAGCAGCGAGGGTTCAAGCTAAGTGACAGCAGTCCATCTGGTATGATGATGGCATCATGGTGTTTTATATAGCTCTTTGGCCAAAGCGCTTTACAGACAATATCACCCGACCGAAGTTGGTATAACTGGTACGGAAGGTTTAGACTTCACTATTTTCCATCCTGTTCAGCTCTAGCTTTTACCATTTCCCTGTTACACAGTCTTACGTTCCACCATAGCACCTTTAACCCCAAATGCCAGACTCAGCTCGTGGAACAAATGACATCTTGGTTATATGACACGACCACAACAACAAACGCCTCTGTGGTCGCCCCAAACCGACTTCCCACTTTCCCCTCTTATGATGAAGCGGGCAGAGGGGCTGCTAATCCGAATCAATGTGGAAGAAGATAATGGGGGTTTTAGCGACACCCGCAAGCTGAATCTATTGCATTGGAGGGCAGGTAGGAGGGAGAATGGATGGGAGGAGGGACACAGTCCGTCCACACTCATTGGCTGCCCTCGCCATGCCAATCCCTTTGCCATTGCAACTGCACCTGGGACCTCTCTGAGCTAGCTCTCTCCTGCATTAACATCAAACTCTGCGTCTACTGAAATGTTATGATATCGTGAGAAGAACATTATGGCAGAAGGATAAGATATGCTGTAGGTTCTGCGAGCACTCGACCACCATTGAAACACTGAAGCGTATTGTAATATACTGCACGGCTTCAACATGTAGGCGTTTATTGTATTTTAGACGTTTTATATACAAAACGGATTTTGTTAACTCTGAAGCTTTATGGTCATTTGTAATGAGCGGCCATTCGAATTCAGTGGTTATGGATTTTTTGGGGTATTTGAATTCTGTAAATTTGAGTATGGATGCCACTGGAAGCGAGCACTGTCATAATGCTTGTTGTTAGTATGTTTTTAGTTTTAATACATCTTTGCATTCGTGGATTTGTGTAATATGTTTGACATGTATTGTGAAGGATTTTTTCTTACAATTAAAAATAAAAATCACTATTGATGCTGTAAATGAACACCTGGTGTAATGGATATATTAATCCAAGTGTTCCTTTAGCCACTTGATGTATAAGCAACATTCACCCCCCCGCATCGCTTCCTTGCACTGAGGGCCTTTCAATAAAATACTCTTGGCAAAACCAATTGTTTTGGCTTGTGTATAGGTATTCGATAGGCATTTGCCAGGCTCGGCCATCATATGACCAGGTCCTCACAGCATTTCCAGCGATGGCCATCTTATGGCCAGGCAGCACCATTGCAGCAGTGCCTGGCAAATGTCTATTGCATGCCTACACAAAAGCCACAACTGTTGGGTGCATCACTGCTTGTTTTCCTATGTGCCTAGAACAAAGTAAGCAGGATTTCCTGTCATGGCGTTTATCCATATGTCCTGCTGTGAACCTTGTGAATGGGACTATTTGTGGTGGTTCCTAACTGGGGGCTCTGCTTCTCATCTCCTGTAGGTTTTCATCTCTGTGAACTGCTTGAGTACTGACTTCTCATCTCAGAAAGGAGTGAAAGGGCTTCCTTTGAACATCCAGATTGACACGTACAGCTACAACAACCGGAGTAATAAGCCGGTGCACCGGGCCTACTGCCAGATTAAAGTGTTCTGCGACAAGGTACGCGCCTTCCTGCGCCCAGCACTCGGCTCTGGAGGGGGCTCGGGAGGGAGGGCATCACTTTCCCTGTCTCATCTTTGCTTTCTCGCTTTCTTCCTCAATGTGTCCCTTTCATATTCCCTTTGTTGTTTCGCCCACACTTCCGCGGTGTTGCTTCCTTTGCTGCTCCAGTAGCTTGCCTGACTCCCTGACATCTCTCTCCCTATTGCTTTTTGTTCTAGTTCTTTTTCATACTTGTGTTGGTTGCTTCTGCCATTTCTGTTTTTTCCGAGCGTCTTTCAACTGTTTCTCATTTGATGTCTATCTTGGTCTACAGACTCATGTATTTCCTCTTACATTTTGCCTGTTTTCTTGATTTTCCTTGCGTTGTTTTCTCACACGTGTCATTAGCTTCTCCCGGTCACATGTGCTTCCCTTTATCTCCCTGCCCTTTCTCTGATTCACTCTTCCTTGGGGTGCTCTCTTTTGAGGTGGGCTTTGGTACTACTTTGCACATAACATTAATGTCATTGTAGTAAGGCTGGATCAGAACCCGAGGCGCCCGGGGACACATCCATAACGATGCACGGGGTGTCAATGTATTGAGCTAGTGCATAACTCGCTAACTCTGAGGAATACAATGAAAGTAAATGGCCTTCTTCAGGTGTCTTGATTCCCAGGGTTCTGGTTATTTCTGTTCACCTTTTACAAACCCCTCATCCCGACCCTCTTTTAGAAATGGGGGAAATGTTGCCCTTGCCAGAGGTAAGGTTGTAACCACCGGGTCAGTGCCTTCAAACTAGCCAGGGTGTCACTGGACTGCCTCCAGCATGCTGCTGCCCTGGAGGCTGTCATCGTGGCCTTGAGCGAATCGCTCATCTGCAGGAGGCTTGACTCAGCCAGGAGGGAATCACTCAGCCAGGCGAGAATCGCTCATCTGCAGGAGGCTTGACTCAGCCAGGAGGGAATCACTCATCTGCATGAGGCTTGACTCACAGCCAAGGAAGGAATCGCTCATTTGCAGGAGGTTAGACTCACAGCGAGGAGGGAATCGCTCATGTGCAGGTGGCTTGACTCACAGCCAGGAGGGAATCGTTCATCTGCAGGTGGCTTGACTCACGGGCTGGAGGGAATCGCTCATCTGCAGGTGGCTTGACTCACGGGCTGGAGGGAATCGCTCATCTGCAGGAGGATTCACTCACAGCCAGGAGGGAATCACTGAAGTGCTGGAGGCTTGACTCACAGCCAGGGGGGAATCGTTCATCTGCAGGTGGCTTGACTCACGGGCTGGAGGGAATCGCTCATCTGCAGGTGGCTTGACTCACGGGCTGGAGGGAATCGCTCATCTGAAGGAGGATTCACTCACAGCCAGGAGGGAATCACTGAAGTGCTGGAGGCTTGACTCACAGCCAGGGGGGAATCGTTCATCTGCAGGTGGCTTGACTCATGGGCTGGAGGGAATCGCTCATCTGCAGGTGGCTTGACTCACGGGCTGGAGGGAATCGCTCATCTGCAGGAGGCTTTACTCACAGCCAGGAGGGAATCACTGAAGTGCTGGAGGCTTGACTCACAGCCAGGGGGGAATCGTTCATCTGCAGGTGGCTTGACTCAGCCAGGAGGGAATCGCTCATATGCAGGAGGCTTGACTCACAGCCAGGAGTGAATCGTTCATCTGCAGGTGGCTTGACTCAGCCAGGAGGGAATCGCTCATATGCAGGAGGCTTGACTCACAGCCAGGAGGGAATCGTTCATCTGCAGGTGGCTTGACTCAGCCAGGAGGGAATCGCTCATATGCAGGAGGCTTGACTAACAGCCAGGAGGGAATCGTTCATCTGCAGGTGGCTTCACTCAGCCAGGAGGGAATCGCTCATATGCAGGAGGCTTGACTCACGGGCTGGAGGGAATCGCTCATCTGCAGGAGGCTTGACTCACGGGCTGGAGGGAATCGCTCATCTGCAGGAGGCTTGACTCACGGGCTGGAGGGAATCGCTCATCTGCAGGATGATTCACTCACAGCGAGCTTAGTGGAAATGGAAATACCACTTTTATTTTTGCTACTTACACAATGTTTTTGAGCCCTTCTCCGACAGCTCACTGCAATGGGTGAAATACTACAACAAAAAGAAGGCGCTTGCAAATGAAGAGCCTCGAGCATGCCCTTTCCTTCAGTGATCGGGAGGGGCGGGTGGCTGGCAATGCTTCTGATCTGGCCCCAACACCAAAGAGCACTGTTTTATTGTCCGACTTGCCCAAGAGTCTTGTTTCTAAAGATGTTGCTTGTGCAGTGATTGTGAGACTGCATGCTGACTGTGCGAGTCCAGCAGACGAGCAACGCTTGCAAAGTACAGAGGTATCGCTGAACAGTGAAAGCCAATGTCTGAATGTATATTTTTCGGTTCTACAGGGAGCTGAAAGGAAAATCCGGGATGAAGAACGAAAACAAAGCAAACGAAAAGGCAAGTGCACTTTCACCAGCTCCCAGTTACACACCTGTAAGTAAAACTGGCTTTGCTCGTGTTAATAGTACACACAAGACATTGCTTCACTCACACACGTTTTGCTTATACAGTGTGCGTGTTAAAAGGCTCACATGTAAATTTCCAGTCCAGCTGGGATGGGTCGGTTAGTGAAGGAAAGGGAAGGGAAGTGGTTTGCTGTTGGCGTCTTGGTGGCCTGGCCCCATTCCTGAGGCCTGACTTTGGGAGGGCAGAGTCTCTCCATACCTTGCAGAGCCTCTCTCACATGTGCCACTGCCTCCACAGCCATCAGCCTGGTTTGTGAACAGACCATATGGGTCTACTGCGAGAATGAAAGCGCTCACTGCCACCGAGGTCTCACTGCAAGTCACTGCTTTCCCCTTGAGTCTAGAAACAGCCCAAGGGGATTTTAGAATCCAGAGCCTGCTACTCTGGGATGAACTAAGACCCCGCATCGGCTGAGAAACGAAAGATGTTTGTGGCACTACATACTAAACAAGTCATTCACTCGGCAGCTGTTGTGCCTGGTAAAGTTGTTACAAGCACTGGTTTGTGCTGCGATTTTCCTTCTGTGTCTCTGCTCGCCCAAACTTCTCAAAGTTAATATAGATTGCACCCCCTCTCGAAAAGCCCATGGATGTGTAATGCCGTTTGGTTACCTGGGTGGCCCTTTTCCTGATCGGATCAATATATTCTGTTCTATTGACATTTTCAGGCTATTTTCTCGGGAGGATAGCCCAGGGGCCAGGTGCTCGCCTTGGAAGCAAGACAACACAGAGCACCACAGGTTCGATCCCCGGGTCTACGATTAGAAACCTCAGTTTATTAAGCACGTTATAAATAACCTATCATATCATATCTATTTATGCCTGATTCCTCCCGTTTCTATGCCATGCATTAATAGGTGTTATTATTGGCCCCCTGTCTACTTTCTGCCAGGTCAAAACACTGCTGAACCATGTACTCTGCAGGCCCCATGCACTGCCCCCTCACTGCAGCGTCACCAGGCTGACTTGCTCCTTCCGGGATGTACTCAGTGAGTGGTCCCCCATGCCCACGTGGGGCCTTCCTTTGGACGAGCATTTGCCCTGTACTGTGTTTCCCTTGCAGCCTGCTTTGTGGGCGGTTTAAGACTTGCTGCATGAAGATCGAGCATGATAATTAGACAAATTAATGGTACTCAATTGATCAACCTCAGAAGGTAAAAGGGCTGAGTCGGCCCTGCCAAGATTTTCCCCTCTTCCCTGCAAGCCAAAAAAAAGATGACCCAGGCAAGCGCTCAACTTACTGAGGTATCTTTCATCTACTTTCACTCGGAAGCTTTATTATTGTAATTCACAATTTGGGATTAAGTAGCTGAAAAGGGTTGGAGAGAATGAAAAATGCTGCTGATTTTTGGAGAGACTCGCTTGCCACCAACACTACTATGGCCTTGCAGTCCCTCCCTCCCTGATGGGCCCAATGGACGCACTGGGCCAGCACGCGGGTGGTATCTTGCGACTGGCTGGTGCACCCATTCCCTAACACGGGATCTCCAGCTAAGCCATGCTGGACAAGAAGCACACATCCATGATAATAAGGTGTACAGATTATTACAAGAAATAAACAACCTTAAATAGTTTTCTTTTTTGTGCCAAAGGACATTGTTGGCCCAACCCCTTCATTGGTTATTATAAATATCCAATCATCTCATTGCCTGAGCAGACTCCCTGTGACAACGGCAAAACGTTGTTGATCACACTAATGTAACTACCTCCACCCAACCTACACTCTGTCTGTGCCTTACCAGCTACTGACATGTATGTCAGGCCAGTGCAGCCATGCACCTCCACAGTATTTCACACTATATCACCAAAACCAGAAATGTGGTGCCCACATGCATCTATAGGCATCTGCTGCTGTCTCCCTGAAAATGGAACAAGTGGTGCGCCATCTTGTCTCATCACCTGACCATGTTCTGTCAGAAGGTGTGTGACGATGGAATACAACGGTGCATTTGCATACCTATTTACCACACATTTTTGAAGCTCTGCACCTGGCACCATGATTGCCACATGGGTGATGCCCCGCATTCCTGTAGCACCTAGTCTCATACCCTCACAATCTGCATGCACCTTACCTGCACAGTACTGTGTATGTGCCACCTTTATTTCCACACCAGTGGTGCCCCACCACTTTTCCAAATCTTTTCAGCTACCAATCATATCTCCAAAGCCTTCCAAAGGCTCCCAGCGCAAAGGCTGCACACTATCTCACAGTCTTCTCCTGCCTGAGTGACACTCCACATCTGCCCACCACCTCTCCTCGATGCTGAAATCTCTTGCTACCTGGGAGTCTGAAATTGCTGAAGCAGGGGCTATTTCCCGATGGCGCGCTATCCCACAGCAAGCTGTACACACCCCACTCCTGCAGCAAGCTGTACACACCCCACTCCCGCAGCAAGCTGTACACACCCCACTCCCGCAGCCAGCTGCACACACCGCACTCCCGCAGCCAGCTGCACACACCGCACTCCCGCAGCCAGCTGCACACACCGCACTCCCGCAGCCAGCTGCACACACCGCACTCCCGCATCAAGTTGTACACACCCCTCTCCCGCAGCCAGCTGTACACACCCCACTCCCGCAGCAAGCTGTACACACCCCACTCCCACAGCAAGTTGTACACACCCCACTCCTGCAGCAAGCTGTACACACCCCACTCCCGTAGAAAGCTGTATACACCCCACTCCTGCATTGTCTCTCCATCTATTTGGTTTGGTGCTTCCATCTGTAATCGGAGCGTATTCCTTGAAACTTGCCTGAAGCGGGGAGGTTTCTTGTCTTTCTGGGTAGCGCAGAGCCCAACGCAAAAGTCTTGTCTCAAATGTTCCTTGTTGTGATTTCGTCATTCAACACCTATGCTCTACAAATGTTGGCCAGTAAATACAATGATTGGAAAACCTTTCCAGTCCCTTGGGCCACACCAACAAAAACCGCATTCCTCCTTGCAAATAATTCTTCATAATGTAAAGACACATCTCCCCTTTAGATTGTCTACAGGCTTCAGATGAATCTTCAATGTGCAGGGAAAATGATGTGGGTGTGTAGTCGCTCTGTGCGTGTAGAAGTACATTGGTCTCCAGGAGCAGATCATCTCACATGCGTGCCCGGACCAGCGGGCAGTGTGCACGCTGATGCCAAAAATCAAATGGCTAATGAGAAAAATCTCCCAATGTGTCCCAATGTGTCAGAGCTAGGTGGGCTGATTGCCAAATCCGTGTTTGTCAACTGTGCCCGCAGCAGAAGTTCTTCTCCCCACATTGAATGAATTAATAGAAAATATGCATGATTTATAAGATTTTTCTTTTCTATTTTCAGACCCTTGATTCAAGGTGTATAACTGCAGTGTGTTTTGGGCGCTGTACTCTTTTTTTTTTTAATTTGACTTTTTCACGTTTAAGGAATATTTTCAGAACATTACAAAGAGCTGTGGGGCCAGTGATTGTGCACGAAACCCTGTGTGCAGTACCTACATTCTCCACTCTCGCCCTAGCCATGCCATCTTGAAATAAAAGGCCCACACGTGCCTTTTTACAGACCACCTGATTATTTATTCAGCTTATACGTAGGACTACATAAAAGCAACAGTCAAAAGTAAACATGTAACAAACACATGAGGCAACAATTCACCCCAATATCCCATTCTGCAAGTTGCGCGGTTCCCCGGTTACTCTTTGGGCGACTATTACAATATGAATGGAGCATCATTCATGCAGCAATCCTAGTTCTGTTTCATTGGACCACCGGTATTTAAATGGTGCATGCAAATGTTACACTTATTTAGCTGTAGCAGAAAGGAACAAACCTTCCAAGTTCCTCTGCAGTGACTGCATGAAGTTGGCAGTGGATCTCCATGGGACTTTCTAATTAAACATATGTTCTACTATATTTAGATTCCCCTGCAATATTAATCTCCTAGAGTCCTACTGACCAAATTAGAACTGTGAATCAACATCACATACAACTGACACAGCACTATCTCATAAACATGACAGAAGATAACATGTATTCAAAGTTTACGGATGTCAGATTGGGAGTATTTGCAAAGCTTGTCAGGTCAATGGGTGATATTTAGAGAATGATCGTGTATACTCAAAGCATGACAGAACTCCACAAAAGTAAGCAGAGGGTTGATAGATTGAACCATCTGAAACTCCCAAGTCAAGACTCCGAGCCCACACTCTGCAGCCCATAAAGATGATATGATGGAAGGCCAGCTTGAGTGACTTCTTAGCACTGGCAACCTTCAATGGTTGAGCCAAGGGGTGTAGTGGTCATTCTTCATTAATAAATGCTTTATGATGGGATGGGGGTGTGGGGGCGATCTGCACTGTGCAATGACAATGGCAAGCCCCGGCTTGAGCGCCTTCGCTGTGAGCATTGTATTTACCCTTCTGTTTCCAGTTTCAGATGCCAAAGGAGCCCTGCTGCCATCCCACAAGCGCACCGACATGACCATCTTCAAGCCACTCATGGACTTCGACACTCAGCCCGTTCTTTTCATTCCGGACGTGCACTTCACCAACCTGCAGCGCACTACTCACGTAGGTGCAACTTGCGCACTTGTGCAAGAGAGCCTTCTGCCCTGCGCTTTCTTTATATGTGCCAATTATATTTTTGCATCTGCATGGGGATTCGGGGGTGCCCGCTTGGGTATCCCCTATGCATCTTCATTAAGGATCAAGTGCACTCAGGTTTAAATCTCCCACTGACATTTCCCGGAAGGGTTTATTGTGACCATGTGTGTAAATTGGCTGCAGTGTCCACACACAGACATCATGCTTGGTGCCCCACCATCATTTTCCCTCAATGAGAAACATTATTGTTATGCTATTGGGTTTTATACCCATCTGCCATTTGCATGCCCTCCCGGCACTTTGGCAGATCTGATCAAGAGGGCGACTGGCTCTGCTTAGTGGAGAGAGGGGGGGAAAGAGCAAGATAACTTTGCTATTGTATTGATGCGTGTACTTGAGAAGTACCTGGTACTGTCTGCAGGCCTGTTCCTTGGCCGTATGTTTCAAGAGCGCTTGAATGGTGTGTCCACATGGGCGCCTCGCGTGCCCGTGGTCCGAGAATACTTTGGCTGGGACTGTGACATAGAAGTTGGTGATGAGGTGTTGCTTTCTGATGTTGGATATCTGTTGGGAGGCCTGATCAAATGTCCAGGTGTCAGTGGCTTCGTTGGTACCCAACACACTAAGAATGTCATCTATTAAAAAATAAAATTGGGCATTCTAATCTTGCTCCATGCTGCAGTCCATCCTCCAAGCATGGGGCCTTATACCGAACCCATGTTGCCCAGCGTCTTCCTGCGCCCGAGCTGGCCTCCCGGTGGCATCCAGTCATCCTTCTCGCTCACCTTTGCAGGAGCTCCCTGGTTTGCACATTTCTGATAATATATGTTAGTGTTGCAGTAAACCCCCAAAACCACCTCGTGCAATGGCATGTCTTGGGCGGCAGAGTTTTTGATTTGGCCCCTCAAGACATTGGTGGAAAAGCAACAAGTTCAACAGAATCCAAAAGTGCCATGAAGTATTCTAATTTCACATAATAGGTGTGTGTGCGGGTGTCTGTGTATGTGTATACACGGGAGTTCACTAATCCCATAGTTTGTGATGTGTGCCTCTTGTGTAGAGTTGTGAGTGACTTCGTAAAGCCAGTCTCTTCTGCACAGTGCTAGTCTCCACAGGGGAATGACGTGCTAGAAGCCATTTCTATCTACACATCAGTGATGCTATTGGAATGCTGTTTGCTCATCTGTCATTTCTTTATTAAGGTACTCCCGGCCACCGCAAATGAGGAACTGGAAGGAGAAGGGTGAGTACAGTTTTATATATTGCTTCCCCGGTTTACGTGATAAAGTGCAGTCTTATAATTTGAAATCATGAGAAAATTGAGATGGGAGGCTAAAGTCTGGTGACATCATGACATGCCCATGGAAACCCTGCCTGTGTCAGCAGCTGAACACTCTTCAACACTCATGAACATTATCACGGGTGACCTCTCACCGAGGGAGGGGAAATGAAACTGTATCAAGTTCATCATGTCACCCAGCCGACCCCAAATTCTGAAAGGATTCACTGTACTTTTTAAAAGAGGATATCACATTGCAGCTAATTTTGGAAACCTATTTAAATGAGCACATTCAAATCTAGGTTCTGCTGCATGTTGAAGAGCTGCACATCAATAGAACAGGACAACAAGTCCATGCATTAATAATGACCTTAACAGAGACAAAACTAAAGGAAAACCAGGGCTTGCACTAAGCCTGTCCATATCAAGTTCAAGACAAGTAGCGTTACTTGCCGGCCGCATTGACCCTTTTCTTTTGGCTGTTTGGGATATTTGACTTATTTTTCCCTGCCTACTTTACACTGCCTGTACAATTGCACCCCATTGTTGTGGTGGTGAAGGGCCAGGATGTGCAGTAATTCAGCGACTTAGTGCGGGGTGCCCGTGCTGCTTTATCTTGGACTCAATGGGCAGTCTGTTTATTTCCCAGAGATGGGCAATGTTGTTCCTACCCACCAGGACCTTGCTTCCATTGTTCTCCTGGTGCCTACTTACATGCCTCAGACCCCACCTCAACAAACTTGAAAAAAAAGTGATGTCACAAGATCTAAACTCATCAAAACACACCCTTCAAAAGTCTCAATGAAGCAGCAACCATGATTTGCTGTATTAGCTTTTGCCAAGGACATTCCCTGAATCCGGGGCAATGCTACATTTCCTGGTAGGCACCTGTGAAAATGGTGCCAAGTTCTTGATTGAATTCATGTACCAGGTGCACTGATCTGCCTTCAAATTAGAGCCTGATATGTATGAGCCCATCGTCCAGAGTGGACGTGTATTGGTGGGGTGGGAGCCCCCTCTGTGTTCCTAGCCATGTGGCATTACCGTGATCCAATGTGGTCGTGCTTTTCAATAGTTCCTGCCGTCTCTATCACTCTGGCACTGGTTTCCAGGAATGTATCACGCTCTGGCCTAAATTGGGAATGGTAATCTCAGACAACCTGGCCTTTCTTGAATTTTCAAAACCCTCTTGATTCTGACGTCCCAGTGGCGGTGGATTGCCTATAAAGTAGAGTTCAGAACACGTAGCTTTTCATGTAGTGATTAGTTCCCAAGACAGCAGTATCTACACATCAAATGGTAGTGCAAGGACTCTGTGCCCATAGTTGGAGAAATGTGAGTCCACCGTTGTTTCCTTGAGGCTCTGTTTGGCCATTGTGCGTGGAAGTACACTTTCATTTTAGCCCTCTTTCTATAGTAATGAAAATCAGAGTTCAAAGTCAATGCAGTCTTATGCATGCTAGGATGGACCAATTGGAGGGCTTGTCAATGCTTAACCACCACTCGCAACAACGGGCATTTGCTTTGATCAGTTTGTCATCTTCCTTGTTCTCCTCACTCACCCTAAAGCACACGGTGGGAGATATTTGTATTTGCCGCTGGTAAACCTCAGCAACGGGATTCACCCCTACCAAGCCCCTGTTTTTCTACAGGTTTGTCTCTGATGGGCTCATTAAAGGCATGGTCTAGTAAAAAATTGTATTTAAAAAATAGATAGGCAACATAAAAAAAAAATACTAGCATTCTCTTTTTTAAAACTTCCTATGTAAAATTTTGAGCTATTCAAGCTCAAAATTCGCAAAAGCAAGCACATGGGCGCATCCATTTTGTGAAATGGATGCCCTCCTGTGCTCGCTTTGGCTTTTGCAGCACTAATGAAGGAAAAGCCAGCCAGCTGTAGTAAACAAAAGCTACCGCTGGGTGGCTTTCCCTTCATTAGTGCTGTACGCGGAGGACGGGGACCGGAGACCAGAGCAGGAAAGCTGCAGCTGAATCTCGGTAAGTGCTATTTATTTAAAAAAAAAAAAATAAGCACTAGCTGCGTTTTTTTTTCTAAGTTTTCCGGGCTGGAGGAGCCCGGAAAACTTAGAAATAAAACCGCAGCTTTAAAAACGTTGTATTTATGTTTGCGGTCGCTTTTGAAGCGACCGCAAACATAAATACAACGTTATTGTGTTGGAAAACGCTGCGGTTTTTCTTTCCAAGTTTCTCAGGCTCCTCCAGCTCAGAGGAGCCTGAGAAACTCGGAAAGAAAAACCACAGCGTTTTCCAACACACCGCGTTGTTTCTGCCTGAATCTGCTTTCCCATTTGGGGCTCTCGGGCTCCCCACGGGGAGCCCGAGAGCCCCAAATGGGAAAGCAGATTTAGGCAGACACAACGCAGCATTTAGCATTTCCCATTTGTGGCTCTCGGGCTCCCCATGGGGAGCCCGAGAGCCCCAAATGGGAAATCAGCTGTAGGCTGAAACACTACGCGGCATGTAAACACAACCACGTTGTGTTTCTGCCTGCTGTGGCTTTCACTTTGGGTCTCCGGTGCTCCACCGGAGACCCAAAGTGATAGCCACAGCAGGCAGAAACACAACTCGGTTGTGTTGGAAAACGCTGCGGTTTTTCTTTCTGGGTTTCTCAGGCTCCTCCGAGCCGGAGGAGCCTGAGAAACTTGGAAAGAAAAACCGCAGCGTTTTCCAACACAATAACATTGTATTTATGTTTGCGGTCGCTTCAAAAGCGACCGCAAACATAAATACGTTTTTAAAGCTGCGGTTTTATTTCTAATTTTTCCGGGCTCCTCCAGCCCGGAAAACTTAGGAAAAAAACCGCAGCTAGTGCTTATTTTTAAAAAAAAATAAATAGCACTTACCGAGATTCAGCTGCAGCTTTCCTGCTCTGGTCTCCGGTCCCCGTCCTCCGCGTACAGCACTAATGAAGGGAAAGCCACCCAGCGGTAGCTTTTGTTTACTACAGCTGGCTGGCTTTTCCTTCATTAGTGCCGCAAAATCCAGCACAGGAGGGCATCCATTTCACAAAATGGATGCGCCCATGTGCTTGCTTTTGCGAATTTTGAGCTTGAATAGCTCAAAATTTTACATAGGAAGTTTAGAAAAAGAGAATGCTAGTATTTTTTTTTTTATGTTGCCTATCTATTTTTTAAATAACATTTTTTACTAGACCATGCCTTTAATAATGAATGGCCTTTGTTGTCCTGTGTATTGATGTGCAGCTCTGCAACACGCAATTGCACCTCGGTTTTAATTTGCTTGTTTACACATGTTTCCAAAATTATCCATAATGTGAATTTCTTTTAAAAAACGAATGTTGGCTGAGTTTAAGAATGCCATTTGCTCAATGTATTTTACTCTTGGTTTTCAGGTCTGGGATGAAGCGATTGTCCTTTGTAGCGGAAGATGACTTTACAGTGCCGCCTGCTAAGCTGCCGAGGATAGAAGAGCCTAAGCGAGGTACACCGTTTCAGGGCTCAGGTTTTATGGCGTGTCAGTGTTTAATGGGAGATTGAATGTAGCTCCATTCGCTGCGCAATGTCCGTTTTTAGTTTGTGTCATTTAAGGGTGGCGAGAGCACGGCCACTGCTTGCTGTTGGGCAAATTGTCTCTCTTACCAGATTGTGGTGAAGGCACGCCAAGTCCATAAAAGAAACTGTCCGAAGCGCCAGTGAGGCTGTCGTTGAACACGAACAGTGGAGGTGGACAGGGAAGACTGCGATGTAGCAGGGCCCTGTTCTGGCACATTTACGCGCAAGCATTGCCCGGGCCTGGTGGGCATGGACACTGATTCGGTGGCTCCTCACCCTTACGGGCCAAGGCCTGTTTACTTCCTTCATACTTGGGTCGTGGCTTGTACTCTGCCACTGTTTGGTCTCATAGCTGGGCGGTTCCGCCTTCACACTCACATTAAACTGAGTGATAAAGCTGTCTATGTACTAAACAACAAGCAGTGTCCACCGCTGACGAAAAAGCAGAGTTGAAGCACGCAGGGTTGCTGTTGTGTCCCTGTAAAGGCCCTCCACCCCCCACACAGCTAGAGTCAGGATGATAGCAGGCCGCATGACTACACTCAGAATCAGCAAAGCAGTGTAACTGGGAGGCAGTAGGAAATGACCGAGACGCAGCTCGTCAGTTTCTTGGTTATCACGTTGGCTGTTGCCATCCTGAATGCAAGCCTTTCATTTCTAGCCATACCCGCTTGCCTTAGTTATTCTGCATCGCGGCAGTTCTGTCTGGGAGCCTGGGTGCCATGCAGCACAGAAGAGGGGGGCACTTAAGAACAATAGCAGCCCTCTACGGAAACCTCCTTTTTATTGAGGTGCCTCTGCCTGACCTCATAGAATTTATAGTACTTTACCGGTATGGGACGCAGATCACACTGTGATCCATTGACACTATTTGTGCATTAGCGATGAGCATTAACCCTTTCCTCTTGCCTTTAGTGCTGCTGTATGTTCGGAAGGAGACAGAAGAAGTCTTTGATGCACTCATGCTGAAGACGCCGTCGCTGAACGGTTTGATGGAAGCTGTAAGTTATCTTGTATTTTTTTTCCAGGTTTCTAAACCTACACCTGTCTTCTGTATGTGTATTCTCTTGTTTCACGACACTTCTATCCAGCAATGCACCTACTACCACAATCTACAGCGTTTTACCTCACTGTAGCAAACTCATTGTGCTTACAGACCTCTGAAAGGGATTATTGCAGGCTCAGCATTTTGTACAAATGGACAGAGTGTGGTGTAAGATCATTCCAAGCCATCGGCACTGGCTGAGGGTTGGTCAATATGTTGAATCCGTTGACCTTGTAAGGGAAGAAGTAGGTGCTAGAAAATCCAGCACATTGCCTCTTGTGATGAGTCGCACTGAGTATTCTCCTTCTGGTCCTCAAGATCTTTAGGGCATGTTTCTTTTTTGAGCTCTCCCCACAGTACCCACTGTGTTCTGGTTCAACCAGCATAGCTGTATCAACTTGTTTTAATAACTTACATTTTTCATCATGTTTTTACTTTGTTATTTGCATTTATATTGCCGTCTTAAAGAGCGGGGCTGGGTTTGTTGAGAGAGCAAAGAAGGAAAATGCGATACAGCTCTGCTTGCGTTGAGGCATGCAGGTCGCGAGTGCCCTGGGTACCGTGTGTAGGTCTGGTTCCAGGTGGATCATGTTGCATGCACCTGAGCTTTCTGTGCCCGGAGGTTAACTTTGTCTGATAGTGGCTTGAAGATGCCTTGCTTGGGACTGTGATGCACAGGGTGGTTGGAGGGGTCTAGCTGTTTGATGTCTCTTGGCAGGGATGTTCAATTGCACTGTGTGGGTTGCTTAGTTGGTATGGATGTTGCATTGCAGCGTAGAATTTGAGTTGGCTGGTGTAGGAAGCAGTCAGTGGACCCCTCGATGGACCTTTAGAGCATGCATCTGGTGTGCTCATGCTGATTTCTTGGAAGCAGTGCACTTCAGGTAGGGTGATTCTAAGGACCAGCCCAAAGGAATCTGGAATGTGCTGGTGTTCCTAGTAGCAGGTAGTGTGTAGTGTGCAGCACCTGATCCTAAATCCCATTGGAGGGAAGAGGGAAGAAATACTTGAGCAGGCAGCAGTGGGTACCAAGTCAACAAGAGTGAACTAGCTCCAGCGGAAACATTCCTGTAGGGTACCTAGGCATAGTATTGCAGTAGGGCACCTGGGAGGAGCAACATGACAGTGGGAGAAAACTACAGCAGTACTCACGGGAGCAATAATACAGGGTGACACATCAGAGAAAATCCCAGCTGGCAAAATAATATCGGAAACATCCAAGCACAACTGCATAGGGACAGATGAGAGCAAAATCATGCCTTGAGTAGTGAGGTAGAAGGTACAACGGTGAACATGTTAGTGACGGGTCCAAACAATGAAGCCACATATAGCAAAGCATGAAAGACAGCATGACAAGGCATACAAAACATAAAACATCACAGGAAGCAAAAAGACAGCATGACAAGGCATGCAAAACATAAAACATCACAGGAAGGAAAAAGACAGCATGACAAGGCATAGAAAGCATAACACTTCACAGCAAAGCAAGAAAAGGCCTAACGGGGCAACATTTCCTTCTCCATGCACAGCTACCACTGACTTCTGCAGAGTTCATCCCCTTGCCACTCCCCAACTCTCTCTCTCGTGCTCCCTCGCAAACTTTCTCTCTCGCTCGTGCTCCCTCTCACTCTCTTTTGCGCTCTCTTGCGCTCTATTGCACTCTCTCTTACGCGCTCTTTGCTCCAGCGCTCTTCTGCTCTCACATGCTCTCGCTCCCTCCCCACACCCTCACGGTCTAACTAAGGACTCCACTCATTACCTTAAGTGTCACGCTCGTGCTACGTTTTATTTTTTAGGCATGAACTTTTTGGTTTCAGAGAAAGAGCTGCTTGAGTTAGGAAAACCCCAAGCGCTTACGTAAAGCTCCTTAGTTTATGAGCTGCAACAGACTTCTCAGATCAACATCCTTGTCCATTTAGTCGACTTTTTCCTTGAATTCTCTCCATTCTGGCTGAATGAAGGTTTGCCCCTTGGAGGCACTCAATCTGACTAGGACAGTAGATACATGGGCTGCTAGATCCATCTCCCCTATCCTCTTCAACTTGCTGGCCCACCACACGCTATCTTTGCGGTATTCGAACATTGCGATGCCCTTATTTGAGGAGGTTTAACAATTCAGATGCACCCTTAGTGAAATGCTTCCCCACAAGGGCTTTCTATCCTTTGTGTGGCGTCCACAAAAGCAGAGGGTCACACATTATGATGTTTGCCTAAGTGTTAATGGTGAATGGAATCACATGGTTCTTTGGTCAAATGAAACAACGCAGTATCCAGGCCTTTTTCTGTTCGCCTTAAGCACAAATCTATCAAGAACTCATCGTTAGGAGTCTCTTGCTTACCCTTTCCCCCGGAAGTGCACAAATACTTTCATCTGAAACTTGAGGTATTGCTCAAGGCTATTGCACTCATTTCATTCATCTTGGAAGGATGAAAAGATGGGACTGCCTCCCCTGGAATGTGACCTCTAAGCAATAAGGCGCCCTCCGAGAGTTGCCCTGAGCTAGCTCACTAGCCATTTGGTCGTTCAGATGGCAATGTTTTCTGTGAGAGACACCGTTGGGATCTAAAGCACTACAGAAATGCAAGCACACTACACCTAGAAACATTCACCTCAGCAGCACCACAAACACTGGTCATATTTATTGTATCAGTGGCTCTATGGTAAGGAAGAGTTCACAGCTTCTTTGGCAAACACTTTCAGATTTTTCTCATGAAATCATTCTTTTAATGAGAAGATTCCACACTGGCAAAGGTCCTTAAAATGTGTGTGTTTGCTCAGTTGATGACTCAATGCAGTGTTTATCCCTTTCGTTGTATTTGGTTATTTGGTGGAAGACCTCAGTTGCAATTGATTGCATTGACAAGGGAGGTGGTGCCTGGCAGCCAAATGCCCCGGCCACCGTGCTCTGCGGCCAGTAACATCATGATGCACATGGCAGTAGTAGAGGCAGCTTTTTGTGCCACCGCAGGCGACAATGGGGGGGGGGTCTTCCCAAAGCTAGGCCCACATACTCTAAAAATCCCATAACACTAGTAAAAATCATGAGACATTGCAAGCATGTATTTTGGGTCGCTCTGCATGTTCTCGGGTTTGCATCCAGTCTGCATTTTATAAATACATTTCTCTGGTCACTCGCTCGCTGTTTATAAATGTCTGCTATACTCTACAAAGGCTGCTCACCTTACTTACCTGCAGCTTCCAAGCACATATTGCCCATGTGTTTGCATTCCACTCGAAATTCGTTTGTCAGGCAATTTAAAGATGGCCGCCGTAATTTAAAGATGGCCGCCACGCTTTGGTCCCCCTGAGCCTGACCTTGTCCAGAATGCCTGCCTGACCTGCTCCCTGCATCCTGCATCCGGATTGGTGCTGACTGGCAACGCATCGTGCCTCCAATCACCGGCAGGAGAGATCCGGCCAATGAGGTAAGGCCCAGAGAGAAAGCCATCCCCCTGACTGAGCTGAGCCCCCAGTCTGTTCCTCATGATGTCCAGTAGCCACACCGTCGCTGAGCCCGCTGTAGGAGCAGCCCGCGCTGCCCCCGAGATGCAGAGAGGAAGAGGTAAGCTCCAGGCATAATATCAGCTGCCTCAGAGCCCTCATTATCCCCACAGCACTTCTTCGCCTCATCCGCTCTAAAATCGCTTTTATTGAAGAGCACCTGCCTGCTATACTCTACAAAGGCTGCTCACCTTACTTACCTGCAGCTTCAAGCACATATTGCCCATGTGTTTTCATTCCACTCGAAATTCGTTTGTCAGGCAATTTAAAGATGGGTGCCGTAATTTAAAGATGGCCACCACGCTTTGGTCCCCCCGCGCCTGACCTTGTCCTGAATGCCTGCCTGACCTGCACCCTGCATCCTGCCTCTGGATTGATGCTGACTGGCAACACATCGTGCCTCCAATCACCGGCAGACGAGAGCCGGCCAATGAGGTAAGGCCCAGAGAGAAGGCCATCCCCCTGACTGAGCTGACCGAGCGCAGCCACGCAGCCAGGCGACGTCCTTATGCCCAAAAACTTCTGCAATTCATCTTGCCTCTAGTGCCCCTCCGGCTAACCACCTGCAATGGAAGGTAATCCACGCTACCTGCACCACCTTTAATGTACTTTATTGACTCTGATATACAGCGCTCTCCTTACCGTCTATAGTGCTCGCCCCCAGTTTGCTACCAACGTGCTCACCTGCAGCACCCCTGTTTAACACCTGCCATACTGCCTATGCTTTACCTGCTATGCTCCCTTATTGCGCCTGCCTCAGACTAATGTGCACGATTCTTGAGTTAGTCTGCCTACCTCCTGCATTATCCAAACCTGCTGCGCACATATTCTGATCTGCTCCACATGTATGCTACATCGCTCTTCTGCCTGATAATGCTTGAGGTGCAATGCCTGTTTGACGTGCCACACTTTTGAATGGTGCCTTGTGTACTCTGCACTGCTCCTTACTTGATGTAAGTGTAGTGTACTTGCATAACCTAACCTGCTGTGCCTTACTACTGATTGGTGCCCCATGTATGTTGCATTGCTCTTTGTCTGATATGCCCACATTTGCTGCAAGCCTGGTATCTGCTTTGCCTTTTGTACCTCTGCTATGAATGTGCTCACTCATTCACCCAGTACTGCTTAGACTGGCGCATTGCTACAACTGTACCCTGTGACCTATCCGAGACCCTTTTGGTCGCCTACCATTGCACCCTGTCACCTATCCGAGACCCCTTGGTAGCTTGCCACTGCATCCTGTTACCTATTTAAGACCCTTGGGTCGCCTGCCTTGCACGTTGCTAACTACTCTAAGTCATGCATTTTGGTTCATATTGTGATTCTTGAATATCATGATCCAGATCACTAGATGAACCCCTGGCTATAACTAGCTACCCGCAATCTATATTGCGACACCCTAGCCAGACATCCTAGTGAAGTAAGGGAAGCAACTTGAACCATTTAACTACTCTAACTACCATGTGTAGAAACCTGACCTCCCTGACCCTGCTAACTACAATCATGGCCTTTGCTACCTACAGCAATAGCCCCCCCCACAGACAGAAACCTGAGATTTAGGGCAAGACTACCTTGCATTTATGAACCCAAAAGAAATAGCGCAAACAATACTGTTAGATCCCCAACTATACAGACGCACTTGGATAAGCAAATTCAAGCCACGAAACCCTCAACTCCGTCCCCGAATCCCACTCACTTTCATAAAAAGAAACACCCGAGTCGAAACAAGAACACAGATAAATCTGCAAGCTATCCTATTCCTAAGAATACTTTATCACTTACTAGATCCCTTATCAACGCCAGATCCATGGTAGCCCATGCAACTGAAATTGCTGACATACTAAACAACAGCAGCATCGACATCCTTGCCGTAACAGAAACTTGGCTCCACGAGGCAGCAGGACCCTCCGTGATGCTAGCCGTACCTGACAATTACCAGATCCACAGAGTAGATAGACCCAATGCTAAAGGCGGTGGCCTAGCCATCATTGCTAAAACTACTTTGCCTATCAGACTCACCACCTCACCTTCCTGTGCTTCCTGCGAAGTACTCTCAGCAAAATTGCAACTCTCTAATAACCGCACGCTAACTATTCACTTGATCTATAGGCCCCCAGGTCCCTTGGGAACCTTCGAAAATGACCTTACCACCCTCATAGCTAACAATACCCAAAATCACTCGCAAACGCTGTTGCTGGGCGACTTTAACATTGGCTTCAATGAGCCAGATAATAAAAATGCCCTCTCTATAACAGCTATCCTAAACGACCACGGCCCTACCCAAAAAGTCCTCACCCCCACACATGTTAAAGGTAGAACCCTTGACTGGGTATCTGAACTTAACTGCAACATAGTCCTTACTGACATCATCCCTCAACCATGGACCGACCACTATCTAATAAATTTCACTGCCACACTTGACCTCCTCAGCCCTAAAATTATCAAAATGATACCACCACTCCCCACCAGAAGTAAAAAAGACATTACTACAGACAAACTCATCCCCCTCCTCCTGCCTACTATCAATGGCCTGAAGGACAATACTGACCCAGACACCCTAGTAGACACCTTTAATAAAGCTATGTCTCATGCACTAGATACTATTGCACCTCCAAAACTACGCAAAGCTAAACAAGAAGCCCACCTTAATGCTTGGTTCACCCCCCAGCTTAAGGACCTTAGAAAGCAAAAACGAAAACTCCAAAATATCTGGCACAATTCGCCTACTGACGACAACAAAGTTAACTTAACCCAATTCACCAAATATTACAAGACAGAAATTATCAATACAAAAAAAAATGTATTCAATGACAGAATTACTAATGCCAAATCTAATACCAAGGAACTTTTTGCCATCCTCCGGGAAATGGAATCCCCCATCCAACCAACTGACACGGTCCCCAAGGAGAAGATATGGTGCACTAACATACAGAACGCTCTATCGAATAAAATTTCCACCCTCCAGCTTAAAATAACTAATAAAAAGGACACCCTCTCTCCTACTGATCAACAAGCACCTCTAGTGACTGAACCTAATACTATCCCCCCTTTTAGCTTCAAACCTATCTCCATCATCGACACTGAAAAGGTTATCCTCTCACTGAAGCCTTCCAACTGTAAGGGCGACAGTTGCCCAGCTCAAATAATAAAGGACGCAGCCAGAGATTTAGCCCCGTTTATCTCGAAGCTCATTAACTCCTCTTCCAAATCCAACACAATGCCAGCTAACCTAAAAGAATCCTGGGTCCTCCCCCTTCTTAAGAAACAAACCCTTGATCCATCCATCCCAACTAATTATAGGCCTATCACCACTGTACCTTTCCTACTAAAAATCATCGATAGAGTAGCCTATCTCCAAATTCAAGATTACTTAGAAGCTAACAATCTACTAGGCTCGCGCCAATCGGACTTTGCCCTCTCCATGGCACTGAAACAGCCTTGATAGATCTTAAAACTAAAATTGAGGAATTCAAGGATAGTGGGAAAACAGCGCTGCTACTCCTACTGGACTTGTCAGCAGCTTTTGATTTGGTGGATCATGCAGTTTTATGCAACCACCTCAAGCTCGCTGCCAATTTCACAGGGGAAGCTATAGCATGGGTCCAATCCTTTCTAGCCAACCGGACCATGAGAGTCTTTTCCACCTCTACCTGTGCCGATCCCATCCAAATTACATGTGGAGTCCCACAGGGCTCCTGTGTCTCACCCACTATGTACAACATTTTTACCAAGCAATTGTTCGACAAGTTGGACAGACTGGGTGTCACCTACACAAATTATGCAGATGACACCCAGATCCTTATACCCCTTTTGGGCAACTATGAAGTGGACCTGGCTTTGGTGAATAAAATATACATCCTCATTCAGGCATGGATGGCCACCCATGGCCTCTGCCTTAACAACGATAAAACTGAAATCCCGGACTATGCCTCATTTAACATCGACAATAATACTATTAAGGTTATGCGAGAGGTTAAAACTCTAGGTTTTTACCTCGACTCAGCTCTCACCCTTAAAAAGCAAGTGAACTCCCTCGCCTCTACAACCACTTACACGTGTAAACTCATCCGTGTTGCCAGACCATTCCTGTCCAGTGCCAGCTGCCTCACCTTGGCCAATGCCCTTGTCATGTCCAGACTGGACTATTGCAACGCCCTATACTCAGGTGCAAATAAGTCGGTCATTGACAAACTCCAGAGATTACAAAATAATGCCCTAAGAGCAGCTTTGAATATCCCACGTAGAGAGCATATCTCCAAACACCGGACTGAGGCCCACTGGCTAAAGATAAAGGACAGAATCCTCCTTAAAACTATTTCTCTCACATCCAAATGCCTCAACAATCAAGCACCCCCCGACCTAGCTGAAAGAATCAACTGGAGATCCTCAAACCGACTGACGAGATCTGCCAACACCTTCTTACTTGAAGTCCCGAGATTCAAACTTACTACAGCGGGTGGATCTAGCTTCCCTGTTAGAGCTGCACAATCATGGAACATACTCCCACCTGACCTCAGACGCCCATTACCCTACACTAGATTTAGATGTAACGCTCTCAAATGGCTGCACAACAATGATATGTAACGATATTCACCCTTATCTAGCTGATCATGCTATACATATGTTAAGACGGTATTCTTCTACGCTTACCCATCTTGATCCTATATGTACTGTATCACTTGTTTCATTTGTTGGAGGTTACCTCTGTTTTGTAATAGCCTGTGTCAGGCACTGTAACTAAGTTTCGAGTCTACTTGTATTGTTGCGCCCAGCTGCCCAAGGGCTTGGAGCGCATTATCAAATAAACAAACAAACAAACAAAACAAACAAATATTCTTTCAGTCAGGATATAAACAATTCAATAAGTGAGTAAATCCCCTCATTCTGTACATACATCCCGTATGGGAAAGGCAACGGGATGAACGGCACAATAGTTCCTGGATGTGTTGCATAATAACAAGGAGCATTCTGGGAACATACAAACTGGCATACATTTTTATATGTAACACGTCTGTGATGCACGCAGTCAACTACTTTTATTTTTCACACGTTACTTCTTTGTATTTTAGATTTCAGAGAAGTATGATGTCCCATTTGAAAAAATTGGAAAAATCTTCAAGAAATGTAAAAAAGGGTGAGTACTGAGTGTTCAAGGCTGCTCACTGTTTGTGATGATGAACTAGGCACACATAAGACTGACTGCTTCTCGGCATAGAGTAGGGCATGCAGTGCTTACGTGTTGTGGACGATCCATGGTGCGCGGGCCAGCATTGGTACAAAGCGTTGCCGACCAAAAAAAACAAGTCCAGCCTCATGCAGACTGAAGAAACAGATGCAGTAAATGCCTCCATTGTCCTGACCAGTAGAAAACGCACTTTCCTTTTTAACGGTCTATGCCTTAACTCTTTAATCAGAAGACTCAGAAGTGGGGAAAGAGCGCTATATATAAATATACAATACAATACTTCATAGGAAATCAAGCAACAGTGACTGATATTATTGAGTGCTGTAAGGGTTGGGTGGACCCCGCTTAACTTTAGTTAGTTTTAAATTAAATGATACAACACTATTTTTTAATTTGAATTTTGTCATAATTTCTTTAAGACAGTTATGTTGGCGGTTTATTGTTATGCTTTAAAAAAAGGTTTCATTCAAATTTTAAATGCAAATCTGCATCATAAGACCATTTTACCTCACAGACTTTAAAAGGTTTTTCCTGTTTTGCGACAACTCCTTAAATATTCCCTACACAAGGCTGAGTCACTTGAGTGCCAGCTCTGATCATACAGGCAGTAGAGCCACTTTAGTGAGTCTGGGTTTATGCCGTGGAGCGGTCACAGCAGCAGTACAAGGGGGATGGAGGTTGAGTCAACCTGCTAAAGCAGAGCTTCCGAATTAACAAGAAGACACACGGTACCCAGCAAATACCAGACGTGCTGTGATACTCACTCAGTGACTTCATTCTTACAGGAAGTGTGCTCCATTTGCATCAGTCCTCCATCAGGATAGTGAGCCACATATAGTTCTAGCAGAATAGGAATGAATTTCGACAGCTTTTACCTGCACTGGTCTGAAGTCCTCCCAAGGCTTTCTAGCTTGAGCTGTCCCTCCTGGTTCATTTGCTTTCAGATTTCTTGTCTGGGAGTAGTTTTAGATCCAGGCCTTTTGTATCTCACAGCATTCACCGGAAGTAACTAATCGGCTCATGCAAAACTCCTGGAAGACCAGTTTAGCCACAGTTTTGTTACTTGGCCTGAAGAAGCCAGGCCCCTTCTTTAGGAGTAACCAGGGATCCATATGGGATTTGGGAGTGGGGATATTTTACTTTCTATTTTTTGAAGTTTGGAGTAAAGGATTTTTATATGGTGTCAAAAAGTAACTCCAATTCCTGATGGGGTTATTTTTAGGCAAGAAGGATATGTTCTAAAACGTATATATAATTTACTAATCCACCCTTCTTCACACCTAGAAATTGATGCAAATTGAAAATGCATTTTGTACCATATATTTATTCCTCACATTAGGCAGTAATAATATTAGAACTACTTCCGCAGGCACTACTGATCTGCAAATATCTGTGTAGCTACGTTAGCGGCAGCAAGGGCAGGGCTGTGCCCACTTCCTATGGTGGGAGTGCTTTTAATCCCTACATTTGTGCTGTCTATTTTTAGGGGGTAAAAGTGGCCGGTACACTGCTTACCTGTAGGGCTAGGTGAAACAGCTCCTAGTGTAATTAGAGAATTTGATGTCTCCTCCGGGACTTCCCTCTGACGCTAGGGAGGTATTGATGCTTCCATAATGAAATGAATGGATGTGCAAGACAGGCTTTTCAATCTTGCTTTTCTTCTCCTAGAATCCTTGTGAACATGGACGATAATATTGTGAAGCATTATTCCAATGAAGACACCTTCCAGCTGCAGATTGAAGAGGCGGGGGGATCTTTCAAGCTGACACTTACTGAAATATAAGACTTACGCCAGTTTCTTGGTCGAAGGGCCAGTTGAACGCTTGATGCCATTATACTCACTGTACCGGGCACACTGGGGACATCCTTATCGGAGCAAAGCCAGCCTGAAACATGTGAACCTGTGAAGGACCAAAGCAGCATATCTCTCTGGACATAACTCAAGGAATAAACCTAGCATTATGACTCCACTGATTATGGAGGCAGAGGCATGCCTAGAATAAGTCATCCTTCGAAAGAAGACCTTCCCAGCCTGGGTGACACTAGCCATGATAGTGCAGAGTGTGACTTCACAATTTCATTTTGCATTTGCTAGGTAACTGGCTAGAATTTGTGTTTTCCTGCCACACTTCAATTCACTCTCCTTGTTTACTGATCGGGATAACATTTGTGCTCTCGCCCCCAAGTATAGAACTGCCTATAGAATGAAGAACGTCAATTCTACACAGTGTTCCAATGAGAGTGAGCTGCATTGTGCATAATAAGTGCAATATATAACGGGTGAAATACTGTAAATGTGTACATACTCATGTAGAATTTGCATATATAATATATACCTATGTATTTGGTTGCTTGTAAATACTGTAAACCTTAAACCCCATCTTGTTGCATTCTATACCCAAGAATAGGTGCACTGGCATATAATAGGTGTGCACCAAACTGAACAAATGCCATACATGCATGGCGCGGAGTGCAGAACCACCCAGGCTATTTGTGAAACTCCTGTTCAAGGCACTGATCGATACAGGGATATGTTTAGCGAAATGATCTATTGTCTCTACCTGGTCCTTTATGAGCCAGCAGCCCGCATGTCCCTCTCTGCAAAGGATTCACACAGTCTGCTCTCCTTCCTGGATTACTCCTTCAGGGATGTCACCCTGGACCTAGGAGGCAGAGAACTACAGCAAGGAAAACAACGATTGGCTACAAAAGGCTTTACCATCATCCCTGTTCATTGGACGACATTAATTGCATTTATTTATGTTGTATACAAAATATTCTATTTTAATAACACATTTGGACTTCTGGGTCGACCAGCACAATGCTCCAGGGCCCCCACTATTTATGTATAAATATATAAAACGTGAAAAAGATAAAGACATTCAGATTTATTCAGAAACTGTTACTATGGAGAGGGATTTTTTTTACATTTGTAAATATAGTATATATATATATATGTGCCTTATTAATATTATTATGGACCTTTTGCAGAAATTGAACGGGTATGTTTTAGATTCAGGGAAAGTGAATTGGTCCTTGGTATGCATAGAGGTTTTATGGACTGTATCCTGTGCTACGGGAATGTGGCATGACAGCTGTGTGAGGTACATCCAGGGATATGCCTCCTACGCCAGGATTTGTGATTTCTTTTTAGAAGAACATAGCTTCAATATTGCTTGCTGTTTTCACCTGCATCATTGGAGTTGTACATTATGCCAAAGGGATTAAATTTTATATTTCAATTTCTAAATGTGACTCTTTTTGTATCTGTTTTGTGCTGATTCAGCTCAAATGTCAAACAGTAGTTTTCTGTGTAGAGTTTTTTACTGGACCCTTTCGGTGTATATGTAAACATGTGGTGCCAGACATGGCTGACACGTTGCATTGACGACTGGCATAGACACCATTCATATCTAAAGAGTGAGATAGGTCTTAGTTTTGGCGCTTGACAATTTACTGCTAAAACACATGTCTACAATTGCTACCTTTATCCACTGCGCCATCTGTCGCATCTTTTTAATCCACTCAGAAACATTACCCATGGTTTACACACACCACTCGCCATTCCCCCCTTTCCACTCGTTTTCCAGTCATTTTCACCAAAGAAACCTGGCACAAACCGAAGGTACAGGTTAGGCATGTTTCCTCCTCGGAATTGAAAGTGATGCATTGTTTGGGGCGAGGGGGTTACACACTAGAAGCTATGGAGCTGCTTTGACACCAGGCCAGGTGGGTGGGCTCGTGTGTGGATTCTGTTTTTGCCAGTCGCTGTGTGCGCCATGGTAGAGGAGGTTTCAGGCCTTTTGGAGACACTGGGGGAAGTTTCTGTAGGAAACAACCAGCCTTTGTCTCAATCATCTGAACTAAATTATGTTCAATGTGCCAAGTCTCTGCACAGAGCACTGAGTGCAGCAACTGAGCAACTGAGGTTGAGGTTTCAGTCCTTTGTATTTGTATTTTATTTGTATAGCGCACTAAGCCCTTAGGCATCTGGGCACATTTCTTACAGTTACATAGAATGAATAATTTACAATTGCATGAGAAAGGTATTTACAAGAGACATAGTGTAAGTTTATACATGGTAAGAATACATTTAAAGGAGGTATACTAGGAATTTTAAAAGAAATTGCAGGTTTGATAAGCAGGTTGAGCAGAGTGTACAACAAAATACAGATAGATTTGCACGTTAAGCCATGTATACGGGAATATATCACAAGGTAATGAAGGCAGTGGGTGGTATTATCTTTAGTGAAAGTTTTAGGATTCATTCAGTGTGAGTCAGGTTTTTACCTTATTTCTGAATTTGAAGAGAGAAGGTTCGGCTCTAAGGGTTGCAGGTAGGGAATTCCACATTTTGGCCGCAGGTCTGTGCTCGGACTGCCAAAATACTGGGTAAGGTTTGTACCAAAAAGTTTATGCTGCCCATAACCTTTAGCACTTGGCGTAGGGAAAAGGGTGGATTCCCGAGTCTGCCCCCACCAACTGCCGAATCCCACATCCTTGCTTCACACAGTGACAATGTATCTATTGGAGCGATTGAAAGAGACAGCAGGGAGTGTGAGAGAAAGAGAGGGTTTGACAGAGGCCGAGTGAGAAAGTGAAATTAGAGCTGTCTGCAGAGGCCAGTTGTAATGCAGTGGGCCAGTTTATTTGACCTTTTTAGGCCTTTTCATGCATTGGAGAAGTGTATGGTGCCCCCTTTCACACACATCAACATTTTGACAGGTGGGAATGCCCCCTGCTTCCGGTCTTAGTCCATCCCCCTTTTGATAGGGTTTTGATGCAAAGTGAATATACTTTTTATATCAAAATGTTATAAAAAAAATATTGATTTGATTTAAAATGTATATTTTATTTAAAGTGGGTATAAAACAGTTATCAACAGGTTTTGATATGATGTTGAGAGGATTTGATATAAAGTGAATATACATTTTTATATAAAAATATGTATAAACATTGGAGCAGCCGGTAGTGGTGCTGCCTGGGTGACTATTGAGGGCAAAGTGAGCTCTGAAGACAGGGACTGTGAGCTTAGGGTTTTTCAGAATGCCTCAGCAATGACGCTGGAGAGGGGTTTCACCTTTAATGGTATATGAAGCGTATAAACATTTTATATATAGTATAGATAACATCATGATTTTATAATTTTAATGACACTGCCTAGAGAGTTAGCTTCAATGACTAGTCACATTAAACTTGGATATAGCTTCGATATGGAGTGCGAATAGAGGCTGGCACACCAACCTATATGAATTTTCTTCATAGGCAAAGTGTGGTTTATAGTGCTAATACAAAATTCCCAAAACTACTGGCTTTGGATATTGCGTGTTTCTTTTTGTACAGAATTATGAAACTTTTACATAAACCTATCAACATTTGACAATGTGTGTTTCTTTTAAATAATGAACATAATTCACATTATAAGGAAAGTATGTTTTCCAGAGTCTATACAAAAGTCCAAACTACTGGCTTTGACAATGCATGTTTCTTTTAAATAATGAAAGCAGTTCGCTTTATAAGCAAAATGTGTTTCACCGAGCCTATACAAAAGTCCAAACTATTGCCTTTGACAATGCGTGTTTCTTTTAAATAATAAAAGCAGCTGAGTTTATAAGCAAAGTGTCTTCACCAGAGTGTGGAGAAGGAGCCAGGTAGCCCCCCCCTTCAACTGCTGTGCTCTTATTACCTATAGAGCGGGAACCAAAGTATGTGACCTATGCAGAGCAGTTGAACCAGCAAAGAGCAGAGCGTGGACTCTGTGCAGTACCCATAAGAGTACCAGTACCTAAGAGAATCTGGGAGGCATGCTACCCATTGAGGAACCTGTACCTGCATGCAAGGCAATATGATGGCCATTTGAATGAGATTCCTGAAGAAGCAGAGCAGATGAAAGGCAAGGATGAATGGTGGCGTCACACAGAAAGAGATGATGCACACAGAAGAGATGCAGAGACCAGAGAATGCAGATATTCTATAAGGCATCAAGAAAGTATCAAGGATAAGTGACATATTGGGATCAAGGTGAAGAAGCTTATGCCACAGACACAGATGAAGACATTAAGCCAGTTTAAACATGTACAGATGCCACAGAAAGGCAAGCAACAAAGTAATCTTGAAAGCTAGCTTCAAGCTTTATAGTAAATAGATTGCGGCAAGCGCCAATATATATATATATATATATATATATATATATATATATATATATATATATATATATATATATATCATGGCCATGTAGTTATGTTAAGTTGCTGTTTCCATAGGTCCATAGGAAGAGCACTTTTTGGGCGGCTTATAACTTCGCTCTCCCTGGACGGATACTCAACAAACTTTGCAAAAAAAGTATTTGGGTCACTCTGAATTTTCTTTGCAAAGTTTGGTGAGGATTCGTCCAGGGGGGGCAAAGTTATAGGGGGGGTCCCAAAACTTTTTTTTTTCCCATAGACTGAATGGGGAAAACATTTTTCTCGCGTCTACAGCCCAAACCGCTGGACGGATTTTCACCAAATTTGGACCAGGAGCAGCGGCTTGGTCCCGAAAACGTGCTTTTGCAAATTTGGTGAAAATCCATCCAGTAGTTTTTTTTAAAATGACCAAAAAGTAGGTAAAAAAAATTAGTGATATCTGTGTTCGGTCCGCGGACACACTTCCCTGTTCGCTCCGCGGACAGTGTCCTGATTGGCCAATCGGCATGCGTGATGTTCGCGGACATTCAACGTGTTCGCTGATTGGACGGCGTGGAGCGTGAAGTGCATCAGATTTTTGGTAGCGTCCGCCATCTTGTATTCGCAGTCGTCCGCGGACAGCGCGGTGAAACTTTGTTCGAAATTTGTATTTAGTAGAGTGTGTTGGTGTGTAGGAGTGTTTGGGGAGGGTGGGAGTGTATGAGATAGGATGAAAGTTGTGTTTTTTATGTGTTAGACGTTCTTTTTGTGTTCGATTTGTCTGCGGACATCACAGGTGTTCTGAAATGTTCTAAATAAACTGAATGGGGGGTGTTCTGAGGACTCAATATGTGTCTGTTTTGTTCGCAAGCAAACTGAAACTGTTCTAAGAACACTCGCAGTGTCCTGAAATGTTTGCAAATAAACAAAATGGGGGTGTCCTGAGGACGCTGTCCGTATTGTTCGTTGTCAAGTTGAATGTGTTCTAAGAACTCTCGCGTTGTTCTGAAATGTTCGTAGGGTTGGGGGGCCTGAAGATGCTGTTCGTATTGTTCTCTGTCAAGTTGAATGTGTTCTTAGAACACTCATGGTGTCCTGAAATGTTCGCAAATAAATGAAATAGGGGTGTTCTGAGGACACTGTCTGTATTGTTCGTTGTCAAGTTGAATGTGTTCTAAGAAGACTCGCGGTGTCCTGAAATGTTCGCAAATAAACAAGATGGTGGTGTTCTGAAGACGCTTCTAAGAACACTCGCGGTGTCCGGGGAATGTTCGTAGGGGGTGTCCTGAGGACTCTGTCCGTATTGTTCTCTGTCAAGTTGAATGTGTTCTAAGAACACCCGCGGTGTCCTGAAATGTTCGTAGGGGGTGTCCTGAAGGCGTAGTCCGTATTGTTCGCTGACAAGTTGAATGTGTTCTAAGAACACTCGCAGTGTCCTGAAATGTTATCAAATAAACAAAATGGGGGTGTCCTGAGGACACTGTCCGTATTGTTCGTTGTCAAGTTGAAAGTGTTCGTAGGGGGTGTCTTGAAAATGCTGTCCGTATTGTTCTCTGGCAAGCTGAAAGTGTTCTAAGAACACTCATAATGTCCGCGGACATTAAAAGTTTCCATAGACCATAGTTGAAATGTTTGACTGTATGGATGTGATATGCTGTGGTGGTTGTTGCCAGGGCATAGAGTCTTGGGTGCATGGCCATTTGGACTCTATGCCCTGGCAACAACCACCGCAGCATATCACATTCATATTTGCTTATAACTTTGGGTGAAAAACAAATCTATAAGGAACAAAGGTATTAGATACTATGGATGTGATATGCTGCTATGGTTCTCCTTATTATTGTAGACTTACTGTTTGGTCTAGTAACCGGAGTACATGTATTTCTTGTTAATTTCTGTGATAAAAGAAAATAGCATGTTAGTATTAGTATTTTGTAATGACTTATTACATTGTATAATCAATATACTTTTTTTTTTTGGACGCTCATATTTAGTAGATTACAAATCAGAGTACTGTGCAATTTGCTCAGTTTCTGTATTTGTTGCTAAAATCATTGGGTCTGTGGGAGAAACAAAAATCCATGTTGGATTAAAAAAAAAACTTTTTCTGTTACTCTACCGTTTATTTGTTTGTTTTCAGTGTTCACTTGTTATTTCTGGCTAATGCTTTATACTTTGGCTTGTTATATTTTTTTGGAGCAGTAACATATTATTTATTTGTTTTGATATTATAAAATTTTGGAGCAGTTAGATACCAATTGGCATATTCTAACTGTCTATTTTTTTGATATATTTTAGTGGTATTGATTTATCTATTTGGATATTGTTAAATTTTGGGACAGTTAGATACCAATTGGCGTATTCTAACTGTGTATTTTTTGGTCTAATTTAGTGGTATTCATTTATCTGATTAGTTGTTGTAGAATCTTTGAGCAGTTAGATAGCTTTTGGAGTATTCTAACAGTTTATATTTTTTTAACACAAGTTTACTTAGGGTTTAAATACAGTTTAGTTATCAAATTTTGGTTTTAAGAACATCAAATAAGCGTTTGTAAGATTTCCTGGTAATCTCTGCTTTAGAGTAATGGTACTATCATTACATTCAAACCATCCACATTTCTTTTTTATATATGCAGTGTAGTGCCCTGAATTGGTTGTGGGTCCTGCGTGGTAGATTATACCTATTGTTGTGAAGGTTTTCTTACCAAGTGATATTTGACCATGTGTGAATCCAGTCAGCTTGCAGTTGTTTTTGGTACCATCTGCATTGTAACGTAGAAGCATTAGTATTATGTATTTACTATGTGTTTGTATTACTAACGTGGAGCGATTATCTGAATTGCAGGTAGAGCATAACCTACCATGGTTTGCATTTTGTACAAGTCGCTGAAATGGAATGGATTCACAATTTGGTATTGATATATATATGAAGCGTTCATTGGGGATTTCTTCTTGTGTCACATTGTTGCAGAGAGTGCATGTATGTTTCCAACTTGTTTTTGTTTTCCAGTACTTGTAGTAAGTACATTAGAAATTCTTGTGGATCTTCCTGTGAGTTTATAGTGAATTTAACCATTCCAGCACAGTAGTCCAATTGTTGTCTTATTCCATAAACACTATACATGTTGTCAGGATTGCTTGCTGCATTTCTGTGAAGTACTAACATTTGCAAACACAATGGGTCAGTACTGTGTAAGTAAATGTTGTCAACAATTAGTGGTAATTGAAATAGAATATCCATTGCTACATTTGCGTAGCAACTTACACCAACTATATTTGAGCATTTAAATGGTCCAGGTAGTTCTGTATCTAACTGCTTTTTTTCGAGTTTGTCTTCCTTCTTTAAAGAAGTACCTGGTTTACTTTCCCTAATTGATTCTTTTTTGCTTGTGGTACTTGATGAAGTATTAGTTTCTTTTACTCTCTTTGGAGGATTTGCAGTGACATCCTGTTGCATTTCTGTTTGATTTATTTTTCTTTTATAACGTTTTACTTTTTGTGGAACAGAATATGTGTTTAGGTGGGGGGTGTATAGTGAGCGAAGTCTATTGTATTCTAAAATGCAAGGAATATCAGCGTTTATTTTACTTGCATCAAAGTTTATTAGAAATAGACCGTCAAGTGTACGTAAGCGTGATAGTGCTAGATAGCTCATGCCTTCTTTAAAGACTGTGTTACCAATATCTATCATTGCTTTGTCTAGGGTAAGACCTTGTGATTTATGAATCGTGACTGCGTATGCAAGAGTTAGAGAAAATTGTTCTGTGCGTACATACATATCTTTGAAGAGAAGGAATAAAGCTGTTGAGCGTCCTATCCTTTTTACTTCTGAAAGTTTGTCAAAGAGTATATTGACAAACTGAATTTTGTTGTCGCGTGGGTATGTTTGAAAGCCAACAACTGTACCCATTGCTCCATTAACTAGTCCTTGGTCCACGTCAAGGATACGTTTAAGCATTACTCTGCAATTTAAGGATAATTTTAAAATCTTTTCTAAGCCTGCTGTGTTTGAGATTGATTTTTCTAAACTATTAAGTATTGTTGTGGCTTGGTCACACATGGGTAGTGTCATACCATGTACATCTAGTTTGTCTGTGGTGCTAATTTCCATGATTGGTTGCATTTCTTTACTTAGCATGATTTCATTGAATTTGAAACAGCTTGCAAGAGTTGGCATTAAGGCCATACAATTGACATTTTTGTGGGCTAATTGTTCCATAACATCTGTAGCACATGCATTATCGCCATAAAGTGCATTAATGTGCCGGGTTTTCAATATTGCTTCTGCTTCTTTAGAAAGTATTCCAACTCTGATACTTTTTAAAATGTTGGCATAAGTGAGATCTGCAGATTGCCGCATGTTTTCTGTTAATTCTCTGTATTGGAAATGTTGCCAAAGGTTGACATTTCCGATGCTGCCAACAGTTTTACGGCAGAGTTTGTGTCCTAATGTTTTAAAAATAGGCTCACCTTTTACTGGTGTTAATTGAAGCAGATCTCCAAAAACAATAATGTGTTTTCCTGCAAAGAGCTCTTCATAGTCTGTTTTGAGTACTTCTTGTAATCTGAGGTGAATCAAAGATAACATCAGGTTGGAGACTATGCTCACTTCATCTATTAGTAGCATTTTCATTTGTTTCAATACTCTGCGTAATTACATTGCAGCTTCTGCAGAAAGTTTGTAATAGTCTAATTTGTTCTGGTGTTCTACTGGTAATAGTAGTAATCGGTGTAATGTAACACCACCTATGTTGTAGGCAGCTAAACCTGTGGGGGCAGTGACAACAGCTGACAGTTTGTTGTTTGTCAATTGTTGAAAGAACTTACTAATGATTTTGATTAGGAATGTTTTGCCAGAACCAGCTTCACCACTGACGTACAGTAGTATAGGTTTATCATTATGGCAGGAACATTCTTTATTTTCATGTTTTACACCATGTGCAATTTGTTTTGTTACTTCTTGAAAAATGCTACTTTGCTCATTGTTTAGTTTTGATTGTAGTATAGTTAAGTCTTCCTTATCTTCATACTGACACATGGTGTTTTCTACTTCTATCATAGCTAATTCTGCCTCATTTATTATTAGTGGTTCTCCCAGCGGTTCTTGGCTTCCTGTTACAGAAGGTTGACTACTGTCAGGAGTGTCCTTAGCTAGTTGGGCTTGGAGTTCTTCTTCGTGTTGCTGTTCATTGTGCAACATTGTTTTGTACTGTGTAAAGTTTACATCAGCTATAGTGCTTTCATTTGCTTTGAAAGCATCCTCATATGAGTCATAGTTATCTAGTAATTGTTCTTCTTTTCTCCATGGTTTGAAGAGTTGTAGCAGAGACATGTAATATACTTCTTTATGTTGAGGAGTCTTTAATGACAATTTGATATGATTAATTAAATTTGGTTTAGTGAGTTTAACTAAGCTGCCTTCACAGTTTGTCACTCTATATTTACCTTTTTTTTTCATCAGGTTTCATATTATTTTTGTATGTGTAGTTTTGGGCTATGTGGTATAGACACATGTTTTCCAAAGTATTACTTCTGTTTGGGTAGTATGTGTCCAATAAATTGTTTTTTAAAATGTCTTGGCTGTTGGGATCATGTTTGGCTATTCTTTCTATATCTTCATATGATTTTAGAACTCTTTTTCTAGATTTAGCTGGACCAAGACTTAGCCATACTATATTTTCAGATTTACCATACAATGCAGTACCAGTTAAACAATCAGCTGCTTCATATGATCCACATTCTCTATGGGTGAGCATTTTTATGCCCAAGCTGTATAATTTCTGAGATACTGTTTTATCTGATGACAGGTCATTCCAGAGGTCTTGGAGCTCTGTCTTTTCTGCTTTAGTTAAGTATGCTGTGACATATCGTGCAACTGCAGTAGAATTGTCTGCAATGTACTGCAATCTATGTTTGCATTCCATAAGTGGGCAATGATTGCATTATAATCATTGATATATTTTTCTTCTTCTTTTCTTTTTATGTAATATGTATTTTTAGGTGACTTACCTTTAGCACTATGTCTAACTGAAGACATGAGGTTGTTCACTTGACCTGTATTTGTAACTGGTCTAGGGAAACCAAATCGGCATTTGGTGTAGTATTTCCCTTTGTTTTTGTATTTGCGACGACAATATTTTCCACATTTGTGTCTTTGAAATTGTAAAATTTGTGCATGAAGATCACTATTTGTGGATTCTGTTGGAATTTCACAAGTGACATATTTTTCAATAAACTGTAAAACAGTGGCATCACTGTCTTGACCAAATTTAGGAGCATCTTTAATCCATAAAAGCATGTGGATATGTGGTGCTCCTCTGGCTTGGTATTCTTTTCTCCAAAAGAAGTGTTGCACTTCTCCAAGGGGAGGAACAGTTTTATTACAAATAAAATGTAGCATAGCAATGAAGCAATGGTGAAAATATCTTGAAACATTAACAGGATCCAAAGAACAAAGTTCTCCAGGTGTTAGTATATCTATGTTTGTTTTTTTTTTTTTGATATGCGTAGGAAATCATGTAAATCTTCCCATGCATATTCTGCACAACTTAATGTAACAAACCAAGTGGGTGGGCCAAGGTTTCTGATCATACACGCACATCTTCATGACGTTGAAACCAGTACTCTTTAGTACCACGCATATTTGCTAATAGATTTGTAATATTTGATTGTAAAACCTCATCCTTTTGTTGCAATTTTTCTAATAATTGTGTAGCTGTCATATTTTGAAAGTGTGATCCTGATTTTAATATGTGTGCAACTCCGTAACATAAAGTTGCTAGTTCACTTTCAAAGAGTAGGTGGAATATGTATTCCACATTTTGTCTAAATCTGGGATCTTCAGAATACATCCGTAATGAGCGGTATTCTGAAGCTGATATTTGAATAGGTCTATCATCATACCTTCCTCCTCTGCCAGTAGGAAAGAGTAGAGGAAAAGCATGTGCTTCTATACTTTTTTCCCATATGCTGATTGGCGATCCTTTTGTTTGACGCATTTGGTAAGTTTCCAGTACATCTTCTACGGTGTCATTACAGTGCAAAGGATGAATTGTATAATGGTCTAAAGTATTTGATATTGTAGCAGGATCTAGTAGCTCAAATTGACCAGCTTCTTGTGTTTCTTGAATTATTTCAGTTGTATCTTCCAGGTTTTATTCAATATTAATTTCTTTGTAATATTCATTATTCTCATTAAGATATTGGAAGGCTTGTCTAACTTTATATAAATCTACCAGCTGTTGCCATATTTTTTTGTCTTTTGTAGGTACTCCATTTACTAAGATAATTAAAGATTGCTGCATTGGACGTTGCACTCCTAGAGTATGCACATTTTCTTTTAGATCTAATGGTAAATAAACTACTTTTCCATGAATGCCTTTTACCAATTCAGAGGGAGGTAATTTTGCTGTTTTTGGTTGAAGGCGTATTATTGCTTGAAATGGGTGTACTGTTTGAATTATGATGCTCTCATATAAATTAAGTTGTTGTAGAGGTTTTGTTACTGGGTAAAATTCCAAATTATTTGTGATAGCACGTAAAGGAGTTTGGTTGTTGTCAAGTTTTGTAGTGCAGTAACTGCAAAGTATTAAGGACTCAGTTATTTCGTATTTGTTTTCTGCTACAAGGTAGAGAGCTAATTCAAACCATTTAGAATTTAAATTGTCTTCTATTTTGTATGATAGGTCTACAGATTTTGTGTTACTTTTATAAAAAGTTCTACGGCAACATACACATACATGGTTTGGTACTTCAGCTGATGTACTTTTAAATTTTAGTATTTCTTTTTTGTATGTATTTAGCAAAAGGTTGTAATGTGTAGAATTGTTGCTTAATTGGTTTAAAGCTATTTCATTCTGTAAATGGCTTTCACTTCCAAAATAATTTTTCTGGATATAGTGAATTTCTTCAAGTAGGTCTTTTGCTGTACCATGTAGAAGGATATTATTTAACTTTGCTAGTGCTAAAGCAGGACTTTTAGCATAGTACAGTTTATAGACTAGATTTCTTATAGTTGAATGATGTGTTGATATCCTTTTGATATCATGGAAAGTGGTTTTACAAGTAGGTCCTGTAATGCAGTCCAATGAATGTCCTTGCGCACTGGACAGGTATCCATATTTTGCAGTAATTTAATTTTGATATTGTCTTTGCCTTTTACATATTTATTGCGGAATTGGCATAAAGATTTGAAACATTGTTTGGGAATGTTACACATTGACGTGCATGGCCATTTGTACACTAGACGTTCTGATTCAGTTGAATGGAGGGGTAATTCTAAGTTTTCAGGGCATATTTTTGTAAGGAGTACTTCTTGTTCCATTATGGTATTATTCACTTTTTCATAACCTCGACCACTGCTTTGTATGGCAATTGTATTTGTTTGCTTTTGTTTGTATGCTTCTTCATTAAAATATGGTTCTGTGCTCGTAATGTGATTCCATTCACCTCCGCAGATACTTAAGAAGTTCTTTCTGTTGACATTTCGCTTATTGAGAAGTCTTTTTTGTAATTTAGTTATTCGTTTTGTTAGTGGTTTCATTTTGTTTAACAGTAAAATAAATAACTTTCTTTTGAGAAGAATTGCACTGTCCATCAACGCTTCTAAGATTAATTTCCTACGATAGGTTTTAATCATTGAACCTGATTTCTCTCCTGTTTTTATAAGATTTTGAAGGACTTTGTGACGGTACATTTTGGCTAAAATACTTTTCTTTGTATGCTTACTTTGCACTATATTAAAATTTGAAGAAGTAGTTTTATCTGTAGTGATAGCTGATTTTCTGTTAATTGTTTTTTGGTTTGTTTTACATTTTGATAGAGGAGGCAAAGTGTTTGTATTTGAAACTTCTTGTGTTTCACTAAATGACTGTATTAGCTGTTTTGTTTCAACTTTTTTTTACAAATTCTGCTAGAGATGGATGCTTATGTTGGACACTTTTATTTTCATTTGCTCTACTTTTGCGTTGCTTTCTACAGACTTGACTTTTGGTAGGCATTCTTTAGGGTCTGTTGAAAAAAATAAAGAAGATATGGGTTGGGGTGTTCTGGAATGTATGTGTGCTGTGTGCATGAGTGTTTGAGTAAGATGATAAAGATGTATGTAATGGTGTGTGATTGTGCATTGGGAACTACAACTAGTAGGGATAGATATTCTTGAATTTATGTGTTACTAAACTGGGCTTCAGATGACAAAAAAAAGTAAGCTAGTGGTGTGGAAAAGTACAAATAGTAAATCTAATGTATACAATTAAAACAGTTGTTTGTTCTATAATATGAAAATTGTAGCGGTTCAGTTGGGTAATTTGTGTGTCCAAAAATAGGAATTTGTGGGTCATTCTGGCTGTAAATCGCTGTTTAAGACATGGAGATTTTTGGACAAAATGGTACACAATCTCTATTTTTAGGCACAGAAATAGCTTGTATTAACGTTATAGTATGTTTGATTAATAATACAAATATTATGGTGATATTCTACTTACTTTTTTTCTTAAATTAACAGGTAACTTCTTAGTTCTTCTTTGTTCTTCGAATTCGGCTGCTTCTTTTAAGGAGACTGGTCTTCACTGCAATTGTAAAAGCTTCAAATTAGTAACTTTGTTTGTATATAGCGCTGTTTTTAATTTAGATATTGATTTTTTTCATTGAAATCCTCAGTGCCTTCTTTAAAACCATTAAACTAATTTATTTACATAAGATACATTGCATCAGTTCAGTACATATGATATGTGCTTAATGAACAAATTGTATTGAATGACTAACTGTAGCAAAAAAATATCTTTACTATGTCTTGTGAAATTTATAATATACCAGTGAATACCACTATTTCTGTAACTAAGCTGTTCTAGGTAATAGCGCCTCAATGTCATGTCTAAATTAAAGTAATTAAGTAAATAAATAAATAAAAACAAAAAAATAAGAAATTGTATAAGTATTTTTTTAAAGATTTAAACATAGATTGTGCTTGCATGCAATTTTGTTTGAATATATGTAGTCTATATATTTCATTTAAAAAATTTTAGTTTTACATGATTTGAGTGTGTGTGTATAAAGAAAGTAAATAGTATAAAGGTTTATAAGTGATAGCTGATTTTAGGAAATTGAAAAAAATACAGTAAATTCATTTTACAGATTACACAAGCTAAAAGTCTGTTTGAAAATGTGTTCATCTACTGTACAGAAACTATGCATACCTGAAGTTTGTGTTCATGCCTATGGATATGCATGGAGCTGCAAGTAGAAATCTTGGAGACTTGTACAGTATTTCTGGTAGATGGTGCTTGCCAATGATATGACACTTGTACTCAGAGAGATTCACAGTACATTTGCAGTGCTCTATGATGATGCAGTTAGATGTAGAGGTCTTGAATGTGATTGGTGCATGGTCATGTGATTTCTTAGCTACATCCAATGAGGGAATGGCAGAGAGAGTGAAGTGGAAATGGTAGAAGGGCTGTTCATGTTACGATATGTCCGCGGACATGGCGGTAGTTCGCGGACATCGGGAGTTACATCCGGGGATTTTTGGGTTCAGAAGTCATGCAAATGAGAATGAGTACTAAAAGGGATTGGTCAGGAAAGTTTAGTGGGTGTGTTGTGCCAGAAGAGAGTTTCTCATATACTGTTTTTGCTGAGAGAACAACAGATAGCTATGTCTGTGTATTTTAGGAAAAAGATTGTATGGATTTTGGAAGATTCATGGATATATTGGTTGAAGGTGCATGCAGAAAGCTGTGGAGTAGATGTAGATCTTGGATTCCCACATGTGGAAGTACACTGGCATGGAGTATGTGGAATGAAGTGGTTGGACTTGCTACCTCTCTGTGCTACTTTAGAGACAGAGAAACATCCAGACATAATTGTAATTCATTGTGGAGGGAACAGTTTAGGACATGTGACTGGAATTTCTTTGCAATTTGCTATGAAAGAAGGACTTGGGAAGGTTATGGACATGTTTCCTAAATCTCAAGTGATATTTTCACGGATTGCGCAGAGACAAATGTGGCTTCGTTCTTCTTCATTTGGTACACAAATGGAAAAAGCAAGGGGCAGTGTTAATAAAGCTGTTTGTGCCTTTCTAAAAGATTTTGGCATGTCTTCTTTTCACAATGAAAATATTCTGTTTCGTAGTACAAACATTTTTTCGCAAAGATGGAGTCCATCTTACTTATGGTGAAAATCAGATTTTTCTGAGAAATGTACAAAATGCATTGCAACCTTTTTTGGAATTACAACATCCATTTTGAAGTAGGTGTTAAGCATTTATAATTTTTGACTTAGACACATCCCAAAGGCTCTTTTCAGAGCCACCACTTCCTCCCAGAGAAAATTGCAATGTTTGTGATGGGGTAGCAACCCAATTTTTTAAATGTTCGCGAACTGTCTGCGGACTTCTAAAAAATACAAAGGGCCCTGCTTCATTTATTTTCACTTCTATTTTTTAACTGTGAAAGGCGACCCTGAAAAGAACCTTATTTATTTTGTTGATTTTTGATATTTTGTATTGTTTTTGGTTTTTTATACATGACACACTAGGAGAGGAGGGGAAAGGAAGGTAAAGGGGGGACACCAACCACACAGGGATAAGAAAGGGCGAGCTGAGAGAGGAAGATGTAGAGTGGGTTTTATTTGGTAGTGAGCAGATCTTCTCGTGCTCTGAGACAATAGTCTCAAAAGCACTACAAAGTCGCTCCCCCTGCAGAGTACTGTGTCACAGTACATACATACAACTGTGACCTTTGAAAGGTAAGGGTCATCGGCATTCTGTATGGCCTGTGAGGCAGCTTGAGGAAGACGCTGTCCCACAGAGGTGGTCCTTGTAGTGACAGGATCAGAAACAGAGGATCAAGTAGAGGAAATCAACCTGCTACGTTCTTCACAAGGTACAACCCTGCGAATAGCCCCAGAGTGAAATGACCTCAGGTGCCGCTTCATAGTAGTGGTCCCAAAGCTGTACTTACCGTGCTTCCCGTGACTGAGTATCATTTTGTACTCATTGCAGGTAACATGGTTCGCACGAGCCTTAGGAACATTCCCATGAATGGTAAATAACCGCCACACCCAAGACTCACGTCTAGTGCGGGTAGTAGGGTTTTCCTCTACCTCATTCTCATCATCCTCTTCTTCCTCCTCCGCATCCTCACTCCTGTTCCCCTCTTCAGGCCCTTGGGGATGTGGTGGTGGTGGAAGGGGTGGGGGTGGTGCTGAAGCAGGTGCAGCACCAGGTGGCAGTTCAGCAGCCAGGGATGCCATCAAAGATGCGATGGAAATCTGCAGTTGGCAGCAAAATTCGCTGTGCTCTGTAGAAAAGCCAGAAACACAATAAGAATGAGCTCTAGGGCGTGGTCTTTTATAGGGGTGCTTGTGCGCGGTCCGCGGACATGCGCGCTGTCCGTGGACAGATCGAACACAAAAAAAAAGTTTGAAAAGTTTCAAAAGGTATGTAGAAACTCAGTATTACTATGTGGGACTTGTGCCATGGTGAGATTTTATTGAAAAATATTATGGATTAATTGAAAATGTACTTTTAATTTGTTTGGGGACCCGAACAGTGTCCGCATTCAGAACACACGATCAGCGTGGGCGCGGTCATATGATCCGTTCGCGAACAAGTCGGCGAAGGAAGCGCATGTCCGCAGGACACCAAATGCACGGAGATTGGCTAGCGCATGCGCGTTGATGTTCTACGGACACTGTTCGGGATCTGAACTAATTAAAATTGCGTCACACGTGAAACGAACATTTCAGGACACTGCGTGTGTTCTTAGAACAGTTTAAATTTGCTAGCGAACAGTAAGGACAGATATAGTGTTCTGCAGGACACGGTCAATTTCGTTTATGTACGAACATTTCAGGGCACCAATTGTGTTCTTAGAACATTTTCAACTTGCTAGCGAACAGTACGGACAGGTATAGTGTTCTTTAGGACACTTTAATTTTATTTTTTTACGAACATTTCAGGACACCGCGTGTGTTCTTAGAATAGTTTCATCCTGCTAGCGAACAGTACAAACAGGTATAGTGTTCTTCAGGACACCTCCATGTTCGTTTATTTACGAACATTTCAGAACACCTGCACTGTCCGCGGACACCTACATTTAAAAAAAAAAAAACGAAACTATTTACAACACAATATAAAAATTAAACTTTATTTAACATATAGTAATAATTTATGACAGAGAAGGTGAGGCAGAAACAGAAACAAAAACAGGAGAATTAGGGGTTTCATCATGATTGTTATTAGGTGAAGAAGGGATGGAAGTCTTCTCAAAACGTTTTGGGTTATGGAGAGGGTTTGGGGATAATTGACTGGGGTATGGTGAGGAGGGACAAGTACATGTGGGGCAATGGTACAAGGTTTTTGGTTTAAAATGATCTTCCACAGAAGTTTTCAAATTATTAAAATTAGTCAACAATAAATCCATTTTTCTTCTATACTGTGAAAAGTGTTATCCATAACAGGTTTTTCTGAAGTATTTTCTATTTTGGTATGCTCTGTACAAAAAATAATATATATATGTTAAATGTATACAAAATAATAATAATTAAATGGTTTATATTATAAAGTGTTTACCATTAGTTTCACTATCTTGTGACATTTCTTCATTTGGGAAAGCCATTCCAGAGTACTAGACATTTCTTTGAGAGAAAAAAAAAAGATAATATATAATATAATATATTTTTTTATCTAATACAGAAAGTAATATAAATATATGAATAAAATTAAATACACTTACTATTTCAGGTAAGATATGTCCTATGTACTCAGTGGGTCTGCTCTTGTTCTCAGTTCTGTCGTGTTTGTGAGGTAATTATGTTGGAAGCCAATTTATTTTCTTGTGGTATATTCCATTTTAGAACATAGTGCATTTAAATGAATGGTTAGTGTGTTGTATATATAGGTTACATTTCTTATGTATTAGTACATATAATGTATTTGTGTGCTTCTTTTTGAATTTGTTAAATGTTCCTATGTTATGATATAACAATCAAACATTCCCCCCCAGAGTTTTTAGGTAGTGGTACTGTTCTTCGAACATGTCCGCGAACATTAAATGAGTTTGCGGACATCAAGTACAGTAGAAGAGATTCAGTCAGTTCCATATGATATGTATATAAAGTGAAAGTCATTATTGTTAAGTTGCACTACTAAAAATCTATGAAATTCAGTGAAAAAACTTCGTTAAAGGGACGTTATGGTTAAATTGCGCTACTTAAAAGCTATGAAATTCAGTGAAAAAACTTTGTTAAAGGGACGTTATGGTTAAGTTGCGCTACTAAAAACCTATGAAATTCAGTGAAAAAACTTTGTTAAAGGGACGTTATGGTTCCAAGTAAAACCGAAAAACCCTTGAAATTCGCCAGTTATGGCAAGCTAAGCAACCATAACTCGCGCCACCACCGTGCACTGCTAAGACTAACACCCACGACATCAAAGATGACATCACAAATGTCATTGATGACATCACTGATGAATTCACATGTCTGGCTCACTCTTTTTTCTTTTTCTGACATATCTAGGCCACATGGTTTTCTTTAGTAACAGTCAGAAATTAAAAATGTTATTTTATTTGTAGACGTATTCTTCAAGTAGGTTCTTACAGTAATTCCCTTAGAGTCCAGTCACATCATATGAAACATATACATACGGGAAGACACAAGCTTGAAAGACAGCAATCCTTTTTGTGCATAAAGATAATCAATAGACTTATGAGCACTTTCTGATAGTTCTGTTGTTTTTTTTTATGGCTGTACTTTCCCTCTGGGTCCAATCACATCAAGTGATACATATACATAGGGTAAATAGCAGCTTTGAAACAGAGCAATCATTTATTTGCATGAAAATAATCAGTTAAGTTATGAATTGTTTCTGCTACTACTTTTGCTTTTTTTTGCTAACTTCACTTTCCCTGTATATACCCATATTGGTATGTGTTCTTGTGTCTTTGTGTTTTGTATATAGTAATGCAATTATGTAATACATGTGTTTTATTAGCTACGTATTACGTATTTCACAGTACAGAAAAATCTATTAAGAAAACAATTATCATTTCATTATTCAACATATTAACATTACGAATATTATACCTTCATCTTGTACGCTGCACACAATGTTATGTTTCTGTATGAGTAGCTTAGTATACTAGATAGAACCCCTTAATAGAATGCTATTTATATCAATGCATTGTTCAATGCACTAATTAGGGTGTGATATTTATTGCAATGATCCTTGACACTTGTTTCGCAACATTATAATAAGAATCCCTTGTACACATATTTCATGAAAAGTACATACACATGTGATGTCATCAGTGACATTTGTGATGTCATCTTTGATGTCGTGGGTGTTAGTCTTATCAGTGCACGGTGGTGGCGCGAGTTATGGTTGCTTAGCTTACCATAACCTGCAAATTTCAAGGGTTTTTTCGGTTTTACTTGGAACCATAACGTCCCTTTAATAAAGTGTTTTCACTGAATATATATATATATATATATATATATATATATATATATATATATATATATATAGAGAGAGATGCATATGGACACATGAAAGATGGTTGGTTCCACTACGCATTATAAAGCAGTGCTGGACATAAACAAGAAGGCCTCACTTCAGTGTGTTACAGTTAAAAGCAATTTTAATTACAAATGAATCTCAGCAGAAGGAGTTGGATGAGCCAAGAAGCCAAAGTCTTATCAAGCAGGAATTGGCTGACATTGGAGACAAATTGTGTGAAGGACTACAAGGCAGACAGGCTTGCTGGCTGCAGTATGCCAGTCTTCGGCGAATGTTGAAAACTAGGCTCCCTGACTTTCCCACCATCTCACAGGATGACCCAATCCTATCGGAAATCATTGGCACTGCGCCCATGAGGGGTAAGGTTTTAAGATTATGCACCACATTCCAAACCCGAGCATCCCCACGATTCACCAAACGTAGGGAATCCTGAGCCAGGGATTTGAACGTTCAGTTGACTGATCAATGCTGGGATTACATGTTCGCCGCTCACGCACAATTGAATTCAATTCCGTTTCAAATTAATTCAATGTAAACTGCTACATAGATTTCATTACATACCGGCTAGGCTACACCGTATGTCACGAGAACACCCACACACGTGCCCATGATGCAATTCTGCAAACGCTAACTATATGCATATGGTGTGGTCGTGCCCTCAAATAGCCCAGTTCTGGGCTTTGGTGTGCACGCCTCTATCAGACATGATAGAATGTACCATTTCCCCATCCCCGCTAACCTGTTCCTTCTACGAACTGCCTGCATTAAGTCAGGGCCTCAAGAAGTTGGTGAGCCTGGAGCTCCTCCTGGCAACCCGTTGTATTCTCCTGGTATGGCTTCAACCCAGACCCCCCTCACATGAACAGTGGCTTCACGCTCTTACGCGGGCCTCGGATACTGAGGAGCGCTGGATTCTGACACAACCGAGCAGGTCTAGACAGAAAGACATTTGGGGGCCCTTTCGACAATGTCTCCTCTTTGTCTGACGAGTCCTGTGAAGAAACAGATACACCGCCTTCTGCCCTCCCTGCTGCTGTTTAGCAGGAACTATGAGAATTATATGTTTAACAGATGCGTGCTTCCCTTATATGTTTCAATATGACAGTGTCTTGTGGGTTGTTTCATGATATTGCAATTGTACCATGAATGGTCTTAGTGATCGGAAATGTTAAGATTGTTCTCTGACCCGATGCCAAGCTAACTGTTAAATAAAGTTTAAAAAAACAAACAAAAAAAATGGTGTGAAGGATCAAGAGGCTCCTGTTCAGAAGGCTTGAGCAAAACAATAGACGTCAGAGGACTATTAAAAAATAATATCAAATACACGAAAAGGCTCGATATCATGGTGCACAGTTACGTGGAAGGAAGAAATTGGACGATCGAGGCGGTCACACCTACGCAAGAAGGGCAGGCTGTGCCTGCGCTCCTTAAAAATTCTCAGAGCACAGTACAAACTCAAGGCCAAACTTCAAAGCACTAATTGACACTGGACCATTGAGGTGATGATGGATTGATATATTAATTGGTGGGAAGCTAGTGTTTAGATATGCCCACTAGCACCTGGATGTTCAGTCTGCATGCTGGTAGACGTAGGTTGAAAAGTACTGACAGGGGTTAGAAGCCAACCAATTGTAGAGGACCGTGTAATCTAGGGTCCTATAGTTTGTGTAGCCAATGGAACGTTGTGTATTTAGTGACATTCATAGCGACCATTTTGAGGGGAGGGCTTAGTTGCCCGACCTGATGTTAAGTACCCTATCACTCTTCTTCACGGTTCTACACTGATATGGAACTTATACATATATATTCACTTAGAGCCTATCACTTTCCTTGATAGGTTTTGTAGCTTGCCACGTAGGTAGTGACGCAGGTCAACGTCAATGATGACGATTTTATGCAATATAACCTCAGTTTCTACTAAAATGAGTTGAGTAAGAGGATCGAACGAATGCTGATATTCTTTGTACTCCATGTTTTATATACTTGTTAATAAAACAAACTCCCCTTTTGCCAAACTACTTGAGTCGTTTTGATTATTGATGTATCATGTACTTCTTCGCAGTATACGTTGCATGCAGATATGTCATCATATGCTGCAAGACTGCCTTCAATAGTGATCCACCTTGTGGCCACGGCATAAACATTTTGTGTGCGGTTCCTTTAACCCATTCTGCACTGTACTGTCTAAGTTTAGGTACATGCTTTGGCAATTGCTTGCAGAGATGCACTAATGGAGTAACATCCTCCATTCTCAATTTGTCTATTCTTAACTTATTTGACGCTTCTTTGCTTTTGATCACAAGTTTAAAGCACGTTTCAAGAGAATAATACCATATGAGCGAGCACCGATCGTCGCAAGCTCCAATCCCGTTTAATCACAATTTTACTTTAATCTTGCTAAAAAACAACCATCAAAACAATAAAAACAATCACTTTCTTTTCCTCAACTTTGCACTTCTCTGATTTTGTAAAATCTTTTCTTTAGCTATGACATCATCATGCTTTCAAAACCACATAATACAAACAGACAACCTTGACCGGTCACATGAAATCTCCTAAAATCTTTTTCTCAAAATTCTCCTCTAAAATTGCTCCTAACAGAACTTAAAAATCTCTCTCTTTAGGTTTGCCTTAAATTGGACCATTTTTCTACGTCATCCACAAATGGGATTTTAGACTAAGATTTCTTCTAACATTCTTTAAAACTTAGGTATAGGGTGTATCCTCTTTTTTGTGGCTTCTCACACGATATTACTTATTATATTGCTCGGCCACACAAGTCAATATTTCATTCTCTCTCTCTCTCTCTCTCTCTCTCTGTATATATATTTGCGCTCCGGATTCCACTGGTGAGTGCCCCCCCACTTGCGCGCCTTTCAGGCACCCGTGTGAGTCCCGACCCCTCTTGCAGCGTTTCCATCCCCCCTCCCTCGATCCGTCTCCCTCCCGCAGCCCGCGAACAATCCCGCTTCCTGGTTCCCCCGTAGCCCGCCTCCCGACCCGCCCACCATCCTTTGATTGGCCTCCCGGCCTGTAGCGGAGAGTCTATCGACTCGCGGCCTTTCCAGAGCCGCATTTGCGCTCCGGATTCCACTGGTGAGTGCCCCCCCACTTGCGCGCCTTTCAGGCACCCGTGTGAGTCCCGACCCCTCTTGCAGCGTTTCCATCCCCCCTCCCTCGATCCGTCTCCCTCCCGCAGCCCGCAAACAATCCCCGCTTCCTGGTTCCCCCGTAGCCCGCCTCCCGACCCGCCCACCATCCTTTGATTGGCCTCCCGGCCTGTAGCGGAGAGTCTATCGACTCGCGGCCTTTCCAGAGCCGCATTTGCGCTCCGGATTCCACTGGTGAGTGCCCCCCCACTTGCGCGCCTTTCAGGCACCCGTGTGAGTCCCGACCCCTCTTGCAGCGTTTCCATCCCCCCTCCCTCGATCCGTCTCCCTCCCGCAGCCCGCGAACAATCCCCGCTTCCTGGTTCCCCCGTAGCCCGCCTCCCGACCCGCCCACCATCCTTTGATTGGCCTCCCGGCCTGTAGCGGAGAGTCTATCGACTCGCGGCCTTTCCAGAGCCGCATTTGCGCTCCGGATTCCACTGGTGAGTGCCCCCCCACTTGCGCGCCTTTCAGGCACCCGTGTGAGTCCCGACCCCTCTTGCAGCGTTTCCATCCCCCCTCCCTCGATCCGTCTCCCTCCCGCAGCCCGCGAACAATCCCCGCTTCCTGGTTCCCCCGTAGCCCGCCTCCCGACCCGCCCACCATCCTTTGATTGGCCTCCCGGCCTGTAGCGGAGAGTCTATCGACTCGCGGCCTTTCCAGAGCCGCATTTGCGCTCCGGATTCCACTGGTGAGTGCCCCCCCACTTGCGCGCCTTTCAGGCACCCGTGTGAGTCCCGACCCCTCTTGCAGCGTTTCCATCTCCCCTCCCTCGATCCGTCTCCCTCCCGCAGCCCGCGAACAATCCCCGCTTCCTGGTTCCCCCGTAGCCCGCCTCCCGACCCGCCCACCATCCTTTGATTGGCCTCCCGGCCTGTAGCGGAGAGTCTATCGACTCGCGGCCTTTCCAGAGCCGCATTTGCGCTCCGGATTCCACTGGTGAGTGCCCCCCCACTTGCGCGCCTTTCAGGCACCCGTGTGAGTCCCGACCCCTCTTGCAGCGTTTCCATCCCCCCTCCCTCGATCCGTCTCCCTCCCGCAGCCCGCGAACAATCCCCGCTTCCTGGTTCCCCCGTAGCCCGCCTCCCGACCCGCCCACCATCCTTTGATTGGCCTCCCGGCCTGTAGCGGAGAGTCTATCGACTCGCGGCCTTTCCAGAGCCGCATTTGCGCTCCGGATTCCACTGGTGAGTGCCCCCCCACTTGCGCGCCTTTCAGGCACCCGTGTGAGTCCCGACCCCTCTTGCAGCGTTTCCATCCCCCCACCCTCGATCCGTCTCCCTCCCGCAGCCCGCGAACAATCCCCGCTTCCTGGTTCCCCCGTAGCCCGCCTCTCGACCCGCCCACCATCCTTTGATTGGCCTCCCGGCCTGTAGCGGAGAGTCTATCGACTCGCGGCCTTTCCAGAGCCGCATTTGCGCTCCGGATTCCACTGGTGAGTGCCCCCCCACTTGCGCGCCTTTCAGGCACCCGTGTGAGTCCCGACCCCTCTTGCAGCGTTTCCATCCCCCCTCCCTCGATCCGTCTCCCTCCCGCAGCCCGCGAACAATCCCCGCTTCCTGGTTCCCCCGTAGCCCGCCTCCCGACCCGCCCACCATCCTTTGATTGGCCTCCCGGCCTGTAGCGGAGAGTCTATCGACTCGCGGCCTTTCCAGAGCCGCATTTGCGCTCCGGATTCCACTGGTGAGTGCCCCCCCACTTGCGCGCCTTTCAGGCACCCGTGTGAGTCCCGACCCCTCTTGCAGCGTTTCCATCCCCCCTCCCTCGATCCCTCTCCCTCCCGCAGCCCGCGAACAATCCCCGCTTCCTGGTTCCCCCGTAGCCCACCTCCCGACCCGCCCACCATCCTTTGATTGGCCTCCCGGCCTGTAGCGGAGAGTCTATCGACTCGCGGCCTTTCCAGAGCCGCATTTGCGCTCCGGATTCCACTGGTGAGTGCCCCCCCACTTGCGCGCCTTTCAGGCACCCGTGTGAGTCCCGACCCCTCTTGCAGCGTTTCCATCCCCCCACCCTCGATCCGTCTCCCTCCCGCAGCCCGCGAACAATCCCCGCTTCCTGGTTCCCCCGTAGCCCGCCTCCCGACCCGCCCACCATCCTTTGATTGGCCTCCCGGCCTGTAGCGGAGAGTCTATCGACTCGCGGCCTTTCCAGAGCCGCATTTGCGCTCCGGATTCCACTGGTGAGTGCCCCCCCACTTGCGCGCCTTTCAGGCACCCGTGTGAGTCCCGACCCCTCTTGCAGCGTTTCCATCCCCCCTCCCTCGATCCGTCTCCCTCCCGCAGCCCGCGAACAATCCCCGCTTCCTGGTTCCCCCGTAGCCCGCCTCCCGACCCGCCCACCATCCTTTGATTGGCCTCCCGGCCTGTAGCGGAGAGTCTATCGACTCGCGGCCTTTCCAGAGCCGCATTTGCGCTCCGGATTCCACTGGTGAGTGCCCCCCCACTTGCGCGCCTTTCAGGCACCCGTGTGAGTCCCGACCCCTCTTGCAGCGTTTCCATCCCCCCTCCCTCGATCCGTCTCCCTCCCGCAGCCCGCGAACAATCCCCGCTTCCTGGTTCCCCCGTAGCCCGCCTCCCGACCCGCCCACCATCCTTTGATTGGCCTCCCGGCCTGTAGCGGAGAGTCTATCGACTCGCGGCCTTTCCAGAGCCGCATTTGCGCTCCGGATTCCACTGGTGAGTGCCCCCCCACTTGCGCGCCTTTCAGGCACCCGTGTGAGTCCCGATCCCTCTTGCAGCGTTTCCATCCCCCCTCCCTCGATCCGTCTCCCTCCCGCAGCCCGCAAACAATCCCCGCTTCCTGGTTCCCCCGTAGCCCGCCTCCCGACCCGCCCACCATCCTTTGATTGGCCTCCCGGCCTGTAGCGGAGAGTCTATCGACTCGCGGCCTTTCCAGAGCCGCATTTGCGCTCCGGATTCCACTGGTGAGTGCCCCCCCACTTGCGCACCTTTCAGGCACCCGTGTGAGTCCCGACCCCTCTTGCAGCGTTTCCATCCCCCCTCCCTCGATCCGTCTCCCTCCCGCAGCCCGCGAACAATCCCCGCTTCCTGGTTCCCCCGTAGCCCGCCTCCCGACCCGCCCCTGCCCCTGATTGGCCCTGACAAGAAGATCTGCACTCATTACCAGTCCCTCCAGGGCAGCCCACTGCCCGGCAGCCCATCGGCTAAGGACCCGAGGCAAAGGACGGCTCCTACAGAGACGGCTCCAGGTTGTATCTGCAGGTATCAGCAGGAGAAGCAAGAAGCCAACATCAAGTAAGTGTCGAAAGGGCGGGGCCAGAGCAATTACCACAGGCCATACTACCCCACCACTCAACTAACAAAGCATCGCCACTGTAAATTCACTATATAGCCTCTCTGTGGAAAATTGCATTTAGAAGTGTTATCAAGTGCATCTGATATTGTGCCCATTAGCATTTGATATTGTACCCATTAGCCTCCCTAAGAAAAATTGCATTTTGAACCGCTCCCAATTGCATTTAGGTGTTGCGCCCAATAGCCTCTCTGAAGAAAGTTGCATCTAGAAATGTTCCCAATTGCACTTAGGTGCTGTGCCCACTAGCCTCTCTGAGGAAAATTGCATTTAGAAGTGTTATCAAGTGCATCTGATATTGTGCCCATTAGCATGTGATATTGTACCCATTAGCCTCTCTAAGAAAAATTGCATTTTGAACCGCTCCCAATTACATTTAGGTGTTGCGCCCAATAGCCTCTCTGAAGAAAGTTGCATCTAGAAATGTTCCCAATTGCACTTAGGTGCTGTGCCCACTAGCCTCTCTGAGGAAAATTGCATTTAGAAGTGTTATCAAGTGCATCTGATATTGTGCCCATTAGCATGTGATATTATACCCATTAGCCTCTCTAAGAAAAATTGCATTTTGAACCGCTCCCAATTGCATTTAGGCGTTGCGCCCAATAGCCTCTCTGAAGAAAATTGCATTTAGAAGTGTTCCCAATTGCATTTAGGTGCTGTGCCCACTAGCCTCTCTGTAGAAAATTGCATTTAGAAGTGTTATCAAGTGCATCTGATATTGTGCCCATTAGCATTTGATATTGTACCCATTAGCCTCCCTAAGAAAAATTGCATTTTGAACCGCTCCCAATTGCATTTAGGTGTTGCGCCCAATAGCCTCTCTGAAGAAAGTTGCATCTAGAAATGTTCCCAATTGCACTTAGGTGCTGTGCCCACTAGCCTCTCTGAGGAAAATTGCATTTAGAAGTGTTATCAAGTGCATCTGATATTGTGCCCATTAGCATGTGATATTGTACCCATTAGCCTCTCTAAGAAAAATTGCATTTTGAACCGCTCCCAATTGCATTTAGGTGTTGCGCCCAATAGCCTCTCTGAAGAAAGTTGCATCTAGAAGTGTTCCCAATTGCATTTAGGTGCTGTGCCCACTAGCCTCTCTGTGGAAAATTGCATTTAGAAGTGTTATCAAGTGCATCTGATATTGTGCCCATTAGCATTTGATATTGTACCCATTAACCTCCCTAAGAAAAATTGCATTTTGAACCGCTCCCAATTACATTTAGGTGTTGCGCCCAATAGCCTCTCTGAAGAAAGTTGCATCTAGAAATGTTCCCAATTGCACTTAGGTGCTGTGCCCACTAGCCTCTCTGAGGAAAATTGCATTTAGAAGTGTTATCAAGTGCATCTGATATTGTGCCCATTAGCATGTGATATTATACCCATTAGCCTCTCTAAGAAAAATTGCATTTTGAACCGCTCCCAATTGCATTTAGGTGTTGCGCCCAATAGCCTCTCTGAAGAAAGTTGCATCTAGAAGTGTTCCCAATTGCATTTAGGTGCTGTGCCCACTAGCCTCTCTGTGGAAAATTGCATTTAGAAGTGTTATCAAGTGCATCTGATATTGTGCCCATTAGCATTTGATATTGTACCCATTAGCCTCCCTAAGAAAAATTGCATTTTGAACCGCTCCCAATTACATTTAGGTGTTGCGCCCAATAGCCTCTCTGAAGAAAGTTGCATCTAGAAGTGTTCCCAATTGCATTTAGGTGCTGTGCCCACTAGCCTCTCTGTGGAAAATTGCATTTAGAAGTGTTATCAAGTGCATCTGATATTGTGCCCATTAGCATTTGATATTGTACCCATTAGCCTCCCTAAGAAAAATTGCATTTTGAACCGCTCCCAATTACATTTAGGTGTTGCGCCCAATAGCCTCTCTGAAGAAAGTTGCATCTAGAAGTGTTCCCAATTGCTCTTAGGTGCTGTACCCACTAGCCTCTCTGAGGAAAATTGCATTTAGAAGTGTTATCAAGTGCACTCAGTAGTGTGCCCAACTGTATTTAATAGTGCTCCCAATTGCATTCCAAATTTAGTCACCGACCTTAGAACTACAATCAGAAAACCCTCCTAAACCAATCTTAAAGCTCGCACCAATCATGAGTGCACCCACTCCACCAGAATCAGTCAGAAACATCACCCATGGACCACCCCCACTCTCCGATTTGTCTCCCGTCCCCTCCCGCCTCACCCAAACCCCCCACCCTACCTCGCACCCCCTGCTCTTCCCCTCTCCAAACACCAAGCAAGGGGGGCACGATGGCGAGCCACCCACCCCAAGACCACTCATCCTCTGAACCCCTCCCCTGACCCACTAGCATTACCTATACCCGCTCCCCTCTCTATCATACCTGTCACACCCCACCCTGCAACCACCCAACTCCCGCCATCCCCTTATACCCCTGCCACCATCCCCACTCGACCTCACCCCTTCCCCTCCCTAAAAACTGCACGGCTAGCCCTAGCAAGAACTGAAGCTGCCTCCCACTCACCCTCCGACCCCCCCACTCTCTCCCACACACCAGTCGCAGCAAGGAAACTAAAGAGGAAACGTTCCTGGTCCCCCTCAATCTCACAGCACTCCTCGCCCCCCCTATCTCGACCAACCACATCTATCCCGCAATCCCCCCCCTCCCCCCCTGCCTCCCCCCACCTGAAACCCCTCTCCCTCGATTTCTCATCAGCTGCAACTGAAACCCCTAACCGTCAACATCCCTCTTTCAAATCCCCCTTCCAAAACCCGACCAACCTATCACACGCAGCCTCCCAACCCCTCCCGAAGCCTGCCAATCTCTCTACTCGCCCACTATTCCCATCCATCATCACCCAACCCACCCTCCCCCCCCAAACTCTCCACCACTGCACCCCCACCCCCCACCACCAAGATCATCCCCGACTGCCGATGTGAACTGCATCCTAGTTAACGCCCGATCAATAGCAAAAAACAGACACTCCATCTTTGACCTCCTCACCTCTGACAAACCAGACCTAGTTTTCATCACTGAAACCTGGCTCTCTGACGACTTCGGCCCAATCGCCAACGAAGCCTTTCCCCCCAACTACTCCCTCATCCCACTGAACCGTCCGTCCAGGGGAGGAGGGCTAGCATTCGTCTTCAAATCTCTCTTTCGCGCCTCAATCATCAATAACCAACCCTCCATTCCATCCTGCGAATCCCTCCTTGTAAAACTATCCCTCTCACCATCGCTCTCACATAGCTTCCTAATAATCTACAGGCCCCCAGGCTACGATAGACACTTCGCAAATAACCTTTGCGACTCTATCGCCACCCTCCAAATAAACCATCCCAACCTCACCCTTCTTGGAGACTTCAACATATGGCTCGACATCCCCACCAACCCCATGACATACTCCCTGGTTGACGGATTAGATGCAATTAACCTCCAACCCCACATAAACGGACCGACCCACTATAAAGGACACACTCTCGACGCCATCTTTAGCTCCAACAACCTGATTCAGCTAATGCCGCCCACCCCTATCATCTGGTCTGATCACTACATTCTCTCTTTCACCATCCACTCACCCGAACCCCTCCCCCTACTCGTATCCGAACCCCCGAACATAGGCAAATGCTGGAAGAAACTAATAATCACCCCAGACCTTGCCGAGGTTCTCCTCCAGTCTCCACCACCATCCTGCCCTCTCAACAACCATCTCACCCCTGAGGCCCTTGATTCATGGCTTAGCGCATCCCTGATGCGCCTCACCCCCCCCTGCAAACCATCAATCCGCCGTGGCCCTTTCCCCAGATGGTTCACTCCTGAGCTGAAGAACACTAAACGACTATACAAACACCTAGAACGCAAATGGCATAAAGAGAAAACCCATGAGAGCAGGACCACCTTAGCCCGACACCTGTATCGGTACAAAGCCGAAATCCGGAAAACAAAAAAGGCCCACTACAACTCCCGAATCCTAAACTGCAAAAACCCAAGCAAAGAACTCCACAAAATTATCTCCGAATTCACCAACCCAGCTTGTAACACAACCACCCCGACCGCATCGCAATCACTCTGTGACTCACTCTCCCTCCACTTCTACTCCACTGCTATAGAAAGGACAAATACTCTAACCTCCAAACTAGCACTCTTACAGCCACCAGACAATCCTCAGCCATTACCACCCAACCCATCAGCTACAACCTCCACGCAACCAACGTTCGACTCCTTCAGTCCACTAACAACAGAACAGTTTCTCAAACTCCTATCTGCCCGCAAACCATCCGGATCACCATTGGACCCATGCCCTGCCACTACCCTTAAAGAAATCTTTGCCTCCACCTGTGCAGGAGAACACGCAAGATCTATCATAAATGCTTCCCTCTCTTCCGGTACCTTTCCGGACGCATTCAAATTGGCGCACGTCAAACCCCTGATTAAAAAACCCTCGCTCGACCCGCTTGAGCCCAAAAACTACCGCCCCATATCAAACACCAGGTTCCTCGCCAAAAACTCATTGACCGAACCGCCTACTCTCAACTTAACGCCTTTGTTGAAGCCAACAAACTCCTAGACCCCGCCCAATCAGGCTTCAGAACTTGTCACGGAACTGAAACCGCCCTAACCTCTATCTGGGACGACCTTAAAATGACTGCTGACTCCGCGGGATGCGCCGCACTAATCCTTCTCGACCTATCAGCCGCCTTTGACACGATCAATCACTCAATACTCCTTGATCGCCTCCACTCCCTAGGAATACGTGGAACCGCCCTCAAATGGATAGCCTCATTCCTCAAGGACAGGCACCAAATAACGACACTCTCCAGCTTTACCTCCCAAGCCCGACCAGTTGACACAGGAGTCCCACAAGGAGCGTGTCTATCTGCCCTCCTCTTCAATCTCTACCTGATCACCCTCCCACCGATAATCCGTGCACACAACATCCTATGTTACAATTACGCCGATGACACACAACTAATTCTAAAATTCTTGAACACGAATCCTAACTCACAACCTGACCTGGCATCCTGCCTCCTTAACATTGAACGCTGGATGACCCAAAACCACCTCCTGTTAAACCCCTCCAAAACTGAAATCATGGTATGCGGCAACCCAGATCTTCTCCCGCACCCTCTACCCTGGCCACCCGCCATGGGCAACTCACCGATACCCTCCAACACTGTGAAAAATCTTGGATGCACCCTAGACTCTGACCTAACACTCTCGCGCCAAGTCAACAATGTCTCAAAGTCCTGCCACTACCACCTCAAAAACCTTAGGCGCATCTTTCCATATCTATCATTTCCTAACAGAGTCTCTGCGGTACAATCAATCGTCATCTCACGGCTGGACTACGGCAACCCCCTATACCTCGGAATCCATGCCTACCAAATG